>NC_047528.1:108325891-109525891 GCF_012275295.1 Melopsittacus undulatus | reverse complement strand
TTTTGACTTTCAGACTGGGAACAGCGCTGATAACACTGATGTTTTTAGTTACTGCTCAAATGTTTGGTCTGACCAAGGACTTTGTGAGTCTCATGCTCTGCCAGGGACAGGGGAAGCCAGGAGGAAGCAGACACAGGACACCTGACTCAAACTAGCCAAAGAGATATTCCATACCACAGCATGTCATGCCTGGGATATAACTCAAGAGTTACCCAGAAAAGCTGGTTCACTGCTCGGTTGGGCTGGTTTTTGATGGGTGATATTGTCTTCTCTTCCTTGTTATTTCCTTTATCATTGTTATTATTGGTGGCAGCAGTAGTGATTTGTGTTATACCTTAGTTACTGGACTGTTCTTATCTGAACCCATGGGAGTTACATTCTTTCGATTCTCCTCCCCATCCCTCTGGCGAGGGAAGAAAGGGCAAGGGAGGGGAGGTTAGACTGCATGGTTCGGATTTACAGCCTGAGCTTAAACCATGACACAAAGGAATAATTGACTTTTCATGATAGTGAAATATGGACAAAGGGCTGATGCTTATTAATAAAGATATTTGGCAGTAGCATCCCAACTTTGATATCTTTGAATCAAAATCTTCCTCAGAGTGAAAGTAGGATCCTGGTACTCATCAGCCACTTCATTAAATGAACAAATCCAAGGAACTTGTGGAGGGAGGAAACTCTAGTAAAATCTCATCAACCTACTGTTACACAAGCAGGGTGGAAACACTTCTGCTTTCTAAGAGCTTTTCTGAGCCTGTTGTCTGAGACATCACCAGTCACAAACTCATGGTTTGGTCTTTGGTTTTCCGGTTGACAAATCCTGAGTTCTGTTTACACGCTCATTCTCTCTCCCATTTCAGGATATGTGGAAGATGGGCCCCAATGATATGCAGTATGTTTTGCAGATATGTATGGAGAGAGCTGCTGTTTCTCGACATGTGACTTTTATGTATATGTGTAGCTGTTTGAAGTTTGAAAGGTACAGAACCTTCAAAGAAGTTGTGGGGTTTTTAGAAATTATTATTATTATAATTATTATTACCCAGCAGCTTCCTTCTCACAAGGTGAGATGGATGAGGCCAAAACACCATAAAACTTTAAATGATAAAGGATGCTCTACAACATCAGTGCATTTTCCCAGAAAACATCAGTAATGCATCTGGACTGGGCTATATTTTACTAGGTTTGTTCAGCTACATTTAAGCAACAAAAGGATGAAAAAGACAAGAATACCCTGCCTCAAAAATATATTCAGGAGAAGGCAACCTGAAGTGCCTGGAGACTGGCTTATATTAAACTGTCACTCTGCCCTGAAGAGTTCTTAAACAGTTGCTTTTTCCATCAAGTCATGGGACTTCTGTTGAATTAAAGCTTCTTGAGGAGAACTGCAGATGAGCAGTGTCTTGAGGTCTGATTGTTAATAGAAATGTTTTGGTAAAATACTATAAATTATTAGCTTTAAGTTTGTTGATGGAGATTATCAAACTATTTATAGAGGTTAATCCTGGATTCATTGTAAAGAAAAGAAGGAAGTAGTAACAATGCTGTGGTATTAATGATTAGCTTTTAAAACTGGAAGGCAGGGAGAGCTGAGTCTTTAAACTTGGCTTCACAACTGACACAGTAAAGCCCATCTGTCTTACAGTTTTGGATGTTAAAGGACGGATAAAATACTTTCTGTGTAAATTCAGAGGTTATGGACTCATAGGAGAAATACTTGGATTTGTTTCTAAGTTTTTAGAGGCATTTAACTTTCCTATTCCACTGGCTTTTCAGCTTGAGAACATGTTGCACTGCTCACTCAGGGTTTTGTTTAGCTTCAGTATTAGTTTTAAGTGTCATCTGACTTCTGCCTTTTGACTTTATTCAAGCCCAGCTTTTTACCTGGCTTGCTAAATTCCCTTATTCTTCCCCAAGAACGTCACCATGACTTTTTCTTCCTCTCACCTTGGACCATCTCTAAAACTTATTAAAAATCAATAGTTTTTTGCATTTCTGTTAAATTAATTCATTTTAAAGATAACTGAAAAAAGTATAAAACTGTCACAACAATATATCAGTTTTACATATTTATGAAGGGACTGTAAACTTATGCATGATAGCTTGTATTGGAAATGTATCTGTATTGTAAATGAGTTAAACTACAGCTTATTAGTACTGAACAGTTACTACTGGTCTTTACTTTGTCTTAAGGAATAACAAACCATGCTCAATATTAATATTCTTGATCTCCAGCTTGAGTTCTTTGCATGTAACATTACCCCTTCTGGAATGATCTAATTGTATTCTATATGATTGTGAAGCTTGAATAGTACTGTAGAAGTTAAACAAAGCTAAAGTTACTCTTCAGGAGAGTAACAGTTGCATGATACCTGTTTTAACCTGGTGGAGTTTTTATTAATGCAATCTTTCTGGGCAAAGGATGCTACACTTTGTAATTTTTAAAATGCACAATAGATTTCATGACAATATATGATAGAAACATATGTAATAATGAGAGTGTGAAATATTAAGCCTATTCTGGAAACTAAACACTCCAAAACTTATAGATGAAAATTAAATTTGGCCATGTATGTAAAGACAATTTTTTTTCAGTTTGTACAGGGTAGGAGCAGACTGGTAGATATTCAGCAGGAGGTAGAAAGACTCTTGGGCATCCAGTGTGTTGTTCCTGGGGGGGACCAAAGAGCTTCTGCTTCAACTTCCTTCTCTGTGTATTTTCACAAACTCTCTCACATCTGTAACCCATCTTATTCATATTACACTAATATCCAAAATATTTCATTTGACCCTGCTTGACTTGACCTGAAGTCAAGTGGGATTACATATCTGTGGCTTTGCCTAGCAGTGGTTTAAGCTAATTCTTTGAGTACTTTGGGAATGAGCCTATTTGTAACACCTAAATTTCACCTGGAGACCTAAGTCAGCTGCGCACATTGAGCTGAGAGCCATCCTCTGAGCTGGAGTCACTTCTGTTGCTGAGAGGCTCTGAGTGAAAACTCCTAAAATAAGAGGAGGGTCCCTTTGTTCGTGGGCTTTTTCAGCAAGGACTAGACTTTGTTTGAAATGGAAATATGCTGATTTTGTAATAGGTTTTTACTTTAATGTGACTGCTTATGTGCATCCATTCATTTTTCTATGCTGATACTACCTACAGCACAAGTTTTCAAGATAATTTAAGTAGTAAAACATCAGTGTTACTTCTTACTTCAAGACATTCATGTGCTAAAACTTTTCAGTTATCATAACAATTGGACAGGAGCAACAAGAGAAGTATCAGATTTTTTCACCCTCATTTCTAATATTTCACCCTATTAATTAAATTATTACATAATTTTGCTAGGAAATAGCTACATTTCTATAAAATAAATTACATTTATGTGTTAAAAGTCCCATCACTTAATCTTTTCATAATCATAACCACAGATGCGTCTTTAACCAATCTGTGCTTGAATGCTTTGAATAGAAACAGTTGACTCTATGTATCATTCTCCCCTAAGACCTTATTAGTTTTTAAACAGCCTTAAATACAGCCTTCTGCAATTACTTTTATAATTCACTTTTACAATTAATACAGAAACCCTGAAGTACATATTTTGCTGGTTTATATTCTTAATTGTCTGGCAGTGATAATCTGTCACTTCACAACAAGATTTGCCTGCATATTTAGAATTTACATCACTTTAAAATCTTTCAAGGGATTTAAATTCATTGTTCAGGAGCTTACTAACCTGAGCCTAAGGTCAAGAGGAAAATACGTTTATATCCTTCCACACGTGGTGCTCTTCACTGTGAGACTTGCAAAGATCTGGTCCTGGCTGACAGCATCTCACTGCATCTAAAATTAATTTCAACTTAATCAATCCTCTAGTTCAGAATATTTATCTGTATCTAATCCGTTCTCTTCTTTTCATGCATTCACATGTATGTACAGTTTCTATGAGCATGAGGGAGTGAAACAGATGGCTTTAACAGCAAGATTTTCCACTGACTTCTATTTAATGTAGCATTTTCACAGGAAAATAATCCCTCACATGATTTATTAGGTATTTCTTGAACAGGAAACCTAGTAAGTATCCAAGTCATCTTCATTTCTTCCCCAGCTATGTATTATGTTATCCAAATATAATAGTAATTTTCTGAGCAAATAACCTTTTTTTGTAGTTGTCACCTTAATAAGCATATTGCTTTCACTTTTAACTACTTCAATGGGAGTTTACCACAGGCATGTTAACCAGAAATTGGCTTGTATATTGTCACCTAAATTGCACAGAACAGTGCTTCAGTCTAACTAGAAGGAGTTTGCCTACAGCTGATATTTTCAAAGGGGCAGTGCTCATTGAGAATGAACCTACTCCAATGCAACTTCTTCTTCTTCAACATAAATGTCTGTGGAAGCAAAGAAATGACTGAGCATGTGTGATTTATAATACTGGTTATATTAAGATTCATGGAGTATGCACTTCTAACACCAGCTTTATAAAGCTGCAATTCTGGCATGTGCTTTTATTGATTTAAAACAAACTAATCCCAGTATTGTCATCTTTGCTTTTACGGGTGGTGGAAGAAGCCAACACCATTAAGACCCAGTCTTACATGTTAAAAAAGCATCAGCCCTGTGGAAACTTCGCTCCCAGAGGACTGAAGAGACTTGGCACATACAGTTTGATGGAGGAAGGTCTAGAGATTAGCGCAAGTGTTACTGTGAAGAATCACTTTTTCTGGCATGTTTCCGTAGTCTCCCAAAGGAAATGCAGTCAAATGTTTAACCAAAGCTAATCCCTTCCCCAATTACCATTGCACAGCTGAAGCTGTAGCAGGCAGCCAATAACAGCAGAGCAGTTGCTTTACTCTAGTCTGTAGAGAAAGAGGCTTGACATATGGTATATGGAAACCTCAGCAATTCTGAAACTTCTATTTGCTTTCAAAGTGCTATTATCTGTGATACAAAAATGCCCTTTCCAACAGCAGCAAGAAGAATCAGTTTGTGTGTGTGTGATAGAACACTTTAGTGGTAAAGGCTAATAGAATACACTGTTTAAAGGACAAAGTTCTGCCAGGGTAACTCACTTGGAATAGTCTGAGTCATTCTAGTAATATCACTGTTGAGAATAATACACATATAAAAGTTGAACGACTAAGTTTTGGGCTGATTTTTTTTAGACTGAAAGGGCATTGCTGTTCAGTTTTTTGTAGGGACCTGTGATCCTTAGCATTTGCTTTGTATTTTTTTTCTTATGTGAACTGAAATAAGAACCTAGAATAAGCACTGTTCAATTTTAGTGACTTAAACAAATGCATTTTATCATTTCATCAGGCTTATGGATTTTTTTCCTCCATCATTGAATTCTATAACATAAATATTAGTTTTGCAGATAAGAAAGTCAATTAGCATTTCAAAGGGGTCAGATTCACTCCCTCTCATAGTAAGTTCTTATTAGCTTATTTGGGATAATTGTGAGCCTTGATTAAATTAAACAGCCTAGAAAAACTAAGGGGCATACAGAAAGAAAGAGATGGTGATGTTTTCTTTTGATATAACACAAAATGATTCCCTAAAATCATTCTAGAAGTTCTTGAAAACTGTAGGAACAGGGTATTCATAAATATCAACAGTAGTGCTTTACCTAATAAAAGCGAACGCATTGATATCTAGAATTTTCAGATTTCTAGG
The DNA here is from genome assembly GCF_012275295.1 of Melopsittacus undulatus. NCBI lineage: Eukaryota > Metazoa > Chordata > Aves > Psittaciformes > Psittaculidae > Melopsittacus > Melopsittacus undulatus. The sequence goes on along the minus strand of NC_047528.1, from coordinate 109,520,217 downwards.
ACAACTTTTAAATCTGGAAAAGTATTTGTATATGCCTTAACTTTTATGCTTTAATAAAAATTTAGAATTTCATTTATTTCTTGCAGAAGAGTTAGGTTTGTAAAAATGGGACTCACTCTGTTTCAAATGTCATGTTTATTGATGTTTGGGAGACAATCTTTTGAGTCTTGCTTAACTGTGATAATTTTTTACCTTATTCTTAAAGTAGTAAAGACATGGGAGAAATGGCATTACAGGAGTTTACCTGAAGAACTGCCATGCTTTGCAGAGGCTTGGTATGCTCTGCACAAAGGAGCAGCATTATATTCCAGCAGCTGTATATTCCAGATCAAAGACCTTCATGGCTTTTGGGCACCCTGCTGATGTGGGTGTACAGAGGTAGTGTAGGCTGGTTGAGAGACTGGTAAAAAAGGGTGCTGCCGTAGTTACCTATCCTGGGAGAAAGATGCATATGCAGTTGAATCTCACCTAGGACATACTGACAGGCAGTGAGCAACTTCCACTGCCTTCATGTGCCCTCTAACTCCTAGGTAGGAAAACAGCTAGTGCCAGACCACAAACAGGTTGGCCTTCCTCCTTCTAGCAAGACATATGCTTAAAACTGCCATCATTGGGACTTATGCATGGTGCAGTAGAACAAGTCTCTAGTTTTATCTCTTCCATCAGAAAAATAGAGGGGATCTGAAAGTGTCATCTTAAAGTGGGCAAAGGTGCACTCTGAGTGAATCCATTCTAGCAAAACAGGCCAATTCAGCTGGTTTTTTAATTAGGCTCTTCTGTTTGTTTGTATTAAAGATGCTTTTTATAACAAGGAGGATAAGAAGGGAAGAAGAGGGGTTGTGTTCATGCAGAAGTTTATGAAAAGCTGAATAGAATAGAGTAACACATGGTAATACAGAAAGCAGTAGGTGCAGTGGCTGAACAGCAAAACCAAGTATTTGCGACAACTTTTGTCTGTCCAGGTGGAGATTAGTAGCCATAGCAGAGCAGGCAGTTCTCCAATTGCTCTTTCCCAATTGATCTTATTTTCAAATGCATATTTCACATGTCTAATGTCCTCCCCATCCTGCCTGAGTAATATGAATCAGTCTTTTGTCAAACATGTCACAGAGTTCTGATGTCTGTGTCTGAGACATCTTTCACCCGATCCAGTATTATCTATTAGATGACAACCTTCTCATAATGAAAAGAATAAATAATGTGTAGTGTGAACCTTTATGATTTTTATTTATTTTCAGGGATTGTGACTTCACTTAAAATTAGTGCAAAGTAGTGCAAAATATGCAGAACAGCTAGCTGGCACAAAGATTTATGTAACCAGTACTTAGCATGTGTGAGGTTTGGCTTCGTTCGGCTCTTATCTTCGTGATGACCTGCCTTCATAGCCTTGCATTTAGTTAGTAACAGCATGATAACCCTGCTAAAATGTAAAATATTGCAGCCTGTCTTTGATGCTGACTTCAGATTAAATTCAACTTCTGTGTAGGAAGATACAACTCTTTCAGACTACAAAGCAAATGTAGTCTTACTGGCTTACTGACTGCTCTATAGTAGGAGTTAATGTCCCAAGTTTGCTTCAGAAGTTCTGCCTTGAAGACAGCAGATGTGTTGCTAAAGCCATCTGGCTCTTTTTTGAATATAATTTGTATGCCTATAAATAATCACCATGCATATGGGCTGCATTTCAACCGTGTGTTCCTCAAACTATGTAAGTTAAGATAATTTATTTCTTTTAGCCTTACAAAAGCTTCTGCCATGCATTCCTGTCCTCTTGTTAATATTCTTGCAAACTACCAGAGTAAAAATGCAACTTATGTGTACTAAAAAGCCAGAAAGGTTGATTAGAGGAGGAAAACTAAACCACTCCTTTAGGCTTAAGCAATCACTGACTTTTTCCAGTATTTTTCCAGCACTGGAAGTAGCAATTTAGATTCCCAAATGTGATTCCTCAAGTCTGCACATGTGGCATTAAGAAGAAAAGTGTTGGAGAAGGGATGCAAACAGCCTCAGAGATACTATTCTTCTGAAATTACTTCTGCATGGTGTGCAAGAGCCTGATGTGTGAACTCTTGATCACCTTTCCATTTGGGATTCTCTTACTGATCAGCTGCATAGTTATGACTCATATGCATAGAAGATTTCCTAAGCCAGCACTAAATTTGGCTTTGCTCTAAGCTGAAAAACAATCTCTAAAGCTTATAAAACAAATATTTAAATCAATCCCTACTACTTGTGTTCTCCTTTATTAGCTTCTGTGATTTTTGCTGTAGAACTTTACAAACTGTATTCTTTAGAAGAAACTCCCCACAATTTGAATATAATTTGCTCATATTTGTGATTAACTGAGTATCACAAATAAGGAAATAAAAATTAATGTAATTGCATCTCAAACAAAAGGAAACTCTGGTTTTGCACTTGATAGCATCAGCAAAATAAAGAATTCACACAATCTTTTTAGAAGGCAGTTTGAAAATGCCTGCTATTTATTGGGAAACAGCAAAAGGTGTTATTATACAGCTACTTCTGAATGCACAAATGGTTTATAGACTGTTTAGCTATCTATAATCCATAACTAATTTTGTCAACAAAATTAATTTTTTTTTCCACTTTTAGTATGGTGACCAATACACCTGGCACTGCAGACCTGCTTAGGATCTCTGTGAGGAAAGGACAGGAGATTTTCATTATTGTAGAGCTCAAATGTCTTCAATACTGCTGTGGGGCTCCAGCTCAACATCTATTTATGTGCCTTCTTACATGAAGTATGTGAGCAGCCCTTGGATTTCAATAAAGTGCATTTACAAAGTCAGATCATCACTTGAAAGAATTTTGTGGAAATGGAAGTGCAGTGCTCAGTACTTTAGAGACGGGTTAGATGTTTTGCTTAAGAACTTAAACATTTTTATTTCAGTTTGCTTAGGTGTAGTAACTTAGAATATCTTTCAGGTCAACTCAGATTAAGTCAAATGAAAACTATTTTTTAATAAGTGCTATGTAAATATACATTTAAAGGTCATACATGTAATGCAAAAGAATGTAATATTCCACTTACCTTTTTGCTTTCCTTGCACCATACTAGCTTTGATCACTTAAGGCTGGTTAGCAATCTTATGAGCAAATGCTTACAAACTGACAAATGTTGATTTGATGGAAGTGAAACACTTCTCTGTGTGTATAAGTTTGTTTCTCTGTGTAGGATGTTTGAAAGGAAAACATCTGAAATGGATAATGTCACTCCTCTTGGTAACCATTTAAAGGCTGTCCTGGTTGTAAGTTTTGGTTTCTTACCATGATGCTGGGCTGTTTGACTTATGGTGCTTCTGCTGGCAAAAGAACATTTTGTTTAATGTCATTACTGATGATACCTTGACACTCATCACCTTAGAACTCACACATGCTGCTTTTTTTAAGATCTCCAATCTTGCAAATAACTGAGTAGGATAATAGCCTTACTGATGTGGCATTAGGCCATGAGACAGTCTTCTACCTTCTTAAGCTTCCATGTCATCTTTTTCCCTGTAGACTGAAAACTGGGAGATTCCAAGATTTTCACTGATTTTGAATGGTGAATTGTATTTCACAGTTCTTGTCAGTAACTGGCATTAATATACACCAATTGCCATGGAAGTTATTTAAAAGAAGGTCATTGGGGTTGGAGATGGGTGTGAATAAGCCAAAGTCTGCAGGGTTTTGTGAGTATTAGTTTTACTGTATCAGAAAAGTATTATGTGCAGATTTACTTCTCAGAAGTCCCATATGCAGTATGTTTTTAACTTTGATTTAAAACAGTGTGTTTTTTATAGCTATGTTTAAAGCATGAAGTTTAGAAGCCACTCTGAAAAACCAAGTTCAATTCCATTTATAAATCTGGAATTTTGTCTTTAGCCTTAACTTATGCTTGAGAGGCATTTTAAATGTGTGTATGTATATATATATATATATATACACACACATATAGGTTTAAGCATCTGAAATTCCTCTTGTGCAGAATTTAATTGTAATAAATTATGGAGACTGTAATTTACAAGCTTGCTATGTTACCAGCTTTGCCTGTTTCCCATGGTATATAGGAGGACAGGGAAGCCATGGAAAACTGTCCTAGCATCCACCACAGTTTGAATGTGGCTCTTGGGGGTTGAGCTGGGAGGTTGATCTGCTGCTCTGCAGAGAGAGTGACCACTGAAAGAGCAGAGAGAGGTATCACTCTGTATTTCTGTCCTGTACTGTCCCAGTAAGTCACTGCTGCAGCCAAGGCTTGCAGTATCTCAGTAAAATGGTCTTTTCTTTTGGCCTCTGGGAAGCTTTCCTCGGTTTGCTTTAGGTACTAGTACCATAAAGGAAGAGTCTGGAACAATGTGTATACAGGTATAGATAGATTTAAAATAAAATATAATCTTCAGGAATTTTTACCTGTGATTGAAATACCAGAAAGAGTTGTGCTGCAGTTAGAGGTCTGAAAGGGTGTTGGATTTCCTTGTTTGAGGTTTTCACCTCTAGCTTGTATGCTGAATCCAGAGAGACAGTGTTCATGTGTGTATTCGTTCATGATATCCATCTTGTTTTCTCCCTGGCTTGTTTTCTGTCTTTCTTATAGATATGATGCCTGCATATGATACCTGGATATATGCATATATGAAGGATATGGGGCCACCAATCAAATGGAATGCCTAGGCTTCTCAAAAACGTAAAGGTAGAGGACAGATAGGGTGCAAATCTGCCTTTCTAATGATCTGTAACACATGTTGATCAGTAAGTTACAAACAAAAACTCCACCACAAATGCATGGTAGAACTTGGTACTAATACCTCTATCCTTAATGGGAAATGCACTGAATTAATCTTTTTATCATTCTGATCGAAGTTACGTACAGGGGCTTCCAAAACTTTTTCCTGTAATGTCTGTCACTTATTTCCAAAAAAAGTTCTGTGTTGTCAGAAAAAAGAAAATCAGATGATGAAAATTATTATTATGAAAGAAATTAATCATAAATGTAATGCTGAAAGTACAGCTTGTAAAGTGGAGTGATTGGATGATGCTCTCAGTGCTGCAGCTGACAATTTTGTATATACATTTTAACTAAGATGAAAGAGGATAAAGTGAAACAGGATGGGTTTTTCTGTTTTGTGTTTGAGTCAACTATACACTTATTCTTGAGACTCAATGTCTTGTGAAGCCTGATCCCTGAGAGCACCACAGCCTGCGTTTGCACGAAGGGTGGAACAGTGAAGGATGGTGGTATAACTATTAAACAGCACTTTCCAAATATTCAGTGAAATTGAAAATAGCTGTTTCCTTGATATGAGCTTCATGATCAAAGCTAGAATTCCCATCTCCTTCCACTTTCTTCCCATGACTATAAACTGCCTGAAAATGTTTGTTTGATTAGGCTTTGTGGTTTCATTTACTAAACATCTGTGCAACACTTGTGTCTAAAATCCTTTGAAACCTCGTTGCCTCCCTCTCGGATTCTGTACTTGTATTGCCTCAGTTTTGTATGTTGCTGATTTCTGTTTAGGACAAATGCAAATAAGATTTTTGAAAACCATAATATGGTGGATAGGAACATGACTGTGCATTTAACTACATCTCTTCTCCACCTTTGTCACTCAGGATGTGAGCATGGTGCGGTTGGTCTGTCAATATAGTACAATATGGTAGCACATCACTAGGACAATAGCTAGTGATACTAATGAGGTGAATGAACACATCCCAGAAAACAAGGAATTACTCTAATGAGATCATATGTTGTGTAGCTGCTGCTACTGAGCTTCTGCTCCCGTGAAGAGACAAAGCTGGCTGGGTGGATGACGGAAGTATTCTTCAGGATGCTTATGTCTGATGTTGACATTGTTTCGTTGCCTCTTCCAGCCAATTCTGTCCTCCCTATTGCTGTCTGTTTCCATACATGCTCTTAGGAGACTGAATCCCATTGTGTGGACTTGTGCTTGTTTTCATTTGCTCATATTGATAGATGCCACAATTGTGATGATCCACTGTATAGTACAAAAAAATATTTTAAAGGACATACAGAATACTTGCATTTTATATTAACTGGTCTAGAGTAGGCATGGTTTAAGAGGCTGGTGCTTGAAACAGCCCCAAGTAGAAGAAATCCAGAGTGTATGACTGAATGATACTTTTGCTGCAATACATGACAATCTGAGTCTTGATTTGGAGTAAGTTACCAGTAAAAGTCCTTAAAGAAATCAAAATCTTATTCCATATAAAAGCAGCATTTCTAAATTCTATTCAGAAGTAGCATAACTGAAGTCATGCCCTTCATCTGTTTTTCTGTGCTCTGTTACCATCTAGCACTAATTAGCACTAGGAAATATGCAGCAAATTGAACAGAGCCTTGTGATCCTTGTAAGGATTTAACAGCAAAGAAAGTCTGCAGATCAGTGTTGCAACTTGCAGCAGCTACTACAGGGTAGCAGGTACTGCAGATAAGTGGTACACACGTATCATATCACCTTGAACCTTGCAGGTTGCTGTATTAATCCCTAGGGCCATGTCTGTGTACACACTTTATCTCTTATCTGTGAGATGGGATTCCTGGGATGGGAGGAGTGGAGCTGTTGCTTCAAAGTGTATAAATTCACAGACCCCATTAGGACTGTGGCCAGATTATGGTTTACCTGGTGATGTTTTAAATCACTGGAATATCCATGCCATAACCTTTATTTCATTCCCTAGCTGAAAGTGCTCTCTTACTTTCCTAACACTGTTTCTGTTGTTTTTTATTCAGCCCCTCTTATTCCTGTCAATTCCCAGTTCAGAGAGCACTTAATAGGCTGTTTTGCTTATTGAAGGAAGCAGCATAAAGCTCTTCCCATGTGGCACAAGTTTTCAAACTGTAAGATAGCATCTTTTGCTTGCTCAAATTACATGACAAAGTCAAGAATCAGAAAGTTAAAGGAATTAAAATGATGTGCCTTCATAGTGCACCAAGTTCAGTAGCTGATCTTTTTGTCTTCACAATTTCAGGAGCTTAGTAACACATTTTAATAATTGTAAGAGATCTATAAGCCAGCTTGTGAAGTGACATTAGCACAAAGACCATATGGATGATTGTGAAATATCTTGTTGAATTTTTAGGAGTGTGAATTTGTCTAGAGTCATGTCTCCCTGAATACAAAAATAATTTCTCTTCTGTTCACTGTGAAGTCTTAGTTTCTAACAACACAAAGCTTTGCAAACTCTGTTTTGTAGATTTTTCATACTCTTCAGATCAGCCTTAATTATAACGTACAGATCTTTCTGTAAAGGACCTGACTATCCCTATTAATCCGCATGCAGAATGTTTTATTTGTGGGTGGGAAAAGAGTAATAAGTTAATCAGAATATAAGGTCTTTGCAACATAGCATATATCAAAGAGCAACTGTTCCTGTTGCTGTTTCTAAAGTAATTTTCTCTGCAGTGCACTCATTTACCTTTCAGACTTTCTTTACAAGCACACAAATTTCCACTTTTATGTACACATGCCCTTTTCACTATGTGCCACTTTCAGCTGTTGATGAATTATTGATTTCTCCTGTCACAATTCTCTTGAGTTACAGTACTCATGAAAAAGGAACAAGAGTCATTATTTTACTGTTTGAAATGTGTTCCACTCTCTTTAGATTTTCTTCTTTTCCTGTAAAGCTATATGAAAAGGGTGTTGAAATGACCACAAGCACATCAATGTGCACCCAAATGGCATGGTTCTTTGGAAATATCAAATAAATTGATGGAGATAGCAACAGAGTTCAAGAGTAAATCTTTCTGTCAGAAACTGGTTCCTGTCACTGGGGGAGGAATAAGAAACTGAGTGTTAACAAAGAATTTTCCTGGGTTTACTGTAGGTTTCCAGTCAACCTTTTGAGGCTTAGTCACATTTTAGGAACTTGTAATTGGGTGTGTTTACCTTTCTTTTACAGATAACATAGTTTTAATTGAAGCAGGGAGAGGTTAAGAAAACAAAAAATAAACTAAAAATTTGAACAGCTTAGTGATTTAAACTTGCATTATTAAATATTGGTTTGTTTGATTTAGACTTTCACTACCAAGGATTTTGGTTTAAGTAACTTTGCTTTTGCTGTTGTGGGTTTACTCACCACATACAGTCATTGCCTGCTTTTGAACTTGTGCTTCCACTCAGGAACTCCAGCCAAGGGCAGAGACAGTGCTGGCCCATTACAGCCAGCCAGGTGCCAGCACTGGGAGCACTACTGGTCAGCTCTGCTCCCCCTAGCATCCTGCGTTTAACAGAGGTCAGTAATAGGCAGTTCAGAGAAATATCCAAGATCTTCACAGCAAGCAAGTTTGAGACATGTTTGGGTTTTTTCTGTATCTGTTAGAAGCTGGAATAAGATCTAGAGCATGTAATATAATTTAAACTCTGCATTTCTACTACCAGTACTATGGATAGGACACTTGGTATCCAAGCACTGTCTTATGAATGTTTACACCATGGTGTTCCATGGTCTCTTTGCAGTCTGGAGGAAAATACACAATTTCTTTATCAGTTTCTCCTCTATAAATGGAAGTGAATGTTCACTGGTTCCTCCACCTGTGAAGTTTTAGGGAAAGGGATTTTTTATTTTTTTTAAGAATTCCATGAATTGTTTTAAGTCTCTGTTGATTCATACCAATAATAGGCAAAGTAAGAACAAGTTTCCTAACAGGAGTAACATAATGCAAACAACGGTAATGGGTGCTCATAAGTCAATTGAGTGATCGACACGTTAAAAAACCACCAGAATGCATAGATTATTTTATGTGAATCAGATACTGAGCTTTTTAGACAAATTTTTAAAGTTCTCATTTTAGGTGGTAGTATATATCATGTAATGTCTTCAAGTAGAGAATAATTTTCCTCTATTCTGAACTCCACAAACATCTTGTCAGAGAAGTAAATTGTTTTACAATCAAATGCAGGATGTGCAGGAGACTATAGTCCAAGTTTATTGTTGTTTATGCAATCTGGAAATCAAATGGGTTTTGGCATAACAGAGGAAGAAGCTTCAGTAAAAAGCACTAATATGAGCAGATGACATATGTTTGTGTTAGTAACCATATACCCTTGCAGATTATCTTCAAAAGCACTCAGATTTCTGATTAGAAACAATGGAATAAAACGTAGTGACGCACTTCTTCACTCTTCTCTGAATCAAACTCAGATTTATAATGGTGTTGGAAATGTTTCTATTTCTTGTTCTTAGACAATATCCATTGCTATAGTGCAAAAGTTATTTTGAAATAATATTTAGGGGTTTGTATTTACATAGACAATTGGCCCTCAGGAAAGGAGGCTGCTAGTCCTTCCCCTGCCCCAAAACAGTCATGACTGCCAAATCGTTCCCAAAAACTTGTTTGGGAAATTTATTCCAGTGCTTAACGGTTCTTCTGAACAGAAACGTTTTCCTACCCTAAATGTTTATTACTTACCTTAAATTTACAACACTTCAGTTTAACTGTGTTGCTTCTTATAGAGCCTGGTATAAATCTTAAAAGCATCTTCCTGAATTTTAAGCCTGTTTTTCAAGAGTTCATTAACCCCTTGCAGGCCAGTGTGAATTTAAAGCAACTTTCTATCATTCTGGTCTTCTGTGAAGTATCAAACATTGTAAGATTGGGGTGGACTCCAGTGAAGCCAAGCTCGGTATTGTTTCCTTCTAATTTAAAGTGAAGCACTGAGAATTAGAAACTTGAGTAGATTGCTACCAGAAAGCTGGTGTTATCCCCATCTTATGTAGGCTTGTTATATTGTGGTGACTATTTTGTAGTGCTTTCATCTAGATGAAGTTATGTAGCTTGTTTACAAGATGGGCATGTAAGAAACTGCTTTACTAAACTCAAGGCATATGGCTTTTACTGCTTCTTCGCCATGTATCATAACATTGTGTCTTAAAAGGAAAACGGGTTGTCTTTGAAAAATACCTGTTGGCTGTTCACTTAATTTCATTTCTTAATTTGCAGATCATCTTTTTACCAGAGCAGGCAATTTCTTTCTCAAGTTATGAAAATGAATATAATTTTATGTTATTTTTCAGTAATGGTTCCATGTCTGGCCCCAGGAATGACTTATACAAAATAATCACATTCTCAGAGGTTTAGGCAAACCCAGTGTGAATTTTAAAAAGGGTAGTTAATGCTTGAGCCCCTTTTACTCCATGAGCCAGATGTTGTGCATTTGGACTTACAAGTTCCATCCTAGGTATGCTGGGTTCAGGCAGGGGGTGTTTATATTGGCCATCTCCTGGAAACGTTTTAAACACAGGCTTTGTTTAATTGAAGTCCATCTTAAATCTGTCCCTCTTTAGTTAGCTGTTTTCTACTCTACGCAAAGCTTTTTGCATCCTTCATTCTGGGCTGTGTTGGGCAGATTCTCTGGCCTACTTCTCATAGCGGATGATTCATTCCTCTTTGCTAATGGTTTCTGGAAATACCACCTAAATTCAGCAAGTTGCAAGGCATAGAAAGGGATGAAAGAAACACACAAACATATGGTATGTGTGGGAGATAGTCTTCCTATTTTGTGGGTTTTGTTTTTGTTTTGCTTTTTTTCTTTGTTTTGTTTTGGGTTTGGGGGTACTTAGCTTTTAAATAAAAGGTTATGGCCTATTTTGAGTAAGATTCTTTGATCCAAAGATCCATTTGCTAAGAATGTAGTTTATTTCCTCAAGTATTTCTTATCCAGTCCTAAACAGAAGGGCATTGAGTACACAAGGCATTCAGCTTTGTTTGGAAACAGCCCTTCTATCTCGTTCCCTCTTACAGATTTGAAAACTATTGTGCTATCAGCTAAGGGAATGACTGCATCATGCTGTAGAACATTTAAGCTCCAGAATATTTTTCTAAAATCAGGGTAGTTTGGAATATTTTATTTGGATAGCATGAAATATTGCAATAGCACTTTTTGTGAAGAATTTCGTAGTGAAGTTTTAGGTAAAACTCCTAAACAGAAGGCCTTAGCCATAATATATGGATCTGTATCTAAATCAAGCAACTGAGGTTTGAATCTATTTCAATTATTAATACATTGAAGCAGTAATGGTCCTGTACACTTGGGTTATTCAGCATGAGCAATCAGAATGATACCCCAACTCTTCCATTAATATGTGCAACTGATGCAGTCATTTCATGCTTTCACTTACCTCCAAGCGGTGATCCACCCTTTAAGGTTATTCTACTGATGTTGTATTTGATATTATGGAAAAAACTTTTCACCTTTATGTTGTTTTGGGTTTGTTTTTTACCTCTGGCAAAAAAAAAGGTAAAAAAATAATTGATTTGTGTTATTGGTGAAACTGAGCAAAAGCAATATCAAGCAGCAGTCCTCTCTCTCTTACAAGCAAATGGCATTATAGCTGTCCACCTATTCAATCTATTGCCAAACCTAAACTGCTGCCTTCCCCACTTTGCCTGCAAATGTCAGTCATTCTGTTATATAAGTTCAAAATTTAGCATGCAAAAAGTAGCAGTCATGAGAGTCAAAAAGTACTCAAGGTTCGAGCAGAACATGAAAGTAGACATGGACTTTTACTAGTCACTAGTTACAGCTGAGAAAAGCATCATTGCTGGAATCAAGTGGGGAGTCATTTTACACGTTCAAGCTGGAAGTAAATTTGTGTGTGAAGCTGCATGTTTTCAAACAAGATATGAATCAGCTTGAGAGTTTTATCACCCAACTGTGTAAATATATCTTAAGCCACTTACTTAAGGTATATTAGAGGAAAGAATGAAAGCAGCACTGAAAAATGAACATTTTCCTTTTCATTCCTCCTACTTTTTTTACCGTTCACCATCCCAGTGCCTTGAATGTGCTACAGTGGGAAACAATAAGATATCCTCATCCAAAATTGTCATGAGTCTGGTTATTCTTTGTCAAATTAGAATAGCATTTATGCTGTTCAGTTGATGATGCTTTCACTTGGACTCCTCCCTAGCAATGAATAATAGATTATGTATAGGAACTTGAGGAGTATTTCTCAACTGAATTGTTGTAAGACAATACCATTTTGTCTCAGTTTGCTTCTTAAGCCATCCACCTTTTATGCATACTTCCTTAAGTAGTCATCCTTCATCTGATCTCTTGAACCCTGAAATGTCTGTCAAATCTGAAGATGAGGTCTGGGGAAACAGCTCCAAAACCAGCAAGAAGGACACAGAGGGCAGGCAGACATCCAGCCAGCACAGAAGCTATTGTAGCTCCTCCTCCCCTACATCATAATTCTCAGAGCTTCTCTGTACATGTGCATCTGATTCATTGCAGTCAAGTGAGTGCTAAGAGATGTGACGCTCATGAGGGAGTTATAATGAAAACTTTGTAAGCATCGTTGTAGCATGTGCTTTATTATAAATGACGTGGTATCCCATATTTGGATTACTACATGGATATTTTACCTGAAACACACTGAAGACAATTATAAGCTTATAATGACTGGGGGTTTCACTCACTTGAGGCTAAAATGCTGTACACTGAAATGTTTTTACTGATTATTCCTATCAAGAGCTTTCTTACCATAAAGCTCAGCTGCAGTTACTGACTAGATCTTCTTGGCCTTTCTTTGAAGGAATATACAGTATGTAACAGTAAGCTTTGATATACATACTTTGTTGTTGTTACATGAGAAAAAAAAAAGGATTTGTATTCTCCCTCCAATTGTTTGTGTAACCATTTATGCTCAAAAATATGCAACAAGACCAGTAGCTTGTCTTGAAATTATGCCAAGTTTTTTCAAGTTTTTATCAGTCTTCTAATATTTAAAAGATATTTTGTAATCTGCTGGTTTATGCAATAGCATTTTGACATAAAATATTGTCATTTAATCATCATGGAAATTATACCTTGTAATCATATGGGCCAATAAAAGAGGCATTTTTATATAAAATAATTTCTGCCCAGTGGAATGTTAAGCCTGCTGTTAAAAATACACCATTTACTTACATTTTACTTCTTAATTTTCTGTGGCAAGAATTATTTATGGAAGGAACACGAGGAAGGTTTTTGTCCCTCCTCAGGTTTCTTACCAGCCTGTGGTTATGTTCACTTGTTTGTTATGTCTTCACTCCATTTTCTTTGTATTTATCTGTTGTGTGTCATAAATTTTACTTGGAAACAAAAAAAAATCTTGTTAGAAAAAAGCTGAATTTCTTTTATCCAAGAATGTCAAAAAGACAGGTTTTCTGTTGCTGAATATTATTGTCAATCTCATTCCTCCTCTTTTGTCTAGCTATACAGCTTAAATTTTCAGGCTTTGTTCACCTAATCACAAGGGAAACTTTTCCTTCCCTTTCTCCCTTATAATTATTATTTTTGCTTGTGTTCAGTTTCCAGCCTCGTTGCAGTTGCATGCAGGAGCAATGCCAGCTCTGACAGGTGCCTCTTTGAATCCTGGGAAGCAAATACACCTAGGGAAAGGCCTCGAATATCCTCTCTAAAGGTGTTTGTGCATCAATTCTAACCATTTCATGCGTTTCCCATCCCTGCACTACCCAGCGTTTCTCTTAAGCTTAGTTTGACTTAGTTGCAGAACTTTCCTTCCTCAAGAGGTACTACCTCATCCAGAGGTCAAAGGCATCCTGTATGAGAGGAATGTTTCAGACCTACAGTGCATGTTGTTTGATTTTTGACAGACTTCAAATATAATTTCTGGAACAGCACTCACTTTCTGGAAAGTACCCTAAAATCAGGCCTTTCCCAGATAATAGGAACAATAGCAACCATGAGTTGGTTTGCCAAAGTAAATCACAATTGATGATAGGTTTTTTTCACTGCGGTTTGTGGAATATAATTCCTTTTAATGAAGTACATGTATTAAGGGTCTAGAAAACCTGTACGAGGCTTGAATCCACCGTAGCTAGCGAGTTTGCAAACAAAGTTTCTTAAATATTTCTACATAGTTCTTATAATTGAGTAATCAAAGTTTGACAAAGGAAAGAACATATTGGCTCTACCACATCTCAGTCCATTTCACTGTGTTCATCACTTTCTGCTGCTGGTTCAGTCTGCTGGTAGCTAAAGCTGCAAGAAACCTTAAGCCTGTTTGCAGCCAGTTTTTGGTCCTTTCAAAGCCTTCATAGGTTCAGTTATGTCTTCCCAGCTCATGGCAGCAGCTGAGCTCATAATTGCACATTCTGTCTCTTCTTGAGGGGTGAGAATCACTATTGCCATTTGCTGAACAAGCAACTGAGGTTGTATGAAGTGTTCTGTGTAAGGTATCAAGGAAAATGGGCAACTGAAGAGAATAGCCGAAGAAAGAGTACACTTCTTGAATTCTTATTTATTTATTTATTTATTCATTTTGGACAGTGTACAAACTACTGCTACATTCTGTCTTCTGTGCTTAAAGTCTGAGCTTCATATGTTTTGATGGGTTTCTTCTTTCCCTATTTGGATATTTGTGAGCGTAAGGAAAAAAATAGCATTTATAATTGCATTTACTTTTCATTCTCTTGTTGTCTGCCTTGTATAATGAGGTGTAAAAATCAGCAAATATCTTTCTTGTTTTATAGTTAATTATCTTTATCATTGCTCATTGCAAGCATCTTTCCCTCTCTTGTCTCAGATTATTTTGTGTGGTTTTGCTTTCTAGAGAGTTCTGAAAGGTTTTAAACTCAGTATCCCTATTGCATCCCTGAGATTACTGCAGTTATGCAAAATTACTGCATAACGCATTTGCTTTTTCATGTGTAGTATGTGTTTGTGCTTATGTGTATAAATATTCACCTTTGTGGAATTAACCATTACCCTGAAAAGAGGCTGTTTTAAGAGCAGTATCTTTTGGCTTTCATTCCCGATTTCCTAAAAAAAAAAATAATTCCAACTCTGATAGCTGTTCTACTATATATCCTACAGCAGAGTTGATGCATTAACTAATCTTATTGGAGTGACCACTTTCCACCTGTGGGTGGTTTCACAACAGTTCCAACAGCAGCATGAAGAGTACAAGCACAAGCTCAGCTGAGTTTTACTGAGAAACATACTCATTGCAGTTGTTTTTATCATTGTCAGTAATACACCTATCTAATTCCAGAGCTAAATACTTTAATTCCCTCTTATCTAACTTTAATTTAGTATAATTGTGAGTAGTTAGGCAGACTTGCAGCATTTGTACACCTGTATTTATTGAGAACATACCCATGAATGGGAAGTAGATGATGGGATTCAAAAGGGATTTAAACAAAAAGTGCAGGTTGCAGTGTATAAAGCAGCACATAAAGCCATTTTCTAGGGAGTACATAAGGGGATTTTATAAGGTTGTAGTGCTGCCTAAGCCTCTTTGCCAGTATAACACAGTTGACACAACACAAGGAAATGCATTCTTACTGAAATAGAAGTCATCTTCTAAAACTTGGAAGAAACCTATGTCAGTCGAAGCAGCAACAAAGGCTGTGCCTCATCTTCTTAGCTGGGTAAATATAGTAAATCATTTCTTAGCAGAGTCAAATAGTCACACAACTTGTGAAGCAGAGAACATTTTAGGCTTTCCCTCCCCCTGCCCCGAATTAGATTGCTTTGCTCAATGGTGTCTTGTTCAAGCTGTAAAACCAGATGAAAATGAGTTCTGGTGATTCTATGATTTTAGCAAATTCTTTAATATTATGAGGATTACTTTCAAGAATTCAGAACAAAAATGTAACTTGTCAAATTTGATCTACCACTAAGAACCCAGAATCATCAGTACTAGTGAAACAACAAGGAAACTAAAACAGCAGGATAGTTTAAGGTATAGTTACTGTTCATTTAAAATACAATTAAAGCAAGCCCCTAATGGTGTAGATGTAGAGACTGAAGTAAAGCTTCATGTGTTTCAGTCGATGTGTATCAAAGCCTTTATATAGGCTTGCAATGATTGTGAATCTAGAAGTTCAGAAAAGGATATAAATGTATTTAACCAGTTTGCTGACACTAAGCAGAACCTGTAGGTAGCAGTTGGATTTTTTCTGCATAAAATGGATGAACAGGTTTTTTCTTCTTTTGAGATTAATTTCTGTTTCATGCATGGGGATGTAGGATGAGGTAGTCATGTTCCCCAGAATACATAAGTCTTTATATATTCTTTCTGTGTTACCTGCCTTTAGCCTGGGAGGCCAGCCCACACATGCTTTGGAGAAAATATGCTATTTTAAAAAACTTTAAGGACTTCTAAAATCTATGTATCAGGCCTTAAAAATATTTTTTACATTCTTTTATAGTGAGATGTATGATTGAGACAATCGGAATACATAAGCATTAAAGTGTATCTCACGCAAGGGTGGATACTATGGTAGTGATCAGTGCATACCACGATAGTGTAGCCTTGGATAATACACATCATAAAATATATTCTGCATGTTTGCAGACTTCAATTCTGATTTTCATATCTATTCATTCTTTTAACAGATAATTGCAAGTGACTATCTGTTTAAAATGGTTGTGAAATGGGGTTATGGTTAGTAGTAGAAAGGGAGTCCTGTCACCTCAGAATGAATGGCTTCTCAGTGGTTGTACAATGCACATATTGGTAATCTAGTATTCATTTAATCTGACTTTCATAAACGTTCTGTTCTTGTATGTTACATCAGGAACCTTGGGAATTAGCCCGCTTTTAGTTTTTAGAGAGATTATAATATACAGGTAGCTATTTTTCTTCTTTGACTCTCTAAAATGAAAAGTACATACATGGCAAAAAGTAATATTTTAAAGAGAGTTTTCACTCACAAAAATACTTTTTTGGGGGGGAAACATTAATAAAAGATTTTTTTGGTTGCTGCTTCATTGAAGAAAAATAGTACTTAAACCAGAAAAACCCCTGAAGTGTATGATTAACACATGGTAACACCAGCTTGATCTGTTCTCTTAAGAAGGATTGTATTTAAAACAGTGCTCGCTGATTAAGGAAGTGTATAAAGCCACTGGTCTTGCTCCAAATTGCTGTCCAACAGGAGCAAAGCAGATAGTGCTATCAGAACAGTCAATTCTGTTTTGAGCCTAAAATACACTTTGCAGTTTCCATTATGATATAAAAAATGTAAGTCGTTTCCTTTTCATCTTAGAAAGAAGGAAACACCATTTAAATCGCAATAATTTGTTATATTATCTGGGATTTTTTTGTGGAATAATTTTTAGGATCCTGTGCTTATCAAACTTTGGCCACTTAACAAGATGGTGCATTTCTTCTCTAGACTGAGACTTGTTTCAAGACCACAAAGGAGAAAAAAGAAGTGGTGGTTTATGATTATCACATTGAAAATGCTAGCATAGTTTAAACCTAAGTGGCATCTTTCAAGTGTGTAAGGTGATAAAGTCCAAAGAATGTTTCTTGAATTCTTACCTATTAGTGCAATTACTTCAGTGCTCCAAAAGTCCTTCAAAAATTTCCTCAGCTTTTCCTGTGTCAGAAGGTTTAACAAGCTCTCTGACTAACTTTGTCCAATAATTTCATCTGCTATTAAGACAATTATGATATTCCTATACACAATTATAGGAACTACAATTTGAGATGTTCTAAGATGGCATTTTTATGACTCAACTTTAGAATCCCTACCTATCTTTGATATAAGATTTAAAAGTACATATCAGAAGCATGTACTTTACATACGTAGGGCACATATCCTTTGGTCTGTATTGTTCCTATTCAGAAAACCGTATCTTGTATTTCATCTGTGTTATCTGGATCTCCAGGACATCATGCTGGTTTTAGATTGGTTTTCACAGAAACTGTTACTAAACTAGTAACATTAGTCAACTAATGAAATTGATTACTTGCCTGAGATGAAAATGACTGCATTTGAGAATGGGATTGATGATTCTCATGTCTTAGCATAAAACTAGAAGCATAATATAAAAATTAAGATGAGAGTTTGAATTATTCCTTGCAAATTCAATTCATGGAATCTAGACAGAATTTATGCACATGATATTTATACATTTGAGTCACAAAAAAATAAATCTGAGAAAGGATGAGTGTCTGCATTTTCTCTCTAAAATAGGAAATAGCTATTTTGTTTCATCCTATCTCAGACTTAACTTCCTGTGCCTAAAAGTACCTTCTCTGTTTCCAGGCAAAGCTTTTCTTTTCATCCGAATGTTACCTATTTTTATGCCCTGAGCTCAGAAAAAATGTTGCCATTGTACCAACAGAAATACAATTTTTAAATATAGCTGCTGTATTAGCTATGACTGACAAGTTTGTCCCTTGCGTACTTTTAAATTCTTTCCCTTTTAAAAATGAGTTCATACATATTTGTTAAAAGTTGCTAATAGTATTTTTGTCTCCTTTATTGAAAATCTACATGAAGTCGATGATAGCACCATACTATGCATTTTCACACATCTAACGCCTTGCCCGTTAACATTATCATCACTCTTGTGAAGCAAATCCAGTCATTGAAAGGCAAAAAATAATGCTTAGCAACTCTGATCATATGATGATATATGAAAGTATAGATAAAATTTTGAAGTGCTACAAGATGGCTTTTTCATTCAAAATTGCATACATTTAGAAACAGCAGGTAATGAACTGTAGTAAATACCTGTTTCTAATATTCCCTCTTTTTGCATAGATTTAGTTTTTACTGATGTGAAAAGGCTTTAGCAATATAACAGTATAGAATTAATATTCCAAGCTAATCAACATAGTTGTTGGGCCTGTCTCTCTATGCAAATGAAAAGGATGCTGCCCAGGCTGGTTCTTGAGACATCATGGAGGAGGGGGAAAAAAAGAGCCCAAAAAAGATACTGAGCGTTTTCTGCTCAGTGGTATCCTGCCCACCTCAAAGGTATACAACTCCAACATCTAATATAAAAGACTGGGGATGGGTAAGAAGATCAAAACAGGCACCAGATCAAAGCACAGCCAAAGTAGGAGCAGCTAATTGCTGCACATTCCTTGCACATAGCAATTAGCTGCAGCAACAGTGTTAACAGCAGTGGCTCTCCCTTACCAGCCTCATCATGCTTAGGTGATGCAACCCATCACACAACCAAGGCAGAACTGGAGGGAGGCATATGCAGAGCATGGCTCTTGTGGGAAATTGTGGTTCTTAGGTGATTATTTGTGCTTCCTAAACAATTCTAGTTTGATAATTTGGAACATCACAGTAGTGTGTAATTGCTAAACACATATCTGTGTCTACAGCCGATGCTTTTGTTTTGCAAGTTTCAAAGTGGTATTTCCCTAACACAGTTACAGATGAAAATAGCATTTATTCAGACATTTATTGTCACATCCTTTACCTTTTGCAATGCTAAATATTGCTCTTTATCACCAAGGGAAAAGTGTGTTTTTAGAGTCTAATGTGGGCATTTATTCATCCAATTTAGACTGACCCTAGTTGGGAGCCTTCTGAAAACGTCCAGTGTTTCCAAGGCTGATTTTTCACTTTACCCACTACCAGGGATAGGTAATAATAACAACCTTTGCTACCACAACTTTTGAAAATGGATGTCCAGAAGTATCACTTGCAGGCCATGCGCAACTCAGCTCACCCTCAGGGAGTGAGGCTTAGCCAAGAGCTACATATGAATTCAGGGAGCCAAATGCAAAGCAGGGACAGTGTTATTGGGTCCAAATAGCCCTGGTGCAGCTACATAGGGTCCTAAGCACTCTCTACTGGTCCCCTCGAGAGGCATTATGGGATAGAAATACATTTCTTCTGTAGAACCCTTAAAAATGTATGGGCAGGATATGCCTCTGAAAGGAACCATTCATTAGCAAAAAGGCAGCCTTAGGTTTTCAAGAAAACTGTGGGGCCATGGTCCTGCTAGTCAGTATTAAATAGTAATAATAAAAGAACCCAACAGAGTTACTAGCTCCTGCCTGCTGCAGCTTCAGGCACCTCCAGCCAATTCTTCAAACAAATTCTCCCCTGCATCTTAGATTTCTATCCCTGCTGTCTTTATCCCTGCTGTCTTTATCATTTATTAGTAGCAGCTCTTAGGATCCAGCTTGTAGAAGGGAAACAGTCTCACGATTTTTGGTTGTGTAAATTGTGCCACTGCTTCAGGAATTGCTGCAGTAAATGCTGAAGACAGGATCAGACTCCAGCAAATGTTATGTGTTTGTGGAGGAATTTGAAGGTTTTTTTCCTGATAGATACCTACAGCCATTTGACTATGCAAAATCATGTATATGTAGGGTGTCAACTATACTACCTTGAGTATAGCAGAAGCATGCCATAAATCTAACTAACTGATACAGGCATAACACTCTTTAACAAACCAAAATGACTTTTGTTGAGAATTGAGAAGCTGCGTATTTGGCGTGTAAGGCATATTTGATGTGTAAGATACCAAAGTAGCAGTTCAAATCTATCATCCTTTTAGCAACATGCTCCCTATGGTGGAAAGATCAGTTACCCTGCAAGTGTTTATGTATATATTAATGCTGTTCTTGGACTATCAATTCCTCTCTCATAGGTGGATAATCTCTTGAATCCTCCAAATTAATCCTATGGCAACAGCTGAGAGAACCATAGTGCATCAAGATTGCTATTGCTCCAAACAGCTTGTTTCTGTGATCCTTGGCTTTTCCAAATATGTCATCTTTATGGCTAGCCACATCCCTCTCAAACATTGCAGAGTCTGTGCAGAATCTGTATCTCCTAGGACCAGCTAGTCAACGCAATCTCATATCTTCACTGCAGCTCTCCAGTATGTCTTTCCATTAGTGTAATGATGATTTTCTAATCTTTTTTTAGTGCTATAAGAATTCAATTTCTTTGATGACTTCACAGTCAGAGGGAAGATATGCATAGGTTTTTAAGACATATAATAATATGACATTAAAGAGTGGTTTTTTACTATATACCATTACAACAACTTTACATGTTTTGTAAACAGTAGTACAGTAGAATATCTTTGCTGACTCAGAAGTGGGCTAGGTATTCATCTTAGAAGAACTTGTTAAAACATAGTTTATTGCTTAGGAGCTGGAGGGGAATGGGAGAAAGATGTGCTTAAACAATATTGTTGTTGTGTTAAGTCAGTATGATTCCATGATTATGTGTTTTTTTGTTGTTGTTATTGGTTTGATCTATCCATGTAACAGTAAGAGGTTTTTTATGTGTGTCCTGGTGAAATGTATTAGAATTTCAAAAGTAATGGGACTAATACTTGAAATAAGATGTGAGGAGTGCTCTGCTAGACCTCTCCTAGCTGTGGGATTTCTGCAGCACTCTCCATTTTACATGAAGCAATAACACACAAGGAGACTGTATGAAAGGCAAGAGTCGACCCTGGACCTTTTGACTGTCAATAGTGTACCTTACTTAAAAGACTATCCTGCTTCAATAACATTATGTTCATTACTGTCATCTCTGCAAGCATCCACGCCTACTTAGTTGCTCATTTTACATTCTTCTTTACTGAATACACATTGTAACATTCTGTCTCATGTGCTGATTAACAAGTAGTGAAAGATTGTTGTGTGGCATATATGACTTAAGAAAATAATGTAGTCACTAGTTTAGCAGAAGTATTTGGACTATGTTCTAGAAGGATCTTTCTTATACTGATGCTGGGAGGGCTGCATTTGGCTATGTGATTACAATTCTTTTACCCTGACATGGAAGTTACAGGCAGTGAAGTATCTTACAAGAAAGTGGAAAAAATATTTTTTGAAACTAATAACAAATATTGTATTTCTGACACACTATATAATTGAATATTCACTAAAAATAGTCTAGAGCTATATGTTTATAATGAAAAATAAAAAGCATTAATATGAGTATTATTCACCTGAATTATGAAGGACACACAAGAGGACAGTTAACTCTCATCTGTAGTTATCTTGGGAATCTCTAGGTGTGTATAGTTTCATACTTGGAAATTTTCACTACCCTTGGGAAAATAATAATGCTCTCCACTCCTTATATATTTATTGTTCACTGACTGGCTGCTGTAAAAATAACAGTGATACTGAACACGTTCATTTAGAAAACATCCCTGGAGCCTTTTGCTCTAAGCTTTGTATTCCCCAAATTTACCTCCGTCTGCAAATACTTTCCTTGAAGACCAACATATCACTGCATGCATTCTTGCCTTCCCTGTAATCTTTCTTTGTTGCTGCAATGAAGTAGGTCATCATTCAGCACAAATAACTGTTCCTCTTCCCTGTCTTGATTCTTTTCAAATTGCTCCAAACTTGCAAGGAAACTTCTGGGTTTCTAAATCAGTTCCTTTTAAAATGTAGATTTCTTGTGAGGAAAACCAAAAAAGCTATTTTTTTCATACAGTAAGGAAAAGCCTTTAAAGACAGGATGCCAAGGCACTCTTTTATGAATAAATGTAAATGGGGGGGGGGAGGTGAAGAGGGATATAAGTTTGCTTTTTCTTTCAGAAAAGATGAAGACCAATTTCCATCTATGTTTCTCATGGTAACAGAGCAAATTGGAATCAACTGCTATAGCTTGATAGAAGGAATGTAGTCAGTCTGTTCTCATTATTCAATGACTGTTCTGCTTTTCCATTTTCCTTTAACCATAATGTAGTCTGTGAGCAAGTGGTTCTTTAATACACTTATTTTATTGAGCTAAGATATGAGCTTATTAATTTTTCATCTGTTGGTTTGACATAATTTCATCATGTTAAAATCCTAAACCACACTTGATAGAAATTTGGTTCTATATGTACTGATTCATTTTATTACTAATAAAATACATTGCAAACTTTCTGCAAACTATACAGCCATAGGGATATGTAAGAATGTGTTGTGCTTTGACTTTTTAAGCTAAACTTGTAGAAAGTGTGGGGGTCTTTGAGCTTTCTAGCAAGACTTTTTTCATGGGGGCATGTCAGATACATACTGACACATTATGTAAATTTGTCACTGTGATTTACACTTTTTAATGACCTCAAGATGCTCCAGACTTATTTTAGGTGCACATAAACAATAAATGAAGAACAGTAACATGGATGAAATTAGGCCAAAAAGTCAAGATATGTCAAAGCAATATGAGCAGCAAATATGAAACAGTCAAGCAACATCATTCTCCTGAGATGGCCAGCTATGTTGAACTAATATAAATATTTGATGTGATAGGAAAAAAAATGCCCAGCAGCAGCAGTATTTTCCTTAAGGAGGTAAAGTCCAGATATTATTTCCTCTTGTCTCCCAGGCAGAGTGTGCAGTCGATTGGTACAGTCTGGATGACAGAAAGCACAGAAATGCCCAGAAATCTAGAAGTTTCAGCACACTGAAATCTGGGTTTTATTATCTCATTTCTATACTGTTATCAGAATAACTTACTGTTTCAGATTTAGTCTTATTCTGTCTGTAATGACCGTCACTGAGATGGTCTTAGGGTAGGAGGCAACTTCTAAATCACAGAGATACCAAATAGTTTTCTGACAATCGTTCTTTTACCCACATTAATTTTTTAAGCAGTTATGAATGGAGATTTTAGGATAAAGCCTCTATAACAGTATTGTCAAGGTTAACAGAATCCTGGAAAAGGGTGTCTGTACCTAGGTTACTAATATGAACAAAACAAAGAGCTGATCTAAAATACAGTGTTCTTGCAGTTGATGGTTACTCCTAAAATCAAGTTTTCTGAAGATATTCGTGTGTTAAATTGTATCTCCTTTTTGTTAAATCAGGCAATTGAAGCAGAAATTACAACTGTAGTTTTACCACTGGAATAAAAAAGCCCTGAAATCTGGACCATTCTTAGGGCCTGTTGACTTGGGTCATAATCAGGAGGAGAGGCAGTGAGATAAAGTGCCTTCAGTTCACGAGGCTTTCATGTTCACCTGAGCAGAAATTTTCAGCTTCTGAGTAGCCATTGTACAAACAGAAGTTCTAAGTAGAAGGGCAGGACTATAAACTACTATAATAATTGATCTTTTGCTTTCTCTGCAACTGTTCTTCCCGATCTGAGTTAACGTATAAGCAGAGCAGTGTGAGGAAGCTACTATGTAATACCTGTTTTCTAGCTAGAATTCCTCAGTTCTCACAGTTAACCATTGAGTACTTTTAGCAACATTAGATTCATTTGGGATTCCTCATTAAGCCTCACTACAAATGTAAAACTTCCTTGATATTCTGAGAGCCTGCACTGTCCTTACTTAAAGGAATCAGCTAAGACTGAGTTTCAAGATATGAAGCAGCAGTTGACTGTGAGCATTAACAGAAATATAGCAATAAGAAGCTACTGCTATTCTTCCCTCTAAAGTGGCTGTGAAAATACAATTACAGCATTTGTTTTCTACTACAATCCTCAAAATAGGACCTCTGCCACTTTCTCTGAATAGCATCAAGCTTGACCTCTCATTTTAGAACTGATTCCCCTTGATCAGGTCAATCTCACCTTTGATCTCTCTATCCATATGGATATTCATGATAGAGGAACTGATAACTTGTGAGGTAAAATTATTGCTCTCAATAGAAGGATGAGGGCAAGAAATTTGTCTAGACTTTTCATGGCAGAATCAGTAGGATATTTGCTTGAGCCTTTACTTTTCTTTTGAGATGCCAGTGGTCTTTTGTGGATTTGGGACACAGCATGAAGGAAAAGAATGATAAAATATTTTTCCAAGTTATTAATAAAAAAGTAGAAGATAAATTGCAGATTTTAAAACTTCGTAAGAGTGATACTTATTTCACAATATACATGAATATACAGGTTACCTGTCTCCTGAGTTCAGTAGTTTATGGTCACCATAAAACATGATTCAGCAGCAGCTCCACTGAGTTCTGTGGGCCTTGATTGAGCAGTGTGTTAAACACAAGTCCAACACTTCTGTTGTTTGTGATGAAGTTGCTACAGATTCTGTGTTCTGTTTAGTTTAGTTTATTTTTTCCCCTCAGACTTAATCATCTTGCTCATTTTCTACAGCACTTTCAACAGCTTGTGTCAATATTAATTTTCCTTTATAAAGGCCAATTCACAATTTGATTTGTTTACTGAAATATTTAGCAAGCTTTCATCCGAATCCATTGCCTGCTTCTTTTTTAGGAGCCACTTCTCGGATGCAAAGTACCAAAAGCTGGGTGATTTCCATTCACCCAGTTTCTGTCTGTCTTGTTTTGCAGAAAATGACTGTATGCTCATGAAAAAGGAGCAGCATGCCCACCCAGTCCTCCTCAGCTGCCTTAGGCTGGGAATAGGGTTTGATATTTGAGTTAAGTATGCTGGATTTTGGTGAGCACCGTGCACAGTTTGTGGACTCTGCATTCCAGTCTCTGCCCCAGCATGTGTATGTGTGTGTAAGGTCAAAGCAGTCAGATTGACTGTTACTGGGGATAATTTTTATCATATGTCACGATGAAAAGGATGAGAGAAGCTGGTGGGAAAACAATGATATAGATCATGGCTCGCTGAAGTATCAAACCAATTCCTTTTGGGAACTGCTGCAGAAAATTATTAGAATAGAGTGTTTGAAATTCCTGAATTATAACTGTCATACCAGAACAGTTAAAAGTAATAGAAATAAATATGATTTTGTTGATTTCTTAGTAATAGTATTCATCACTAGACAACCAAATTAATTGGGAAAGATGAATGATTTATCATATCTTGAATCAGCACTGTTTCAAGCTTATTTTTTTCATTTACATATCCATATCCATCTATAACATAATACATCTGAAAACCATCAAGACAGTGAATGGTATGGAAAATAAACCTTTAAAGAGATGTCTCAGAGCTGTTATCATGTAACTTGTTTAGAAAATGAGTGCATTCAGCATACATACAATTACACACCATATTGCTCTGTAGTAATACTTTATCCATGTGTCTCCGCATGATCATAGAATCATAAAATCATAAAATAGTTAGGGCTGGAAAGGACCTTAAGATCATCTAGTTCCAACTCCCCTGCCATGGGCAAGGACTCCTCATATTAAACCATGTCACCCAAGGCTCTGTCCAATCTGGCCTTGAACACTGCCAGGGATGGAGCATTCACAACTTCCTTGGGCAGCCCATTCCAGTGCCTCAACCACCCTTACAATACAGAGCTTCTTCTTTATATCCAACCTAAACTTTCCCTGTTTAAGTTCCAACCTATTACCCCTTGTCCTATCACTACAGTCCCTAATGAAGGGTCCCTCCCCAGCACCCTTATAGGCCCCCTTCAGATACTGGAAAGCTGCTATGAGGTCTCCACGCAGCCTTCTCTTCTCCACGCTGAACAGCCCCAACGTTCTCAGCCTGTCTTCATATGGGAGGTGCTCCAGTCCCCTGATCAACCTTGTGGCTCTCCTCTGGACTTGTTCCAACAGTTCCATGTCCTTTTTATGTTGAGAACACCAGAACTGCACACAATACTCCAAGTGAGGTCTCATGAGAGCAGAGTAGAGGGGCAGGATCACCTCCTTTAACCTGCTGGTCACGCTCCTTTTGATGCAGCCCACGATACAGTTGGCTTTCTGGGCTGCAAGCACACACTGAAGCTGGTTCATGTGCATTTTCTCATCAAACAACACCCCCTTCTCTGCAGGGCTGCTCTGAATTTCTTCTCTGCCCAACCGGTAGCTGTGCCTGGGATTGCTCTGACCCAGGTGTAGGACCTTGCACTTGTCATGATTCAACTTCATGATGTTGGCATCAGCCCACCTCACAAGAATGTCAAGGTCCCTCTGGATGGCATTCCTTCCCTCCAGCGTATCAACTGAACCACACAGCTTGGTGTCATCAGCAAACTTGCTGAGGGCGCACTCAATTCCACTGTCCATGTCACCAACAATGATGTTGAACAAGACCTGTCCCAGCACTGATCCCTGAGGGACACCACTTGTTACTGGTCTCCATCTGGACATTGAGCCGTTCACCACATCTCTGCTTGCAGCCATCCTGCCACTTCTTTATCCACCGAGTGGTCCACCTATCAAACTGATGTCTCTCCAATTTAGAGACAAGGATGTCATGCGGGACAGTGTCAAATGCTTCGCACAAGTCCAGGTAGATGACATCAACTGCTCTACCCCTGTCCATCAGTTCCGTAGCCCCATCATAGAAGGCCACCAAATTGGTCAGGCAGGATTTCCCCCTAGTGAAGCCATGCTGGCTGTCACCAAGCACCTTGTTGTTTTTCATGTGCCTTAGCATGCCTTCCAGGAGAATCTGCTCCCAGATTTTGCCAGGCACACAGGTGAGACTGACTGGTCTGTAATTTTCTGGGTCATCCATTTTCCCCTTCTTGAGAATGAGGGTTATATTTCTCTTTTTCCATTTGTTGGGAACTTCACCTTACTGCCATGATTTTTCAAATATGATTGACAGTGGCTTAGCATCTTTGGCTATGAAATATCAGGAATGGTATCCTGTTTCTTTTTTAAATCTCTGAAATAGATGTTTGATGGACTTTGGGAGAAGGCAGGAGAGCTTAAAGAAAAATATCTTAATAGTGAGATTTTTCTCAAGTTTCTCAAGCTGTATTGCACAAAAAGGCCTAAACATGTACAGGCTTCTATGCTGTAACTTAAACAAAATGCATTTCATGCTAAAAACTATTGGCTATTTTAATAAACTCTGCTCTGTTAATAAATATATTATGAGAGAGGAATTCTTCTGCAAATCTTTATATGAGTTTTTATTTTTAATTATTTTTATTAGAGAGTATCAGGGATAGGCTGGGATGTGTGAGAACCGAGTTTAATTTCTGGCTTTTTGATAGTCTTGAATAATAATGGGAAAGATAATTAGAACAAGAACCTCAAGTCACTGAAAATATTGCCAGTGATTATAATAGGATCAGAATTCGGTCTGTTTCCTTTCCACAGAATAAAGATGTAATAATGCTTACCAGTCTCACATGGGAGTCCTAAGAATGAAAACATTACAGTAAAAGCAATGTGGGTCAAGTTATTACTAAGGAAATAAGTTATAGATACCTATTTATAACTGAGAGATTCAACAATAATATCAGGGTACCAAAATATTTTTTCCATGAGTAAAATCGTGGAAACTGATGGTTTTTTTTCCCTCAAAATATAATCTAAGAATTGTAGAATATATGTCCTTATATAGGGTCAAAGTATAGTAGCTGATGAAACTCACCAACTACTGTAAAAGTCACGGTGTGAATGCAGTACCGGCCCTTGCCTTTAAATTTGAGTCTTGAAAGTCAAGGAAAATTTGGGTGTTTTTTTCTTCCTTCTGTGTTTTCAAGTGTTTTTAAGAGAGACAGAAGATTTGTCTCTCTTTTCCATGCACACTACTTAAAATTCCTGTATGTAAGAAATCAAGACAATATTAGCCCCCTACAATGGTTTCTTGATTAAAACTCCAAAGACAAAAACTAAGCCCATGACCCAGATTAAATAGTATCACTCTGTTCTTCTCCAAATTAATGTGAAAAGAGAAGGAAAGCATTAACATTGTTAATTTGGAGAGAAAAAAAATATGAACATCAATGCTCTTACCATGACTGCCTTTTGCTGAGGGGGAAAAAAATTACAATATCTGGGACTAAATGTTTTAAATTATAGTGGATTGGAGTATAGTCAAACTGAATTTAGTAAAATGGAAAACAGGTTTTACGACAGCATAAATGAGTGAAAGGGAGCAATCTCAATCTGAAACACATAGAATATAGCAAAGCAATCACTCATAAACCAACTTATAAACAGGAAAGTAATGTTCACGCAGTCTATGATTAAGTTTTAATAATGGTATACTATTGAGTATCTGTAGGAGCACTTTACACACCTTGAATAAGTTTTCTTTTTAAGTTACCATGCTGTACCCTTCCATTTTTTGGTATGAAGTTAAATCCACAGCATTAATTCCTAATTAGAGAGGAAGCAGCTCTTTCCAAAGAGCAGCTCTTCCTATAAGCCTAGATTCATATTGCCTGCAGGAAACATGTATGGAAAACACAAATGAACTAGAGTTCCACCACAGTAATTTGTTAGTATGCCTACACAGGTAAAATAATAATTAAAAAGCCCAACCAAATCTTCCTCTTCTAATTCATATCTGCTAAAGGAGATAGATTTTATGACTTGTTTGGTTTCATCTCCATTTTCCTTTCAAATGCAACTGCAGTGAACTTCTTGTAGGGTTGTAGCAAGATTTATTTAAATATTTACATATTTAACTGAGGAATACATATTAAACTGAGGAATGAAATACATATTAAACTAAAGAATATCAGGTGAAATAAGCATTGTCATCCAGACCTCGAGGTTTTTGCCAATATTTGACAAAGTTCAGATATGTGTTATACAAGTTCTTCAGTATTTTCTAATTCTGTAGCTGGAAAATATAATTACAGGCATTATTTCTGGCTTTGTCAGAATGAAAAATGCAGTTTTACAAGAAGTCTGTATTTTCGGTAGTTTTACAAATGTTATAAAAACTACTGTATGTTACTGGACCTGATGAGACTATACTAAGCCTCTGGGATTTCAGTGGGAAGGCACCACGAAGGGTCCCTCCTAGAAAGCAGTTTGAAAGGTTGGTAGGGAAAAGGTACCGAAGAATAACTTCAACTTGCTCATAACATCTTTCAGACATCTGGTTAAATTACCAAGTAGCATATTTAAAACAGAAGGAAGTTCTTTTCTTACTTCTATTATTTAAATTATGTACATTATTGCTGTAGGATGTTGCTAACGCTGAATGCATAAGGGGGCTCAAGAAGGGATCAGGAAAATTAACCCTTGTGGAAGGTAGAAAGCTCAAATCTCTGATTGCCAAAAATTACGAAGAGTACTTGAAGATCATAGCACATTTGGTTTGTATGAACAGTACTCAAGATCACACATTGTTTCCACAGTCTAAAAGTTGGGCAGCACATTTGGTCCTGTTTTAGTCCCTCTGTGTACATCTTCCCAGCAAATGTCTTATTTTAATGCCAATAAGTAAATAGATGATTCAGGGGAAGAGGAAGTGTGCTTCACCATCCTTTCTCTGTTAGCCAGACAGGTTAACTTGTCTGGCCTGACTCTCTTTGACAGCTTTTTTTTTGTTGCCCAGAGAACAAAAGACCAGCAAGCTAATAAACAATGAAATGAGCTTCTTCAAAACACTGCAACAAGGCTGGGTTATAGTCCCCATTCAGTAGCTTCCCCCTTTGTTCTTTCGTTAAGAACTGTTGTTATGATCCCTTATATCTTTTTCTTCTTTGTTTCCTTTTGATTTTATCTTTATAAAGCTGTGTCAGATAGTGTCACACAAATCTACTGAGGTGAGCATGGTATGTATATATACTAATACAAATACTTCTTTATTACAGTAATCTGAACTTAGGTAAGTTTCACTTACATTTGCAATAAACAATTGAAATGGAGGTTGTGG
Source organism: Melopsittacus undulatus (assembly GCF_012275295.1). Lineage (NCBI taxonomy): Eukaryota > Metazoa > Chordata > Aves > Psittaciformes > Psittaculidae > Melopsittacus > Melopsittacus undulatus. The sequence goes on along the minus strand of NC_047528.1, from coordinate 109,490,000 downwards.
AGTCAAATTAGCAAAATTTAAGAGGGCAATGAAGACAATGCACAACAAAGTCTCCTATTATACAAATACAAAGCAAGCACATACTTTTTTAACATACCATTTAACAAGCTTCAGATCATGATGCTTCTTCAGCATAAATCATGAAAATAGTGCTTTATATCACAGAAATTGTTTAATCCATCAATAAAATACTGAATTAGTTTATTTGCCTCTAACCTGTGTTTTATGTTTTGGTTTTTAAATTGAACTAATCAGCTATCCTCTGTATTCATCAGTTTCCCCATCTATAAAGTGGGGTTAATGCTTTCCTCTTAAAAATCTTGAGACTTCATATATTAAAAACAATTTCAGATCCTCAGGCTGAAAGCACTTTAGCAGTGCTATGCGTTTTTATTATTAGAGTATTTATAATCAAACCCTTTATCGCGGGTGACAAAATGCTCTTCTCTTAATGGAGATTTCCTCTTTTGTTAAAGCAGTCTAGGAAAATAGCTGTCAGCATAGCAGTCAAAATCCTCAACAAATTACTATTGCATGTGTTTCTGCCACAAGGTGGTGATTAGATAGCTGTGCGCATCATTTCACATAAACGGAATACTGTTTGGTGAATGTTGTGTGATGATAGTGAGTTAAATGCTAAGACCTTGACAATCTGCATATATAAACCAAATATTTTCATAATATGAAAAATAAAACCATTCTTTTCTTGCAAGATTGCATAATTCCAAGATCATCATCCATCTGTGTATATCCTCTTTTTTTTCCCTTTTCACTTACTTTAATAGCTTTATTTTGCAACTTAATGTTTTTCCACCAGCAGGTGAAAGCATTCATGAATCTGTCACAAACAGTTGCCAATGAATATTCATACATGAACTATCTGATTGGAGTACTTTGACATTTTTATTTGATTCTAGGAGGAGAGCAAACTTAGACATGCTTCTTATTTCCTAATGTATTCTAATTGATACCTCAGCATTGTACTGCTGAGTAAGTTAATGTAATTGGTGACATCAAACTACTAATTTGGAATATAAGCATACACGAAACAGTTTAAAAATAAAATCAAATGCCTGACTACACGGTAAAGGAGAGCTAGAAACCTTTACTCTCACAGTTATTTCTACATCTGGCAAATACCTAGGGCCTTTTAAAGCCAAAACCTCAAACTGTTCAGTCTGAAACTTACCCAATTATTTCACTGTTTATCTGTAACATAGAAGGGGGGAAAAAGAGGCAGTCAAGTATTTCAATTCAGTTTGTCTCAATTATCGTTCCAGTATTTTTTTATTCTCTACTGGCTTTGTTATTTAGTCATCAGGAAAAGAAAATGAGGGTTTATAGTAACTCCTTATAAACCGGTATTTTAGCTGCTGTGGCTGCTGTGTTTAGGAAGTTGCACTTTTGTCCTTCACAGTTTGTTGTGCTACTGACCTGGTATGTCAGCTACTGACCTAGTATGTTGGTTTTGCTTTCTACAGCTAATGCTTCTCTTTCTATGAGTTTGGTCATGTATGACAAAAAAGAGTGTGCAATGTTTTTGTTGTGTCTCCCATCATCCCTCCCCACCCCAGCAGCAATCTTTAGTTTATGCTTAGAAGGGACCAAGAACCTTAATTTTTCAGCCTTTTATCTCTGGTTCATCCATCTCTTTTTCAATTCAAACTTTAGAGTAGGAGTCAAGGGAGAATCTTGGGAAAGTTTGATACATAAATCCTATGAAAATCAATGATATCTGGAAGCTTACCTTCTAGATAGGTGTCTTTGGGAATGTAAGCTTCCATAGTTTCTCTTCGTTAGAAAAAAAACAAAGTTACTGCAAAGGTAGGCAAGAAAAAATATTCTAAGGCTGTTTTTCTCCAATCAGTCATGTAAAATAGCCATGAAAATGTGTACTGCCATTAATTTATGACGAGATCAGGTCAAAGTGAATACTTCTGACTCTGAAGTTGAATCCAAGTAACAATTGTATCTTTCAAGGAAGCCTTCTGACTGTGTCACAGGTTGTGCTAGCCCTACCTAGTTAAAGAGGTGTGACATGACTTACACCTTGAATTTTCAATATCCTCAGCCATATCTCATAATTCACCATTTAAAGTAAACATAGAGGACAGAGCTATGGGCAGCATGGTCTAGTGTGAGGTGTCCCTGTCCATAGCAAGAATTTGGAACTGGATGATCTTAAGGTCCTTTCCAACCCCAACTGTCTGTGATACTATGCTTATTCATCATTTATTGGTTTTAACACAATATAAGTAGCACTTAGCTTTAAATGAGCCTGGAATTAAAACAATTTAAAAAAAGTTTTCTTTCTGGATCACTAGCACATCTTCATCAACTTGAAGAACCTGGCAGCTGGTGAATGAAACTAATGTTATTCATTAGCTGTGTGGAAGGCTAAGTCAGTTTTAAAAACAAGATTACAACTATGGGGTCACATAGGCATTGCTGAAAATTAGATATAAAATTAGATCTATAAAATCAAAACTACGCTCATGAAACAAGGGAACAGGATTTGAAAGCTTCCAAATCCATCCAGCTGATGTTGTATTAATGTTTAATAGCAGTTTTGCATAACTTGACTATGAACACACATGTGTATATATTATATTGTAGGTTTCAGTCACAAAGAATAACAATGTATTGTCTAGAAACAGGTTTATGAATTAATGCAAAATACATAATTCTGCTTGTGCATAATGTGGGGAATATTTAGCTTACACAGAACTAGAAACATGGAGTTAGTGGAAACTGACACCAGCATCTGATTGGATGTATCGGTTTTGGTCAGTCAGGTCTCCAGTGCTTAATACTAATGCCCAGAATCATAGGAGAAGTCAAGATGTTCATAGATAATTTATCTGAATGACATAATTTGATTCCAACTGAACACTGATGTTGTTGACAAAGTTATTCTCTGCAGAAGGATTTTTCTGAAGTGTGTGACTAGATTGTCGTGGAAGGTGATAATTTAGCAGCAATACGATCTTTAGTTCCATACAGCTTTGGAAGGCAATTGGAGGTTTGTTTTATCTTAGTGAAGTAAGACTGCCCATTTTTTTAAATCAGTTTTTTACCATCAGCAGGATGGAATTTTATTTTTAAAGTAATGAACAAAAGGAATACTGACTTTGCTCAGGAGAAGGTTTGGGTTAAGGTGTCTTGGCAATTAATTCTGGTTTTCAAAGTAGCCTGTAAGAATGTCAGATCTGGTTCTTTATTCTCTAGTAGTCCCAGTTAGAAGTTACCTCTCATTTATTAGCATTTTCTACAGAATTCAAGCCTATTTTGTTGACTCTCAAATTAACTTTGTGAAAGCAGAAGTGTACTCATTATTTGATGAGTCATTTTTCAGGAGTAATGGACTAAATTAATGCTTTCTATATCACAATGTGAAAGTTGATTTGAGGCCATTTTGTCCTTTATAAGACACAGTTCTTAGCATGAAACTAACACTTTGATGTAACTATATTTCTAGGTCTAGGCAAGAGTAGGTAAATACACTGTAATTTCCAATTCTAACTTGTACAGTGTGCTAAGCTCCAGTAAACAACAAATGCAGTTCTTTTGTCCTGTATCAAATTCTTATATGAAAATTTGGGATGCCACTCTTGATTGGCAAATTACTAGTCTTATATTAACTCAGCTTTTCTGTATCAAAATAAAGCATGTCAAATGCAAAGTATGATGAGGGAATATTTGTATAAATAAGTTTCTAGAGTTCTTCTTTTGTGTTGCTATTTGGAAGTTTAGCCATTTCAGTCAGGAAAATGTTTGTGAATCCTAAAAGCTTGCTGAATGATTATCCATCTAAAGCATCAAAACTCTAGGAAATTAGAGACAAGACAAAAATGAAATTAGAGGAGAGATATGAGTCATGAAAAAAATTTAATTCGTAAGGAATACATGCACAGAAGCCAGAACTTGTTTATTTATTAACCAAAGCGGGGTACAGTTTGAGCATATAATTCTCTTCTGATGAATAATTTAAACAGACCTACTCCTTAAAAACAACTGGGAAAAACAAAGAAAACAACAAAATGAAAACAAAAAAGAAGAAAAAAAGGAAAAAAACCCCAACAAAGCAAAATAATAATTAAAAAAAAAACAACTCAACACATGTTGAGTCAAAATTAAGGTAGTGTTATGCATAATACAAGGCTGTCTCTAACCCCAGAGCAGTTTCTTAGCCAAATGTATGGATCTTGAACCTTACCAATACTAGTGCAGGATGTATTTTTTTTAGTCACAACATTTGAATTAACACTGGAAATGTACTATAATTTTACTTTTGTTACTTTTTTCTTTTCCATGTGGTCTGAAAAATGCACTAACTTTTGAGCAGATCCATTCCGTTAGGCTTCACCAAGCAAATTGCACTGTAATAGCATCTATTTGATCTTTCAGTACCTAAAAACTGCCTAAAGGCTACATGTTTCACTTCATTTCATTGGATCAAAGAGAGGGAAGTCTAGGGTTTTCAAAGCACATCCAGACTCCAAGTGGTGAAAAGTGTTCTTTTGATTTCAACCATCCAGAACAAGCAGTGCAGATTTAGTATGAACCCCATTAGTCACTGCACTCTCTTCCATTTAATAGTGAATGATTTTTTCCAAAGTAGCACGGTTATAAATTTGTCCCAGACAGTTCACTATTACACTCTGTAGATGTTTAACAAGGTTCATGTAAATTTAGGTTCAAACAGATTTGATTTTAATTACATCCTGGGTTTATGCACAATTTTTTCCTATTGAACAGACTCCAGTGAGTAGAAGATGTGTTCATGATGTGCTCTCTTCCTAATGCTGTTAGTTTGAGACACTCATTTGCAATTTTTAGTCCTGCAAAAGTCCAATTTTAATATTATCATGGAACACTCTTTTAGAATAGAAGCAGAAGTAGTAATTACCTTTTTTCCTCTAATATCTATGCATATCTTTGAAAATGCTTAGGAGAGCTTTAACAACTGTGGCATCTCTAGGAAGATGAGGTATTTGAATCTGAAAGAAAAGAGGCCTTTTTAATCCAGTGTCCCTATTTTGAATGAGAAGCCTTAAGATGCCAAAAAGAAAAATGTAAGAAAACGGAATGTAGAAAACAGGCTTTCCTCTGTTTAACTCCAAACAACATTTAGATTTAATAGATGAATTTTCAGTGGTAAACAGCTGTGGTGATTTTCACACTAGAACAGTATTTCAAATTGTAACTATATACTGAAAAATTCAGCTCACAATATTGGTTTTAGATTCTAGGATAAAATGAATGATCAGATATCTTCCTTCATGAGTCCTTCAAAAAGCTGAACAACTCATGAGAAATTAAACTCCAGGAAATGACTCTTTGTCTGAAAGGTGACCTGAATGATCTAATATATCTCTAATTCCAGCACAATTATGTATGGTCTTCATCTGTGAGTGCAATTCGGTTGACCTTTTACAGTTACTGTATCATGCATAAATTTTTAGCCGCTTAAAGTGCATATTACCCAAAACTGACCAACAGCTTTTAGGAAAATAAATATCCAATAGGTTTTTATCAGAGAGGTCAAGCAAATTTTAATATAATGGTGGAAACATCAATAGGATTTCACTGAAATACATTTGAAATAACTGCTGGCATTTTTGTTTTGATTTGAGTGTTTGCAAAAGTGCATCTTTGAGACAGTTATTTTAAGGCGTGAGCAACAATAGCCTTAGCCTTCTATTCAACAGGTATTTGGGGTACACATGCAGTATAGCCCTTACAGCAGTTTACTTTAGAAAATGAGTCATGTATAAAACACTAACAACATTTTGCATTTGAAATTAGATTGAATTAAATAGGTGCCAGAAGAGGATAATTTCCAGAAACTGAGTAGTAACACCTGCACATCTGAACAGCTACTCGTCATCCTGTGAATTTCTCAAGAGTCTGATGTAGTTCAGTCATTTAGCAAAGACTTAATCACTCAGCCATTCCTACTGGTTGTATAAGAGAGGTTGACTTAACTGACCTCAACTATGTAGCTAGAGAAACATCTCATTAACAACTTGTTTCTTTGTGAACTGTGTTCGCTTTGCTTCCTTTTAGTCATAGCTCCAACACTTTGAATTCTCTAGGATTTAAAACTTGTTGCTGAGCAAGCGTTAGGAAAAAAAAAAAAAGCATTTCAATAAAATTATTTATAAAATAAAAGATAATTTTTGCTTCACGATGTTATGCTTCATCTTATCTGACTCTCCCTGAAGTGCAGCTGTGGAACCACGTCATGTGTGGACATAAGGCAGTCTCTAATCCAGACATGGAATTCAGATAAAATCTGTCCATGTGTTTTTCTAGTTTCATGTATGTTCAGCTTTATTCCTCTTAAGCCAGAACATATCCATTTACATATCTGAACACTGTGTTACGTCTCTGATGGACATTTATATATGATAAAATGCCCCCATAAAGTATGTAAGCAGATGTTAAAGCTCTAAGACCAATGCTCAGGTCTAAATAGTCCATGGATGCCCTTATATGAGATTCAGACTAATTTTTTTTCCCCTAGATGCTCATAGTGACATACTTTGAGGTCTAAGAAGTCTGGGAAGTAATGAGTTGAGCTTATGTATTCACTCTTTGCAAGCTGCCTTGGCTTAACCTAAAATGCTACTGTAATTCTTTCTTGGCATAGTAGACTAAGTAGTTTATTTCTCCCTGTATCACACCCAGAATATGAAAACTGAAATAAAAATAATGTTTTTTGTTGTTTTCCTGATGGCATCCAGGACACTTATCTTGACCTCTGTTTTCCATTAGTTTCATCAGCTGGATATGTGTTACAGCAATCTTCCCTTATTAAAGTAACCATATACAAAAAGCTTGAAAGGTTAAAAGAACCACCTAAAAGTAAAAAAACAAAAGATAATATTGGATTTCAAGGAAAAAAAAAGTGAAAGGTAATATCTCTCTTTTTATCACACTTCAGTCTCATGTTAAATGAAAGCAGATGTACTCTGAATCCAGTCTAAAGATCAGGAAGGTCAGAAGGGTCTTTGATAGTTTCTGTGAGCTTTTGTTCATAGACTCTCAACTAGACTTTCTCTAATGGTCTAGGTTTTGGACCTGGAAAACGTTTTGGGCCAGTGCATTAGCAAATAAATTTTAGTACCACAATTTATAAACAACTTGTGAAATCAGTCAATTATCCAATCCTGCAGTTGCACAGCAATTTCAGTAAATACTCTCACCATGACCATGAGACTCAGCCAGAAACGACTAAAGTTGTTCAGGGCTCTCAGTCTTAGATCCCAGCATTTCATTCGAACATTCTGACCCACACAAATAACAAATTACCTCATATCCAAACAGCTTATTTTATAATTAGGGTTAGGGTCTGTGACAAGTAGAGGTGTTCTATAAAGTATCATACATTATTTTATCAAACCACACACTTTTTAATGGTCATTATACATTTGATTACCTGAAAGAATGATCTTTTCAATTTCAGCTGTTTTTTGTCACTAATTAGCCAAGCCAGTGACAAGTCAGCAGCTAGTAACCCTTTGTGGTATTTTTCTCTCACTACTTTATTTTCATCTCCTCGCAAAGGGTTCTTGTGTTCTGGAGAAGCATCGTGTGTCTGTATGGACTTCTTTATGCATTCAACTTCAAGATGCTGCCTACCCTCTCCTTTTTCTTTCAAGGCTATCACCCCTTTAGTCTCATAGCAATTTCCATTAGGTACGTTTAAAAGGTTATAATTGTTAGGTCAGTGCAAACAAGAACAGCAAACAAATCTTAGAAAACAGCAATAGGGGGATGCAGGTCCAGAGGACTCGGAAACACCACATGGTCCTGGGAAATAGTGGTAACTGGAGACAGGATTAGAAAAGAGAAATAGTACAATTCAGGTTTCAGCTAACAGCAAATATTTCCAGCACTGAAAATCTGAAAGAGGAGGAGACACTATGCAGTACGAGCCCATGAGAGAGATTTTTTTTAAGGCATTGCAATGCATAATTGATAGAACAAAGCTTGATTAAAGATTCAGGTGTTTACTGAGATCAATTTGATCTTAGTATTATCTCACAGAATATGTTTAGCCTTGATTTCATTGAATTCCATTCAGTATATGAGGATTATAATGTTGTTATAATTATATATATGGATTGATCATACACAGTTTTCAATAAACATTCCGTTCTTAACTTGGTTTACTTAATTGCATTTAGTCAGGTGTATTTCTTGGAATTGCTTTTTCTATCCCAGTGGTGATAATCTCTTCCAGTGAAAATGTTTGTGAGTAGTGGCATAAGATATCTGGCAGTCATTTCCTATCATTACATGTGAAAGTAGAGCTCAGCTGCACGCTTTTCATGAAACAGAGTAGTGATAAAGTCTACAAGATATATGTGTGTTTTGGCAGAAGTGCTAAATACTCCTCTGAAACACAGAGGACTGATAAAATTAACATTAAAAGAAATTAATTAATAAATGATATTTTCATTTGACAAATAATCCACACAGAAAGAAAATGTTCAATATATACACATAATATATTTTCACAATAGTTTAGAGTTTGGAAACAGAGGGAAAAGAGTTTTCTTTCTTTTCATTCTTAAGAGATTAGTGTGACATTCATTTGTTTCAGTCTTAAGAGATTAGTGTGACAAAAGGGAAGCTGCTAGATATGACTCTGGAACCTCATCCTGGGTGCAAGGAACGAATTTGTTCTTATTAGAAACGTAGATGTGAAATTCAGCTTCTTGGTGAGGCATGATGAAAGGTAAATTCCAGTATTACAATACACAGTTTTGTTGCATTTACAATATATGTGTTGGCTTTTAAGATGATCAATATGAGTTTAAAATGTCTGTTAAAAAATTACCTTAATTTTAATTCTGAGAAGAGCTAACTGAATATCACAATCTAGAACTGTATTTAAAAAAGCATGGTAAAAATAAAATCCATAACTCAGTCATGCCATGTTTTAAAGTTGTTTATTAATTGAGTTTCAATCTTTCATTCGAGATAACAAGACTGCAGTAATAGTTTTATATTTTATCATAGGCATTGCATCCCTGTAAGCATCCCACAAAGCAAAAGAAGCTTTATAATATTTTTCAGCAGATCCAGGTGCAGGTTAACAAGTTACTTACAAAATTAGCACTCACGTTATTTCATGACTCTATAAATGACCAACCTTTCTGCTTCGAGAATTGCATGTAAATAATACACTAGAGAAACCTCATGCCATAAATCTACCCATTCATTTTATGGCCCCGGTCTGGTTTTACTTCCACTGTTCAGCATACATTCTGTTGCTGGCTACAGAAATGTGATGACAGTCAAAGTTCTGAATCATGAAGAGTTACAGAAAATATTAGATTTAGTAAAAATGTGTATTAAATTTGTTTTCCTCATTTTCTTTATTTTCTTTCCTGAGTGTTTACCAAAGGGTACTACTTCCATATCTTACAGTACTTACAATAGATAAGTGGGTTTGGGATTCTTGCAGCTTCAGCAGTGTGTTTCTCCTTAACATCAAAATGAGAAGCACCAATGTGCTCTGTACATCACCATGACATATTGTATTAATATTACCATGTCACTGCCATCTTTCAATAGTATAGGCATGATAAGCAGTAGAATCATCCCAAACATCCAGAATCCTTACAGGAGTGCAGTATTAGACAAGGATATCCTGCAGTCCACATTAAACATTGTGTAGGCTAATTGATATCCATTGATGATGGGTCACTTAATAAATGTTAAGCCTTTGCTGAGACTGGCTCTGAGTCTCCCAGGGCAATGGAAAACACTTTATAAATATTTCACTTTTCTTAAAGACTTACTCCAAGCTACAAAATGTTTAGGTTTGAACCAAAAGGATACAGTTGGGCTTCAAGAAACAGTTTAGTATTTTTATTTTACTGAATCTTCCTGTAGTTTTCAAAGTTGGAAGAGAAAATACGTGCTAAAGTTTATTTTATAATTTGGATACATTCTCTAGAGACCTATGATACTGGCTTACTGAGAAATATATAGGTTATCCAAACAGCCATTTGTACTCTAAAGTTGTTTTGTTTGCCAACATCAGTTTCTAGGGCTCTATAAACTTTAATTTTAAAAGCTCTAACCCCAGATACTATTATTAGGAATAAGTAGTCTATTCTTTCAAGTTTAAGATGTCTGTTTTATAATTTCTTTATACATTGCACATTCTTGGCAAAAATAGGTTACAGTGATTGATATCACATTGTTAAATGTCCTATAATGTTAAGATCACTTTCCAGATTTGTTATTATTTGTTTGCTTGTTGAAGTTGGACCTGATGTAGGACAGCAAACCAAAACCTATGCAGCACATAAGACAGCAAAACACCAAGACAGGTGTTTGCATATCCTCTGTAGAGAGTAAGAGAGATTTGGTTTACTGCTTATTGTTTCCTCTGTTAATGTGTATAGCACATTAATGAAAAATACTTAGCATAGAGCTAAATAGTATGTAAATGACTGTTAGGCAGAGAGAGTCTTTGCCTAATACCTGCTTTTTAACTAAGTTTCTTCTACTTGTGTAGAGTACTCAAAATATAGTTTCTCCCCAGTTTTGAACTACTATCTTGCCTCTTATATAAAAGCTCACTTGGTGTGCTTTTATCCTGTTCTGCACAGGCAGAAGGCTTGTTAGATAGAGGTAAATTCCTCCTAGGGTTTTCTTGCCATTTGCAGGGCAGAGACTCTGCTCTTCTTATTGAGATGTTTATGGTTCAGACTGAGCAAGAGGTCCTGTGGAAAGTGATCTTAGAGATGTACATACAATGCAATCAATCCTGGCGGCAATGAGAGTGAGAATTCTTGAAAAAATAGCCATATTTAAATCTTTGGATCCCATAAATTACCCCACCAGCATTCATGTAATTCTTAAACTATATACTATCTGAAACAATATTCCATTGGTAAGATGAAAGGAAATAAATCAGAGAGATATCTTGGAGGAGCATGAGCAATGCCCAATCAAATCACTTAGATGAACATCTTCTTAGAGGTTTTCTTTGTGAAAGCATCCAAATGCCTCTAACATTTTTAATGTTGCTGTGTTACATTTATCCCCAAGTTAAGGGAAAATCCTAGCCTTATAGTGCTGTTTTGGGCCAAGGAATAATACTCCATTCAGATCTTGCTTCATTTGTGTGGTCCTGGACAAATCAGTTAGTCTCCACTTGTCACCTTGTAACTCCTTGTCAGTTGAGTTGATTTAAACAAAGCCAAAGCTTTGTTTAAAAACAATGGCAGAGCCCAACTGAGTGTAAAAATCTCTGCTACAGACTATAATCATTCACCATCCTATTTGAGAGGTAGGAGAACAAATCCCACCCCTATGACTGTCACCACACCCTTTCCTGTCTTTCAGTCCCTTTGGCAAGGTAGAGCCATGTTGCAAGCATTTATGCAGGCCACTGGCCTTGGTGAATTTGCCCAACCTCATAACCATAATACAAGTCAGATTTTTGGGTTCAGGCGATCATTATTCCTACCTTCTGTGTCATATTATTCATTAAGTTTTATTAGGTAGATATGTATCTGTAGCTTTTACTTTCTCAGTAACATCTACATTTTGAAAAGTATTACATTTACCTGGCTAAACCCTAACAGTTTATAGAACAGGTAACAAAATATTCTGCTCTCTTTTACAAAATTATTTCTTTTCTTTGCACTAAACACGTGTTAGGAGGTCTAGAAGCTTTTCTGATTCTACCATGATTTAGATTGTACATCACTGTAAATAAGAGTTATATTGTTTGCTAATAAGCAGTGAAGGAATTTGTAAAGAATAATAATTTTGTTAGGAGGACATTTAGGGAAGAATACAGATAGGCCTTAACCACCATATCTGATACACATCTTGCATGCCTGTGGGTGAATTCATATGTCCTTTTTTTCTTTATTTATAACTTAGTTTTACATGGAAAATGCTTGTATGAAGAGTACATTTATATAAAAAAATATTCTGCTTATATTTTTTCTTTCTGTAAACACAGAAACTACTCAAGAATTAGTAATTCCACTCCCAAATACACAATGAAGTTACACTGCATGCAAGAATGTGGCTTATTAAATTAATATTAAAGGCAATTATCTCTGGTATTCCTCTGAAGATTTTGGAACACAGTGTAATAATAGCTTATCTTCTCTGTTAAATTCAGTGTGGCCTACTTAATCTGACAACGTAAAGAACAAAAGTGTGCAAGTCATGTGAACAAAATTACTTGCCCTTCTTCTCGAAGAGACCTTTCTGCCATGTCCTGATTGCATTTGAACATGTCATCATGCTAGAAAGTGTTAGCTAAAATGTTCTGGAAATCTAGTACAAGAAAGCTGGAGTAGTTTTACTGTCAGCTAACAGGATTAACTTGAAAGCTGGAAGCAAGTCTCCTCCCTTCTTTCCAATATGTTTCTAATTGTGCTGATTTTAAACTTAACCAAGAAACTTTACATGGAATTGGAAGAATGAAGATTGGTGTGGCATAGTTTGTAAGAAACAATAAAAATGTATATGGCTGTATATGGCCTGGCAGTTCAAGGAAACATACCTGGCAAGGCTTCTTACTGCTCTGGAAATATGTTTTCTTTGGTAAGCATCTGTCTTTATTCTGTCTTATTTAGCAGCTAAGTACTAGCCAGCATGTGGGCAGGGTAGTTGATGTGTCTGAGGTTGTACCCTTGCTGCCTTAAGGCTGCATATTGAGAGGGGAAGGTGAGGTTTCCTTGCCCCTTTCCACTAACAAGAGAGGGGAAGGAAAGTGCCCCAGGATAGTAGGAGGAAACAGTGATTATGCTGTGTTTTGTGTGGGGCTAGTTGTGAGGATTCTTTTTCTTTAATCTGAATATGAATTCAGACACTCTTAAACCCCAGATACATATGCACTCTACAAAGTCTTCTGACCAGAAAATCAGAGTGGTATTAAATAACTTGGATGCCTGTTTTCACACCAAAATCAGGGATGGGAATACTTAGGAATATTGAAGCAACATATTATTCATTAGAAGTCAAGGAAAAGTAGCAAGAATAGTTGTTAAACTAAATCATTTAAGGGCAAATCTTGTATGTTTCCCAGGGACCATTATGCCTATAAATAATTCATGCCCTTCTATTTCTACGTTTTTGATTTCTTTCTCTGAAAATGTATTTTATGACCAGGTCACATGGTCAGAGTTATCCTTTAATGTCCTTTAATGTATTTTTTCACTTTATCATTTTTCCATTTTGCTGAGGAATACATTAGCCTTTGCTACTTACCCTTGAAACATCTACTTTAACAGCAGGCTTTGAAGAGAAAATGAATAGTGAAATATTACTTGTATCATACATACATGGGGGCGAAATTTTACCTGAAAGATTGAACATGTCCAGGGGAAAAAATAAAGGCTTATATGTAATTTCTTAAAATGCCAACTATGTTAACTTTATATATTAAAACCAAAGTTCAGGCTTCTAAATCTAAAGAAGAATGTGTGTTTGTGTTCAAGCTGCTAGAAAAGGAATTACAGATTTGAGAATGTAGCAGGACAGTGCAGTGTTACAGTAGCCTCCAAATAGGAACCCTCAAGCTCCTTCCTGTTCTTCTATAAAGCTTAACTAGTGGTTAAGCCTTCCAGTAAGTGATAACATCTCAAATTGTTCATATTTCTGTGGATTCAGGCTTGTAAAACCATTCTTCCTTAGTCTTTCCCATGTCTGAATTTTGGACGTATTTCTTATGCATTGTAACAAGGTATACATTTCCTCTGAAATGCATATGAAGTTTCCACAGGGAAGCTTCAAAGTCAGGGGTCCATAATCATACATTCAGAAACCAAATTTCAAATCATCCCAAGATATGTATCCAAAACAAATGTTTTGACTTTTCAGGCTACTAAAGTTTTGAAAATGGATCAAAATCTTTATTCTAGCCATTCTTCTGGGACAGCGCTCCTACTGACATTGAAGGATGCTTCAGCAATGACTTTGTTGGTCCCTCCAGAAAGTTGTACTATTCAGAGGAACTGGAAGTATTCTCTTTTACGTACACATACATATGCATTTATTTATTTATTTTAACAGTGCTGCCTTTCCAACCTCAGGAGAGTTTTCCTATATTAATTGCCTCTGTGCTTAGATGCCTCCAATTATTAACCTGCAGGTGTCTCTAATCACTGCATATTCCCATGGGCTTTAGGTTGAGGGCTATTAGCTATGGTGGTTAAATACAACACACATTATGTGGTCTCTGTTTACTGTTTTATCCCTGAATTTGGCCTCAAAGGCTCCAGAAAACAGTCATCAGCAATCACTTCTTTTCATTAACTGCAGTGCCTTGGATCACATTTTCCTCTTTCCTTTCTTTCTTGGGGAAATACTTAAAGACAGTATGTAGGCTAAAGCAAGAAGAGCTTTCCAGACACTATTGCACAGAATTGAACTTGGAACACAGTTTAGCCATCCAATACTTCTGCTATCCAAAGCCATATATATACCACTTGGGAAGCTTACATATTTTTGCTAAAACTACAGAGCTGGGATATATGAAAATATAAGAAAGCAGTGGACTCTGTCTTCATTTGTATGGGGTTATCATGGCTTGCTCAGCAGTAAAATTGTATCTAATTATGTTGGTACTAGAGTGAATCTCTTTTAATTGATTAATTATAATTCACATGTAGATTAACAGCTTTTAAAGGTCAAAACCTTTCAAATTGCTCTGAGTACTTGTTTATCTCTCCCTGTGCTGTGTAAACCTGGTATTCTATTGCAGTCTGAAAGTGACACTATAATTACAGTTTTAGAGGATGACAAAAATTGATTAGCAACCAAGGCTACTTAGGAACAATGGAACTGGGTCTGGTTCTTCTGGTTCTCTGTCCTTCCTCCTGAAATGAGCTTTGATTGTGTTTTAGAACATGAGATTTTGATAGCATAAGGTGTTTCAGAAGTGAGCAAGCACTGTTTAAATAATAGGTGTCATTGATCATGAAGCTAGCACACTGCAACCCAATATATATTCTTCCTTTAAATTCTGAATAGCATGAGATATTGGTATGATTACTTTTTAAGCAAGAGTCAAACAGATAAAAAATTAAACAATGTTTAATCTAATACTCCATTATACTTTGTTCTTCCTCTCACTCAAGTGCTAACACAGAGCACTGTTTTTAGTGCGTGCCACCCCAAGGGCCTGGAAGTGGTTGAATAAAACATGTTATTTTCACCTGCTGGAAATATCTCCAATGTTTTCTGTACTCTACTAGCCGCATGTGATTGTTATCACATCTTAAAAAGTGCTCTAAGTGACAGACATAAATGAAAAATATCAAAGTTTTCATTTGTGGTGGAAATGAAAATACATTTTTCACAATATGAAATTTGCCCTTAACTTCTAAGAGAAGGACTGCTTTTTCTTGCCACCTTTGAGGTATGATATAGGAAAACAATGGCTTGTTGTTGCTAGCTATTTTACATGTTTTGCGATAGAATTAGCATTCTGCATATCTGAGTGATTGTTTTTGTGACCCCTGAGTTTGTTGAAAAGAGACAATTTAAAGCTGAGGGATGTTACTCTCTTTAAACAACATAAAAAAACCTCCTCTGAGCACTATTTCTTGTTTGCTAATTTGCCAGCAGAAAATGAATGATATCCATTCCTGAAATACTCTCTTTTTCATAGGAGAAGAAATTAAGGAGACAGTGAAAGTATTTGATTTCAGGTGTGCAAAACAGCACAATGCTGTTTCTCAGAGAAAAAGAGAAAGCAGAGACCAGATCTAGGAGGGCAGAACCTGGAGGGAAGAGCTATCATACTTCCAGGTTTGAAGCAGCATTTCCTGAATAATAGTTGAACCTGAGATGGCTGGATGCTTACACAGGGGACAGGGCAGTGCAAATTCCCTGAGAAACCAGTTCTGTCAATCCCTGTCTTTCTCCAAAGAGTGGGCTCCTATCCTATGCTAAAAAAGAAGCACAGTAAAACACAACAGTGTACAAAATATGATCAGTGTTACTTATGATTACATACACGTCTTGTTTGTCTGTATTTAGTCAGGTTCCTTCCATGCTATTTTTCTTATATAAGCTGAATGATGCCGAACAGTAGAGTGTAGGTTGTCTTATTCTGTTTTGGAAGTGATTGTGAATATGACACATTTTAAATACAGACATATATGTATGTATATATAGATCTACACACACTCACTCTGTGAGTCAAGTTGAGGACAGGACTTGAAAGGGATCAAGAATCATTCTTGTTGAGTTGGGTTTACTACAGACAGGTTTCCTTACTAAGGCTCAGGGTTTAACGCTGAAAAACACCTTTTGATGAAATCCTGGACTCACTGAAGTCAATGTCAATTTTGGGGAGAACTGGATTTCATCCTTTAAAAGAAAAATAAATTCAGGAGTGATGTTCGTTAGCAGGAAGGTGGAACACGATGTATAAATACATCTTGCAAGAGCAAGGAATAGGAAAAGCTGGAAAACAGCACAATAGCTGTGAAGTCTGGTTAAAGCTATTTAAGTAGCTTTTCAGGGCAGGGCATATTGCAGAGACCCCTATCACTCAGAAACTGAGAGAACATAAAGTATTAAAACCAGCGGAAGTGATAAAGATCAAAGTGCATTTTGGCACAGTTAATAAATTTAACAGTCAGAAAGATGTTACTTGGAAGATATCTGTAAACTGTAGAAAAATAATTATAGAAATAAACCTAGCATGTTTGCATTCGCTCCACAGAGAGAACAGGAGATATGAACCATAAGCCACTCACAAGTTTGCACTCTATTTACTTCTGGGTATTATGAGGGTAGTCAGCAGTGTGGTAGTCAGCGGTGTACTGTCAGTCTGCATTATGGAGGGAGGAGGGACAGCCAACTCACAAAGCAAACAACAAAACCCCAAAACCAAACAAAAAAGAGGCTGTGGTGTCTGGGGAAGCTGAAGTTCATCCCATGTCCATGGCCCTGCCTTAGGCAGTGATGACAAGGTGGCCACCATGGGGCCAGCTCTCCCTGCAAGCCCCACAGCTGCTCCCGAGCACTTTCAAGGTGGTTTCCCTGATGCTTCCCCTCCGTGCGCAAGACATTGAACCCAGTGCTCCATAAAAACTGACATTTTACAACCATTTCAGACTCCTTCCTGTCATCCAATGCTAAATACTGTGTTGTTTTCTGAATGGACTGAATTAAATTCACATCTTGCCTGCAAATATCATAAGCTGAGGTGGGGTAAGAGTATGTATTGAGGGAAAGGAATCATCATTATTTCTGATAGTGGTGCTGATTATGTAGTAACTCTTATTTTCATTCATCTGACTGTTATAACAATGAAATCAATTTAAAAACCACAATTGTCAGCAACTTGGCAAAACAGCAGTAAACATCTAAGCAAGACTGGCAACGGAACTTTGAGATTAAGAAAATGTGTATTTAAACAACATCAATCCTCACTTTCTATATAAGCTCTTCCCTGTCTAGCCTCCTTGGAATTTAATTTGGCTCTGGATCAAAGGAGTTATGAATGAAAGTAATTTAAAGATGGATGCATGTTAATTTAAAGGTGCCATTATTTTCTGACCTAGCCGGATACTGAAGTGTAAGAAAATGTATAAAGAAGATAGTGTGTAATCAGGAAATGCCAGTCAGGCAACAATGAGATAAATTGATGAGAAAGAGGTGTAATACTTCTAATAATCTTTAGTCTCTACAAAATAGAACACATTTGATGAGCTAATTTTTGCTTTGGTACACAAAGCAGATTTCCTAAATAGTATTACACAATTGTGTATATTTATATCATAAATTGAATTATTAAAAAAAATATAAGAGCAGTATCAATATTACTTCTACTAAGCAGTAAATTGTTTAATATAGAAACGTTAGCATGTATTGGAAAATTAATTAAAAGAACAAATCACTATAATTATGATAAATAAAGCTTATCTTCATTGCTAGCATGCTTCTCCAAGCAATCTGCCTAAATGAGAGGAAATTATATACCATCAACTTTCCCAAGAGCTAAAGTCTCATTTTAAGAATCAGGTATGCTACACTGAAATAAGGAATATAGCTGCTTACTCAATTTTAAGGAAGGTTATAAAGTAGCTGTTTTACCACCTGTTTTGTGCATATAGAACACAATTCTTGTACCATTAAATTTAGTGACTTCTGTCACTGAATTTCACTTAATGTGGCTAATTTAGTTGGATTTCTATGCCAGGAAAGCTAGTCATTATACTCTAATGATAATGTACATGTAACCATTAAGTATGCAACATTTTTAAATTGGGCTATTTGAATTTGCTTGCTGCTGTGCTATTTTATAACCCTAACATTCTCAAATAATATCTAGTATATTTTCATGTTCACCCAACCCTAATCACCACTTTGAAAGAAAAAAAGAAGTAAACAGAATGCTCTTACAATTTTGCTGAGCTATGAGAAAATATATTGTCTAACTGTCCTCCCTTTTCTGGTTGGTCTTGTACATCTTTTCTCAATAATATATTTATTCACTATTTTGAGAGGCCATGAAATATTTAATTATCTGTATCGTTTTTGAACAAGAAACATTATATTGAAATACACATGTTATATATTGTTGAGTTCTTCATTGTTGCTTTAACCCAATAACTCTGGTGATCACCTTTCACAACTTCAAACGATCTTCTGCGTTCAGGTGTAGAGAAAAATGAAGTAGATCAAAGGACATCTGGGGATAAGAGAGGAAATAGAATTGAGTAAAGCAGATCTCTGGCCTCTTTTTGGTACTTTGTAAGTCTGGTACACGCATGGAAAACTTCTCTTCCTCCTGAACTAGTCTGGATGCACATAGTTGGGATACCAATCTGTTATGCTGTTCTGACATCATGGTAAACAACTGGGGAAGTTAGAAATATATGCAAATGAGATTCAAATAATTACTTCCTATGTTATCTCAGTTGCATAATCATATAGTAAAGTTACATGTAAGTTGAACTAGAACTTGTGTTTGCAGTTATTATTGCATACCAGAACAGTTACATTAGCTAGGATGTGGTTGAGTTTTCCAAATGACATCACACTCTTTATAGTTTATAAATCACCATCTGGACGCACCCCTTAGAAAAATGGCTTTATCTCATGTTGCTGGGAAAAACTTGGCTCCAAGTTTTAATCAGTGCCATAAATAGAGGAGGATGCTGATTTATAAGTTAATTGTCTAGCGTAGATGTTCACACATGCACATGTGGCATGTTGAAAATCTTGCCATTGCTGATTGAACCCCTACCAGCTCATTTTTCCCTATGTTCAACTTCTCACAATACTCAAAAGAGTCACATTAATTGGAATACAGATATTTACAACCAGCCTTAATGAGAAAAGTGTGAACTTCCTCCTAAAACCACTTGCAGACCATACAGTATATAATTACGTACATTTTACTTCTTGCCTCATTTCACTGTACAAATGAGATACTGACTGTATATGCAATTCTTGCATGAGTGCCTGCAAAGTTTTCTTTGACAGAGGTTGCACTGATGTCTCTTAGTCTTCTTTGCAGCAGCACTGAAGTTGCTTAGCCAAGATTTGCATATTATCTCTGTAAAACCTACTGTGCTTAAGGTCATAAGGTGCCACAGTGTTAAGGATCTCTGTAGAAGACTATTTCTTCATTTTCCTACAAAAATTAATAAACCTCTATGAGATTTGTGTCAGTTCACCTCATAGGTTACATGTATTTGGCTTAATTGGTTCGTGCACTGCATTCCTGGTAAAATCTTCAGTAACCAATTTTGTTTGCCACAAACTTCTACACATAAGTGTGTGATTCTCTTAAGTTAATGAAATAAAAAGCAAAGGCCAAATTCCCACCTGAACTAATAAAGAATAAGCCTTTCAGTATTTATCCACTGGGGAACAAATCCTTTAAAGGGGAGGTGAAATCTGAGGTCCTCATAAAATTTGTGGTCATTTAAGAATCTTGCATGTGCCAAGTTAAAGGTGTTAGCTCTAATGTCTTGGTGAAACTCCAGATTAAATATTTATGTTCTGTGTACCTGAGATTTCTGTCTAATTTCATTTCAATCTTATTTCTTTCCCTAATGGCACCCATCCATTGTCATTACTGTATTTCAGTGGTGCTTTCCTGCATCCTGATGGTAGTCCAAACTTTTGTGAACATACAGAATATGCAAGTATAGCACATTCAAAGGAATTAAGAAATTTATCTCTCCTTTGGCAAGTCCTTTTCATATAGTTAAATTGTTACATAAAGGGACAGTGGTAATTGTGGTTATTTCTGTGTTAATTCAGTGATTCTGATTTACTGAACTGAAACTGGTTTTACCTCATTTTAAACTTGGAAGTGGCTCAGATACAGAACTCTGGTATGAAAACTAGTATGTGCAAGTCTTCCTATATCCAGGAATAACAGTTTTCCATTGTGGTTGCAGTTGGGACTTTCTGAGCAGTGATAATAAAGTGTACTTGTATGTATCATTTAAGGATCATTCCTCTAGGCTACCCTGGGCACATATTGAGGTGCTTTATCTTTCCAAAGCACATACCTAAACACCTTGGATCAATCCCTCCTGGCCTTATGTGTAAAACTGCTTCCCTTACTACATAAATGGGCTCCTAAAGTGAGGTGGGGAGATATGGCAAGATGATCAGAGCAAAGAAGGATGACGGTAATTAATAAATTTTTGCTCCAAAGCTCAAAACAGTTCTCAGCTTCACCAGTTTTAGTACAAGTCATATAGAAGCAGTCAGTAAAAAGCTGTTATAACTGGTCACCTCCTTATTTTCTTTATGTGATGAAGAAAATCTGCTAAAATGCTAACAATGAAGTCAAAGTCTTAACTTTAGATTTACACCCACTTACAAGGAATGTTTTAATGCTGCTCACATGACTCGGTCATCTGCACAGGAAGGTAGATGGTAAACATAGACATATACTTAATAAAAATAATCTATCTGTTTTCATAGTGGGTAACTCATTAGGGGGAATGTTTTCTTTATATGGAGCAACACAGTGCTGGCTTATCATGGCTCAAACCAAAACACAGGGTGATGACACAGATAAAAATAATACTTATTAAACTGAAAAGCCAGTTGCTAATTATAAAGTAACTGTCTGGAATATGGAGTTTTATGATTTTGAATTATGTTTAGTAATATAACTATATGAGTCTGCCAATATATCTGGAACTTAATCTCAGTATATGAATCATTTTGAATAGGAAAAAACTTCAAAAATTGTTTAGTTGAAAATGTGCAGAAGTACAATTCATTCAGGAATAGGATTTAACCAAACTCCTACAATTATGTATTTCTCTGCAGTTTAGATGTGCTTTTTTTTATTATTATTATCTGGCATAAAAGCAGAGTGTGTGTAATACTCCCAGGCTGCTGTCTACACTGTCCTACAAATATGAACACAAGAGTAAGAAAAACAAAGACCTCAGTGCTTCCTATCCCCTGCTCTGAATTTCTGACCGTGCTGATGTGGCCTGTCTGCAACACACAGCAGTGTGGTCTCAGTGCTCTAGAAACATCCCAAGATCAGGGATTGGAGAAGAGGAAGAATCTAGGATCTAAAAATCAAAAGGAACTAAAATCAGAAATAATGAGAAAGATCCCTTTTCAGAACAAATAAGGGTTTTGCAGTTTAAATAGTTTGTAATCTGAAATAGTTGTAATTACTTTCTTTACATAGTAGCGGCTTTTCCCTGGGCTGACCATTATATGCAGTGTTTGTAAGGTATATACAGCTGACATGTGAAGCAGGCTCTACCCCACTTTTTAAGTAGCAAAAGATTCTTTGGGAGAGTGTTATTGCATGTAATTCATGGATTTGTGCCAGGAACTGTGGAAACGTTAAAACAGCGCCTTTTGCCTTCATGTGCTATTTCCGCTGCCTAGAAGAACACAATTCATAGTCATTCTAAAAAGGGCAACAGGGATAATTGGGTTCCTGCTGCTGCACATGTTTATCAGTGCGCTACTGCCAGATGTAGGACATATGCTACAAATGGTCTTCCTATCCCCAAAATGAAAAAATCCCACCCAAACCCCTTAGCTTTCCCCATCCCCCTGCTATATTAATACTAGACATATTAGTATAGCACTGGGACTAAAGCCAGGAAGGATTTTTATAGCCTTGATACCCACACCTCTTAGATTAATGTTTTTATTCAACTGATGTTTGCAGAAGAGGGATTGTTTTAATTTTGAACACAGTATAAAAAGTCATAGCGTTGCATGACAAATTTAGAGCCTATGTGTGATGTTTAGATAAACAGCAGTTCATGCTTTGCATGTGGCTGGTAATGATTGGATTGCAGCTCAGTTTTAAGTATTAGATATTTCTTACATTGGGAGGTGTTTGGATGATTTTGCTCAACATGCAGAAAACAAAGCTTTATTTTGACTCTGCTCAAAATGGAAACAGTTGAAAAGAGAAAAATCATGTTTAATTCAGAATTCTCTAATGGAAGGTGTCCATGCCCATGGCAGGCGGTTGGAACTGGATGATCTTTAAGGTCCCTTCAACCCAAACCATTCCATGATTCCAGAATTCTATGAATTTTATGAGTAAAGAACATAACTGGACCTAAATGAAAAAAGGCACATGTGTTTGGTTTCAGTCTTTTTTTGTGGGGTTTATTTATTTTAGCTGCATTTCAGGAAACTTTCAAAGTAATTTTAAGTTTTAAGTTATTCAGAATTAGTGAAATGCTTCAATTCTTTAAAAAATTATATTGTCCTAAATGTAAGTCACTAAGCTGGAAGCAAGACTATCTGCAAATCAAGCTACACATTCAGTTTACTTTATGACTCTACCAAAGTCATTTAATCTTACCACATGCCTTTTTTCTTCATCTGCAGAAGCAAAAGTCCTGTTGTGATGTGAAGTTAGTGAAGTGGTCCAATTTTATTACAAGACTTTCACAACAGATACAAAACACATGATGGGAAACAGGAAATTAACAGCCTCATATATGTGGAATAGCACATGCTCTGCTAGGCTTTCTCCCTGTTAACAGACTGTAGACAGTACTTAACCATCATAGAATCATAGGATGGTTATGGTTGGAAAGGACCTTAAGATCATCTGGTTCCAACCCCGCTGGCATGGATAATAATAATTTGTTTATTATAGGTCTCTGAACTGCCTCAGGGATTAAGCTAAACTTGTGTGGCAACCAAAAATTACATTCCAGGCATAGAAATATGCCTGTGGAATAAATGGGACTGAGGATTGATGTGTAGGTAAAAGCCAAGGCAAAAGTACTCAGTGGTGATTAGCTGGTAAAGGACAAGTGTTTTGAAAAAACTCTTAATAACTGTAAAGACATATAAGTGGTACAGCTAATGCTGTAGTAAATTGGAGCAGTTGGAGGTCAGAAGATCATGGCAGAGAGACCCTGCATCGCTCAAGGGCAGTGGGGCAATGCAACCAGAAATGTTGTTTCTTTTTTTGTTTCATTATTAGTTCCCTCTAGATGGCATTTGGAATAGATGGTTTGTGATTCAGGTGCACTGAGATATTATTTTTGGTAACACAAATGTAAGACAAAATAATGTTTTCAAAACGCCAAGCCGAGTTAAAATGGCATATAATGTATGGACACAGTTTATCTCTCAAAATGCATGCAGTTTGCAAATATGGATCTTATTCATATATGTGTACCAAGAGACCATTAAGGTTTTCTTTAAAGTCTAAACAAAGTTTATTTATCCTTTCATACAGTGCTGTATCTGTTTAATAAGTGATTTATGATTGCTTTACACTTAATGTTTTAGAATGCCATCCTTAAAACCATGCAAAGAAATTGTTGCCTAAATAAAGAATAACATGTACTGTCACCACTCTGAGGTGAATGTCACCTCAAGGAATATAAATGTTTAGCAAACGAAACTGAGGAAAAACAATATTGAAAACCCTAAAAGCAATATTTTCCCACAAAAGCTTTGTTTGCTGGTGATTGCATATCCATTCTTTTTAATGTGAGTCTTAGGTTTCCTATGCTTTTTAAAGCTCTGAAGTCAAAGAATTAATCTTGACTACTAAGGGGAAATAATTTTAGCATCAAGAACATTCTCCTTTAATTTTCCTTCTGCCAAGGCTTATGACCAGGTCTATATAGAGACCTTGTCAACAGCTTGAGCTGTGTGCAGAAGCAACCACAAAGTGAGTACTGTTCCTACACATATGACATATCCTCTAGGTAACACCACTTGCCAAGCAGATACAGTGCACCTGGCACACCATAACAACTTCTTCCCTTCTGGGCAAACACAGTGCCCAAATGCATATACTGGATTGTTGCAGGTATTTCAGCACAGGAGTTCTAGGGGTTGGCAACTGAGAGAAGCGAAGCATGCAGATGCTTCAGAAAATGCATCCCAGGGCTTTCTGGGTCTTCAGAAACATGACATGAAATCACATCACTGTAGCATTAAGATAAAATGTCAGAGGCATGTTACACATTTCTAATTAGTTGAGACACAGCTATTGGCTGTAAGTTGTCATTATTGTGCATGGCTAGCGGACCTTGTGTTACGCTTAAGATTCTTCTCCTCATCTTTGGCCTCTTGTCTCTATGTTGTCAGAATTACTCACATTCAGGTTATTATGTTGGATCTGTTGGGCTGTTTCCCTGGTGCCCCTCTCTGGGATATGTATTTCTTTATAAAGAAGTCTCATTCTTTCTCTAAGAAAAAGAAAAAAGCTGAGGCACAGCAGCTGAGACCCATGAGTAATGTATCTAAACTGGAAACTAAGAGTAAGCCTTGGATTTCTAGTCTGTTATTTTGAGGCCAACTGAGCCATTCTCATTGCTTCTCCAAGAAGATTAGATAACACTCCCTCTAAAGAAAAGGCACGCTATAGGTCTGGTGAAGATAAGACAAGGCAAAATGCTCCATGTCTAGGTAGCAGTTCCCTTTTGTTCTATCCAAAATCACTAGTAGTAAGGGAATATATATGTTATTAGCAGTGATAAAATTTCTTTGAAGAAGGACCGTGTCACTTTGCATAAATGTGCCAGAGTTTCAAGGCACAGCAGATTATTTAAGCCTCTTTCATTCTGGGAATCTTTACAACAAGAAGCTTAAAAAAGAGAGCTGATTAAATCATGAAAACTGTGGCACATCACTTCCCACAGAAAACAAACCCAAATGTAAAAATTGGTTTCTTTTTCACCAAGTTCTGAATTGTGCATTTCACTGTGTATAAACTGCTGGTTACAAGGTCTTTCTATCGGCTGGCACTAGAACTTGCAATTACTTGCAATTTCTCATCAGAATGTTTAGTATTAGGTTAATATTTTGCTATTTATTCTATACAAAAACTGTGATCATCTTGACACAAAGCATCAAATGGCATTTTTGGAAGAAAAATACTGTATTTCTTGTGAGTCTGAGTAAAATGCTTTTAGAACGGTATAAACAGAAAATTTTGTTTGAAGAGAACAGCCTATGCAATTTAAGATCAAGAAACACTGGGCAGATTTCTCCTTGGAAGATGTCATAATTTTGATATCCGTTCTTTAACTCTTAAAGAAATGTTAGTAAGTACATTTACTATTCAACATTTGAGTTAATTCTAGAGCAGTGCTTTGATTTTTTGATCCCTAATGCTCTATTGATGACCACTTTTCAGCTGCTCAGAAAGGGCCACCTTGCCTAAAATGCAAGACAGTTGCTGGAATCCACATTAGTTACCTCCTCTTGCTCCCTCTGAGCTGAAATTGCCAGCTTAGCAGGACTGCAGTGAATTCTTATATGTTTTGTAGTGTGAACTGCCATCAATTAGGAACTAAGCTGAAACCATAAAAATACTTTTAATTAGAACCTCCAATTGGATTTGTGCCGAGATCCCAAAGGTGAAAAATTAATGCAGAGATTTACCATGTTTTCCAAGTAAAATTTGTAATTCTAGTCAACTCTCCTTCCTCAATATTGCATTTCCTTTCTTGGTGTGAAGGTGTGGGTGTGTATGACATTAAGCTTTATTTTCCTAGGCAGGTAGTGGAGATGTGCATACACAGGCTACTGGACTGAGAGCATTCCCTTATTTCTTCCCTGTCATACATGATTCCATTTATACTGGCAGGCAGAAAAACAATTTTCTCTTTCACATTTTCATTCTATATATTTAATTTCTATATATTTAATTTCTAATGAGATCCAGGGATGCTCCCAAGGCACATTATCTTCCCTTATTACTACAATACAATAAAATATATAAAAAATAAGTAGAGAATAATAATAACTAATATGTAATCATTCTGTCTTGACTGTTGTTACGAAGTCTGACAATTGTAACCTGCTAATAGGAAGATCTATGGATGTTTCAGCTTGGAAAGATAATTTCTTATTAGTTTTGATGAAAATTTTTTATTAGTTTTGATGATCATCATTATTATTTTAACCTTCACAATCTTTAATTTGAAATTCATACTTAGAGTTCAGTTAGCTATAGCCAGTTCTCTGAAATGCAAAATGGTTTCCTGTGTGGCTGGAAAACTACATAAATATGCTTTCCCCAGTGCTGGATATCTCTGAGCAGTGCATGCATTTGTATATGTAGAAAATTCCATACATTATATTCTCCAGAATAGCCTTCGTATGGAATAGCTTTGAGATCAGTGAACCTTACAAATAGAATGATAGCTGAGGGATAGTTTTAGAGTTCACACACACAAAATCTATAGGAACCTATGTAAATAGCTGGAGGCTAGAGGAATTAGACAGAGAAAAATTGTGTCTGCTCAGGGAATAGACAATTCAGACCATGTTGTTGACCCATTAAGTCATTTATGATAATACTGAGACAGAAGCCAGCAGACTTTAGTTAAGTCCTCAATTAGGTCATCCAATCAAAATGTATTTAGGAAGATATCTAACCAGACGAGCTGCATGATGTCTCAACTCCTGCCCTTTCTGTATCCCAGGTCTAAATCTCAGCCAGCTACACCAGAAACAAAATAAAGATGAGACCACTGCTACAACAACAGCTTGTGGTTGCACTGAAAACATCACTTAGGTATAACTTCATTGATATTGATGCCATGTTTCAGGAGCCATTGCTGAGATTTGGATGTATTTACAACTCAGTAAGTACTAAGAGTTAATGAAATGGTATTATAGATATATAATTCCTTTCTCCATGACTTAACTTTATGTTTTTAGGCCAGGCCCCAATTTAAAGTATATTTTAAAGAAGAGCTTCCAAAGTTAGATGTCATGTCCTAGGCAAGCCAAATCCTGAAAACCAAGAATTAAAATTCTCAATGACATTCCAAGGAGGTTTAGGGTTTTTTGTGATATTGAAAATATTTCAGGAGGAGTAACAATCCTTAAACAGCTCAGAAACTCTTTGAAAATCTGAATTATTCTGTCTTGTGAAAAATCCTATGTTAGAACAATTGATTTTTTATCCATTACATGCATAATCTGTTAACCTTGTAGGTTCAGGTTGTTGGAAAAGCAGACTGGACAGTACACTTTACAGGTACAAAATGTCCAGTGCAAAAATAAGGAAGGGAGAACTTGAATTTCAGATTTCTGTTTTGGTCTTCTATTTAGAAATAAGCTAAAAAAGGAGACATCATGTTTCTTAAAATGTTTCCAGTTGTTGCCATCATGATCCCTATGTATATGAAGTCCTTTTCCAGGGAAGGGTGCCTTGTAAACTTTGAGCTTCACCACTTACTTTAAATTATGTTGTGATAGCTGCTTAGGGAATGTAATTCAACTGCAGTTTCTATGATTTAAAATCATACTTACAGAGAATTTAATTTCCTTGTGTCTTCCTTTATTTTATGATCATAATTTTTGGTCATTGGGAGAAACCCAATAACAACTCAAATGGGCATTGAGTAGTCCCAGATACAAAAGTTAGTAACTTGATTAACTAAAATAACACCATATTCTTTCTGAATCAAATGTTTTCTGCACAGCCTATTGTTTTTTAATTAGGTCTGTACATAAGTACATAAGTACTATAAAGCAAGGTTTTTGGTTATAGCAAAAAAGGTAAAACTCTCATAAGTCTGTGCACAACCATCTGTTAAGAAGTGCAGATAAGGCAGTACACTAGGTAGACTGCAGTTCATAACCAGCCATCCCTTATGTGCCAAATTTGCAGAGAGAAAGAGCCACTAACTGGAAGCCTCATCTTCCAACTTTAATCTATACTGCTTCTTGTAGACAAAAGTTTAGAACAATCAGAGCAAAAGCCTTTCAGGCAAAGCCACACTTCTCTGGAGAGCAAATCCTGTTACATTTGCAGCCTGTATTCAGCGGAAGCATTTTTCCCTGCTCCAGCTTGTGAATCTTTGACTGAGGCAAGGAAATAATATGATGTTCAGCAGACTTCAGTCATCTAAGATTACATTCTTTGTACTATGAGAGTAAGGGAAAAAAACACATTTGTTAAGACCAAAGGGCACACAGAGGCAGTCCTTGAGTAATTCAAACATAAACAGGAAAGAAACTTGATAGAAAAGCCTGGCGCTGGTCCATGTCAAGGCTAATTACTGCCACTATTTACATGCAAAGTTCTGCATTAATAAGGTAGGAGAAATAGGGAACAGAGTGTGTGCACTTTTCTTCAAGGACACGGCTTCACCTTTAAAATCCTTTGCTTGCTTTTGTGTTTAGAAGATTCTCTTAGTACTGTTTGACAAAAATGTGTTGATTGAAATACACTGGCAAAAAGAGGACATTCTGATTTCATTGACATTAGAATAAAGCTGCTGTTAGGTAGGATTTCACAGTTGTAGCCTTGTATTTCTTTAGTCAAAAACAGTGACAAATTTGTTCTACAGTAGGACAATCTTACCTGTCTAACATTAGGCAACTAAGCAGTCAGTTTTCTCCTATAAATATCAGTAGTTTTGAAGTGTATTTTATAGATTTAGCATTAACACATGGTGAATGTAGTCATTATTTAAGTAAAATGACAGCTTTAGAATTTAAATGGAGAAGGTAAAAAATGTTCCACTGTTTAATACAATTGTGAATATAAAATTATCTTGCTTCCCAGAAGTTTTGGCATGACCCTGAAAATCCTGCTTCAGAGTGTAAGTCACCAACCTTCTAAACAGTCCATTTGGAGCCAGTGGACTAACCACTTGGGTGATGGATTCTAAGAGGGAAGAGAAGGGAATAAGATTTTTTAATTATTTTTGATAAATAAATAAAAATAATACAAAACCTCTTTTAGTAAACTAAAATTCCCACAGTGGAACCACTGGCAGAATGCCACTGATTTAACAGGAGAAGAAAGGATGAAAGGATTCCAATGGTTGCAGATTTTTCTTTCTCTCTTTTTAAATGGAAGTCCTCCATTTCCACTTGATGTGTTAGAGGACGTTGTCACTGGAGTGAAAAACAATGAAGCTGGTTGAGAAAACGTCCACGCTTCTTTATCCCCCCTGAGATTTTACACAAAATGGAAACAAAATGCATGTTCCATACCAAACAGCTTTCTCATGAGTGGAGTCCAAAATAAGCTGTTTCTAATACAGTACTCTGAAATAGATGTGTGCACACACATGTTAATGCTGAAAGAAAAAGTCCTGAGAACTGATAGACCATTGATAACCATTATCTGTTTAATTTCTCCTTGAACTTAATGCCAAACAAGAAAGGGTTCATGTTTTCGAAATACCGCTTTGATGTTTTATTGATTACTTTTGTCAAAGCAAAATGTTTGAAAACCAGGAAGTTGCAATAACTTTGTACAACATGTGTGATATCACTTTCTGCTGTTTGTAGTCAAAGACATGCATTGTTTACCAATGGCTTGAGATAGCTGTAAGCTGATTTTATGTGTGCAGCCTCACACACCCTATGGATCTGTGGTCACTGCCAAGTGTTAAATGTTCTCAGAGTTCAAAAATATCTGTAGCTTGGATGTGTTGCTCAAGTGACATCACTGAAGCAATTTTAGAACATTTTATAGAGGCAATATGAATACCACATTTTAAATTTGCCCAGGCCTTCTTGCCATTTTTATGTCAAGAGCTGGAAAATACTCGAAATCAGATCCTTTAGTTTCAGTCCTGGTTGGTCTTCTGCATGCATGGAAAAATGTAGTTACTCTACAAACTGTACTTTTTAGTGTGTGCACAAGTTTGTGTTCTCAAGGCCAAAACCATTTGATACTTCCAGGCAGATTAAGAGCAATTCTAACAGCATAAATGCAGGACACAGTATGAAGGCAAAGACAAATCTACTGTTTCGCTGAAGGCCATTAAAAACTGTGATTTTTGGCAAACCTATCCATTACTGTGTTAAACTATAACAGAGATACGTTCAGAGGGGAAACAGTATCCCCTTTGTTGAGCCAGAAAAAAAAATCCTGTTTCCAAGCTGCCCTTATAAATTCTTACTGAACCCTTTCAAGTAGCTTGCCAAAGCATTAGGCAGTTTTAGGAGAACACTGGGGTGCAGATTAATTCTTAATAAATTGATTGATATCCCTACAAGTAAGCAATCAAGCTGTGTGCTCAAATGGCATTTAGGTCCTGTGTATCTGACAATTTCTTCTATAAATTATGGTTTAATTCTTTAAAAGACCAATGTGTCATCTGTATTAGAAGTCTTCGAGTGCTTACAGTTGTTTCACATTATAGCTTATTGTATTACAGTTCTGGTATATTCTTTCTATAAGTAATCTTGTGGGAGCCAAAGAAACAGGAGCCCTTCAGAGTGCAAGAGCAATGACTTTTCCATGTTTCCGTTCTGCACTGTGCTAATGGAAGAGCAATCTGAAGAAACTAAGGGAAGCTTCCTGGGCATTTCAGTTTCTTAAAATGTGATCCAATTTGCAATAGTTTTGATTTTCATTTTAAAAAGGGAGCGGGGGATGGCTGGTGACTCCTCACAGGCAGTAAATATTCATTGTGTGTTGAGTTGAAAGAGGCTGAAAAAAGGCCTTTAATAAAGTAAGTTGCCAGGGAAGAAGAGACATGTATAATACATACATTTCCTTGCACAACCTGATCAACTATGATAATTGAAAATGGTTATATTTTGGACAGATGCAGACAGAGACACTCTTTTTTTACTCTTCTCTATGTTCAGGTGAACCCGAAAGAGGCAGGAGTACATTGCCCAGGCCCGTCTTCAAGTACTCATGGACAGGCAGTACAAAGAGACTAGTGGGTTTGCTCAGATCATCAGTCGTGTTCTTTGTGTATTCACAGAATCATAGAATGGTTAGGGTTGGAAAGGACCTTATGATCATCTAGTTCCAACCCCCTGCCATGGGCAGGGACATCTCACTGTAGATTATGTCGCTTTGTCTGACTTGCTAATTACTCCCAGCACCCTGATCAGGGCTTTGGTCCTGTATTATCTGCTATAAGGTGGTGTTATACTAGAGGTACAGGCAGCCGTGCCATCCCTGTCCCTACAGGGAGTTGGCTGCATGGCCATCACTATACTGCACTTGTCAGGAACCCTCAAGTGCCCTGTGCTCTGCTGCTGCTACCAATCCTACCCATTTCTACCCTGCACTAGTCTCATTGGAGAGCTGCCCATGGCAAAATGAACATGTGGGGACTTCCAATAATTGTAGCGTACTTTCTGGGGGATGAGATGTAGGATATTAGAAAACATTAACTCCCAGAAACATAAGCTCAATTTCAGTTGATCTACTTGGGTCTGGGTGGTGGTGGTGAACGGCCAGCACCTTCAAAGAGACTGGAAATTATCAGAGTTAAAAAAAAGGATGGAAAAACTACTTCAATGGTAAAATTACCCTACAGGTAATAATATATTATCATATGCATTCCAGTGGAAAATTGTGTGTGCGATTTTTCTCTTTCCTGTAGTCTTTTTCCCTATTTGCAGATAATAATCTATTCTGGCACCTAGATGATCATACCTTGCATAATCATGTACAGTATTCATGTACACTCCAAGAACACTATGCTAGCATCTAGTCAACTCAGAACTACCAAGGTTGTGGCACCGTATTGATCTTTCCTAACCTATTAAAATGAATTAGCCTGTTGCAATATATCTCTGTTATTTAGGCAACCAAACAGTTTATATACAGGCAATTTTACTTTTTCCTTTTTTTTTTTTTTAATAGGACTGTAATAAGGATGGGATACCAGAGGGACATTCCATTGTGTTGTTAGGATGCAGTACATTGATCCCAACTGCTAAGTCATTTTTATGGCACATTAGCAGTATCATGACAGAAGGAAACGTATATTTCAGCTTGAGGGACCTTTTTGCAAACCAAATATATCCCACATGAACACTGAAAACAAATCATAGCAGTCTGCTCTGTAGTGGACTTACATATGCCTTTTTCAGTCTTAAAGTGTCTTCTGAAATCAGTCTTTGCTCAGACTTGGGATGATATTTAAAGATTTGGAAATACCTGTGTTTTACTTAAGCTTTGCATTACTCTCTTAGCTTAAAATCGTGGTATTGTGTTTTTTGGGGGGATTTTTTTGTTTTTCTTTTGGTAGAATGCATTGGGTTATTTAATCAGATGTTGATGAAAATAACATCTATTCTGAAGTAAATTTGCCACCACTTATTGCTATTTGATATCACGGTGAAGAATAGGAAGATTAAGAAAGCAATGGTTTGGTCTTCCTGTATTTCAGAATGTGTGCAGAATTCTTTTAATCAGACTATCAGAATGGGGGAAAATGTACTGCACTATGTTTTGACTGCATCACACAGGCAGGCATTGTTTCTCAAGCAGGAAAGTTGAACATCCAAATCCAATGTCAGATTTGCGGCATGCTTTACTTCGTATTAGGAGACTTTTTCTACTTAATATGTTCACATGTACCTACTTCTCAAAGAACAAACTTTGTTTATCTTTCTTTTCCCTTTATTCACATGATTCCATCCACTGTTTGTTAATACAGTTTCCCTCTTTTCAGAAATCAAAACGGTAACTGCTGAAACAGCAAACATTTGCAGCTTCCATTACTGCCTCCAGCTTCCCTTTGATATGCAGCCTCTGTTTCCATATTAGCAAATGAGGTGAAAGTGGCTGGGATGGGGAAGGCTGAAGGGAATAATTTGGCTGTAGTTTTAATGTATCCTCTTATGCCTTATTAAATTAGAGCTGATACTACCTTTGTAAAAGCAAAATGAGTCCTAAGAAATCTTAGCCAGGGAATGTAATCCATTGTTTTTTTCTAAGTAAAACAGGAGGTGTCTGCCAAGAAAAAACATAGTGCCTGCAAATACCCAAATTTATCTTCCATTTCCAACATGGATGATGAGTTTGTCATCAAAAACTTACCCCATCCTTTTATCTCACAGAAATTCTCAGGCAAGTTCTGTATTTGTTAGGTATCAAAGTTTATATTAACCAATGCCATTAGGTAAAACCTGAGGATCTTCCACTTGTAACAGTATTTTTCTAGGGAGAAAAAGGTGTCCTTTACTCTTCAAATAACATCATTATTAGGAGTATGAGTTTTAATTTCTTAGCTGTTTCTTATTCTTTAGGGATAACATGGCACCTGTGCATAGTAACTGTATTTTCAGTTTGTTTTCCCAGGTACCTGGTTCTCTGTATCTCCTCTTATATGTTTTATGGGGAAGTATAGTGGTCATCCCATTGGACTAGAGACTCAAAGACTAACTTTTCAGTTATGGTTATGATGGGATGAATTAGGTTAAAGTAGTCTTTTCAGTAGTTAATAACTTCATCAAAAGTTAATAACTTCATCAAAAAAAACAAATGGTTTTATTTCTTTCTGTTCTCTGAGGTAAAAAAAAACACACCATACAATGTCAGTATAAAGGTAACACTAGAAGAAATGAAGACTATGCACATGCTAATATACAAAAGACTATATACATGCCAATATACAAAGGCAAGTGTATGTGATAGCTGTATGACTCATTGCTTTAGTATCCTACCCAGAGGTATATACAATGGCAAAGCATACTTTTTCTGAGAAGAATGAAATGTATATATATATTTTGGCAACTGACATTTGACACAGTTTTTAAAGCGATTTTGTAGTAATGTCTGGGGTTTTTAAAAAAACCTCAGCCACAGAAACAGGGCATTATTAATGGCTTTCCTCAAGTTTTTGTCTAGTGTGGTTGTAAAACACTGAAAAACTTCAATATATGATATGTGCCCAAAAGAGTAAGGGGTGTGCTTGTTTCATCCCATGCACAACGTTGCCTCTCCCACGTAAATGCATGCACATATGCACACAACTTTTATTTCTTTTTCTTTCTCTTAACAGCTTCTACATGCAAAATGCATTCTATTCTGTCAAACTTTTTAATTGAGTGAGGGCTAGGTTTCACTTTCTGTACCTAACTGTGGGAATGAAATGATTGGCACTTAATCACACCTGGAGATACTGTCCCCAAAGAGACACTCCTCTTGTACTGTCAAGAAATGATTTGCTGCTTCTATGTGCATCCTCCTTTTCAGTAACTTTGAGCAAACACAGCTCAGGAAGATGATAAGGCAAGCAAAGTTTCATCTCTTTGTTTCATGGGTTAAGCATTACATAGATAGGTCTGGTTGCTCATCTATGTATTGAGTCTGGAAGAAGGAGGGGATCTTACAGGTTAACACAAGATGCATCCAGAATAAAAGCATATTTGGCAAAACTGTACATACATTTTTTAAAGGCTCTTGAACAAAGACTCTGAAAATAAAGGGGTTCTTTTTACATTCCAGTTAGACTCCCCAGAGAACTGACATTTCTGTAGTGCTTGTGCGTTATTTTGGTGTTGACGATCCATCTGCTTGGAATATAGCTGAGGCAGCCATTTGATTTCCTGTCAGTAACAAGATATCAATCAGAACAAACATTGTTGGTTTCTGAGCCACCCTCTTGATGCAGATTAATACAATGAGATCCCTGCACAGTACTACTTGGTCTCCTCCAGAGTCCTCAGTATCTTTAGGGGAAGTAGATGTTCCCTACATACACAGCTGCATTATTGGCATGGAATTTCCCTTCCAGGAAAAGAAGAATTTTAAGAGCCCAGCACTGCACTAATGGCAATGAAAACTTTATGGGCAGCAATAAGTAGGAAAACTTATTATCCCCTGATTATCAAGGTTTTTGGGTTTTTAAAGCATGCACTGATATTTTTAGAGTTCAGCACTGAGCCACGGCGCTCTCCTCATACAAGGCATTACATATGGAGAGAAATAATTGATTGCCAGTTAGTTGTAGCTGTGACTTGGGTTTCGATTAGAATAATAACTTTAAAATTCTAACAGCAGCTATTTTGCACATTGCTAAAAATCATTTGTGTAAGTTTGGTGTGTTTGACTCATACATAATGCATACTCCTTAATGACCTGCATAGCCAAAGGATGGCACTTTAAATTGATGACTGTGATATATTCATATGTAGAACAAATTAGTTTAAGGACAGATGAAGACTAGATGTGCAGTCTAGCTAGCATGAACTGTTACAATTATAGAGATTATTGCAACCATGGTCTAACACCTTCCAGACATCAGAAATCATTAAGTGTCAGAGTTACATAGACCTACAAGCTACTTTTATCACAAAAAATATTACTGTACTACAGAAGTTTCAATTCTGACTCTATATTTGAGGTTAGAATAATGTTTATACGGAAAATATTTATTCTCACAGGTTTCTAAATTAACCTTGGAAGCATGCTGAAGAAGCAGCATGATAAAAAATAGCCCCAAGTGAAAAGGAAAGGAACACAAGGCTGGTAAATTTTGTCTTGGAGCGTTTTATTTCCTATGCACAAGAAGAACACATTGGTTTAAGCCAGTGGAAGTCAGGGAGAAACTGCTGATCTGAGAAAAGCCTGGCCCTCAGACAAGTATGCAACTGAAAGGAGCTTATTTGCTTGAGGCCAACTTTGAAAAGAAGTCATTTGGTCATATCTATTATAAGAATCTGTAAAATATTATAATATATAAACTCACTTCGGGCTGCACTTAGATTTAAAAGTGAACTTGAACTAGATCACTAAATCCTAATATCTGCAGGTTTTACAGGTACACTTTGAATTGAATATGGCTAGGTTTCATGTCTTGGACTGCTCCCAAAATTTACTCTGAAAAAAAATAACTGGAAACCACAATTGATTAGATGTGACATTCTTCCTGTTGCAGACGCTGTGCAAGAATGACATGCCTAGTTATTGGTTTCTTCACTACTCTTAATCTTCCATTTGAAACTTCATTGGTCATAAGTCCTTCAATCACAAAGGCTTTGCTTTTTACCTCCATGAGGTAGAAAAGGCATGTACACATGATGGAAACCCCAGATTGTCATGGTAATGGTCAGAAAATATTTTTTTACCCAGAAGATCTCAATGAAAATAAGGATCACTGGCATCATATTTTGTTCTAGTATTTTGTTGATAATGTCATAAATTCAAGTGGGTTGGTTTTTGAAAATCAATATTTCTTCTTTATGAAAGGAGCTCTGTTGAAATGTAATTTCCTGCCTAACCCCAGATATTTAAAAAAAGTACATATCCTTTGCAGAAATCATATTTAATCTGTTACTGACACACTGAGAACATGCTATGCACAGATTCATACACGGTAGCAGCCATGGTGTGAGTAGTGATGGTTAGATTTCTGTGTTATTAAGGTCTGGTACTGATAGGGCCTACAGAAAATGTTAGGAATGGCATTAGCTGGATGAGAAAGTGGTAAGGCCATCCAGCTGCGAGGACACTGCACTAACTTCATGGAGCTGTGATGATAAATATACCAAAGACACTAAGTGAAATGCAAAGGTTATTAAGCCACCTAATATTTAAGCCCTGTGCTACTCAAATTTAGTTACCTGCCCTCATAATGCACCAAGGGTGCTTACAGAAATGCAGTATGGCTTGTTTTCAGATTTACAGAGTAAGCCTTCTGCTTATTTGGTATTCAGGTACCTTAGCACTTTAAAAATTATACTTAACCAGAGGAAGCCTTATTATCCCCAAATCAGCATACACAGAGTGAATTGGCTTAGGGCTACATGGTGAGAAACATTGAATGCAAAAGGGAAAATCCTAATGCTAGTCCATCTGCTGCCTTCACCAGAGGAGGAAGACTGTATAAGTGAGGTGTGGTCTCAACCTTTTGCCTTACTACCATATCTCTTCATTCTTAACATTAAATAGAGAAATACTCATGCATGCAAGCGAGGAATAGAAAGGAATTTCAGAAAGTTAAACAATTCTTAGCTGTCATCCTGCCCTGGTAAAACAGGTATCATCATCAGACTGTCAAGGAATAGGTGAAATCAGCCACCTCCACCTCTCAGCAATCACTCCAACATGTTCTTTTATTAAGATATGAGAATTGAAATTCTTTTCAAGAGAAAGAAATAAGTTGATGTGGTGATTTTTCAACAAGCCAACCCTTGGTATGTTTCTGCTTGTCATCAAAATGCTATGGACTTTCACTGTAGAAGGCTCTTGGTTATAATGAGGTTTATATCTGATTTTTTTTGGTCAGCTGCTGCATCTGCTCTAGATTAGGCCATGTATGGAATGCAAAAAGTGAAACTAGAAGCAAGGAGGACAGCATTTTGAGGATAAATTGACAAAGAGCAGGTATTTTCTGCACTTATGTATTTAATCGCTCATGCTGACAGTGATGCAACTCATATTCAGATGGTGAGGCCAACAAAGGAATAACAGATCAAGTATGACTTTTTCTGGTCCTAGAAACTTTTGGACAAATTTTACACAGATTCTGCCTATATCAGGTTACATTATTACTCAAACCCTCACAAATAAGGGCATATTATTCATGATGAATTGATAGATCCAAAACCAGAAGCTCTGTGACTTAGATAAGATGATGCTGAAAATCAATGTAAATTCAGAGGAATGTGGGTGTGTCTTTGGTTGATTGTTTGGTTTTGTATTGTTTTTTTATGTATTCCCACTGTAAAGGAAAGATTTAGGGTGAAACCATGAGTGATCCTTAATGAAGACTGATTTTAAACTTTGTTATATAACTACACTCCACTTGTGTAATTGTAGGTCCATCAGATTGTCTGTATCTTCAGTTTACATGTAAATTGCTGAAATAACCCTCCAAAAAGTGAAAATTTTGGCTAAAAGAGCAAATAGCAGTTTACATGATAAAGAGCCATGATAAGATTTCAACTTTAACAATAAGCAGGATTTAATTTTCAGGAAATTTACCCAGTGTATGCCACTTCCTCAGATCTTCACCCATGCCATGCTTAAAATTATCTGATTTTTTTTCTGCAGGAAATTATTATTTGCCTCCAGTCATTTATTATTTCCAATCCAAGAAGCAGCTTGTTGATCCCAGGTTTGTTGTACAGCTACATTTGGGTATTTTGAGGGGAGTATCTGTGCACAGGTTAAACCCTCAAACATATTTCTCTTCCAGATTCAAAGTAGATCCTACTGTGGCCATAGCCAGTCCTCTTAGCTTCCTTTGTCCTTTATAGACAAGGCTTCATTTTGTGTAGGCGTTGCTCATCCGTGCAGGCTCTTGTGATTGGTTTACTGGAGGATACAAAGGAGGGAGGCCCCAGCTGTGAGTTGATGCTAGCAAGGGTCTCATCTTAGGGGTCCTTTTACTGCATGGCTTTAGCAGAGGTTGTGCCTTCCCCTACCCTATTGCTGTGCCTTACAGTTGCACTAAGAGGTGGTGATTGGTTTTGGCATCTCAAATTATGGAGTAGGAAGGAATGCATCAGTGCACTGCCAAAGTAAGAGCTACAAACAGTATGAAAGGAGAGCATTAATTAATTTGAAAACTAATGTGCCTTTTCAGTGATTGTTAAGCAAAGTTCAACACACCAGTGTATGTGGCAGCTGAGTCACTACAGAAGTGCTTGTTCTTGTTCCTTAGGGGAGTTCTGCATCCCATGCTCAGTTCTAAGTTGCTGCAGTTTCATTGCTAATAATAGCTTTAAAATAGCTATGGCTATACCAACGCACAAAAGTGACTGAATTAGATGTGTCCCAGTTATGTATTGACCGGTGCACAAAAAAGATGGGAAGTATCAGTTTCTCCCATAGAGAAAGCTGGCTCTAGTGCACTGAGGGGATTACAGACTTGGCAGAAAAGTGTGGTTTTTAACCTGGCTGTACAAAGACCAGAAGACTTTTCCCATTGCTACTCTGCACTAAAGAGCAAATCCTATATCCAAACTCATCTCCATTGGAGGTAGAAATTAAAATGTAGACAGTAAGCCTGGCTTTAGGCTTTCTTTTTTTTCCTATTGACATTCTGGCAATAACTTATTAATGCTACTCCCAGCTATATAGTCAGAAATTGCCCAGCAAGTCAGGAAGGTCTGTACTGTTAAGTGCTGCCTTGGTGCCATGGGATCCACGTTCAGGAGATTCCTTTGCACAATGTTGTAACCTCCTTATCTCAAGCTGACATTTCACACCACTCATCACTATCTGTGGCAGAAGCTTTATCAGCATCTCCAGCAAGAAGCGCCATTCTCTAGTTGGAAAAAAATCTGTGTTTACAGTTAGAAACATCAATCATTTTGTCCCGTATTCTCACTATTACTTACTGCCTTGCCTGTCAGTGAATAGCAAGTTTCCTGGCTTTACCTAAAAAACTGATATACTCTGAAAAAAAGGAGCAAGGAACAGTCTGTAACAGTGCAGGATATACATTTTCTACTTAAGATGTTGATGGCTTTTTTGTTAAGTCCCTTACCAGTTCAGAAAACGGTAGGTAGGATATGGTAATAGACTAAGCTGGTAGTTTTGAGATATTTGGGCTCAACTTTTGACCAGAGACTGGGACACCCTTACAAAAGTCAAATTTGTTTGTATCTTTCATGCCTATCAACAGTGCATGTGCATTCCTTCTGCATGCTAAAATGGCATGTAAGCCTAATCCACTGGCTAAATCCCTGGGTCATCCACATTTTCAATGTTATGTGTAGTTTTTAATCTATGTTTGAGTTGCACACAAGTCATGGTCAAATAATACACTCAAGGTAAAACATGCAGGATCTGGTTTCACTGGCAGGAAAAACCATTATGAAAACTTAAGGAAACCACAGAATCCTTTTGCACAGGGTGTGCTGCTCACTGACATTAGTACAAAGCAGTCTTTACAAGCCACAGAATCTTGTTAAGCAGCTTCAGAAAACTTTCTTTTCTCCTTCAGTCATTTGTAGGTGCTCAAAGAAAGCAGAAAGTCTGTACTCACATGCTAAGCTATCCAATATCTCTTATTCCTCTGGGTCAAGGTCACCCAGTTCTGTCAGATAGGATATAAGTTTCCTGCACAGCATTGACATTTGGGGGCTAGAAGGTCAAATATGAGATTACTTCTATGTTGTGGTCATTTTGTTTTGGATAAAGCATATAAGGTGACATCTGAAAGTACTCAGCTTGTACTGACATTTAGCCCATTTCCAAGTCGTAGTTCCAAAGTTTCACTTCTCAGGTAGTAATGATGTATATACCATGTATCATACACCTGTTATCTACCAATGCTTCCTCTGTTAATGATCACAGGTTTTGTTTCTCTGCTGAGCTTTTCAGCAAACGCAGCACAGTATTCCATTGGGTTGTAACTCCCTGTTTTAATTTGTGGGGTGGCAGATTGTTTTCCTCCTACAGTTTTTACCAGCTTTACAGGTCATTACTAGTTGACTAAAATCGGTGCAATTTGCCTCTGCCAGCTGATGTTTAATAATAACTGTCATTCCTGCCAAGAGCATGCACCAGTAATTTCTGACAGTATGTAACACCTAGCACATATGTGGATGGACTGCATTACGTTCTTCTGACAAGCCATTTAACTGACTGATAAAAATCAAAGAGTGAGCAGATGAACCTTGAGAGGAAGCTAATTTGTGTGTTGGTTGAGAATATGGTACTGCAGTGACCTCTTGTTATAATAAAAGTTTTATGCTGCACATAGCTTGTTTCAAAGGTAACACTAGGAAATGTCTTAACTTTGCCACTTGCACTACTAACACAATGCCAAAAACCTGAAGCAATGTGCACTGAATGTCAAGCCATAGAAAAACTGAGATCTGATGGGGCTTTCCTGACCCTGAAACTGAAGGCAGTTTCTTTAGTTGCTACCTGTTTAAATCGACTTGCATGCAAACTTTAAGTGAGGGACTGCCAAGATTTATGGTTCCTTACAGGGCCCTAAGTGCTGCATGTAGTGAAAAAGCTGGAGTGAACAAATGTCTTTTACTTCCGCTGAAGAAGTAGTATTGCATGGAGGTAGGTCAGAGAGCCACGTCTGGCTCGCTGTGACTAATATGTGACCTGGACAAGTTACATAAGCCCATTGTTTCTGCTTTCTCAAGTGTAAAATAGGTAAAATACTTTAGAGGTTACTCGCATGCTTTAATTGGTTGACTGTTTCCTATATGCCGGATACAAGGAGATTACTGCATATTTAAGCATCACACTTCCACTTTATATTTTGTTTTAACCAGCAGGACAAGTTTTCCTCATTCTTCCTCTTATGCTTAGCTAGCTTTGTGCCTGACAGTTCTTCTCCCTCCCATTTCTCTTCTGTTTTTCTCTCTGGACTTTTATTCTCTGTTTCCTGCCTTTTGTATTCTGCTTCTCTTTCTTCCTACTCTGTTTCAGCATGTTTATGACATAAATCATTTTTACCATACAGTCTCACTGAGTATTCAGTACACTGAGGCATATTTCTGTTGCTTGCTGTGTACACACTGTGGAGCATCAATTCCTGTAGGATGTGTGGGTACACGCTTCTTATCCTCAAGTACTTCTACCTCCTGCATGCAAATACTTCAGGGTCTGCTGGATTCAAACCCACCCTGAGAAGCTCAGGGTTACAAAAAGAACAGCTTCCAGACTGGTTTTGCCTGTGATTCTGTCTGGTATCTCCCAAGGAACTTTACCAAAAAAATCCTATTGCTGAGTCATAGCCTCTCACTTGAAGGGGCCTGAGAAAGAAATCTGTAACCCAACTATTGACTGGACTGTTGTGTCATATGTAGTAAATACTCAGAGGCAATGGAAGGAAAAAAGGAAGAAAGAGAGTTTCCAGGTCACAAATAGGGTGAACAGGCTTGAGGGGCTGGGGGACTATAAGGAAGAAGTTCTTTACTGTTAGGGTGGTGAGGGACTGGAATGGGTTGCCCAGGGAGGTAGTGAATGCTCCGTCCCTGGCAGTGTTGAAGGCCAGGCTGGATGAAGCCTTGGGTGACATGGTTTAGTGTGAGGTGTCCCTGCCCATGGTAGGGGGGTTGGAACGGGATGATCTTAAGGTCCTTTCCAACCAGAACTATTCTATGATTCTATGATTCTATGACTGAGTTACCTTAGAAGGGCCCTGTGCCAAAGGGACAAACATTTACAGTAACAGTCATTCAATCTGAGTGCTTATATCATTACCATAGAAAGATTTTTTAAGTAATAAAGCTTTGTTATATGACAGTGGTGATGCTTCCTTAGTGTAGACAAAGTGAAGCGGTACTTAAGGCATCCCAGCACATCTGGCTACAGCACCACAGCGGTACATTTGCAGCTTGTACAATATAGAAATAACAAAAATTTCTACAGGGAAATTAAGGCAGTATTTGAAACAGTTCATTATTGTCATTTTTACCTGTCACTTTCATTCTATTCTTTGCTCTTTTAGCTGTCAAAACACTCATTACTACTTAGAAAGAGACAGAACTGCTGTCCTTGGACCTCATAAAACCAGCTAAGGTTGGGATATTGGTTTACAATAGGTCCTCACCACCAGTGCCCTCCACAAACCCCCAAAATTACTGTACTGTCCTGGTTATGCACTGTTTTTGTTGTTGGCTTTTTTTCCTTTGTGGGTCTATAAGTGCTGTAACTAATGTGTTCATACAAGGTGTACCTGATGGCCTGAATGGGAACTCAGGGATGCCAAAAGTAATATTAAAGAGGGCTTGTCATACAGTGAAATTTGAAAATGCTGATATATTTCCTTACCATTGCTTTTTCACCCAGAAAGCAATGCCTAAAGAAAGCATCCATCACATGCTGGCATATTCTAACCCTCACGAATCAGGTATCCACTGGAACTTTATTGGCAGATTTTTATTCACATTAATTTCATGTTATTTATGTGTTGGATTGTGTAATTGGTGATTTTTCATCTCTTGCTAGGCACACACATACAGGTTCTCGCCCCTACCCTCTCAGAACACCCAGGTACAGAAAGAGAGGGCTGATCCCTGGGAGCCATACAAAGTATCTTCACTAAAAGCCTTGAGTGTAAAGAGGAGAGGGATCAAAATGAGAGATCTAGAGGAGCAAGGCAACTGGTTTTCAATATGTGTTCAATGGGTTTGTCTTTATTTTAACAGAGGCTGCTCAAATATATATGTTCTGGGGTGTAGTTTGTTTTGTTTTGAAAACACTGGAATGTTCTGGCCTAATACAGCCAAAACAGAATATTCTTGGGTAGTTCTTCCTCATTATCGTGAAAAGAAACAAAACAAATTGATCTCCCTGGCTTATATTTCCAGGATATTCTTTGCATTTCTCTAGCTTTTCATTGAGAAAATGAAAAACACGTTTATCAAATGACCTTTAGTTTTTGCCATCTAGTCAAGTGTTCTTTGCATTGGCACAGTAATACCATTATCTTGACCTTTGTCTCCCTCATACAGTTTTTATTCATGCCTGTCACTAGCACTGGCTTTGCTAGGAAGAAGGAGAAAAAGATTACAGAAAGGGAAAAAACACAACCTGATTCAAATTTCTAGGCAATGTAAGCCTCTGGAAATGTTTGTTTCAGCTATGCTTGCTTTCTCTGTGCTTATTTTTACCTTTTCAGCCCCTGTTTTCTATTTCTGCCCTATTTTTTTCTCAATTCTTCACTCTAATTCTATTTAGCCAGGTATATGTGTGTGGAGAAACAAAGTTTAGGACAAATTTAATGTGAGATTTTTCTTGGTCTGAGTCAAAGTTGCCTTATTGTAAAACCTTCCACAACAGCATGTTGTTGCATTTCCATGTGCAAAACAGTTGTATTTCTTTGAAGTTAAAATAAAAGGGCTTCACTCTTTTCTCTGACTTAAAAATAATCAAGCAGCAAGCATCTATGCTTACATTTAACTTTCAGTCTGACCTTGGATTAATCCCTTTACCTCACCATGCCTGTGTTTCCTTTTCTGCCCCAGATCAGCATGCAGGCAGCACAGTGAGAGTTGGGGAGCTCAGTCTTAATTCCTTAATACAGCTGGAAAAAATCCCTGAAGACATAAGCTAACAGATTTCAAGCCATGCTTGTTGGCTACTTTCCAGTCCGAGTGAAGTGCAGAGCTACAGGACGAGTAATAGGGCTTGAAAATATCACTTGAAAGCCTTTACCTCGATAGTGTTTTGACTAATGCATAACTTGCAGAAAGACATTCAGTTTCTATCTGAAAACACCAAAAGATTTACAGTGTGCCAGTTCCTTCTGTAATTTTGTCCTTTGTTGTGTGATTTATTTCCAAGCACACTTCATGTTGTTGTAACACATAAATTTAATAAGAAATGTAATCTACTTTGTTTCCTTCCTTTCCTGATATGTAGGAAAGAACTATGGAGATTATACATTTAAGGACAAGTGACAGGGCTTCATTCTCTTTCCTAGTGACAAGGACTCCTGAAATGGGGCTGATGTGCATACAGATAGATAATTTCCTGTTGTTTGTTTCTAGTCTAATCAAGCTGATTGGGATGAATGAATGATGTCTTTAGCACATCCCAGGAATTTTCTTTGCTTGAGAGCTGGAAACCATTTGCAGTTTTCAGCAGCAATAGTAGTTGCCTTAATATGGAATATTTAATCATTATCCTTGTAATGGGAGTTGCTGTTTTGTTTTGGTTTTGTTTTTCTTTTCCACAAATGTGGCTGCTTAGGAGCTTAGAATATAGCAGCATGCTTCATCTAT
Source organism: Melopsittacus undulatus (assembly GCF_012275295.1). NCBI lineage: Eukaryota > Metazoa > Chordata > Aves > Psittaciformes > Psittaculidae > Melopsittacus > Melopsittacus undulatus. The sequence goes on along the minus strand of NC_047528.1, from coordinate 109,445,114 downwards.
TGATCTGAAAAAGCTCTTTGTAAAAAGGGTTACTGCTGTTATTCCCATTGAACAAATGATGAAATGGATGAGCAGACAGAGAGAAAAACTAGCTCAGAGTGATGAGCAGACTGCCATCAGAGGCGTCAGAGAACTCGGGTCCTTCCGTTGTTTGAGCCCCAAAGGCCCTGTGACTCCCCACATGGAAGCCTGAGCGGATTTACCCCTTCTAGACTCAACAGAAATTCAAAATCACAGTGATCCCAAGAATAGACTGTTCCCCAAATGAAGTCTATTCCTATTCTGATCCTTTAAGTTCATTAGGGTTTCATAGTTCTAAACCTATAGTTAATTGTAGCTGCTCTCATGGTCACATTCAGTCTCCAGTACCAAAACCCAAATACAAAATATTAGTTGTATAAACCCATGGGTTCTTTGAAAGGGAAATATAAATATATGAGCAAGTCTGTGTAGGGATGGTTTTTTATGTATGTTCTTTGTGGAATAGGAAAAGCATTGTAATTTTGGGGAGTACTGACATCTGCCTGTGTGTTGACAGTGCTGTCTGTCCACAAAGCTAACTGAGGACACATTCCATGTGAAATAAAAGGAAGTGCTAATTACTGTGTATCATACAATACCTGAGATTAGTGCATAATTTCTTAATTTCCTATTACCTTTTTGTTATCTCCCCATTCATTGACTTAATTGATACCCTACCTAGCATCTTTTGTGCCAAATAAGTTTGTTTTCTTCCTTCTAGGTCACAGTTTTACAATTATCACCATAGCAACATCCCAGCTATAATAAGAAGATACATCTTCTGAATGGCTGGTGATACAACATTAACTGTTAGAACATAACATTTTTTATGTTGGAAACATCTGGAGTTCACAACCAGCAAAGATCTGTAAAAATGTCTGTAGATCTTTAATAGTCACCCAAGGCTGCGCTTGTGAGCTTTATTAGGATGCATTTACAAACACTCCTTAGTCACCAAGCAGGGACTGTGATGAAAATACACTTTATTCCAAACCACACAAAAATATAAAATACAAAGTTCAGTTTGCAAGTCATGTGGTTTTAAAGACAAAAGAGAGAATTTGAATCGGCCTTCATATCAAGGACTTTGTTTTAGAGAGTTGGGCCATACTCCATTCCTCTGCTGTTCCCAGCCTACTGCTTACTGCACTAATATTGCTATTTACTGGCTGATTATATCCTCTGGCAAGATTTGGACTGTGTCTACTTCCCTGCTGCAAACTAATCAGTTTTCAAAATTAGTTATTGATCTGGGGCTCATTGTGGAGGACAAATTTAGTGGCTGGTTCATTGAGTATCAACAGCGCAACATTTTGTGTGAGCCACACAAAAGTGAAAACAAACAAGATATTCAGGCCCACGTACATACATAATCATCTAATATAGGGAGATACAAGACAAGTATAAATGTGTTGGCAAATTAAATAGCTTTTCTTTTATGAGAGAGATGACCTAAAGAAATCCAGGATTATTCCTCTGTTAAGGTACACATGTAATTCTTACTATCTACTGTGGAGTGTTTATCTGAGAGAGAATATGGGTATCAGCACTATTACTGGAAAACATTACTGTTATTGAATTCAAAGGGTTTGGGGCTTGAGTTTCTTTGGGTTTGTTGGTTTTGTTGGGTTTTAATGAGCATTTTTTAGAAAATGAGTTCTTTTTCCATTTTTTTTTAAGATAGACCATCCCTGACCTTTTAAGTTGCAAACACATTTGATGAAGTCAGAAAGATTTTCAAATAATAAGTGCTTGACATTGGGATTTATGTTCAAGTGACTACCCATATGCATAATAGAAGACAAATAATGAAGCAGTAGAGTTACCTGCTTTGTTGTGTATTTCACAATTAGTTTCTGTTACACTGTGGTGCATTTGAAATATGCTATTTCTTGAATGAAGCCAGTGTGTGAGAGCAGCCTTCTGACTTACCTTTTCAACCTATTAAAACATAGCATAGAATCCATATATTTCATTACAAAATCTGAGTTAAAACCTTCCACTATTAACATATACTTTGAACCAAACACTCCTTAGTTGCCTATGTTCCTGCATTAATGCATCTGAAATGTTTCAGATGGAAATCTGGATCTTTGCTTCGGTCTTCTTAAGCAATAGTTAATGTATCCTCTAGTCATTTTCACCTGGTATGCTGACACTGAAAGTAGGAACTATGATGTCAGAACATCACATCATACTTCTCTAAATATAGTCCTATTCTTTCCTCAGATTATTAGAGGTGTAGAATTGTTTCCTCACAGAAAATGTTATCTGGAATAAGTTAGCATAGCAATTAATTTCCATAGAATTGTGCTCTGATATAATACAGAGGAGTTGGTCCCCTTCTCTTATATTTTAAAAGACTTCTGTAAAAACAAATGCAGTACAGACCTTTTTTTTCCCATTTGAATTATATTATTTGAATAGATCTTGGTGATTGCTGATGCCATAAGCAACTTCTGTAAAGTTTTTCTTCAGGTCTGTTCCATTTATTAAATCCAATTGCATCTACAAAGCAAAAAAGTATTTGAAAAGATATGAATGAATTAAATATGTAATCAATTTAATTTGAAGATGGGCCCCAGAGTTTAAAAAAAATACGTTTGTTTCAGTGCAGCAGTCGGTGGACAAAGAACTTTGTATACAATTGATCTATAAATATAAGTAAATCAATAACATATTTTAGACCTCCATTTCTTAGCCTATCTAGGTCATGGAACTACTCTGTCCTCAAGGGAATTAATGAAATTAAAAACTACATTACTTTTTTATTTGGGCATCCTCTGTCTGCCTGCAATTTCTGTACTTTCAGATCTAGAGTGAATGGTTCCAATAGTATCTACATTAACAGAAGCAACACAAACATCTTTTGTCCTAAATTTTGATTAGACTAAAGCTACATTGAAGAGCAATATGCTGAAAAATATTTCAGAGCACTCAAAGATAGGACTGAGCAACTAAAACAAAAAAAAAATGAAAATGTAAAGGTTTGTATGCAAGATATATTTTTCAAAGAAACAATCATATGGGATTTAAGCTATATTTTAATTGACTGTAGTGATACAACAAGGGACAATGGGTTTAAACTGAAACAGGAGAAGCTCAGGTTAGATATAAGGAAGAAGTTCTTTACTGTGAGGGTGGTGAGGCACTGGAACAGGTTGCCCATAGAAGTGGGAAATGCTCCATCTCTGTCAGTGTCCAAAGCCAGGCTGGACAGAGCCTTGGGCAACATGGTCTTGTGTGAGGAATCCCTGCCCATGGTGGTCTTAAGGTCCTTTCCAACCAAAACCATTCTGTGATTCTATGAATTAAAAAAAATGGCAAAATTCAAGTTCTGAAAAATTCAGATGTCAAGGTGCACTACTGGTGTACTGGATGCCAGTACTGAGGTACAAAAAGAGAATTAATTGTGTTTCTGAGATGTCACACTAAACAACAGTACACTAGAATGGAGTAAGCTTTAGATTTGTATTTAGTTATGATACTTTTTGGAACTGGTTTTCTTCCAGGAATTTTAGAAACTTTGTGTGGTTGTACGGCAGCTGAAAATGCTTTAGTATCTTTTTCTTCTCATGAAAGTTATGGTAATTTTAGAGGGGTTTATGGTTTTCATAGTGGAAAGTTTGTTTGTTATTTTGGTTATCTCACACACCAACCCTCATGATAAACAGTTACTGTCTATTAATATAATATGGGATTCCTGATTCAGGTATTTAAGATTTTTGAATCTTGAGTACTGTTTTGGAAATATTTAACAGTTTAATTTTTGTGCTGTGTATATATATTATCTTTGCAAAATGTTTTATTTCACTTGGATGTTTTCAAGGCTGGAAATTAATTTTGGGGGAATTATTTCTTCACATTCAAGTAAGATAATGAAACAAGAATAAGGCAGATCTTTTCTCCGTAGACTATTCATCAACAGAATCTTATGATGGCATGGCTGAACTGGAATCCTATGGTTGTTTTTCAGAACTGTTTTCTTGAATAATGTCAGCTAGCAGATATTTTGAAATATAACTGTTATTCAGCTCTCTAGATAGTAGCAGTGTATGAAATAAATGGAATTTCACTTTATAGAGAAGACAAGGATCTGAGTTGTAGTTTTGAAGAATGAGTATCTTACCTTCCTGAGTCTGTTGGATATGGGACGATTTCCAAAGCAAAAACAGATTACTGCTTACCAGCATCTCCTTGGACATCAGCCCAGCTGTGTTCCTACATGGTCTGTCCAGCAGGGAGTCAGAGGAAGTGATGAACAGGTCTTTGTACCTTGGTACTTTGGGCTGCAATAAATGAAGTGTAAGCCAGCAATTTCAGCTGTGAAAGCTGCTGTCTGAGGTCAGCTTTCATATGCCATCTAGGCCAATTTCATAGGCAGCTGTAACTGAGAAGTGCAGGCAGTTGGGCTTGGGTACTTTTCTTCTGCTCCTGGGATACATGAGCATGCACCTAGGGAATGGCGAGGTGGAGTTGGAAGGGATTCTGCATTTTGGATGCCATTAATTCTTAGGTCACCTTACTACACTAATTTGCATCAAGACCAGCATAGCTAAATGTAGCTAAACATTGATCCTTTTCTAAATGAAGTATCTGCTCTCTTATTAATTTGCATGCACAGAAAAATATTTCCCAAACTAACTAGCTGCACAGAATGGTCAAGGAAAATCCAGTCCACAGATGGATAAAGAAAAAAGAAGTCCTCTATCGTGTGCATAACAGGAGTTGTCATACTGCTGAGAGCTGATGGAAACATGTTTCTGAAAAGCAGTGTTTGCATTATATGAGTACATAATAACAGCATTCCAGTTACTAAATTCATACCTAACTCCTAACCAAGAATAACAAAAGTCTTAAGATCAAAAGATCTTAAGAGAAGCAAGAAAAGTTGATGCATCTGCATCCTCCTTTAGAGTCTGATTACTAAATAGGCCACCAGCTGTGACTACAGCTACATCTGTAATGTTACTGAGCTGTAAAAAGGAAAAAAAAAGAAAAGGGACAATAAATGGTTTAATATAATTTACATTTATCTTTGATGCCAAAAATCAGGATTAATAGAATGCGAGAATTTATAAGAAAGTAATTGAAAATGGCATCTCCATTTCCACACCCATAGGACATTCATCATCCAAGAGCAAGATAAGTTACACACATAAAATCTAAGTTAGAAGCACAATTCCATGTGATTTTAAGTGGTTTGAATTGTTGGTGGTGTTTTTTTCATTCTAAATCAGTAGCTGCTAATAAAGCTAACTAAATTACTACAGATTTAGCACCTAATATAAATGAATTTATCATCTGTGAAATGCAAGGCAACTGCATTTGGAGTCCTTTTGAAGATGCTTAGCAATGCACAAGCTATCCCCATGCAGGAGTGATAATCACATTCACAACAAATAGCAGGTTTACATTTTAAATTTGCAATGTGCCTTTTCAGTACAGAAGGAATTAATCCTTTTTTAGACTTTATGCAAGTATGATTGCACCAAAGCTTTTGTGGCTGATCAGGGTAAAAAACACCATTACATCTTTGGTGTAGCATTACTTTCTTTTATGTCGAATTTCTTTCAGTAGAAAGTGAAGGTCATACAATGTGCAACTCACCTTAAGTCAATCCCAAGCACTACTGAAATAAAGAAATCCAAATAGTGTTAAGCAGTTGATATTGTGCAGCACTTGACTAGATTCCTCCTATTAAAAATATTCAGGTTTGCTTATACAGTGCCACTGAAGTTCAAAGCACAGTATTTGGTTCATTTAACAACTGCAGATACTCCATTAGCCTTTTTCACTACCAACTTCGCATCCCATATGCCTGCCTGATCCATCTGTCACGTTTTGTCAAATAGAAGCACTCTCAGGGAGCAGCCATGGTTTTACAGTGCATTGCAAAATGGGACTCCAACCTGAATACCCACTGAACCACAGAATAACATTTTAATAATAGAAGAGCAAATGGAACCTTTGTAATCATGAGGACTATGAGCAAGAAGGAATGTTTATATTAATGCAGGTATGTGGTGGGCAATAAGATACGTAAATCTTCACTGAGTGGATAAGATAAAGACATCAGTATCAGGGTAGATTATACAGTCAGTATTCTGCCTCTGAAAGTACCCAGTAAAAAATGCTGAGAAGAAACCTTAATAGGCCAAGTACCCAGAATCTTTTCCTGGTGCTTACCTCCTTGGCTAAAAACAAAAAGAGCACACAAAAGCTAAGGATTTGACTTTTTAGAGTGGACATGAATGACATGTAATTTATTGCAATCTAAATATACATACCTCAGCAATCTGGCCACTGATGTTTCCATACTTCAATTAATATACAGTATGATTCCTGTGATGATAGGATGCTAAAAAGTTATCATTCCAAACAATAGTAGTAGATGTGTTTTAGAATGTTACTCTCAATAGTTATATATTTATATACATAGAAATCCCTCTTTTTGTCTCTGTACATGCACTCATACACACACATATATCTATAAAGAGCACACAACTACAGCAGAAATGTATTACACTGACTTCTTAGTGTTATTCTGCAAGAAATAATAACTTATATTCAGTGTTGAATGTCTAATTTTACACAATAGCTGTGTCAAGATCTAAATTTCTTTCCTGTCTCTAAGAGCTACCTTTTTCTTTTCATACTTGTATGCAATTTGCAAGATGATCTCCTTGAAAACAAGTCACAAGTCTCTTGCTGTAAAATAATAAGAAAATTAATATAATACTGGCACTAAAACTTTGCTATGTAACAGAATGCTTTTTTTGCCACTTGAGTTATTTAGACTGTATACATATCAAGCATGTGCATAATGCTAGAAGAACAGATGTACTAGTTAAGTTATATAGTCACTGTTCCGCTTGAAGAGTAGTCAGTAAAAGTGCTTAGGAAAAGAGTTTCATAAAAAGAGAACTATAGAGCATTTTCTTAGTATATTCCCTCATTTGCAGACAATCTGTGGCATGGAGATTTCCTGAGCCAGAGGCTGCATGCACATCTTTGTGCTTAATGGCCCTTAATGGATCTTTATTTTTCTAATCATTTGCCTAATTATTTTTTTAACTCATTTATCCTTTTGGCCTTGCAGCATCTTGTGGCCATAAGTTCCACAATTTAATTATGTGCTATGTGAATAAGTACTTCCTTTTGACCCTGGATGCATTAAGAATCCTTTATCTGTATTTCTTCTTTTCTTTCTTTTTTTTTTTTCTTTTTTTTTAACCTTTTTTGCTGATGCTTATGAAGCAGGAGCTGACTGCTTGGAAACTTTGTTCTTTAGACTTTTACATCAGTGATCCTTGAATCTGAAATGGCCCTTCTGATACTGGCATAAGCAAGCATATGGGCTCTAAACTGTACATAAACACTGGCTATATCCTGAAGCATTCAAGAAATATGTTCTAGTCTAGCTTTTCTTTTGCTTGCTTACCAGAATGTTCTCTTTCCTTTAGTTTTAGAGACCATGGGTCCCTGATAAACTTTTGTGGTCTTACCTTTTATGAGTCCAGACCTCTAGGGGCAAGGAAGAATGAAGGAATTCTTAAATAAATAAATATAAATAGCCACAACTAAACAAAAATCCCAGAAGACATTGTAAGTTTGTAATAAAAACTTACAAAAAGACGGGATTTGACTTGAACAGTATGTGAGGATAAGATTAGTCTTCACGTTTCCTAAGTCAGATGAATTCGCTATGGCCACTGGTAGATCCAGCTTTATTCTGTCATTAGTTAAGTTGGCCTAAAGAAATAAGGCATAACTGAATATCAAGATTTGATCAATAAAAATAAGGAAGTAAACTTGTTTGCTGGAAGAAGTGAAAGCAAACAGGAGTTTTGAATGAGTATAAAACCATTCAGAATCAAGAAGGTTTTTTCACTAAATAACTAAATGGGGATTTATGGCCATACCTGAAGTGCTGCAGTCTAAAAATGTCAGCTTTCAAGCTTTGATTTAGTCTGACAGAGGCAGAAGAAATAAGGCAAAGAATAAATCTGATGAAATCTCTGAAGCTAAGGTTTTATTTCAGGCTAACTGAAAAAACCACTCTTGTGGAGGATGTACTTTATTTTAATCTGACCGCTAGCTTTTTGTGCCAGTTTTACTTTAAATCTTTCTTTCAGAGTTCACAGCCGAATGTTCTTCCAATGGCCTTGAATCAGCCACTGCTGACCAGAAGACAATAAATAATAGTATATAATGCGGATAATATCCTTCCTAGGGAGATTATCACAAATTATTTTGCACCCTGTTGAGCATATCAAGACTCCTTGTGTGATACTTGGCACTTCTCTGCCTTCCAAATGTACTGCTTGGTCATTTCCTATATCCTGCAGTTTCTGACTTTGTCATGTAGATTCTTTCTCTTATTGTTTTGCCATCAGCATGGATATAAAATTCTATTTGTAATACTAAAGCTACTAAGTGATTTTTCAGAACCTTAAGGGTAACCTTACAGTCAGCTGTTTAATACATTTTCCTGTAAATTCTTAAATTGGCTACATCACATCTTGGCTGTAAAACTACACTGAAGTTCAGTACTTCATAGCAAAAGAAAAGTGTAAGATGTGCTTTAATAGAAAAGATAATACAGTTAGATTATCTGATACAGGTATGAGATGGTTATGAGGCTGGTTTTCAGCTAGCTAGGCCTGGTTGTAAAATACGTCTTCTTTTTTAATGAAAGAAACACACAATAAAGCTAGGAGAATATGTATCAGATCAGATGTCTCCCATGGTAAATGGTGGCAATCAGTGTGATTTGAATCTTGCTGCCTCATCTCAAACATGTTTTGAAAGGACAGCTGGATCAGCTGGTGATTATGATGACTCTTCCAAAGGAAAAAAGGGAATGTGTTATAGAATCGTTTGGGTTGGAAGGGACCTTAAAGCTCATCCAGTTCCAACTCCTTGCTATGGGCAGGGACACCTTCCACTAGAGTAGGTTGCTCCAAGCCCTGTCCAACCTGGCCTTGAACCCTGCCAGTGATGGGGTAGCCACAGCTTCTCTAGGCAACCTGTGCTAGGGCTTCGCCATCCTCATAGTGAGGATTTTTTTCCTGATATCATCTAAATCTCCCCTCTATCAGCATAAAGCCACTCTCCTTTGGCTTGTCCTTACACATCCTTGTAAAAAGTCCCTCTCCAGATTTCTTGTAGGCCCCCTTATATCAACATGAAAATAAATATTGCACCTGATTTGATATCATTAATAGGCTAGTAAGAATAATAGTCTGTTTTCTGAAATCAAAGGGTCCTAGTGTCATGCCACATATAAAGGAAAAGGGTATGTTGAAGCATCTGCCTGCCTGCTTCCTCTTGCATGACCAGAGTTTCATAGCTCAGTCTTCCGTTTCCTGGACATTTTCCTTCTTGTTTTTAACATTTTGGAGCATGGGCATGCACATGGAATTCAGAATTAAAACCAAAACAGCCTCAAGACATAGCTGACTGAAATGTTTATTTGCCTCAAAATGTATCTTATTGTCATAGCCACACTTCAAGGAACAGATGATTTCTGCTTGAGAAAACGACATTATGAAAATCTGGAAGGGGCTCAGCGCTGTGAGTTGTTCAGACTTCTTCAGTTGCATTGTTTAGCCTAAGACATAAGGGTACTGTTCCTTTTCTAGGAAATAACTCACAGTTTGCTATTTTAAACTGAAATATGATTCAAATATGACAATATTAAAAATGGTAACATATTTTCTGTTTAAAATTTCCACTATAATGGACTTTTCAGCTTTCTGTGGGAGGTAAGAAATGTTAAGCAATGTTGTCTTGCCTAGCTTTAAACACTTTAGCTTGTGACTGATTTAGATGCCTGTTAAATACAAAACAATTCTCCTCTAAATATTTTATTCAGCTAAGGAATAATTGATTTTGGGACTCTCGAGTTCAAAGTTTTTAGAGTGGTTAGAGCTGATCTCTACGTCTTCTTTGCAACCACCACTTATACACCTACGCTTTGAGGGAGGCCAGGGTTTACCAAAGAAGTCTTTTGTCTCAGACTTGTTGAATACTGGAAATAGTAGTCTCTAATGTTTTGGATGATTTGTACAAGTAGCAATCACCACAGGATGTTAGAAACAGAGGAAAAATGCCCATGGGGAGTATCAAAAGGATAGGGTGCTCTCACAGGGGTCTCTTCAGGTTCTAGTGAGCTCTGCCAACATTCCAGTTCAGTTAGTTTTAGGGAAGGCAAGGTGTCATTGTTTGAGTACTAGCTTCCCTTTAGGGTAAAAAACCTCATGTGTGTAAACATACATATATATATGCATATATACATGCACATAAATGCATATATACTATATATGTGTGTATACCTATACATATATAGAATCAGAGAATCGTTAGGGTTGGAAAGGAGCTTAAGATCATCTAGTTCCAACACCCCTGCCATTTGCAGGGACACCTCACACTAAACCATGTCACCCAAGGCTCTGTCCAGTCTGGCCTTGAACACTGCCAGGGATGGAGCATTCACAACTTCCTTGGGCAATCCATTCTACTGCCTCACCACCCTCACAGTAACTTCTTCCTTATATCCAACCTAAACTTTCGCTGTTTAAGTTTTAACCCATTACCCCTTGTCCTGTCACTACAGTACCTGATGAAGAGTCCCTCCCCAGCATCCCTATAGGCCCCCTTCAAATACTGGAAGGCTGCTATGAGGTCTCCATGCAGCCTTCTCTCCTCCAGGCTGAACAGCCCCAGCTTACTCAGCCTGTCTTCATATGGGAGGTGCTCCAGTCCCCTGATCATCCTCGTGGCCTCCTCTGGACTTGTTTCAACAGTTCCATGTCCTTTTTATGTTGAGTACACCAGAACTGCACACAATACTGCAGGTGAGGTCTCACAAGAGCAGAGTAGAGGGGCAGGATCACCTCCTTTGACCTGCTGGTCACACTCCATTTGATGCAGCCCAGGATACAGTTGGCTTTCTGGGCTGCAAGCACACACTGAAGCCAGCTCAGTTTCAGTTTCTCATTGATCAACACCCCAAAATCATTCTCTGCAGGGCTGCACTGAATCTTTTCTCTGCCCAACCTGTAGCTGTGCCTGGGATTGCTCTGACCCAGGTGTAGGACCTTGCATTTGTCATGGTTAAACTTCATGAGGTTGGCATCAGCCCACCTCACAAGTGTGTCAAGGTCCCTCTGGATGGCATTCCTTCCCTCCAGTGTATCAACCGAACCACACAGCTTGGTGTCATTGGCAAACTTGCTGAGGGCACACTCAATCCCACTGCCCATGTCAGCGACAAAGATGTTGAACAAGACCGGTCCCAATACCAATCCCTGAGGGACACCACTCGTTATTGGTCTCCATCTGGACATTGAGCCGTTCACCACAATTCTTTGTGTGCTTCCATCCAGCCAGTTCTTTATCCCCTGAGGGGTTCATCTATCTAATTGATGTCTCTCCAATTTAGAGACAAGGGTGTCATGTGGGACAGTGTGGAATGCTTTCCACAAGTCCAGGTAGATGACATCAGCTGCTCTGCCCCTGTCCATCGGTTCCATAGCCCCATCATAGAAGGCCACCAAATTGTTCAGGCAGGATTTGCCCTTAGTGAAGCCATGCTGGCTGTCACCAAGCACCTTGTTGTTTTTCATGTGCCCTAGCATGCCTTCCAGGAGAATCTGCTCCAAGTTTTTGCCAGGCACAGAGGTGAGACTGACTGGTCTGTAATTCCCTGGGTCATCCATTTTCCCCTTCTTGAAAATGGGGGTTATATTTCCCTTTTTCCAGTCATCAGGAACTTCACTTGACTGCCATGATTTTTCAAATATGATGGACACATATATATGTGTATATATATATATATACACACATATATACACAGATCTGTGGGTATGTCTATATATGGGTGGGCAAAAGCTATCTTGTAAGCTAATTGGAAAATAAGTCTTCTTACCATCTGGAATGAACTTCATTTTCTCGTCTCATCTTGTTCTTTCTCACAGTTTCTGTTCTTCTCCCCTTTACTCTTGATGTCATGGTTCAATCCTATTATCTCAAATCTTCACATTTTTGCCTCTAGTAATAGTTTGGCGTGTCTTATACTGTATAGAGATGACACAGAACATATGGTAGATTACTGAGCATGGAAGTAGTAGCTAGGATTTCTACAGAGAAGCTTTCCATGCTATCATTCTGGGTATCGCTAAACTTAAATAGCCAATGAATATTTAATTAAATACAATAACAAAATCAATTGTTCTCACAAAAAAAAAATACTGATGTCCAAGGCAAAAACTGTTTCCAGATTTTGAATGCTTTGTTGTTTGTTTTTCTTGGAAGAACTGAAAAGCAACTAGATCTACTCAATCAGTACTTTCTCTTAAGAGATTTTACTGATGCTGGGTTTTTGCTGTTTGGAAATAACCCTTTAGTTTCTTCTCACAAACATTGATTGATGGATAGGTAAAAGCATTCTATGCATATACAGATGGATAGGTAAAAGCATTCTATGCATATATAGAAATATTCTAGCAATACTTTAGTGTCATAAATAGTTTAGCCAGCGGGACTGGGGAAGTGACTGTCCCCCTGTATTCAGCACTGGTGAGACTGCACTTTGAATACTGGGTTCAGTCTTGGGCCCCTCACTACAACAAAGTCATTGAGTAGCTGGAGCACATCTAAAGAGGGCAATGAAGCTGGTGAAGGGTCTAGAGAACAAGTCTTATGAGGAGCAACTCAGAGAAATTGTGTTTTCACTGAAGAAAAGGAAGCTCAGGGGAGACCTTACTGCTGTCTACAACTACCTGAGGAGGTTGTGGCAAGGTGGGTGTCAGTCTCTTCTCTCATGTAACAAGTGATAGAAAAGAGGAAATGGCCTCAGTTTGTGCCAGTGGAGGTTTAGAGGTATTAGGAAAAATTTCTTCACTGAAAGGGTAATCAAGCATTGGACTGGGCTGCCCAGAGTAGTGGTTGAATCAACATCCCTGCCTTCTGAGACCCACCAGATTTCAGATCCCCCTGTTCAAACATACCTTGGGCACTTGGACACAGTGTGCTTCTCTGCACTGTTATCAGGTGTCTTCAACACCACAGACCCAATAACTACTCCTCAGAAGGGGCAGAAAAGCAAGGCAGTGAGTTCTCGATATATTTCCCTTAAATTGGTGCTCTTCTCACAGATTACACTGGAGTAAGCTCACAAACATAGCTGATGAAAACTGTGAATATATACTCATCTATCACTCATAGAAAAAAATAGAATCTAGGTCTAGATTCAATCCTGTTTCACTCTGATATGCACTTAAATAAAAATTGAACCCATCCCACACCTTTTTGAGCAATTTGTAGTACAAACTTGTTTGTTTTATTTTTGAAGTAATCTTTTACTGCACTTATGAAAAATTTTGACCCCAGTTCTCCCTTAGAACATCACTGTCATGGCATGCAAGATCAGCTTGAATTTCAGGCACAGGAAAGGGTCACATAGCATAACTAATTGCACTTTTATGGAAGACAACAGAAGTTCACCCATTTAAGCCTGCAGTGCAACCACATTTAAATGTTGAATACCCACTTGCACCACAACGCATATTGCCTATACAACTTAAAAATCTAAGCATAAAAACTCCTTAGAGAAATGCACAGCACAATCAGCACATTCTCTGTCATGTTTCCTCCACATTTCAAAATTATTACCAGTAAACTGTGTGATGAATTTGATGATTGCTTTGTTGTCAGCAGTGTGTGCTCTTCAGAGTGGATTTTCTGATCTTTTTAAGCTGTTTATCTTTAGGTCTTCTATGAGAGCATTTTTTCATTCTTCCCTCGTGTTCTCAATCAGTTCAGTCTTTATGTAACTCCTTTTCTGTAGTTTTCACTTCTCCATTACAAGTATCTATCGATAGTTGGGTCTGCAAACAGAGAACCTGATGTTTCAGAGCTGTTTAGCATAACTATTCCATGTTAAAACCTTCATTGCCTCCTCCTTATGCTGAAGATGACTACACAAGGTTTTTCCTTCTCTACATGTCTGCTTAAAATGATACAAGATGGTCTTAAAATTTCAACTTTTAAATGCTAAATTTGCTTCCTTTATGACAGTCTGTGGCAGCTAAGGAGATTTAAGTTTTCTATCTTTACTTTTTACCACTCTGAAAATACAGATTGTTAGAAAGCCAGATTTGACCATATCTACCCTTTGAATTGGTAAGGGAGCATTTATGTAATGTTATTCTTCAGGAGGTTATAGAAGTACAAGTCTGGTTTTGGCAGGAAATTTGCCATGTTCTCTGCTTTCAGTAGTACACTAGAGTAAACATAAAAACCCCACATGATTTGCATTCATAGTTTACAATGCTGGGAGAAATAGTATTCACTGCACAGCCTGAATTTCCTGGTCTGACATCAATCTGAAAAATTGGAGAAAATTCGCATTAAAACGTATGGAGCTATTGATGCACTGCAATGAACTGGAAGCTAGATGAGAACATTTACAAAGCTAGATGATAACAGGATGCAAATATGATCATGGAAGCTGCAGCCACAACCAAGTTTTCCCTATTCTTTTTCAAAATATGACAATGGTTAGGCTGTGTGGGATAGCTACATGTCCAGTTGTCATTTTATCTCACTTAAAGCCACTTGTTCAAACATGGAGAGCTAAATGCAAACTGGCAGTCACTCTTCCTTGTAGGAAGCAAGTCGATATTAGGTCCATGTGCAGCAGATGCGTAGCTAATGCAGTAAATATGGTCCCTAAATTTTCTATATATAAAAATGAAAACTGCATATATATCTTAGCTTCTTTTTTCTTTTTTCCCCCTGCATTTCACAAGGAAGGCTTTATTCTGGATTCCACACTTGAAAAGCAGACAATTGCTGTAAGTGACTCTGAAGATTTTTGAATGCTTGTTTATCAGCATAAAAGATGAGAAGCTTTGTGAATAAATATAAAACTTCTGCAATTCAGACACAGCTTTCTAACTTCAGAAATCCTCTTGTGGTAGCTTCTCAAACTAATAAGTTATAATCTGGACATTGAAGACACTCAGCAGACCTATAATGTTTTATAAATACCATTAAGCATATTAATCAGCAAGCTTTTGTGATTTCATTCAGATCAAGTCCATGAGGATTCCTCTCGCTTTTTAAAGTCAATCCTTTCCCTCCACCACCACCACCCCTTCCACAGTGTTTTAGGGGGTGTCTACTTAGTTCATTTCTCCAGGGCTTTATGTCACCTTCCTGTACACTTATAAGCAACAAAGAAAAGACAACAGAGATTGAGGAAAACAGAAAGTGAGCTGGGTGCTCGATAATACTTTAGCAGTTTCAGCCAGATCTTTTGTAGCAGAATGGAATATCTAGTTCCACATAAACTGGATTACTCAGCACTTGTGTAAACTAACCTTATACCCCTTCCTTCAAGTTTATCCAGACACTGATCATTCCTCAGTTAAATTAGGGTGGGGGTTTCTATGTAATGTGATGCAATATAATATTAAGTGCAAGCAAATATTTGGCTAGACAAACATCTGTATTTTCACTTCTGAAATCAATCACAGTCTGAAAAATGCTGGAAATGAATGAACCAATATATATGAGCAAAGTTTCTAGTCATTTAATGAACAGTGCCTGCTTTGTTAGGTGCAGACTGAGTATTCACTCAGATAAACCCGAGCTTAGGCTAAAGGATATCTAACCCTCTCACATTTTTCTGCTATTTACCACTTGGTAGAACACCTTTCTCAGCAGATATTCCTTGTGAGAGAAGACAACATTGTCAGTGCTAGAAAACAATTAATCAGGTGGGATCATTAGGCAAAATCTGAAGTACCAGAGAAAAGTTGTCCTGTAGGTTCTAAAAGCACATAGAGAAGCACGAGTGAGGGGCAAGCATGGTCACAGTAATTATCGAACAACCAGGATACATATTGCTAAAGGATTCATCTTTCTCTTCCTTTCTCTCCTTTCATATGAGAAGTTTAATTCTATAGCATGTGAAGTTTCATCCTATAGTGTGCATGATATAACCCCACCTATCTCAGAAGCCAGTCAGCAACACTAACATTCATTCACAACTTGCTTCCCATACTAACAGACTCTTGCCCTGCTGAGCTGGTATCTTTCCTGGAGATGTATAGTTTAGCTGGGCACTGGCAGCTCTACTGTATACAGGTTCTTTTCCCCAAACCCTTTTATTTGGGTTAGCTCACTGCCGTATATTCTTTATTCTCTCAGCAAACTGATACTCAGAGTTTTGGGGGTTTTTGTCTTCCCTTGTAAAGCATTTTAGGATTTTCTCTCTCAAAAGGCTGCACCTGATTAGCTCAATGGATTTGGAATAAGACTGTTTAGCTGCTTTCGCTAAGTGTTGTCACTGCAAACCCAGCTGAAGTAAAAGCACTTGTCAGCTTGGTGCATTGTATGTATTTAAGCACTAACTGGAACAGTATAGCTTTTTTGTCCTCTTTTGAAAATCCAGCAGACCCTGATTCTGCACATAAAAGCTCTGGCAACAAGCCCACAGATCTCTGTTCTAAGTGTATGCCATGAGTTTGAGTTAAAAATTTAAACAGAAAAGATTTGGGGCAATGTGGGTAAAACTTCTGTCATCTCTTTTGGCCAACTTTAAAGCTCTTTCTCTTTATGATATCACAATCTCTAAAATATATTCAATATTATTCATGCTTGTCTTTGATTTAGCAGCTGCTCTTGGTAACAAAACAAAGAAAATAGCTCTTTGGAAAAGCTTTCTCTCTTAGCAAGAAAAAAAGAAACCTTTCTCTGCTCCTCTTTAAAAGACCATGTGTTCAATATCTAATTCTTTTTACATGGGTCACTAATCATTATGGTTTTGTATTGTCCTGTCCAGCTCTGTGGAAGGTCTCGATGCAGTTAGCCAGTGCAGGAAGGTGGTGTGCCATTGGCCTGGCAATGTTTCCCTTTGTTTTGGGAACAGCAGTGCTTACAGTGGTGCACCAGCAACTATTGCCCCCCCTCCCCAAACCATCCCATCAGTTCTTACCTTTGCTAACAGCTGCAACTGCCGTGCTGAGGTTTTAATTAAAGAGATGATGGGATTAAAAATCAACTTCAAATGTGGCCAGTGAGTAATTTGAAGGATTACAAAGAGATGTTGCCTGTTTAAAGACAGAATGGAAAAGGAGTTGATAATCTGGATGCCTTAGAGATAAGAATTACAGGGTGAAGGTTCAGCAAATGTTCTTCAGAAACTTAATTACTGGAAAGAAAGTAGGTTTTTCTGTGTATAATTTTCCCATTTCAAAGTCAGTTTCTTCACTCTTGCTTTTCATTTCTACAAATGACTTAATTATAAAGGTGGTGTTATTTCTTCTGTATTTGAGTATATAGGCATGTTCATAGCTGAGCATTTTCCTTAGTTGTAATTAGCTTATAATACCATTTCCCAGGTGATGGTAGAGAGCTGTTCATCTACACATCCACACTCAGGAAAAACAGTGTAGAATCATATGGAAACACATTTTTTCTTTCTGTTTAATGCACAAGTGTAGTACTCAGTATAATTAATGGGGTATTTTGGTTTCATAGACAATGCTGCTAGGCTTTAACACTTCAATATGTTCCAAAGTAGATCCTGGAAAAAAAAAATCATTTACTTAAATAGCTTACATGGCAGGCAAGTATATGAGAGTCAATGGAAATCAATGCAAAAAGAGACATTTCTACTACCAGGCTTTTGAAAGGGATGTATAGACAAGGTTGTTAATTGGTTTTCAATGGAATATTTTTCAGTGGAGTTCAGAATTATTCAGTTGTATGTATTTTCAGTCCACTGTCTTTTTCCTCTAACTTCCGAACAGCCCACTTTCCGTGGAGCATTTCTGAAAGAATACTATTAATTTGCAGCTTTCTGACAGTTCAAGCTTGATTTCTGTAGTACCAAGTGGCTTTGTGGTTTTAGTGTCACTTGAATTGCCCCAAATTTTCCCAGGAAAAATACTACAAACAAATGTTAAGAAAGAATTGATAACTTCTATTCTCCAGCTCAAAAATATTTAACAGTCTTAATTTTTCAGGCTAGTTTTCAATATGCTGTCTCTGAAGTTGTTGTTTGGTTCCTTTTCAAATATCCCATGGGAATAAGCCCTGGTATGCGTGTGTTCTCTCCTTGCACCCATTCCTCCCCAGTCAAAGCTAATTATAATTAAGCCCTGACTATAAAAAGGAAAAGACATCTGTCTGAGGATATTATCGCAATATTCTGAAGTTTGGTCAACATTTTGTTGCACGCACTACTCACTAACTGGATTTGGTAAAGTTCTACTTAGACAGGGAACTAAATTACCATGGAATATAACACTTTGTGCTACAGGGGTTGTGTCTCCTTTGAACACAGTTAAAATTAAGTGGCAGAACAGTGTAGGTAGGGGTGCCTAAAATATATCTGCCAACTCTAGGCATGTCAGTTCAACCGTCACTACCCTGACAACCTTGTGCATGCTATATATAACTATAGTGTGGGATAGCAAGTCCTGCAGCAGGGGAAAGTTTTTCACTGGAAACAATTCTGTGAAAGCTTTTGGGAAGACAAGCTGGGAACAGCCCTAGATAGAAGCAAGGCTGAATAAAAGACAAGTTAAAAGCCAGAAAAGATACCCAAACTTAGAAAAATGCTTCATCTCTCAAATAATGTGGTGTAAAGCCTATAAATTTCAGATAACAGAATGAATTCTAAGCCTATGAACAATCACCACCCCAAATTTGGGAACATAGAAGTAGTTTTGGAGCTATCTTGAATTACATCCAGCCCCCTTACAAACAGATGAAATTAATATTTTTTTATAACAATACATGAGGACAATAATGTAAATAATAATTAAAGTATAATAACACTGTTAACTTGATACTATGTTCAGATGTTGAATATTAAGAAACCAGGCGTGGGGCATTACATCCAACAGGCTTTCTGAGTCAGTGGACTCATTTAACAGTGTCCTCTCTTGGGCAGTAACTGATCAGGGTACTCCTAGAAGCAGTTTAAAGCAAGTCATACCACGTTCTTTTGCCAGCATAACCTTCCAACAATCAGTAGCATCAGAACTTCCTACTTGGAATCATAATCTGGACGGTCATGTTCATCTGCCGTCAGTGTACCTGTTCCTTATGAATTTATCTAATTGTGTTGTCGTGTTTTGCATTTTGAATATCCGATGGCCATTGGCCTCATGTTGCTGTCTGAAAAAAATTGTTTTGTTTTATTTGCTTTTAAAACTTTAATTTTATTTTTTAACTTGGCCTCTTAATTATTGTATTGTGAATAATGGTTCTTGATTGATTTGCTTCACATCATTTATGATTTCCTTTTTCCTTATTTTGAGTACAGTTGCCTCTGTATTAATTGGGGACTATCTAGTCTCTTCATTACAGAACTTACTCTGTACCCCATGCTCACACTTGTCAGCATTTTATGTTTTTATTACTTGTACCATATAATTTTTTCAGACAGCATAGCCAGAACTGCATAATTACAGTTGGGCACACACCAAAGATCTACAAGCAATTTAATACATCTTTGTTTATACCCAGACTCCTTTCCCAATAACTCCCAACAATCTGTTTACCACCCTGACTGCTATTGATACCAGCTAAATCAAATACAGACTTGTATATGTTTGTTGTATTTTTTTTATTAGCCTTAATTCGTATTTATTGATAGCAAATTGTAATTGCTATGATAGCCACCGCTGGCTAAATCCATTTGATCTTTTTGGAATCTTCTGTTTTTCATACATAGTTTCAACTTCGACCGTGATGAATAATTGTGTATCATCTGCATACTCTGGCATCTTTCTGCTAGTTATTTTCTCATGGTATGTGAATGGAATGGAATAAAGCATATGGAATGAAATGAATGAGACAGATAACCACAACAAGGAGAAGGTGATGGCTATTAGACATGAACACTTCTTTCTGAAGCAGTCATATTAAATTACCACTTGCAAAGTCATTAGCATACCATATTTTCTTGTCTGTGTTTAAGAGGAGTGTAGTTCTGAGGAGTTACTTATTGTGGGAATAGGGACTTTACAGAACTAGATTCTAAGCTTTATTTTCAGCTTGAAAATGTGGCATAAAAGAAAATGCTACCTAGAAAAACAGAGGATCAAGCCTGTAATGGATGATCTTAAAATAGTAGTATATACTGCAGCTCATTCAAGATTGCTGTTTGTGTTATGCCATTCCCAGAGATTGTTTGGGTTTATGATCATCCCTTTGTTACCCTGCAAAGGTATTTCTGTGCTGTGCTAACATATAAGAAAAGAGAAACTGAAATGGATAAATTTGTGTTTCCAGGTATAATAGATTATATTTCTTCTATTTATCAATTCTCTTTGAAGAAAGTCTGCATTTTTCCAATAATGACCTTTCTTAATGTGTTCTTTATAGATCCATCCTTATAGATGGTATTATTTACCTTTGCAAATGGGGTTTCTACATTCTGCTAATATTTTAGGAACACAATAACTTTCCAGGAATTGCATCTCTCCCCAAAATGTGTACTTACATTCTTTCAGGCTGTATGGAAAGAAGAGATGACTTCACTTCTTCAGATAGTCCAGTTCTTTAAAGAGTATAGGAATACTAACACTGGCTCAGACCCAAGTTCCTTCTCTTCTGGCAATACCCTATGTAAAATACTTTTAAGAACCATTATAATAACCTAACAGATGGCTTGTGTAGGATAATCTGACACTGTACACTTATACTAAAGGTTGTTTTAAACCCAGAAGTGTAATTTATTTCCATGGTTTTATAACTATTATTTATCTTAAACAAATATTATTCTCTGTATAGGTGTCTCTGAATCTTGTAATCCTGATGCTGGCAGCAGTCAGTTCTTCAGTCAGACAATATATCTTTATGAAAAAAATGTTCTATTTTCTTTTATTTTATTTTATTCTTATGCTACCAAGTGAGAAACTTTATGTCATCATTATTTCATACACGATTACTGACAGCTGTTATTCCTCTACTCTCAGCAGTAAACAATCTCATACCTTTTCAGTTCTGACGTGGCTTCCAGATTCATGATCATTCTTACCATTTCTCTCCACACTCATGATCTATTCCTAAATAACTGGCTTCAGAAAGTTCCCAGATACATTTTAACCACTATTTGCAAATACAAAATTGCTTTTCTGTCCTCCATGTTCACATCTTCGTATCCCTGGCACACCTCTAAGCAACGTTAAATGAAGCTGAAAATGTGTGAAAAAGAATAGCTGTTGGGAATTAGGAGGCCGAAGTTTTATTACTTCCTGTTGATCACATAATGGATTTTTGTATATCCTTAACTGTAGAATGGGCATAATAGTAGCTCCTTGCTTACAGAATAGCAAATACAGGCACAAGAACTCAAATGATATAAATACCTCAGGAAGTCTTCTCAAATATCTAATGTTACAGAAGTGTAGATTATCTGTATTCAGACAGCCCAGTGGCTTGAATCTAATTGTTTCCTGAGAAAATACAAAATACAATAGATTTGACATGTAAAATTCTAATGTTCCATTCGTTACAGGCATATGTGAAAAAAAACCTTTGAAATTAAAACAGGAGAAATAATAATTCCACCTGATAATAATAGCTGAAGCATTAAGACGATGGCAGGAAGGTTAGCTAGACAATAAAATACTGGCCTCTTTCTTCCCTCATAGGGGCTTCTTCAAAAGGAAGTAACAGATAACGAAGTTATAAACAGGAGCTATTGTTGTGAAGAGCTTTTGGTTTAAATAGCCCAAAAAACCTTCCTTCACTGTTCATGTAATCCCTAAAGGATGTTGTTTATTCTTCCCACAGATTTTAAGGGTGCTCCACACTTTCTCTTAAGCTTTTCTCCGAGCCTCACAGCACTGCTGTACTGGAATTGTCACTGAGTATTTCTTACTTGGCCATTTTTTGACCAGCTCAGAGTCTATGATCTTGTTATAATTTGGGAAACAGGTTTCAATAAAAATCCATGAAGATGAGTAGGTTACAACTTAGACAAAATAAAAATACAGTGTTTTTTCTTGCAGAGGTGCAGCACACCTGGAAAGACAGAATTCTGTTCCTCTGCTGCAATCATAACTGATATGTCTCCCCTATTGGTTTGATATTAATCAGACAATATTGATTTAATATAGCAATGATTTACCATATAGAAAAAAAGTGGAATTTGTGGTTTGTTTGGAGTGTTCAGGTTGTTTTCATGGACAGCCAGATTAGATTTTATAATTTTCGCTTTATTATGGGATTTTATTTGTCATCCTTTGACTTGGTCACTTCATTTAACCTCGTCTGGTTCTTTTTGACTAGAAATGCCATTGCAACTCTTCTGAGTACTTCCTGTCTTAAACTCTAAACCAGATTCATTCTCATACCTCTACATGAGTTTTCATTTCATCTTCAGATGTAGGTCGGAATCTCAGCAACAGTTTTCAGACTTCCTTTATCCAAATCTGAAAAGCTGTTTCTCTTGGTTTATAAGAAACAGTGTCCATTAATGTTAAGCAGATATACCTGATGCTGTTTCTTTTTTTCAGAAACATCAGCAATATTTTCACAATGTCTTTATCTCAGTGCCTTTATCTCTCCAGTGATTTCTCCTTGGCTCTTCCTTTTACAGTAGCCGAGTCTAAGTTAAACTTGGACAAAGTTGGTCAATCTCTAGCAAGAAAATGCACTTTTGACTAGATCTCAGTAGTAGGATGACTTAGTCTGTAGATAGAAGAAATGGAAATTTGGTTATGTCTTTGTGTTGCCCATGAATTCTCCTTAGCTTTGGATGTGGCAGATTAGACTTACCATTTTGCCTTTTATTTCCTTATTAAGCCTTCACAAAAGTTCCTGCACTGAACAGCATTTTATTTAATGTTGATCTTTGTTTTCAAATTAATAGATGTGGTTATCAAAAAGAATAGTTCTGTAAGGTAGTTTTTAACACTTCAACAAGGCCAAGCTTCTACCAGCTATAGGTAAGTGTAAAAGACAGATGTTTGAAAGGTAAAAGCAGCTGAAAACCAGGGCCTTTATATTAGAATTACTTACCCAAGCTTAGCTATAGCTCGTATTGTGTGACTCAGCTATAATTCTATTACCAATAAGACACTGCAGGGAGTATATTTCCAAGCAATTATTATACTTGGGTGATTAAAGTAATTCTAGATATGACCTTGTCCCATATAACACCGCCAGAGGCATGTTATAATCTTACAGAGGTATATTGCTTGTCTCATCTCATTGTTTAATTATAAAATATACATAGTAAATATTCTGGGGATAGGAAATGAAACTCATGGAACCAACACTAAAAACCCCTCAAGAATTAGATTATAAAATAAAGTTTAAATTATGACTCCTTATTTTGCCACGACTTCATCTTCAATTTTATAACAAAATAAGCAAATCAACAGTTGCAATAGAGCTACTTATTTTGGAACACACAAATGGAAAGTCATTATATCACACAAAAATATGCCTTTTCTCTTTTTTCATTACTTTTTTCCTGTGTTACTGGAGGCTTTTCATACTAATGTAAAGCAGTTCAGTCAGTAATCTGTGGTCTTCTTCAAAGATGTTTCTTCTTCATATAGCAAAACTTAAATCTTATTTGGAACAGGTCCATTAAAATCTATTTCCTTCTAGACTTTTTCTGACATGCACAGAGCTGAGATTCAAAGTAATTCTCTTAAAGGGGGGGAAAAAAGGTTTATGTAGCCATAAATAGGATAGTTTTGCTGCTGACTTTTTTCATTCTGAGGATAAGAATATTATCCAAATTCAGTGGTAAGGAAAAAAGAATAAAACCTGAATCCTGAAGGAAACACATGAACTTATAATCACTTCTGCCTTTATAGAAAACATGTACGCAAGAAATTTCAATTATGACATAATAAAATCAATAGTTATAGAAGTAGTTTTTGGGTGTGATCAAAAGCTGGCTGGAATAAACAGAGCTTCTCTATGGGTTAGTGTAATTCAAACACAAAATATTGTGAGTTTATTTAGCAATACAAAAATATAAATTGCCACTATTATTTTTAATGTATCATTCTACAATATTTTTAATCTATAGTTATATTTCATTAAAAATTGTTGAATAAGGCAAGTATTTGCCAACATAGAACTTGGACATTAATAATTGATGTACAGGGCATTTTCTAGGGATTAATAACCAGCTGGGAGAGCTGATGGCCTGAGGCAAAGCCAAGGGCCATTACCCTGTGGCTGGTTATTAAATCCCCAGGAAATTACCAATGCCAAGGTCAAGATTGCTATTAAAATCCTTTTCTTTTTTTTTCTTTCTCCCCCAAAAAAACCCAAAACTTGCTTCATTTTATTTCTTCCTTTTCAATAACTTACCTTAAAATACTGGATGTAAGGTGAATGATATGCCATTGCTGTTTGGACATTCCTATGGATCTACCGCAAAATCCTTCAATATCAACAGAAAGTCTTCTATTTTTTCTGCTAGCCTGTGGATCTGGATTTGAGTATCTAGTACATTTTCAAGGTTAATTCATACTAAAGAAACAAAAAAACACAACCCTTTCATTCTAAGTTAGGAAGAAAAATGGCAAACCCCAATATTGGTTGGAAGAGTGGTAGATAAGAAGTGTTAAATTGTATCATTTCTATTATAAAATGATAGGCAATATGTTATAGTCAAACGCCTACTCAGGCCATTACTGTGCCTTGTGTGCAAAATGATATATTTAATTGTGATTGGATGTGATCTACAGTACAGCACACAGCACTAAAGTATATGATTGTCAAAAAGAGAATGCAGTTAGTACCCTATATGCAAATGCTAGCATGCTATTAAGGAAATCAGCTACTTGGTAAAACAAGTCTGGCATCAGACAATGAAGGGAGAAACAGTCATATTTTATTGTCAGTAGAAGTCATGAAAGCATGCATATTAGATTAGAACTAACCCAATTGGAGATATGGGTGGTTTGCAGTACGGCGGGGGAAACAGGCGTTAATTTGTGTCATGCTACGCCATGTCACTGCCACTTGAAATTCCATTGGGCAATATTAATTCAAACAGAGGTCTAGGCCACTAATAAATGAGGTAAATTGAGTCAATTACTAATTTCATGCTTTTCTGATTTTTGGTTTGGATAGATAATATCCACAATTTAATGCACTGTCCTCTAGAGATCTTTGCTGCTTATGAAGAACATGTGTTCATAGAATTACTTATACTATTCATTCTGATAAACATTGCTACTATACCCAGAGCAACAGGACAATGGATAGGAAAGGAGCCAGGTTTTGTCTGCTTTTTCCTCTTGATTGAAATCTTTCATTACTTGTTGTACGGTTTTCTTGCCTTTAGGCAGATCTTCACATTCCTTGTCATTTCTCCTTATCATTCAGTGGCACAACAAAGTCTTCATTCATAGGACTACACTGTCACTTCCCTATCAATATCTTATCACTGCTTTAAGCAGTTGGGAAGAATATTTTGTATCACTGAAACCAAAAAGGAGAGACTTTTATACCCCTTTCAGGAGGGACCCCAAAGCCGATCCTGCATACCGTTGTCAAATGTACTTTGATTGTTCCCTTTTCTTTTGAGACAGCTTTTCATAAAGCACTGGCTCTGCCACGAGGCTCTTGCTTCACTCCAACCTGTGACTGATAAGGCAGGAACCATACTGTCAACTCCAATAGCTCACCTACTACACAGCCCAGCGAGCACTCTCTGATTCACTAGCTCACTTTCAAGTACTGGATGCATTCCCAGAAAACCCACTTCTAATTGAGTCTCTCCTATTATATCAGTGTAATGTAAAACCCAACACCTCTGTTCAGGAAAAACAAAGCAAAACAAGCATGATGGAGGGAGTTTGATCTCTCTGGCAGAATTCTTTGCCTGCTTTGCTGTATCTTCTTACAGAAATGGCATGTCATGTATTCTTGGTAGTTGAACTCACCACGTTTTAGTTCAAGATGTATGTCACCTACTGCAATTTCTTTCCCTTTTGCATAGATGCACGTCCCTTACTTATAAAAGTTAAAATAAATTACAAGTACATAAAGAAAGAGTCTCCCCACCCAAATAAATAAATAAATTAACAAACCTCCCTCATATAAACTAATTAAAATGGAATGGTATTGGAGAGAAATAACAGTATAGAAAATACATGTATCAATCTTCCTTCTTGCTTCTGTGGTTCTATGGAGCAAACTCAGTATTTCTCCTTCCCTTTTACTTTCCTATCTTAAAATTTAAATTTAGATGTAAAATTACTGAAGTGACTTCAAAAAGATTACTTTACAGGTTGGTCTTTGCCTGTTGTATCTTCCTTGGTAGGATACATTCTAATCTGGTTTTAGCATGTAGAGTTAGAATCATAGAATCAACTAATTTGGAAAAGACCTGTAAGATCTTTTAAAGTTTTGATGTCCTAATTCTGAGCAATAATGAGGGTAAATTAGATTGAAGAAACCTTCTATACATACACAAATATTGTGGTAATCAGGCTGATGGAAAAGGGAATACAGAAAACTGTAGAGGCAGCTAAACGACAGTTAAATGATCTGAAGCCACATCCCATCTTTCATGGTTCAGTACAGGTCATTGGGTGAATTTTATTTTCCACACTAATCTTTGTCTGGATTTGTAAAATGAGTATTCATGACTACATCCTGAGGAGACGTTTAAGTTTCTACATCTTATGGACATAATGCAGTTATCAAGGCTAGGTATCTATTCCTTTCAACCAGAACTTGCCTCTATTGAATGTGGCTACTTCATGACTGCAGACTTATTCTGATGGAGCTTTTCGTCTCTATTTTTCAGTAAAAAAGTAATAAAAAATTGCTTCCTAGAATACTGGCTTTATTCTGAATATAATGGAGAAATGCATAAGTTAGTCAATCCCGATCAACATTTAGTGTTGTCTCACTTTCAGCAGCAAGTCTTTTCAGTAGTAGTCTTTACCCTCAAACTGCTTCCACAGACTTCAAACCCACCATTTTAAACCAATATATTAATTTCTTTAGTACTATCATTTGCTTTATGATTTACTAAAGCACACTGTATAAAAATATATTTTTACAGAATGTCACAGGACTCTCTTTACAGTGTTTTTTTCCAACACATTTTTTCAATGCAGAAATTGAAAGTAAGGGATGAAAAAAATCGCTTGACTTTTAGCTGAAATATTAGTCCTCAAATGCAGATAAAAATTAACATGGCAACTTATTAATATTAACACTAACCTATTAGCATGTATAACATGAATATCTCGACAACTACTCATTCTCTAAGTTGATAAACCAACAATGAATGTATCACTCTGCAGAACACTGTAAGCCTTTAAGTGCAGGGGAGAGACACTGGAACTGAATTATGAAACAGATTGGTTCTCTGCTAGATTTGTACTTTGCATGTTTGTGAGGATATTAACCCCAGGATGCGAGTTGTGTGCCCCCTAATTACACACTCAGGCTATTTTGAAAAGCTTTTAATCGGACTTTCACATAACAGTGAACATGAAAAACATACAGATAAAAAGGGGCCATGCCTCTGAATTTACATGGGCAAATAGTACTTTCAAGCCTTCAGCAGTAATTTTTCTGTTGACATTGCAGATGTGAGGTTTATGCCATCTGGGTCAATAACCTCCTTGTTTCAAGAAAAATGGCTTCTTTCTCTGGAATGTTTAACAGACAGTAGAGGAGATTAAACAGAAGCTCTTACATGATCTTTTCATTTGTGTGTTAAAAAGAGATGGACAGGATGCATATAGAATGATATTTGTGAATTTTTTTTTCCACTGCAATAGAAATCTGAATAGAAATTAGTTTTCCATTACCATTATTCACCATTTTGTTCAGGTTTAGCAGGATAAATTGTTGGCTTAAGCCTTTTCAATTAATTAAAAGTATTAAGGAGAAGATAAATACAATGGGTGCAAGTCCATTTTACTGCTGACATTATTGTCTTACTAGCTTAGTAGGAAATACTCTCCTGCCATGGGGGGAATAGTCCTGCCTGCCTGCAGGATTCCTCAGAAGAAATTCTGGTTCCACTGAAATGAAGAGAAACACTCGCTTGGTGTCAGTGGGAACAGGATTGCATCCTGGTGCTTGACACCATGGATGCTAATTTGATCCTCAGGGGAAATGTATTTGCCAGTTTCCTCAAAGCAGACCTTTGTAGTATTTATTATACACTGACTGCTCTCTAAGACAGCACTAAATCTTTCTGCTGATTCTGAGTGCAGATAAAATCTAGGTGAGGAATCATGAAGGCTGCCATCTTTCTGTCTTCTGTACCTTACAAGACTAATTTTCTTAGTATTTTGGCCAGTTTTGACAGACATTGAGTATTTTTATTAAACGATTCATATTTTTTATAAAAAGATTCACTGTAAGATATGACAGTTACTGAAAGCCTGAGGACACAAGTTTATCACCTATTCAAGAAAAAAACCTAACAGGCATGACCACCAAATAGATGTCATTTTTATTTGAGAAGCTTTAAACTTACAACCAACAATCTGCTTGTTTGAAGGGCAAATGTAGCTTTCATATCACATCTTAAGAGGTAGGAATTTAGAAATGTGACTTTTGGTAGACAAATTGTGTGGTGCATGGTTATCTGCTGCAGACTAAAATAAGACTTTTCTCACTAGAATGAGAGATATTGAAACTCTAACAATGGTACATCAACAGCTGTTGCCATCAGGCTCCTAGTGGAGTATTCACAAAGGAGTAAAAGTGCAACATTTAGTGGACAGTGACTTGAAAAGTTACCTATTAAACTGCAAGCCACTGTGTAAGCAAAAGGTAAAAGACTTCGTCAAATATAACATAAATATGTGCTATACTTTCTGTCCATCTACAGTTTTTCTTGTCTTGGAAAGTAGGTGTCTTTGCTCTGGAGGAACACTGGTCTGCCCAGCAAATGTATTAAGGACTAAACTTTTAAAATATCATAGAATGGTTGGGGTCCAAAGATCATCTAGTCCAATCCCTCTGCCACGGACAAGGGATATGTTTCACTAAGTAAGGTTGCTCATATTGGCTTGTACTTGCTATGGAGGTACTGCATGTAAGACATAAAGCATGTATACAGATGCCTTTCTCTGACTAGAATAAGAATGAAAAAGCTTTATAGAATAGTAGATAAATAAAATATTAGCAGAATTGGCTACTTCTCTTGGTTTAGTCAGTACTTGGGACATAAGTAGTCTTTAAACTTTACCAAAGCCCTTAGGGGTGAAGAGAGAACTTCCATCCCTTCTACTCACTAAAAGACAAGCCAGTTGTCCAGTGGACCTGGATATGAGTCATATCTTTAACTCAGGCAGATTTGTGGACAGCCTGGATAGGCAGATGGCCCTGGCACATGATTGTGAAAGTGATGTAAATCATTTCTCATCGAAACGTGGCATCCCAGGCTGTTGCCATTTAATTGTTCAGTTTATACAAAGTAAATGACAGTAGAAAAAATTGAACTACTGGCATGATTAATCTGTGAGGTGCTGCTTGTTTGTCAGCTGCACATTGTTTCAACAGTTAACTTCTGTCCCAGAAGGTCACATACTGTTTCACCACCTCATTTTACGTGTTTCTGTCAGTTCTGGTATCTTCACAGATTTTTCAGTTTGCATTATTCTCTTTTATCTTTCTGACCCAAAGCCAATAAAATATTTAAACTTCCTACTCATACTGAAATAATGTTTATTTTACTTAATCTGGGCCTCTCTGCTTTCCTAGAGTGGCAAGTCAAAATAATTTTGTAACACTCTCTACCTAATACATAGAGGCAGGTTTGAAAATCTCTATTTGTCTACAGGCTGGGAGTCATAGTATAAAGTAGGAGAAAATGAAAAAACACATTAGTAATATCTTACTACCATAGCAAAAGTGAGGTAAATAGGTCTGTCCACACTGGTGAGTAGTCTGTACTATGAACTAGAAAGTTTACCATTTCCAGAAAACATGGTTGTATACTTATCTCCCATACTTCTGGTTGCAATTTTTCTCTTAAAATGTAGGATTCTTTTTTTGATTGGGAAGTAGGTAGTATGTTCTTGTATGTTTCTACCATGCATATTCGACATATTATAATCATAATCTAGCTATGCTGTATGTCTTTGTATTAAGTGATACAAAAGAATGCATTTGCTTAATTGTAAGTCACAGCTGGATCATAAAGAATATCCTGGCCTTTAGTGTGCAGCAGACATAAAAGTATATGATGAAATTAATTAGGAACATATTGGAAATATCTTTGTGACTGGCAGATTTAAAAGGCAATGAAAAGATTAGCTTCTTGGTCAAGTGTCTTACCTTAATGACAAATGTTGCAATGGGGCAGTATTAAATACTTCAACAAGCACTACCAACATTCAGGCTGGTAGTGATAGAAAAATGCTTTAGACGCCTTTAAAAAATAGAGTTTGTTGGGCTGCAGGAAAGTGAGGCCTGAGAGAAATAAAGCACTAGGAAATAGGAGTAAAAATGATGCTTTATCTTTTCTGTTTGACTTGTGCTGCAAGAAAGTCATCACTACTGATAGAACAGCTCTGATAACATAGTTCAGCCTTTAATTGGTTGAACTTTAGAAATGGAATTAAAATCCATATTATTCTGCTTATAGCAATTATAAGAAAACACTGAGAAACAGAACGGGTGAAACAGTAAACAGCACTGAGAAGTACCACGAAACTAAGTATCAGAGAAATGGGAGCTTATCCATTCATTTCTGACATGGTTAGTCTTGGGACTGTTAAAAAGGGGACCATTTCAACAAGATTTGCATATCAGAAATTATTAGATATTATTATTATACAGAAGAGAACTGGGATACCATACAGGAACACCTGGAAGTAACAGAAATGATTAAAAATTTCAGTAATGCTAAGGGCAGTAGTTTCTGTCTGGAACATGGCACTTTTTATCCAGAAATACCTAAGGATGAAAAGAAAAGGAGTCCAGTAACTGATCTTGGGATATTGCAGACCACTATCTACCCTTAATAAGACAAAAGTGAACCAAGACCATGACTGGAAAATATTTTTAGCAGAAATACAAAGCCATTAGTACTAGCAGAATAGTCTCTACAACACCTGCTGCTCATGTCCAGGAAGGTTGAACTGGCACATGCACAGCCATATAGAGACTTTTCAGTCCACCAAAAGCAAAGGCTGAAAGGAATTATGATCCCTACCTATAAGTATATCTCAAAAAGAGTGAAGAGCTGTTTAAGCTCTTTAAACATTAGCAGAACACATGCATAAAAATATAGCTGGGAATAAATGTGAAACATCTCTGAACATTAGAGCACTGAAATTCTGGGGACTGTCTCACAGTCTGACTACATCTAAAACAGACTTTGAAAAGTTTATAAAAGGGATTATGTGATATGATTGTGATATTAAATCAGTAATGGTGAAGAGAGCTATATTCTTATAACTTCCTACCTTGACAATATGGAGAAATGTACCTTGTGATTCTCATTCAGTTGGATGTTTCTTCTTAAGACACAAGACACTAGTGTGAAGAAAAATAAGGAAAGAAATAGAGTTAAAATTTGGAATAGAACTTCTTTCTCTGTAAGAAATCCAGATTGGAATGTTGGACAATGCCAGTAGTAACAGAGTTCTGGCTGCAAAACAGTCAATTTATTGACTCATTAACAGTTCATAAAATTTAGCACATTCCTCTGTTTCTTGTCACTGGTAAACATATGCTCTGAATTTACAGTGGGATCTGCAGTACCATTCCATAAATATTAAAAATAGTTTTGTGATCATTACAATGAATGTGTTTCAAACCACATTGGAATTCTGATCTTAAATAAAAGAATTGCAAATTGTGTTAGACAAGGCCACATGATTCATGACCTACTGAACTCACTGAAACAATCCAGCATGCAACCCACTGAAAGCCTTCAAGAACACTTCTTTTCCCCAGAATATAAAAGCAATTTCTGATCATAAACTTAATTTTAGAGGTGTGTATTAAACATACTCTTGCTCACTATAGTGTATCATAAGTGGAACCAGTGAAAGGACATTCTAACAATAGTGATAAACACATGTGATGATTACAGATTTTTTCAGTATGAAATAGAGACATAAATACTATTTTATCTAGTATGAAATAGGGTCTGGTATATCTGTTTCTGCCAGGTTCTCGTAATATTACACATGTTGAAAAGTGGTATTTACTTTGAGTTAGGGAATTAGAATTTGACAAACAAGTTTTAAAAGTCTGTCACAAGTACATATTGACAAAAGAATTAATGAATGGACTAAACTCATCATTGTGATATTTCTGTTCTTTCCAGTGAAAGATGTGATAATGGCTCAACAATTAACACAAGCAGGTATATTCCACAACATGAGCTTTTACTTTCTGTTTTCATCAGAAATGTAGTATGGAAATAGTTCACCACAGAAAAAGAGAATCTCCTTTCCCCCTAATTCCTGTGAACTTGTCTTGTTCAACTGTATGATTTCCATGTACTCTTTGGCAACACCGTTTGGCTGGTAGGGTCTTCAACAATTTTTGTAATAGTTTCAAAAGTAGCTAACAGTAGATGCTTACATATAAAAATATCTGTAATTTCCTCAGTTGGAAGCGTTTCTACTGGCTGTCCAGTTTAAATTTAGTTTGAGTTGATGAGGTTAAAAGGCAGAAAAAGTCATACCCTTTATATGTAAACATGATACTTATAGTGATTTAACCCCAGCTGGCAGCTGTGTACACGCAACTGCCTCCTCACACCACCACCTCTGATGGGATGGGGAGGAGAATCAGAAAAAAAGTTAATACCCATGGGCTGAGATAAGAACAGTTTAATAATTGAAGTAAAATAAAATATTACAATAATAACAATAGTAACAATGTAGTTTAATGAAAAAGGAGAAAACGAAAAAAAGAGAGAAATAAACCCCAAGACAGACGTGTGATGCACAATGCAGTTGCTCACCACCTGCCCCAGCCGGACCCCAGCAACAGTTGATCCCTTCCAGGTTAATTCCTCCCAGTTTCTATACTGGACATGATGCGATGTGTTATGGAATACCCCTTTGGCTAGTTTGGGTCAAGTGTTCTGTTTCTTCTCCCTCCCAGCTTCTTGTGCCCCTCCTCACTGGCAGAGCATGAGAGACTGAACTACAAATTCTTGTTTTCAATGTGGGGTAAAGTAGGAGCTGGCTGTGTAAACCATGTATCTTCCATCTTGTCGTTAAGCTTCTCCATTCAGCTAACTATTCTATAGTCTATGAATAACGGAAAGCATATGCAAGAAATGAATGAGGCAAGGCCAGCATTACTAAGATTTGTTCCATAGCACACTTGCTGCTTTCAGTCAGAGTTTTCATGGATACAGCACACTAACCATGAGATTGCACATATTTGCAATCAAGTTAAATACATACTAAGCAGACGATATATCTAATTAACACTTCCTGTATGAAATGAAATAACACAGTCCAAATTCCCTTTTGACTAATGGGAAAGTTCCATAAACTCAAAGAACTGAAGCACAGATAACACTGCCTATTCTGACCTTCTGTAATGAACCAGATATTGTGAATATTTCAGTAATCCCTACAGCCAGTTTCTATGGTCCTTTTCTGATCTGATGAGATGTGCCATAGAAGAACATTCAATGAGAGTTCTAAAGTTTGGTACTGACTTTTTAACAAATGCAGTATAAGCATACCACAACAGCTTTTCTTCAGCTCCTGTGTACAAAAAATTTATAAATTAATATTAATCTTTATATATTTTTTAAATATTTATATTGAAGTTTTCTAAATTATTCCCTGAAAACCTGTTAACTTCAAAATATCTGGTAAGTCTCCACTGAATCCTTTCTAGTTAGGAGTGCAGAACCAAAACTTGATGCAGTACTCTGCTGTCTGACACCAGATGAAACAGTATTCTTATCCTTGATTCTGTATCCTTACAGGCATCTGCGATCTTTATGAGTGATCATGCAACTAGTCTGTGACTCGTAGACTGCATATATATAAAAAGATCCTTTCTCGTTTCCTGCCTTTGCAGTGCTTTAATTTGCCAGTTTGGTTGGTTGTTTAAGCTTAAGAATTGATCACATAGACCACTAAGGCATTATATACGTGACGTGTTACGTTACTAGGTGGAATATAATTAAGTATTTTATAACTAGATAATTAAATGAGAATGGTCTAACACATAATTGGACATGTAAAAACAGTTTTAAGTATTTATTTTATAGTGTGTAGATCTGTTTGATTACAGTACAGTAGTACTGAGAATATGGCTTTGACTAAGACCTGAAATGGTGAAAGCTATTAGCATATCTGACAGCATCTTGGTGCTGAAATAAATCCTATTAAAATCCAATAATTGGCATTGATCCCAGCAAGCTCAATAAAAGGGAGGGTGTTCAAAGACACAGATGCAGAGTATGTCTTGGCAATGCTATTGGTTCTGGTCAACAACAGGCAATCTTACACACTAGGCACGTAATAGTGCCTATGATATTAAAGCAAGTGTATTCACCAGATCCTTCACATATAATGCCACATATTAGCAATAGCTCCTCTTCTGAAAGTGTTTCACATAAGACAGATGGTAATAATAAACAATTGCATGAATCCTCACTTTTTTATCACATAACAAATAATAACCCAGTATATGGTAATACTGTTATGTTCATTCAGTCATGCTGCCTGAAAAGCTACTGAGCATGTAGCTGACATCTCATTCATTTTCCTCCCACTTTACTTTCACGTCTCAGTTTGCATCATCCAGCCCTACATAGGCATTGTCTGGTGTTAATCATATGTAGTGTTACTGCTCAAAAAACTACAGCTTTTACTTCAAAAAGCTGTATTGACTTTTGAACTAAAACAAAAACCCTTTTAGAAACCAGAAATCAACTCGATTAAAGCAATCTTATGTGTTCTCTTTGACTTTTATAATACTGTGAAGAAATGGAAACATATCCTTCCTGTGTTTGAGTTTACTATCCGTGGTACAACTGAGATGGTATGAACACTCTAGTACTTGTTTCCAAATAAATAAGTAATTTTTTTTGTGATGTAAATAGTTGGTTTTAACTTGTCATACTACATTTACCAGCTTTGTATCATCCACTAGTGTCATTCATGACAGCAACACTAAAGAGTCAGCCTTTACTGAAATGCATCTGTAAACACATTGTTGAAAAAATAAAAGTAGAAAAAGTTGGCAAGATCACATTTTTAAATTAGAGTGTAATTGCAGTTTCTATTCTCTGTAATTTGTACTTTCTCAGCAGGCATCTAGCACTAACTTCTTTACAGTTCTGTTTTTCACTTCTAGATCAGTAGTTAGTCGTATGTCAGGCCTGATCTGGGAATTCATTGCAGAAGTATGACTGACCCACAGGTATTCTCTAGGGGAGGCAGGAGACTGTTCTGCAGCCAGGAATTGCCAGTGTTCAGAAGCACGCTCTCTGTTCCCATTACAGAATCAGAGGTTCTATGGCACTTCTGAAAATATGTCTATAAAGTAATCCAAACAAATGGAATAACACAGGCCACTACTATTTATTGTTTGTACCCTGCATCATTTTTCAAATGGTCAACAAATCCCTTATCTCATGTAATAGGGCACATGCATAGCCAACAAAGAATTACCTGTTACTTATACCATAGCAGGGTTATTTTTAGTTCATAGTCAGTAAAGGATTGATACACTTGTTCAAGCAATATAAACTCAGCCTTTATACAGGAATATGATCTCAGAGTTCCTTAGTTTCTTTTTCTTTGATGTGTGTGATTTGTGCAGTGAAAAGGACTGCCTGTTCATTCAGCTTTCAAGACTTGTAAGGCAATTTGTTCTATCAGTCAAGAGCTGGAGAAACGCCTTGAGAGTGAGGGTCAGGTTGTTCAGAAGAAAGCAGGATATGAAAGGGGAGAAAACTTACCTGGACATACTTTATAAGCAAGTACACCTTTTGAGTGGTGGTTTGGATCTTAAAGTTTGTTCCCTTCAGATAAAAAATGACTAGCATTTGAAAATGATACTATTTAATCCAGGGTATATTTAAATCAGTTTGTCAGGTAAATACTACCTTTAGAGAAACTAGTCCTTTAGGGAAGTTTAACGTAAAACTATTTTCAGACAGGTCAAGTAAGAAACTCAATAAGGGCCTAGAAAAAATGTAGCATAATGGACTCTGAAAAGGAGAGGAGATAGGAAGGCAAGGGAAGAGGTCTTCATTAGCTGTTGAGTATTCCTGTTAGAAACTCAGCAGAAGAGTTTCAGGTCATTCCAATAAACTACCAGAACACTGGTAAA
Source organism: Melopsittacus undulatus (assembly GCF_012275295.1). NCBI lineage: Eukaryota > Metazoa > Chordata > Aves > Psittaciformes > Psittaculidae > Melopsittacus > Melopsittacus undulatus. The sequence continues at coordinate 109,408,772 of NC_047528.1, read as the reverse complement.
GCTACTACCTGTTTCCTCATACCTCAAGCGCCCTACTTTGGAACTCAGTATTATTCTGCATCTAAAAACCACATTCCTTCTAAACTGTTTTTTACCATTAGTGAAATATCTGTTCAATTCCTTCTCCAACAAAACACTGTTATCTGAAATAGATTTGTCAGCTGGGCTTGAGGAAACCTACAAGGTGCTAGAAGTTCCCTCCAGCATTGCGCATATTCCAAGGACAGTTTTTACCCATTTACTTAATGCTGATAATGGGAGAAAAAGACTAATAATAGAAAGACTAACTGCACTAGCAAGTAGAGCTGAGATCAGAGCAGTGGGTGGTAACAATAGTACACACAAGTACCAAACAGGTATAACACAGTCAGCGATAGGACAAGTTGTCCATATCTCTCATATTTACATCAACTGTACACTAAGCAGATCACAGAGGTAGGTGAAAGTAATTCCTTCTTCAAAACATGCTTTGCCAGAACTCATCTATTCTTGCAATCTTCTACAGGCAATAAAACCTGTTTGATTTTCTACCATGCATATATGGAGGTTTTTGTGAACACAGATTTTTAATAAGGTTATCATGTGAACATATGCACTTGCCATTTTATCTTTAAAGTGTTTTTTTCCAATCCTATCATTGACTTTTACACTGAACCCAGCAGATCCTGGAATCCCCTACAGCTTCTTTAATTTGATTGCTTTTTATTTTATGCTGGTACTGTGACTTTCTCAAAATTGAAGATTTTGGAAAAGTGCCCATTATAAAATATAAAAACCTTGTTCTATACTTCCAAACCTGGAGAGTTTTGAAAAGGCATAGACAGAAGAAAGAGATATTCACAAATCTCTCAGTGTTTCTGTGTGAGCGCAAATGTGGACATTATTCACCTCCACTGTACTTACTGAAAAATATGGAAGTCATAGGGAAAACATTTTTTTTCTGGGGAAAAAATATGTTCTTCCCTAAAATGTACTGTTAAAGGCTTATCCAAGTTAAACCAAGGGGGGGTGAACAAAACAGCAAGGAAAAAAATTTGCTTAAATAGTTTTCCATGGTCCGTAGACACAAACACTGATGCCAGTGAAGGGGGAAAGCAGTAAAGATGGAGTGAAGCCACTGCTTCAAAAGGCCTTGCCAACTTAAGCTGATTTGAGATGTATATGAGCAACAGCTTTACAGGGCAGCTTTGGCTAGCAATCCTCACCCATCTTCCTTCTCTTTCCATTTACTCTTACTTTCCTTGGCCCTCTGCAAGCCTGCTAAATTCACTAAAATCACAGAAAATAACAACAAAGAAACAAAAGCTATCCCTTCCCCCCGTAATAAATTAGATTTGTTGTGAAGTGAGGAAGGGGAGCAAGCTTTGTAGCTAGAAGAAAGGGGACAAATGAAGAGGAATTAAGTGCTGAGATGGGGAAAGATAGGTTGTTAGACTTCCCTTCCCCCTGTAGCAACAAAATGTTAATCAGCATTTTGTCCTGTGGATGGTATGCTCAAGTTTGATAAGTTGATGTGTTTCAAGTGGATGTAAGAGCTTCCCATCGCTAACAGGAGATAAGCTTTCCCTACTCACTTGATCCCTTCCTCTCCCTTCCCCTGCTTTGCTGTTGGCACTCACTTGACTTGTACAGAAATAGTTCATATTGCTAAGCTGGCAAAAAATATTCCAGACTGAAAATACGTGCCTTGGAGCTAGGTAAGGAAAGGTGGGGACTGCATGGTCAGGATCATGTTGAAGGAAAACAAAGGCCTGGAAAACAGTAGGGGGATCCTTCACTTGCAGTTGTGGTAAGGTGGCAGATCAGCCCAATTACAACATATAACATCACTCTCAAAGTGACAAATTGATAATACTTAGACACAACGACAGATTTTTGGTTTAATAGCTCTGAGCATGAGACCACTGCATTGTGCTTTAATATTCATAATAGCTTACATATTTTTTGTAAACCCAGTTATTCAGATAGCATGAACAGTTCTTCAGTTTCACAATGCAAACTAGGGCACTTCTATGAAAAAGTTTTAGACATATAACATATACACGAGGATTAAAAAAAATAATTTGAATATGTGTTGATGCTACTCTCAGCAGTTGGTAATTAAGCAAGGAAAGGACAGTTTATGCATGTTTCCTAAACTGCAAGACTTTTTCCCTCAGCATTTTAGTCTTTTAAATGACTTTATCATGAAGCACAGGATAAATGTTATTAGCATTCACTTTCAACACAAAAGTGGCTTAGTTGTTGTCTACATTAATTTAATTTATCACTCCAAGCAGAGACTGCTCCACACTGATTCCTAGTAGACACAGAGCAGTTTCTACACACAAGGCAATGTTTTGCCGGAAGAAATTACGTGTGGCTATTAAAAACCAACAAAAAACAACCCAACAAGTCTTTATATTGATCTTTAGAGCAGCAATCTTCATATAGAAAAGGAGAAGTCTTTGGGTGATGGAGTAGCTACTTACTGTGCTTACTGTGAAGAACGTTCCTTTATAGGCTCCTAACTCTAGTTAGAGAATGGGGAGTGTCTATATAGAACTATCCTAAAACAGGAAGTAATTATCCCACAGATATAAAATAACTTTAAAACAGTATCTGAGACCAAGACAGAATTCTACTACATTATGTTTCAACAGTCCTTTGGAACAACACCTGTGAGTCATTATGTATTTGTTGTACATTACAGCTTATTTTTTTAGATTGCGTGGAATGCTTTTTTGCAGGGTTCTCAGAAAATTCAGAGTAAAGAACATACTGTAGAAAAACTTATCTGGTGCACCTCTAATGAAATCTATCAATATTACCACAGCTTTCCTAAACATAGCATTTTCACTGCAGTGAAAGAGAGATTAGGAAATATGCAAGCAAAACATGACTTTTGCTTGAAATGGGAATTAGGTATTTTAATTCTACTACATTTTTAAGATGATAGATTTATTTTTAAATTGATCATAAGAGATTAAAAGCAAAATTAATTAGTACACTACAGAAGAGATTTGCCAAGGCATGCATACATACATACATATATAGAGTGTATATATATACACACACATAGAGTGAGGGATAACACACCAGTAACAGAGTGTAACTAATTTCTAATGTAGGGACTTTTGTATGTTTGTCTCAAATTTATGAGATGTACACACAGAAGATTACAGTGTATTAGAGATTACATCTCTCCATTGTCTCTGAGTGCTATATTATCAGTAGACTTCATTTTCATTCGCAGTTTCCTTGGAACATCCCAAAGGTTACTGTAGGATCATGCAATATTAAAGTTTTCCTTCTATCCATGAATCAAATCCAGACTCCCCAAATTTTGTTTTTCAGGTCCATCCCACAGTCAGATAATAACATTTTTTATGAATATATGGGTATTTCACATTTAGGTATTATAGAAAAGAAGGCACACCCAAGTTAGAAGGAAGTATTCAAAGTTTTGAATCCCAAGTCACAACTTTCCCATAACTTTTCCTTCTTGCTAAGCAAACTAAGTCACAGACTTGTCTCACATGCTAGACCAGGCTAGACATTTTCAATTACATTATTTTTCTTCAAAAGCATGACTTGGTATAATTTAAACTCAATTACATTAATGGTGAAAAGAGGAAAATGATTTCTGTTAAAAACTTACTCCCTGCCATGATGACTATGTTTTAATTCACGTTAGAGTCAATGTTTGGACTTCACCACTGCTTTCAGTGAGATATAACACAAGGCTTAACAACAATATATCTTCCTTTTATATGGAACAGGAATTAATGTAGTTTTGAGACATACTTCAGGGCAAGTTTTCAAGTAATGTTACGTGGCTGTAATGCTATCTGTGGATTGTTTAAAGGTTTTATATTTTTAAGTATATTTCTAACACACAGTGAGTGCTTTGCTTTATACAGACTCCTAACCAAGAGTTACTTTGCTTAATTCTCTTGAGGTAGTTCTTTCTTGTTGAGAACACGATGGGTCATCCCTGGTGGTGCTAGAGTTTGTATCTGATAAAACTAAACGGTTTACTTCTTTTAGTCGCCTTATCAAATTACATAGACCTTTTCTTAAGTCAGCAATGTTCACCTTGAGCAGATAAGGGAGGAAAATTAGAAACCGCTCTCTCAGGTAGCTGCCTCTCTTCAATAGCAAAATTGGAACTTTATCTCCTAGTATGTAGATGTTCCCCTTGGATTCTTTCTTTCTTTTGATTATTCTGTCAAAATATGTATCCTTTCTGGTAACTAAAAAGGAAGGAGTTAAACAGAAGCTGAAAGGAGCTTATATGAAAACAAGAGATGACTCTGTTGTAGTGGAATTAATCAAACATGGTGATAAGATAGACATATCTAATTTCAGAAGCTGCAGAAAGAATATCTTATCACAGTTGTTTCAGTGACCTCACTTTTTAACTTTCAAGGGAAATGCCCTCAGTGTGCAAACTTACACTGAGGAAAAAGAACCAAAATAAGTAGACAGAACAATATTATTGAGATTGCCAATGGATTTTTCAACAGAACTTCTTTTTTTTACAGTCCCTGCCTTATAAAAACAAACCCAAATCACCAGTTAGAGAAATTCTAAACTGGTTTTATTTCAAAATAGTTGTATGGACTTGAATAAATCATGTGTGGCTGTAAGTCTTAGATGAGAAACTTGTTCATAAGAGAAATGGCAGCATCATGTCCAAACTCCTGTATAAGAATGCAAACATGCAGTAGTACATGCCTGTATAAATAAAAACGGTATCATAACCATTTTTATATGCAATATTTAGGGAAACAAGTTGGATGAGAATAAAATGGCAGCAGGATCTTTTATCTTGAAGTACCTTCCTTAGTAGTCTAAACTAACCATAGGGTCAACCTCAAAAGCAGTACAGTGATTCAGCTGAACTCTACTTTTCAGCTGGATCTCAGCAGAGAAAAGGACAAAGAGAAACAAACCAGCTCAGTTGTTGTAGGAATAACATGCTCTTGTGGCAGTGGGATTTAATGTGGATTGTGATTATATTACAACTTCAACTTCCATATAATTATTAAAAAAAAAAGGTGAACGTAGTGATCTACAAATAGACTTTTTGAACAGACGTTAGAATTATACTTCCCAAGGAAACAACAGTGAAAACAGAATGGTTTTATCAGCTGCTGTTGTAACCTAACACTAGATTTTTGTGTAGAGATCTGATTTGATAGAATATTTGCTATTATAAAATAGCAAAAATAACCCTATATTTATACCCTATATAACTTGTGTAATTTTGTAAATACAAAAGAGCAACATTTTCCCCATAGTTATATTTGGTCACCTGCATTTTGTGACTTTTTTCTTTAGGGGGTGACACTGAAGCAGGTTCAATTCTTCCTTCAAAGATTAGGTATTCTTTTCTGTGAAAATAATAAAAATAGCATTAGGAGTAGTTTCTTTTCTCAGATGTCTCTAACTTAACTTTGTGTTCCTGCTTTTCCCCTGGAAATGCCCTTCTGCTCCTGTTTTTGGCAGTTCTTATTCATTACAATTTTATTCACTGTTTTCTGATCTTCACCTTGGCTTTCTCCATGCGTTATTACTTCAACGCACATGACATAGCTTCTGGCCAAGCCTAGCCATGCTGCTTGATGAATCCCATGGTAATGCCTATTAATACCAGGTATCTTACTACTTAAAGATTTGTAATTGCACTTTTTATTTTGTCTGAAAGAAGAGTACTTAGCACTTCAGAGTCCCTCTGAGCACTCTTTAATTTATTTTCTAGATCTCCAGATCAAAGACTGTATGATGGAAGTTTTCATACACTGCCAGAGTAAAAATATTTAGATAGGTACCTGTTAAGAACCTTCAAAAGAAACTAATTGCTAGAAACTGAACTCGCACTGACTTGCAACACTAGGGAGGCTTCCATACAGATGCTATCATCAGCACTGTGAAGCACCTTTTAATAATTTTGATAAACCTGGCCTTGGAGAAACATTTTTTTTTGCAAAACTATTTTGCTCTTAACACTGAATAAAACTTGGTAGGTATTTTTATATGTATTAAAATAATGTAGACCAAATGGGAGTTGGTATACAACTATACATGGTATACAGTATACAACTGTTACCAGTCTGAACAGCTATAGCTGCAGTAGATGATGCTTTAATATTGACAGGCATAAATTAATGATCAATAATAGAGAGATTATGAATTGATTAAAAAATGGCCATCTTCTCTACCGAAGCACAGAGCACTCTTCTGCTTAAGTAGTTCAGAACGTAAGAGACAACCACAATATCATCAGTTAGTAATGCCTCTCAAAAGAAAGAAATAAAGTTTTAATGATACAGATTTCTCTTTAAACATTTGGAATTAAAAATGGAAGATTTCCTACTGTAAGTGCCTGAAGTGCATATGACAGCAATCCTATTCAGCTTAATGAGCCTGTCAGCCCAGAATATTAAGCAGTTTGCTTTAAGTATCTTCAATATCATGTAGATCTAAAATGTTAAGGGTAAGCAAGAGTTTGGAAAATGTAATAAGGGACACTTTTCTGTAAAAAAAAACTTCTATCATCTGCTATTTGTCTAGATTATGAAATATTATTAATTATTATAGCTTTGATTTCTAGGTTCAAAAAGAATTCAAATCCCTAATTTTCCACTGTATTATAAGATGTCTTCATAAGAATCCAGAGGTTCTTAAAACTTACTTGCTGTCATTCAGCCCTCATTTCATTTTCTTGCTCATCTTGACAATCTTTTAAGGAACACTTTCCTCAAGCGTTTGATCCACCATTGTGATTTGACTTAGCAGTCTTCTGATTAAGTCCCTGCTTACAAATCCAGGATTTAGGAGTCTGGATGTCCTAACCTTCCTGAGCCACTCCTGCATCTATAATCTTATTTCTGACAGAAGAGACATATCTGCATATATCAGATATCCAGCTCCAGAGCCATTGCTCCCTATTTTTGTCATGTCGGTGTTAGAGATGGCTTTGTAAGTTTTTCTGCATATTGTTTGTTCAAGATGTGACTTAAGCAACTGTAAGCTTGTATGCAGGGACCAAAAAAGCACTTGTCTGTAAATATGCTGATCACTCATAATTTAGGTATCAAAAGATTTCAGAAATAGAATCATAGAATCATAGAATATGTAGGGCTGGAAAAGACCTTAAGATCATCTAGTTCTAACCCCCCGTGCCATATAATCCTTGATACCTTTATGTTGTTTAAGGATAGACACTGTGAATTGCTGATGGCTAAAAAGCAAGCTCCTTCTTGACTCAGAAGACATTGTACATTTAATTTGAGCAATGTAGGTTTATGGTCATTGGAAAATTAACAGATTCAAACTTGTTCTAACTGAGCATATGTTGAATCACTAACCAGCTTCCAGGTCATGTGATGGGAAAGTTAAATGGATTAATAGGGAAAAGAAGAAGGAAAAAATAAGTTTGTACTCAGTTTTGTCACGACTGCTATGATTAAATGATCAGCATTATCTTATGTCTCTAAAACCCTACTAAAGAACAGTGGTGAGTGACAATAAAGTACATTAGAACTTAAGCCAGTTTTCTTTGAAATATAGATCACTTGAAAGGATCCCTATAACTCCCAGAGGAAAAATTTCCCAGATGGCCTGATGCATTAAGTCAATGGTTTGAATTAGCTGTACTGTTTCTTCCAAAGAATACTGGAAAAGGCTTCTCGTGTTTTTCTGTTATATGAGAATTCAAGTTCTGTAAGCACTAATGGAAATGTCTCAAGTAAATTCTGTGCAAACTTAGATGAGAGCACCTCTTTCCTTCTATTCTTCAGCATAGACTGGTGTTTCTTTTTAATTATCAACAAAATATTAAGTCTAGCACACATCTTCATTATTTCATGCCACCTAAACATCTATAGGCATAACTAACAGTACTTTGACTTTCATGCATAGGGGTATTTCACCCTTTTTACTTTAAAATTATCTTGTGGCTTTACTATATATATTGGCTCATTTATTTTAAATCTGACATTTTAATAGCCATGTCACTTGCGAATTAAAGAACTAATATATATTTTTTCCTTGGGAAACAATAAAAAGTCATTTTTTTACATAACTTTTTGCCAGAATCACATAAGACATATTGCCTTTAGAAAATGCTTCAGCAGGTAATGTGGCAGTGCGATTTAATTACCATTTATATCACAGAAGTCCATAGATACTCAGTCCTGGTTACAGGATCTCATTGTGGTAGATGCTGTTGAAACCCAATTCTTTCTTCATTCTCAAGATAAGTACCTTCTGGGCCATGGCAGTGCAAAATACCCTATTCTTCTCAAGGTTGTCCTAGAATGCTGAACTATTGCTGATTGTCTGGGTAAGATAAACTCACAATGTGTTTCTCTTGTCTACAGAAAGCAGACTCAAATAATTTAAGCTGTGAATCAAGTAATAACTTTTGGTCACCATCAGCATGGGCAAGATTTAAACTGATGACTTAGATTGAAACATGCTAAATTCTAGCATCAGCCACAGCATTGCAAGCTGTATGATGAAAAGAAAAAAGAAGGTATTTTCTGTTGTGTGGGTAGTGTGCTTTAAATGTGAAAGAGTCTTCCTAGCTGTGGCAGCAAACAGCTTTGAGGTAATTGCTATTTTGTGTTTCAGTTCAGAGACAGACGTTAAAATGAGTCATTGGCTTCTGTTTCTGCATTCTGAGCTGGCCCCTCTTCATGTACAGCTTTATTGGTTTTAAAGGGACTGTGTACTGGTACAACTGCTCCCAGTACAAGAGAATATGTAGCATAGGGGAAAAACATTCCCACATATTTTCCTGGAAAAAGTTTGGTGATTTTGTATACAATTTATGCAGTTATACCCTACAATAGCTTTAACTGCAAAATACACAACATACAATAGTTCCTGTAGTGATTACACAGGATACTTAGTGTTTACATTCGTGCTTATTTATTTGTCACTTTAATTAAATGCATGCTTGTTAAGGAGAAGTCTCTCTCTGAGGTTTCAGTCTTCCTCTTTTATGTTTCTTTTCAATTTACTTTAGAAATTTGTGTCAGTCTTGAGCACTCTTTTTGTCTGCCATGCACGGGAGAGGTATTATCCCATATTCTGCTGCGGGAACTCTCTGCTTCAGCCTCCTTTAATAGGATCACACTTTTAAAATATAAGTCCTATACTCATATAAAAATTTAGATAGAAAACTAAATTACATCAGCAGTGAAAAATCATATGACTGAAACATCAATTCTAATTTAAAAGCATTTCTTGAGACAATGCAAAATGTAATTCTATTGCTGAAGTGAGGCAAGGCTGTTCTGGGACAAAACTAATATAGAAGTCTGACAAATATTGTTAATAATCCACTGATATGTATAACTGATGAGAACAGTGTTGACAGCACCATATTGCAAAAAAGAATCATAGCCTGATGGGAACATTACAAGCCACTGGTAGAAACGTGCAAGAGCCTCTAATGCTGTTAGAGTTGCCACCATAGTGATGGACCAGATTCTCAGGAGCTGACATCTTCATAAATCAGAAGCTCTCTCGTACCACAACAGGTCCTTGGTTTGACTAATATATGATTACAACTGAGGACTGTAGTATGGCAGAAATCATGCTAAACAATAACCTGTCCATGCTGCTGGCACTTTGGAGGCCAGAGATAACAAAGGGAACTCAGGAAGTCTGGCTGCTTCTTCTACGAAACATTAACTGTAAAACCCAGCTGAATTCAAAAGCCATTTAGGATTTAAAAACAATACTGTATGTGTCTATTAGAATTTTCAAGTGAATTGAAAATCTTGTTTCCTACAATATCAAACACTACCTATTGTAAAAATATTTGCCCACTGACAAATGGATATCTACATAATGGACATTTACAGATGGATCTCCTTGGATGAATTTCTGCCCCATTAGCAACTTGTGTACATACATAGTTCCAGATTTCCATTTTAAAAGCCGTAATTAAAGTGTAAATATTGTTGGCTAATGTAGTTGGCTGTCAATATGCACTTGTTATGGAAAATGTGACATACATCATTAAATAAGAGAGCATAACATGTTATTTATAATTATGTAGGAATATGGTGTTCAGCTTAAGACTTGTTTATGTATTGTGCACAGTTTTTAAATGTTGTGCTGCTGTATAGCTTGATTTTCTGATTCTTGGAAGTCAGAGTGTGTCTTGGGTTCAGCTGTAACAGTCAGTTTTCTTCCTAATAGCTGGTGCAGGGCTGTGTTTCAGCTTCAGTCTGAGAACAGTGCTGATAACACAATGATGTTTTAGTTGTTACTCGGTAGTACTTACCCTGATCAAGGACTTTTCAGTCTCATGCTCTGCATTGAGGAGGGGCACAGGAAGCCAGGAAGGAGCAGACAGGACACCTGATCTGAAATAGCCAAAGGGGTATTCCATACCACAGCATGTCATGACCAGAATGAAAACTGGGGGAGTCATCCAGAAGGGACCGATTGCTGCTCAGCTCAGCCTGGGTACCGGACAGCAGGCTTAAACCATAACAGAGCGCTGCACTTATTTTCATATGAATCAGTCTGATCACACCCTGATGAAATACATTTTTCTAGTGAGAATTTCACCTTTGTGTGTCTCATGCAGGCAGGGGAAGATTTTCTCCTCCTCCAGTGCTTCATTTTAGATGCTCTTTCTTTTTATGAAGGATATAATGACAACCTTATGCCCTCTGGAAACCTAATTGTCTTTTGAAATTAAGCTGAACTTGTCACTTAAGGAATGGTTTTATCTTTTGTATGTAAATTAGGGCAGAGTGCATTTTTGTTAATTTTTAATAAAAATGAATGTCTGGATAGACGACATTATCAAAGGAACAGACAAAATTACTCTAGGAGTCTTATTTTATTTGTAGTTGATGGAATATGTCTTTGATATCCTTATTTACATAGATTAGCACTTTATTCCATAATTGGAGCCTTCATCTTATTAAGTAATTGACTCTTCCTTCATTAGACAAAGAAATGCATAACTTACAGTCCTGGATATGAGAGAGGGAATAGAAGTTCCTGATGTAGCAGATGGGAGCACCCAAAACCCTTACAAACAGGAGATGTACAGACATACAGATATGATAAAAGTATCAGTGTATAAGAAGAAATTCTGGACATGGAGATGGCTAGCTCAGTGTAGTCTGGGGAAAGGCTGGAAGGGATGCAGTGTGCCCTGTTGCAAAAAATGAACTCATGCTACAGGCTACAATGTGCAAGCAGCCACAAGCATGATGTGCAACTTACCACATTCAGTAGAAAGGCGATTTCAGATACTGCAGTTGTGAAGAGAAGCATTTCCAACCAGAAGGGAGCAAGAAATGGTCTTCTATTCCTGTTATGTTCACTGTTCAGTCTACATAGGAGTCACTCAACAAAGGCTCTTAGTGTTGGAAGAGGAATGGTTTAAATATGAGGGAAATCAATCAATTATTTTATTTATAGCTTGTGTGTGCAGTTTTATGTAGTTTTATAGCAGAAGTGAGTATTACTGAACACTTCAGTACTGATCACCAAGGTGTGCAGAGTCAAGTACACATACATGCTCAGCACACTGCCAGCACTGCCAGTCATAAATTCATGGAATCCTATGGACCAGAAGAGACCTCTGGAGACCCTTTAATCCAGCTCAAAGCAGGCTCACCTCTAACGTCTATGACATTGTTAAGTTCTGAATACCTCTAGTGACAGTGAATCCACAGTCAAACCTATTTGACTGCCTTCAGGGTAAAAAACTGCTTCTTGACATCTACCTAGAACCCTCCCACATTGCAACTGGTGTCTGTTGCCTCTTGTCCCATCCTTCTCCATCTCTGAAGGGAGTCTAGATGCACCTGCTTTGCTGCAGGTATCTTAAAGGATGGTGTACATACATTCAACAGGAAAACACAGCAGTAAACTCACCAATTCTTTTCCCTCAATTAGAAGCTTCCTTTCATCTCTCCATTTTGCCCCCAGAAAGGAAAAATCTGACCCGGTTTTATGTATAATCCATTTTCAAGTTTCGTTTTTAACTAAGAATTACTCCTCTGCTTTCTTGATTTTTTATTTGTTTTTGACCAAGCTGCAAAGTGTGAAAGGAACTCTATCTTTTTTTTTAATGGGTGGTAAAAGTACATCCCTAGAACAAATGGACAGTAGGATCTACAAACTCTTTATGTGGTAACACTGTATCTCTCATAAATATTTATCCTTATTGCCTCCTCTGAATCTCAGTTAAAAGCAAAGGAATCAAGTAGAATATATTTCAGGTGAGGCTGTTTTAAAAATTGTCAAGAAACTACCATCCTTCAGGTACCAGTTTTTGCACATTTAATGAGCTGGGGATGCAAAGTCTAAACTGAACATATGATCTATATAAAAAATTTGCAGTAATTTAATTTACCAAATATTTAGCTTACAAACACTATAGACATTCTGATAACTGTGGGAAGCACTGTAGCTGTACTAGTAATTAAAAATAGTGCAGGCATACTAACACAGTTTAGCAACGTAAGGATGTTTCAAAATAGGGATTGGTATTTCCAAAGGAACGCTCAAGTCATATGCCACAACTCAGGTATTTTTAATGTTGAAGCAGAAGGTGACCCTCTGTGCTGCAAGTAAGAGACACGTGTGAGACAGAGAAAGAAACACATGCTTTTGGCACTTATCTTCTTTATTCTTCGTAATCCACTAGAGTGGTTCTAGGAAAGTAAATTAGTTAGAATTGTGGTAGCCAGGGACAGCAAAAAAACTGATTTTCAGGGACTTCCATGAGAGAGATCTTGTCACAGTGCTTACACTGTTTCTAGCAACGTTTCTTCTTTTCCTGGACTGAATTCCTGATTTACCTTTCAGTGTCCAATCTTCCTGTGGAAGACCCCGTCAATTGCAGCAGGAATAATAATCATGCTTCAGCACTTATAAGGCTTAAAACATATACATTCTGTTCTCTCATTATGTATTCAATAGCCAGGTGACATCAGAACCCAATGACCTGGAACAGTATAGCGCAGATGAAGACAAGAGAATGTTCTCTGGGAAAGTCCAAGCTCACTTTGCTTTTTCCCCCTTTTTGTGTGTGTTTCCAAAGCTGTCTACCATTACACATTCTGACTTATCCTCTGGATCTACCTTTTACTCTACTCCAGAGTCTAGACCAGGCTCCTAACTTAAATACTCTAATTAGTTGCCTACATTTAAACTATATGGCCATCAGACCATGTGTATATTTTTGGATATTAAAGATCCTCTAGTCACTTTCAGCAACTCCCTGGAAGTGTAGCTGTAGCATCCAGCTGCAGATCCATGATCTACCTCAACTGAGCCTCTCCTCTTTGAGAAGATAACAAGAGGTTTTAATGGCACCCAGGAAATAGAGTATGTTATATACATTTGTAACACCAGAAACGGTAATATAGATTTAGAAGAAAAATGCTGCAAATGGTGGAGTTCCTCTGAATAGAGTGAGTCTTAGAACATTCACACTTTAAACACTGGACCTGATATTTCACATACTAAATACATATTTTAATGCAGGTGTTTGAGTCTAGGAATCAAAGATCTGAAATGTCAGACTGGGAAAGCAATGAAACCTTGACTTGTACCACTGGCATACATCTGATCTCACTGCTGTTTCACCAGATTAGTCCTGCCTCATTTGATGGCTGACCTTAGTATGAATCAGGGCAATCTTACCGTGCCTTTTCACTGTTTTGAAGTCCCACCTCAACAATACACTTTTAATTGAACCTTTATGTGCACCAATACTGACGTGTCTTTTCCTCATCCTGCTCACACAAGCATTTCATTAGGTGGCATATTGCTCATAGCCAAACAAATAGTTGGCGTACTCTGTTCTTCTGTATAGACTTTGCTATTCAAGCAAAGAACATCTGTCTTGTTGGCCATGTTCACAGGCAGTTATTGAAAGACTGGAGAGACATCATGTGCTTTTTTATTCTAGGATCTGGACTGCATCTTGTAATGGAAGTAAATGCTGTTCCAAGCAACTCTGCTTATAGACCAGTGACTCTGACCTGTGAGAGGGCCTGTGCTTGGAAGCTGTTGACACATGAACCTCTACTGTAATGCTCCAGCAGACTGCTAGGTTAGCTTTTCCTTTTTTAACCATTTTTAATTATTCTATTATTAGCCAAATTTTCTGAATTTGGGCAAACAATGCCAATACAAAAACCAGTTTTCCTGTGCTCTCTGACTCTGCTGGCCATAATAGGCCTGTTCATTCTTATCAAAAATCACTGAAATACGTATGGGCAAAAAAATCAGGCTTGAAAATGCTTGATTAAATTTGGCTGAAACTTCAGAGTTTTGCAAAGTGTTTAATAGTTGAAAAGCAGTTTTGTGTGGAAGTGAATGAATCAAACAGTAGTAGCTGTAATGAATAAGCCATTGATTTCACTGAGAGTGTTTATGTGGGTCATTATACCCTTTTACAGGTACCTAAGGGTTTTGGGGACTTGCATAGATCTCCAAAGTGTTCAGGAGCAGCTATTATTAAATTTATCTTGAATTTATTTGGGAAGAAGAAAAGTACTGTAGAGTGCAGAGCTACTTCCCATTTAAAATTTATAATAAGCAAGTCAGCAATTTCATCGTGTCCTTCAAATGTCCACTACAAAAGAAAATATTCTTTAATATTTCATATGTGTTACACATACTGCTGTCAGGTAGGTGATTTATGGGTTTCTTGTTTTGCCAATTCACAAGCACACTGACAAAGAATACCATTTTGATCACCTTATCCTAATTAGCCTTAATTATAGCCTTCTTCACAAGGTAGTCTTTAGACTCGTTCACATATATATTTATCTGCAGGGCATTATTGTGAGTATAGGAGGACACTGCTCGCTGATTTGCATAAAGAGGCTTTGGAGTTGTCATCTGGCTTTTATTCGGAATAGCAATAATCTCAGACACTTAAAAAGCCTGCAGACACCTCACACTGTCACATTTGGCGATGGTAAAATATAGGTCACTAATTACACACAGGAACCAAGTAAGAAATAAGTTGCAGACTGTTTGAGTACGTGTAGGCAGCGCACACTTTGCAGAAACAGGATTCACAGCATTTGTGTGAAGAACTTATTAAAGGAGTAAATCTGTAGTATATACAAAATAAAAAGGAGAGACTCAATGGGAGAATATTTGGGACCAGTTGGCCAACACTGAAGAAAGGAATTCTGTTCTGTTTAAACAGCCCTGCTCATGCTAGTGAACAGGCTGCCCAGGGCAGTGCTGGAATCGCCATCCCTGGAAGTGTTCACACACAGTGTAAATGAAGTCTTTTGTGATATGGGTTAGTGGTGGACTTGGCAGTCCTCGGGTAGAGGTTTGACTTGATCATCTTTAAGGTCTTTTCCAACCTGATTGATTCCGTGATCAAAACGTGCCTCTGATAGACTATACTGAGATTACATAGGGAATTTATGCCGTATAGAATTTAAACATTGCTGACAGCGCATTTGCCAGTTAATTTTT
Organism: Melopsittacus undulatus; assembly: GCF_012275295.1. Taxonomy (NCBI): domain Eukaryota; kingdom Metazoa; phylum Chordata; class Aves; order Psittaciformes; family Psittaculidae; genus Melopsittacus; species Melopsittacus undulatus. The sequence continues at coordinate 109,393,289 of NC_047528.1, read as the reverse complement.
ATCTAGCATCATCATGTTAAAACCGATCCTCAGTTTCCGTGTCCCTCTACGAACTAGAGAAACCCACCTCGCTACATGTGCTCACAACGCGTGTGAACAGGGCACATTTACGTGTAGCACCACTTGTTCCGGGTTCTCTGCTGGAGAAAACAGCCATCGCCCCCTGCAACCGCTCCGCGCTCCTCCGCAGCCCAGCGCTTCCAGCCGCTCCTCCCGCACCACCCCTGTCCACCGGGGCTCCCCGGGGTCTCCGCCGCAGCCGATGGGGCAGAGCACGAACCCCGAGCGGCCCCCAACACCGCCCTACAGCCACCGACCCGCTCAGCCCAGCCCAGCCCCGCCGCGCCGCAACAAAAGGCAACGCCAAGCACCAGGTGGCGGCCGCTGCTCGCCCACTGACAGTAGGGGGCGCTCAAGCTTCACTATGCAGCGCTGCCGCTTGGCCGCTCTTAACCGGCACCTCGGGGCCCCCTTCTGCGTCCGTCGGACTCCCGGCGTGGCGCTGCCCGGTCACCCCCTGCCCCGTCCTGATGCCCGTTTCGTTCCGCGCTGCTGCTTCTTCCTGTGTGTTCCTGGCTTCCTCTGCGGCCGCTTGGCAGCTCTGCTGTGCCTATAGGGACTGAGCTCCCTCACTGCCCCCCGCGGGGGTCGCGGTCGGTCCCGGGAAACTTTCCCTCTGCTGGGAGCTGCGCCGAAGCCAAGGGGCCTGGGGTAGGGCAGAGAGGCGGCTCCTTCCTGGCTCTCTGCTGAGCAAACCCCCAGTCCTATAGACTTCATAGGTCGCGTGTCATCCATTCTATTTTATATATTGTATACATAAAATATATGTTTTATTTTATTATTATTTTCACCTTCCTTTTCCGCACAGCGGATGAGCAGAGAAACCCCTGGAGAAGACCCTTTCCACGGGTCTCGCTCCCAAGCGCGCAGTGTACGAGGGGAGAGAGGGAATGAATAATTAGAGCCCAGTTCCATGAAACCACTTACCGAAAAATTAGCTGCCCATTAACCGGGAAGCACCCATGTAAATCCTACCTATGCCCAACAGCGGAGGAGCGGCGGGGGGGGCAGGACCGTGCCCGCATCCAGACCCGTTCCCCGTCCCGCCGCCCTGCCCCGGCAGACAGGGACTCGGGGGTGTGGAGCTCCGCGCTTTAGTCCACACCCCGCAGCCTCCCTTCCCCAGGCAGCTACGCTCATTCTCCTCCCTCCCTCCCTCTCCCTGCAGCCGGTGTGTCCGCGGCGGCAGGAGGCGGAGGCAGCGGGAGGGGAGAGAGGAGGGGAGCGGAGCCGGGCTGCCGGGGCCGCCCGGGAGAGCTGCTGCTGCCGCCGGTGCCGGTGCTGCCTTGGCGGTGGGAGGCCCCGCACCCCCGGTCGCCACATCTGCAGGGCAAGCAGCCCGCCGCCGCTCCAGCCTGTCCTCCAGCAGTTTCCGCTCTGGGCTTCAGTGAGGAGGTGTAGGGGACAGGGGGTTGTTTCGAGGGGATGCTGAGGAAGCCGTTCCCCTCCCGTAGCACATTGCCTAGGCGTTCCTATTATGGAAGTTAAGTGAGAAACTCCCAGCTTGAACTGATTTGGTAGAGAAAGAGAGAGAAAGGGGTAGGGGGAGGGCAAGAGGAACGCAAAATTAGCCGAACCAAACCAATGATTTTCCTGCAAAGTGCTGGGAAGTTTGTGGAGCACATTCTAGGAATCAGGTCCTTTCTCAGAGTCTTTCCTTGTCTTCCGAAGAAAGAGCTCGCTTTTGGATTGCCATGGATCCTAAAGAGAGTCTTAGACACACTTGAATAATTCCTCTGCCGGGGCTGGATTGGTGGGAATTTAGGAAGGAGCGTGTGTGTGCAAAGCAGAATCTGCCTCCGGAGCTCACTCGCTGCTCTAATCTGTATGGATCTAAAAGTGTCACATTCAAGACCTTTCCATCTGCAGCTTTTGATTTCAAGATTTCCCTTTCTACTTTAAGCAGCTGCTAGGAAACTGAAAACTTTTGGACCTACCTCTTACTGGCTTTGGATACTTTTTTTTTTCCTTTTTCTTTTTTTTTTTTACATCTCTCTGGAATTGGGCTCTCAAGCAATCGGGATTGCCTTTAATATGTCAAAATGGGTCTGCTGACGCCACTCCTGCTCTTTGGATTTGCATTTTTCCAAGTCTATGGTAAGTTCCCTTATTTTAGAGATGCCGTTTCTGTGCAGAAATCCCCTTCATCTGACTCTGATTTGGGACAGCACATGTGGACGGCATTATAAGCTTTAACGTTACAGAGCCTTGAGTTTGTTTCTGGTATAAAAATGGTATGGGGAGGTGGGGGGGAAATATATGTTTCCAATAAGCAGTCCTTCCCGTCTGCGAACTTAGTGGAAAAGCTGCTTGTGAATAGAAGGATGTCAGCTTGAGGTAGCAAGGAAAGAGGAGAAACTACAGTGCTAAATCCTTTTACTCCGGGGTGGTGGTGGTGGTGGGAGGAAGTGGGGAGGAGAGAGGAAAAGCCGAGCGCTGCTGTAGCTGGTTTTACTTTGCCTCCTTCTATTGTTAAACTTTCCGCCGGGAGAGCCAGCTGATGAAATAAATAGGTTAGCTGTGCCTCGGCTCCAGGTGAGGCGTGCTGGCCCATTTCCAGAGTGCCTCAACGCCTCCTTTGGCGCTGGCGAGCGAGGCAGGGCGGGCAGCACAGAGGGCTGCTCAGCACCGAACACAGCGCTCTCTCCTCCCTCTCCCCCGGCGGGGCCGAAGCGGGCAGGGCAGGTGCGGCGATGCCCACCCGCCCCGAGGGGGCTCAGATCGGGGGTGGGTCCGACGGGAGGGTCCTCCGTCGTCTCCCTCATGTATCCCCCTATTCCAGGCTTCCCGAGGGAAGTGTTCTCGTGGAGTTTAAGCAGCGTTGGGAGGAAAAGGGGAGGTTTATTACTATATTCTTTTTCCTGCACTCCCCACCTCCAGCCTCCCCCTGAGCTCCCCCTTTGGGTCTGCTCTACAACGCTTGCCGTTTTCCACTTGGAAGTAATGGGTGTGGGACTGTAAATTAGCATCTTGGGGAAGCGCGCTTTAGTAGGGCGAGAACTTGAGCGCAGAGGTAAATTGGCTTTCAAAGTAGTGGTTGGCGCTGTGCTCTAGCGTAGACGTTACATTACAGTAGTTCAAGCGCTTAGCTACGAAGGAAGCATCTGTAGCAGCTTACAGTTGTACACGGGTGTGTGCTGGCACCAAATGCTCGGCAGTCCTCCTGACATTAAGTATTTTCATCTCTAAATAGTCTTTTAGGCGTTAGGTGAATTCAGTGTCTGGGCCCCTGGCTGGTTTTGCTTGTCTTGTTTGAGCAAACTTCGTTCCAGGAAGCTGCTTACAGCATTTGCTCTATCAGTCCTGAAGCAAGGACTCTAGGTTTATTGTTTGCAATCGCAGGCTGCTATGGGTATTTCTCCCCCTCCTCTCATCTTCCCCACCCCTTAGCAAAAAAGGAGGCAACATAGAGGGGAACAAGGAGACATTCAAATACAGTTTTACATTGGTTGCATAATATGTGATGCAGGTTAATGTTCATTTTGGTCTACTGACAAGAAAATTTCTGTGTAATATATGCACATGCTAAACAGTAGGAAGTTCTAACTGTGAAAGGATTTAATGGAACATTTGTGTCTATCATCATATGATCATAATTTTGCAGAAATGTTGTTTTCTGGCTTTTTATTTTTCCCACTGTAACATATCTTGATCTTTAACCTGAAGACCATTGGGATCGAAGATATCTTTGTATACAAACTGAAAACATCAGGCTGTAGCAATGTAATTATTAGTAAGTGTTTAAAATTGTATGTAGCTAGAAGGAATACAATTAAAGTGCTCAGTGGAAGTGACAGAGTGAATCAGAGGAGCTTGGTGTTACAGAATGTAATTAATGTACCAGGCTGTTTGGAGATATATGAAACAAATGCAATTAACCAGCTTGCTGGAATGACAGGAGCAAGGACTAATTTATTCCCATTTTGTCATGGGGAACGCAAGTAGAACCTTTGTTCTGATGTAGCCTTATAGGACAAGGGTGGTGGGTGCACCTGAAGTACATAGCTAATTTAGAGCTGGACCATTAGGCAAAAAAGGCCAAGAAACTGCCCAGAATACATGTGAGCCTTCCCTCTTGTGGGAAGATATTGCAGAGACTGTAAAGTTTGCCTACATTAACAACTCTCTTTAAATAAATAAATAAGTTAAAAGCCTTGTGGATAGCATGCCATGACCAAGTAGAGATAAGCTGTTATTGTCAAAATGGCTAACAAGTAGCTTTGAAGAGATACTGGCATGGAAACTTGGCACGCAATACTTCTGTCTCTTTGGAGGCATAGTAATTATGATTACACCTTGGGGTGACATATTGCACCAGTTGCTCTGAAAACATGCATATCAACATTAGAGCTACTTGTAATGCTTTAATGTGAGAAAAAAGGCAACCCCAATAGACCACTTGTTTAACAAGGCCTTGTTTTGATTTCTGTGTTTGAAAGTTACCTCTTGGTGCATTTCTGTTTTTGAGGTTTTGTTGTTGTTTGGTCTGTTTAGGTTCTTTTTGTTGTTGTTCTCTTGGCATAGGGTCCAGACAGAGAAAGACCCTGTAGAATTTGAGGCATGTTAGCTGTAGAATCATAGGATACTTAGGGTTGGAAAGGATGTTAAGATCACCCCTGCCATGGGCAGGGACACCTCACACTAGACCATGTCACCCAAGGCTTTGTCCAACTTGGCCTTGAACACTGCCAGGGATGAAGCGTTTACTCCTTCTTTGGGCAACTTCCTTTTCCCTTTGACCTTAGTTGTGTTTAGTGATTGAGAAGTGGTATTACACAGTGCATGAATGTGTAGATCAAAATTATGAATTAAGTGTTTCCCCTGAAGTTATCTTCTGTCCGTGGTTTGACAACATCTGGAAATTGCAAAGCCAGTGAAAATGGCAGAAAGCATGCCATATATAATCTATGTATATTTTATTATTATTGTGCTTATGATTTTCCTGTAGCCCTGCCCATATTCTTGCAGTTTGTTTGGGGAATAACTGCAATTCTCCTTTTAACTATCAATCTTGGTCACTGTTCTTCTGTGTGGTTTCCTCCCACCCTAAAAAAAACCCAACCACCCCAACAGGCAGAGTCTGTACCATAAAATAAACCACTAGCAATTGGAGTTAAGCTAGCTGGTTATTTGAAGGGTGGGGAAACAAGGTGTTACAGTGTTCAGTTGGGTATTGTTTCACTGTTACATGGCTGTTATCTTTCTTCCAATCATTAGTAAAGTTTGAAAGCACAAATATTAACAGAAAAGTTCACAACTGCTGTGAACACAAGTGTGTGGATGTTGCCACACAGTAGCTGTAGTGGGCCAAACTCTGCCCTGGTAGGACTCTAATGCTTGCAGTGAAAATGACCTTTTATGTCAGCGGTAGCTTTTAGCCATTGTCCTTTGAGAACATCAAGTTGATGCTCTTGAATATGTGATGGTGTTAAAGATACATGAGAATAATTTGTAAAAGCAGCATTTTATCTCTGTATTAGTGTATTCCAAAGCACTTCCTTTCTTAGCAGAAAGTATACATCTGAAATGGTGGGGTGGCTCAAACCTTTTCTGGTTTTTTCTTTACACCACTTCATCTGTGGCCTTGCACAGGTCTCTATTGCCTGTCAGAGAACATGGCTTACATATAAAGCTAGAGTATATTCTTCCAGTGAGTATCTGAGCTGACAAGGTCTTGATCTCTCATGTGAGTTTTGCTGTTGATGGATAACCTTTGCTGCTGTGGAATGTGTGCATCTTAATGCATGAAAAATACAATTCTGAAGTGTTTGTGGAGTTTGTGGTTTGGTTTCCTTTGGCTTGTTCTTTCATAAGATCCAGTTCTGCAGAGCATTTAAGTGTGTACTTCCGTCTCTTATCCGAAATCTTGCTGAAGTTAATAAAACATGTGTTCCAAGTTAATCATATGCTTTAAAACTTTGCTGAGTAGAGATGAATTTATGCCCATGATGAAATGTTTCGCTGAATTAGTCTTAATGTTTTGCTTTCTTGACTTCCTGTCTGGGAAGTTGTTATTGCAACATATATTTATATGGAAAATATAGGCAATGAGGACATCTTGTCATTTCACTTCGAGAGGTGAATATGCTTGAAAAGTCATGTGATAACCCAGATAATTCTTGTGCCTTTGCTAATTTGCTATGCTGGGAAAGGTCTGATAGTCTTTCAGGAAAGTTACAATAGGGCTCTTTAAACTTTTCCGTGAGTTCCGCTTACTACAATAATCCTTCCATTAGGAACTTTCTGGAATGATGAGATTGATGTTGCTCAAGGAAAATAAGTTTCTAGCAGTGCAGGCTAAACTTATGTAAGTTTAAAAGCAGACAAAAGGATTTAAGTACATTTTAAAGGATGCATAAAAAGCATCAAGGAGATGTGCCATCAACATCTGGCTGTTCTGTCCAGTGAGCTCTGTTTCCAAGTGTTGCTTTCCCACAGCGATGCTGTGTGGACTTGTAGCACTAAATTCAACACACGCTCTATCCGCTGCTGAACCATTTAGAGGAAATTACTGAAGAGTTTGCAATGGCTTTTTAGCCACTTTCTACCCTTGAATTACTATTCAGATATTGATCTCAGCTAAATAGATTGCTAACATTTTCTGTACATTCTGTTTCAGCTACCTAAAGAGGAGCACTGCTGTCAGGTTTTATCTGTTCTCTCAGCTGGCATGGCAGAGGTTGCTCTTCCTGTGGCTGCCATCTGGCTCACCACCTCTCATCCCAACCTTGTGGAGGGTACTTAGTAATCATACTGATGCCGTTTCTTGCCAAAAGACTGAACTGCTGAATTTCTACAGAACATTTGTTGTTACCCAGGCTTCTTGCACTTGCATCTTTATGCCTTGTATATTCCAAAATATGTGTATGCCTTAATACATACCTTGTCTATTGCAAAAAGTTCCTTTACATTTTGGTACGTAAAGGGGTACAGAATCTGATCTTAAATCACAATCTCAGAGAGAATGTTGAGGGTACCTTTTATGCAAGATTAGTCATGTAGACTGTTAGTTATGAGATCTTTCAATACAGAATAATTGCACAAAAATAAGATTTGTAGTTTTTAGTCTCACCATCTTTACTCTCACACCTGACTTCTGCTATACAATGCAAACTGTGGACTCTCTGCCCTGGAAGTTATGTGTCCAGAACTAAGATTGAGTTGTCAATGTTGTCCTCACCTCAGACCCTTTCCTTAACAAAATAACTGTTCATCACCCATGGTTAATACTTTTTATTGTTACAGTGAATAATTAATCAAGGCTCTGTTAATTTAAGACCTGATTCTGCACTACTGAAATCTGTAACAATTTTTCTATCCAGTCCTGTGTGCCAAAGGCCTTGAAAGCACATGATATCTTTAAAGATGATATCTTTATTTGCTGTAAGGAAAGGCTTGCATCTTAGTTTATGTAATGTGATCTTGTTACAAGATGAAGTTGGCTTGCTGCTACATTGTCCCATGGAGATAGCTTCCAGATACTGGAGGCTAAAAGTGTATGTTGATGTCTCAGTCCTCCTTAGTCCTCACTTGTTCCTGTCATGCTCTCTTTAATGCAGGATACCCCTTTGTAATCATGAGGATGCTTCTTGTGCTGGGCTGTGGATATAATGATATGTGTTCTTAGGGTTTTTTTAAGCCAAAAATTCATGGAATAAGAAATGGCTTTTTAATTCCATCTTTGCAGCTTATCTTGGCTTTGCTGCCATGGAAGAGATCCAAGATGTGCTCTTAATTTTGTTAAAATAATAACTTTCATCAATAAATACAAGAACAATAGACAAACTAACCACTAATACCCATGGAATAACTCACTGATATCTCTGTTGAGCTACTGAGCTCTAGTGGCCAAGCCTAATTAAGTTTCGTCTTCATGTTATGGACAAATGTGATGTGAAGATACTAATTTAAACAATGTTCTGGCAGAAGCAGCTTGTGCATATGTTTGAACTTGCTGTCTTTATCACTCTCCCACAGCTGCTTTGTTGGGTTTTTTTTGGCTAAACAAATTGTTTATAAAGTCACTAAATAATTATTAGTATCTGCAGATCTCCGAGGTAACACATCTGTTTAACTGAGGTTTGAGCTAACTTTCTGGATAGATAGATTTGCAAACAGCCTTCCCTGCACTTAATTTTTTCTTGGAGCTCAGTTGCACTGCAAAACTGTGTTAGCAAAAACCACACAACTTCATTTTAATTAATGATAAAAGCATTTGTCTCTATTTCTACTGGGAAACAATGTACTGTGGCTTGCTGGGAACTGAAGGCCACTGATCTTCTAGTGATTCCAGTGGGTATTTTGGAACCCACTGAGATTGTGTGCATCCAGGTTCTGTTGCAAACTTATTATGCTGTTATTTGTCCTGGTTGTGGAGATAGTTATTCAGCTTTACATACATACATGAATGGTGACTGTAAGAACACAAAGCATATTCAGATTCATTCTTCATTTTTACATGCTCATTGCATAAGACAGCAACCCAAGATTGATTGGGAGCAACCCTAATGTGTGCTATCTGCTTGCAGATTTACCCTTTTTGTGAGTCTTCACTCTGCTCCTTCAGCTCCAATAGAATTCTTCAGTCTGACTACAGTGAAAGACAGTGGCCAGCCATTGCACTATTTTATGCATTGTTAGAATATACTTCTGTTTTCTCACTTGTTCTCAGATTAATTGGGAGAACAGCTTATTTGATCTGATATATGGAAAATGAACTGCTAGAATGAATGGGGATGCCAGGAGTTGAAGTGAGACCTTACTCATTAGAGTTTACCTAGATGATTATACCACAATGGTCTTTTAGTTTCTATTTCTGCATGCCTGTATAGCTTCAGTGTAGTGTGCCAAGGCAAGGAGAGTGTCTCTGTAATATGCTTGTTACAAATGCAGATTGGACAAATACATAAAGAGTAAATGGCCAGCAGCAAGTTGTAAAACACAGTAAATTGTAGTTCGCTTCTATTAATCACTTACCATTGATTGCAAGAGAAACGGAGTGGAAAAATTTAACCTTTTAAAACCAAAATGTCAGGTAACTAACATCAGTCAACTTGTTTCTTATTCATAGTGAATGAAGGGGCTGCTCATGCCAGGGTACCACAGCACTTTTTTTACTGCTCTGAAAATGCCAAGAGAAGAGAAGCAGTTATAAGAAGTATTTTAATTCTTCATGATCCCTGTAATCAGGGGTTTACAAGCTCTCATTCTGTCCAGTTTTCAAAGTCCACAAGTCCTATAGCCCAAATTACTTCATCCTGGCAAAAAGAGTGGTCAATTTTAACAGTCTGTGGTGTATACTTAAGAGAACTCCATAACTAAAGGGTGGACAGCACTTTCTTTCATATCAGTATTGTGAAAAATTTGAATGGCGTTAGCAATGCTGTTGGACTAGGAGCTAGCTGGAAAATGTGTCATTTCTTCACCTGGATTTCCTTTCCCCAGTCAACTTGATCTTCTCTTTGAAACTGTCACCACATAGTGGAGGCTGCAGGAAAAGGATCTGTACATACATCCTCCTTCTCACTTTACAAAGATGATGTCTTGTGCTCAATGCATCATTGTCTCCTTCAAGACCTGGAGATGCTTAGTGGTCCTGCATGTACAGGTAACACTGTCCTGCTGTGACAGTTTCCTTGAGAAAGAAATGACACTGTAAGCTGAGACAACAATAGGATAGTAGCCTGATTCCAGGCCCATGGCTTGATGGATTAAAGGTCTGCCTCATTTTAAAGCAGAGAATGATGAGAGAGAGATAGACTAGCAGAAGATCTGGGCTACAGAGCATGTGGCTGAGTTAGGCAGCATAGGGATTGAAAAGGGGAGAAAAACACTACTGTCATGCTCAACGTGGTGGTGCTGATGCCTAATAACATCACGGTTGTTTTGTACACAGTATAGTTTGGCTTTTATAATTGCGATGTCATTTGTACATCACTTATCCATGAAGTGAATAAACCTTTCTCTTAAGTTGTTTGAGTCCCAAGTTGTTTGGAACAGCTTCAAGAAATGCTAAATTGTAATTTGATGCAGTAAACTAAGGTCTTTGGCTTTAACTTGATGCACTGCAGAAGTGCTGTGATAGATTAGCTGGGGGTTTGTGTATATGTTTTTATGATATGTAGGAGAAATTGAGTGGGCTGACTAAAATAGTTGGTTTATGTCAAGGCATCAAATATTAAACAAAGGACTTTCTGTGGAGAAATTAACTATCAGAAATACTGCAGGCTGCATTTTAATCTTGATCTATTAGATAATAAACTGGATTTTAAAATACAATGCTTTGATTTTAAGCTAGTCCGTGCAATGCGTCTGTTCAAATGTATGCCTGAATTATAAACTTATGTGAGATCCTATGATAAAATTTACTTCCAGTCCTGTTGTCTTTAAATCTCTAAGAATGGTTGTCTCTGTGTGTACATCTCAATTTTTTCTTTAAAGTTTGTATCTGTGTAGAGATATATCTGCTATATCCTTACTGTGAAAGAAAATAACTTTAGAAACTGTAAGCAATAGAGTTTATCCCTGAAGGCAAAACCGTAGAGTAGTAGGAACTGTTAGAACACTGAATTAAAAGAAATTGAAATGTGTGACAAGTAGACAAACTGATGTTTAATTAAATATGAATCAGTGTAAAACAGAGCTGTTTATTATTATTTATTGAATCCTTTTTGACAGCCGCACAATTTGAGATGAAATGCAAAAGAACATATGTCTGGCTTTGTATGACCCCGCATTTCTCTGTTCTCCCTTTCACTAGACAGCATGCCTGTTTTCCCCAAAGTCATTTTTGGTTGCTAGGAGAAATGCAGTGGTCTGCCCTGCTCTTACCCAGCAGTAAAACCATAGAGTGTATTGAGGTAAAGAGAGGGGCAAAGCACAATATAGGCCATGAATCACAAGTTGTCTCTAATATGTCCACTTTGTTCCCACTTTTTCTTTTAAAACTTTTGTTTTTACTAATGGTGTTTCTTTCCAGCTGATCTCTCAAAGCCATTCAGAGGGTAAAAGAAATTGTGCTGTTAAGAGTCCACTCAGAGGAACAAAAAAAGGAGGGGAGACTATGAGGCTTATTCATGGGGCCACAGTGGTAGCAATTCGCAACTCGATGAATAGCTTCAGTCAGCTGCTGTTAAAACTGGGTGATCGATACCTTCTGGTTTTTGCTAGGACTACAAAGTACATGGAAGGTCTCCATAGTGGTCCTGCCAGTTTTAATGCAAGATAGTGAAGTCATTTACAAACCATCTTCAAACTTCAGTATTTGCAGTATTCTTGAAGCAATGTCTGCAGAATTCAGATGCATTTGCTAGAATTAGAATCATTAATAATTGTGATACTCTTGCTCTAGCTTGTGAAACCCTTTATTCATTCACTCTCTAAATCATGCTTTTTGAAACTGTGTACTGTGGTGGTGGTGAAGGTTCACTTCACCACTACATCCTCTAATGATCTAGAAGTGTGCTTAACCAAATACAACTGGCTACTTTTAAACCTTTGGCGTTAAAGATGGGTTTATCTAGCTAGCTATTACAAAAGACATAAGTGATTAACCAGTATTGTCTGTATTGATAGACTATTGAAATAATGAGAGTTATTGAAATCATGGCAGATTTCACTTGAAATTGATTGCTGGATGGATGTATAAACAATATGTTCTTTCCTTAAGTGCTTAATGAAAGCTAGCCTTAAGAGCAGCTTTAAAACAATGATTATATCTCTCAAGAAAGATTGCTGAAGAGGTCATACGTGTGAGTCCTATGAATGAGAAAACAGAACATGTGACTGCAGAGAACTGTGATTTGTGCTGTAGTAACAGATGACTCCCTGTGAGCAGAGCAGGCCTCTGTATCATTCCTTCACAGGAGTAAGTGGTGAAAGGCTAAGGGTCTCATTACCAATTTAAAAGATCTTGTTGACTCAATTTAGCAGCATGCAGATGATGGAGAAATTCAGTGATGATGTGCTTGGAAATATAGTGTGGCAAATTGTACTGATATGTTATTCCCATCTGAACAAAATAGGTTTCACCCATATTTCTGAGGGTGTTGGGTGACCTGGCAGCACCAGGCTCAGTCCCAGGGTAGTTTAATGGAATTTATGTCTGTTTAGGTCAGGGCTGAATTTGCCCCCGGGGAAAGATGAAGATGGAAGAGTTGCAAGTTAAATTACAGGAACTGTCTCTATCTTACAGTCTGCCGACCGGTAGGAGTGTGAGTGTGTGGTTCTTTTCTGTGTGGCGTTCTTGTTAGGGTTTTTTCATTTCTTTTCCTTCCTGATCCATACAGACTTTAGGAGTAATTTAAATCCCATCTACAGAACAACGGAGTTCTCCTTTGCTTCCAAGAAAGTTGCAAGTGTTCAGACCAAGAATTTTCTGCTCATAAATTACAGCAGATGTTGCCTCAGTCATTCTTCAGTGCTAGCCCAAAAATGCTGTTGTCCTTCCTCCTGCTGAGTCCTCCTTCCTGATGAAAACTGCATGGCAAAACAGGCTTTTTTTTTTCACTGCATATCAATATTGATTGGCAAAATCAGATTAAGTGTTAATATGTTAATATAAAGGATGTGACTAGTACTACTCAGGAACACCATTGCCAGAAGAGAGAGTGAGATCTGGTCTGTAAGAACACAGCTGATGATGAGAGAGAGGTGCTGTTGTTAATGGTGACTTAAACTGATGTTTCTGCTGCATCTCTGCTTGCTATTTAAAGCAAGGCAACTTTTGAGGTCCAGAAAGATGGGAATGGTGTAATCGTGGACCATGAATCTGTCATTTAGTAACAGTTTTTCTTCCTGTTACTTAATAGTTCTCCCACACAATAATGAAAGAGAAAAGAGAGTGATTCAGCACTGCTGGATTTTGGACAGGGACTAGAAGGAAGCAGACACTGGCACAGTGAAACATCAAGTTGTGCCAGTCCTTCATCATCTTTTCCTTCTGTCCTCAGCTATGTGTTTCTGGGAGTCTAAATATGATGGGAAAGGAGTCAGGAAAGAAGTGTCAGTCTGAAAAAAACTCTGAAATTGGAGGAAGCCTTTTGTTTTCTGGTGACATTTCTATTCTTGCATTTCCTTCTTCATTCAACTTAACATGCCAAATGCAACATCATTTCTTCAGAGAACTCGTCTGTCCCTCAGAACCCAATTCGTGGGTAGAATAAACAAACTTTGTTTCAGATTGAATAGTATGTATTTAAGTAAAGACCAGCTATAGACACAGTATTGAAATGGAAAAGTAAGGAATGAAGACTGGTTTGCATACACTTTTTTTGTCATATATGTTCTTTCTTCCTTCCTTCCTGTTAAATTTATTTCCAAGATTTTTGCTATAATGTAATATAACATGTAACTTGCTTGGCAGGTTTCAAATATGAAATCTCCTTACTGTTGATGCTTTGTGTTTGTAACTCTAGAATGTATTCCTCTGCATTGACCAGAAAAAGAGAAACTCAATTACCTTGATACATAGAAGTCTCTGTAGTTGAAATTTCTGCATTTACTCTAGGCCATGGAGGAAATTATGCTCTTGTGTTTACAGATTTTCGATCCCTGTGCTGCTAGCCTGGTATTTCTGTCCGTGTTCCATGTTTCATTCATGTAGCTTGCTTGCTTATATTTCACAGTTGAAGACTTTCTTCTATCTTGTTTTCTTGTCAGTTGATTTAGTTTCTTTTCCAGCTTTTTTTCTGTTCTTCATTATTCTCTGGGTTTTTTTATGTTGCTCTTTTCTAACCATGTTGCTTAAGTATGAAGAATGAAAGGACTGAAATAACAGGAAAGGTTGGAGGAAAGGCAGTGTTGGTGATGGAGGAGCAATTATAAGGGACTTTGTTCTTGGCAGGATTATTTGGTGAATTTTGTGTACATGTGTAATGTTCTGTGGGAACAAAATATTCTGCTAGGCCTAAAAAGTGCTTTGAGTAAATAAATAAATAAAAAAAAAACAACAACAAAAAAAAAACCCAGACAAAACATTTACAAGTGTAAGCCAAATTTTGTGTGAAGTTGGAAAGAGGTATGTACCTTCCTGAGCGTTTAGTTGTATCTCAAGTCTGCCTTTTAGTTTTGAAGCATACAAGTCTTCACTCTCCACTGCAGAATCCTCTCCAGTCCAGAGACAATTACATGAAGCTATGTTTGTAAGTGATTTGTTAGGTTTCCTCTTCTAACAAATAGTTGAACGTTATCCGTGTATAAAATATCCATACAGAGCTGGGCAATCGACTTTAAATATCTAAGCTGCATTTTAATGTTCTACAGTTATAACCAGGCAATTAACATTAAAAGGAAAAAGATACTAAGTTTCTCTTATGTGTTGTATAATCTATATATATGTGTATAATATTATGCATACTACAATAGATAGTATGCAATACATCTTGTAAGAGACCTCTTACTCGGTAAAAACTGGATTAAACTCTGGGTGGAAGTTTAAGTTTGTTTTTGTTTTGACTTGTTTTTTTTCCTCTAATTCACAGTTGATCTTAGTTGTATTGAAGAATGGATGTTATTTTTTCTGTAATGGGAATGAGTTGTATATCAAATCCTGACACAGCAGAAGATGATGGGAATTTTGTCATCAGTGTTACTGAGGCCTCAGTTTTGGTTTTGGAGTGTTTGGCAATGTGGGAGGCTAATGCAGAGAATGAAGTTTTTGGTTTGGTTTTATGATTGCACAAAACTTAAGAAATTGACTTACAACTAAACATAAAGCTGTAATCAGGAGGCTGGCATATGCAAGTACAAGCTTCTCTTGTGCTCAGTTAGACAACTAGTGGAAAGTCAAGGTAATAATGTGCAACACATCCATCCGATGGTCTCTGCTTAAGAAAGAAGTCTAAAGCTATGAAAACTGCATTGTTTCATCTCCAAGTGAAGGTTTGTTGTTGACCTTGGGTGATATGGTTTAGTGTGAGGTGTCCCTGCCCATGGCAGGGGGGTTGGAACTAGATGATCTTAAGGTCCTTTCCAACCCTAACTATTCTATGATTCTAGGACTTATGGAGACCACCTTCAGCTGTATCTGCCCTAAGGCCTTCAACTTTCACAATTAGGGAAGTCACAAATCTTTTAAAACAAATTTGTTAGAAATTTGCAAAGTAGAAAGGCAGATTATTTAGCAACAGGTATCTTCCATACCCCTTAGCATTTATGAACAGGTATCTTAGTCTGCTTGGTATTTCCAAAGCACTGACAAGGATGAAGTAAATTCTGTCAGTCTTTGGATGAAGAATGATACAGGAGTTAACAGTCATTTGAAGGAGATGGAGAATAACTGTATACAAGACTTGGTGTCCTCTGCTATCTGCAGTGGTACTTTTGGCATCTTTTGAGATAGTCTCAGCGTGTACTTTAAGGGCCCAAATCTATATTTTACCATATATGCTATATTCACAGTCTAGGCCAGTCTTTGTTAAACGCTACGTCACATTAATCATAGAATCATAGATTAGTTTGGGTTGGAAAGGACCTTGAGATCAAGAAACTGGCTGCTCATGACCTGGATAGGTGGATTCTTTGCCGGTTTGGAAACTGCCTGGATGCCTGAGCCCAAAGAGTGGTGGTAAATGGCATCACATCTAGTTGGTAACTGGTCACTAGTGGTGTGGTGTCCCTCAGGGCTCGGTGTTAGGGCCAGTGTTATTTAATATCTTTATCAATGACCTGGATGAGGTGGTCGAATGCACCCTCAGTAAACTTGCAGATGACACCAAGTTGGCTGGATTGTTATTCTGCTGGAGGGTAGGAAGGCTCTGCAAAGGGATCTGGACAGGCTGAATTGATGGGCTGTGACCAATAGTATGAGATTCAAGGTAGAGTGCCAGGTCCTGGACTTGGGCCACAACAACCCCATGCAACACTACGGACTTGAGAAAGAGCAGCTGGAAAGCTGCTCATGGGAAGGGACCTGAGAGTGCTGATTGATGGCCACTGAATATGAGTGAGCTTGTGCTCAGGCAGCAAAGAAGGCCAATGGCATTCTGGCTGGTGAAGACTGAGGCAAAGAAGTCATTTTAAACCTCAGCCTTTTCCAAATCCAGGATAGCCAGTTCTCCCATTTCCTTCTGGAGAGGGCCCACATTATCCCTGGTCTGTCTTTTGTTTGCAACATACCTATAAAAGCCCTTCCCATTATCCTTGACATCTCTGGACAGACTCAATTCTAATTGGGTATTAGCTTTCCTGACCTGATCCCAAGGTTCCCAAACAATGTCCCTCTATTCCTCCCAGGCTGCCTGTCCTTGTTTCCACCTTCTATAGGCTTCATTTTTCCTTCTGAGTTTGTTCAGCAGTGCCTTACCCAACCATGGAGGCCTCCTTGCTTTCTTGCCCTATTTCCTTCTTTTTGGGATGCAACACTGCTGAGCTTGGAGTGGGTGATCCTTGAATATTAGCTAGCAAATTCCATGTTATTCCTGTTAATGTAGTGTGCAGGTTATTCTTGCCCTGTGGGAAATCACTAAGAAAACTTCATGGGGCAGTGCCTCCTGGGCTTGTCTTCTAATTGGAGTGAAGGAATTATTTCTGATCACCTGGTATGTTTTGCTGTCATGTCCAGGTAAACATATAAAGGGAAAATGGTGGAACATGAAAGAGCAGAGATGGAGCCATGGGACTGTGTGTTACTGGGACTATGAAACTTCTGTTGCTGCCAAAACTGTGGATGGGGAATATTTTAGCAACAACTAGAATAAAGCACAGTATTTTTCCTGGATGCCCAGAATACCCTTATGCCAATGCAGGTTATGGGGTGCTGGGAAAAGAATTCTGAGGTCATTTTTAGGGGGAAAAGGATTCCTGAGGGTTTGAAACTTCTGAAGACAGATGCAACAGTCACAGATGCAATATATCTACTTCCTTCCCTCCCTAGCCCCACAGTGCCTTTGGAAATTAATTTCCTAGTGCTTCAGACTTTTGTTTAACACTTTGAACAGACAGGCACCAAGTGTGATTTATTAAGCTGGGGAGAGAAAACGTAGAGAAAGTTAGTTTTAATATGGATTTGGCTGCAGGCATGCTACCTAATGAATCACTAACACCACATCCTGCACTATTATAAGTGCTAGTGGTCTCCTGTCCAAATACAATTCTTGTCCAGCTTCCTTCACTTAAGAGTCTCACAGGGTTGTAATTCTTACATCTATTTTAGAAATAAAGTAGGTTACAAGTTGGACTAGCTGGAATGGAGCATTTGAACAAGCTTCCTTGGAAGTGAGACTTCGGTGGAGAAATTGAAACATGGAACAATGCTATGCAGGATCGAAAATGTTCAGCCTGTGCACTGAGTACCTGAGAGGAACTAGATTTGGTAATACTCTGTGCTGAATGTTCAGAAGGCTTTTCAGATCATAGTTCGATTGTGTATATTAAAGCTTTTTTATAACTTGGTATAAATTGGTTGCATATGCGTGGGATATAAATAAAACCTAAGTGGATGTTGTAAGCCAAAGAAGTAAATCAGCCAGTGATTCTATTGCATATACTCTTGGTACAACTGTCTTAGAGAGCTATAAATAGATATTGCTTATTACTTTTGTTTGCATTTATTTTTGCTTTAAATGGAAAATAAAACTATTCTTAACAGTTATTGTTAACAGATATCAGTAAAATCGCTTGGAGGATATTTACGTAGATTGTTTTGAGGAAAAGAAGGAATGTCCTTGTTAAAATATTGGTTAATAGTGTCTCAGTGCTAGGACAATAGATAAATTGCCAGTACAAATGACTAGAGATTTTTCTTTCATGTCTCTAAGAAAGAACTTACGTAGAGAGTTTATAAGCACTTTTCCAAGTACTTATGCTATGAGTTACCTTTTTTGTGTAAAAAGCGAGAATCTTACTGTATGATTAAACCAGCAAAAAGTTTAATTAAAGAATAAGTAACCCACTGATCATTTCACCCATCACGTTAACATCAGGAAGAACTTCTTTACTGTAAGAGTGACAGAGCACTGGAACAGGTTGCCCAGGTGGGTTGTGGAGTCTCCTACGCTGGAGATATTCAAGGCCCGCCTGGACAAGTTCCTGTGTGATGTACTCTAGGTTACCCTGGTCTTGCAGGGGGGTTGGACTAGATATCTTTCGAGGTCCCTTCCAACCCTTGGGATTCTGTGATTCTGTAATCAAGAGGAGAAAACCAAGAGAGCTGCATTTTTGGTAAGTATTAAAAGAAATAAGTAAAAGAAACAGAGTAACAGAAAAATAAACACTCATCACACAGACATATTCTTTTGCTTCTTTCCAGATATGTCAAAATCAGCAAACATACTGCTATAGTTTCAGTAATACCTTCTTTAAAAGTAGGTCTTGCTGGCTTTGTTTTTCTTTTGTGGTAATGGAGGAGCTTTTGCTTTGTAAGGAGTTTTGGAGGCTTTGCTCACTGCCAGTAAATATGGCAAATACAGAGCAGGAGATCAGTCCACTGAAGTGTTTGG
This sequence comes from Melopsittacus undulatus, assembly GCF_012275295.1. Lineage (NCBI taxonomy): Eukaryota > Metazoa > Chordata > Aves > Psittaciformes > Psittaculidae > Melopsittacus > Melopsittacus undulatus. The sequence goes on along the minus strand of NC_047528.1, from coordinate 109,374,792 downwards.
TGTTCATGGAATACATACCTAATATAATGGAAATTTCACTGGCTCTTGTTCCCCTTCCTCTTAATGGGGGGTAATCAATACATATGCTTCACAATATTTCCCTTGACAGAAAGAGATAGCCAATAATGATAGATCTGGCTGTCTGGCAGCGTGCCTGTGTCTCTGATAAACCAAATATTTGGAACTTTTAGAGAAATATTGTTAAAAACATATTATTCCTGCCATCTGGTACTTTTTGCTCACTTTGGTGGGATGCTTTGGAGGTAAGTGAGAAGTGCTGTTTAAGAAGTTCAGAGAGACAGAATTCAGAATACAGAGACTTGATGAGATTCCTTTATTATATAAACAGTTACTAAAAGTAGGAATGGGGGTGAAACAGTTGCTGATTTCTTGTGCTGTAGAGGTTTAACTTCAGTTGCATAAGCAAAATATCCCTAGGTATTCAAAACCTCTTTTAAGCAATGACTACTTCTAACACAGATTTTAAAGTTTAAGATACACTTTCATACCTACACATGCAAATAACACAGGCAAAAGAAGTAAGACTCCTCAGACAGAGAGTGGGTTTAGAAATCCCTTTAAAAAGTATGGTGAGCATTCCATGTTTGCAAATAATGGATCTTGGATTTTGTTAAAAAACATACTGAATGGAATGGAGTTTATGTATAATAAATCCTAATTGCAATTCTGAGAGCTGTTACGTAGTTAAGACAAAGAATATTTGGGCCACAGCTAAACTAGGCACTTGAACAATGCAAGAATGAAATATCCCTATATACTGGTGGGGAGGGGTTTATATTTATTGTAAATAAGAGGTATGGATAGGTTGCTGGATGAAGTGGTGGCCTTTCACCTCTAAGGCAACAGTTTAAATTAATCCCTAGACCCTAAATTAATTGAGATAAATGGTTTTAGCTTTGTCCCTAGTGTAAAGCTGTCCATATTGCAAAATCTCTATACATTCTTTTTTTTGTAAAGCTGGCATAATTGGTGTTCTCTTAGGACTGAATTCAATGTTCAAGGCCAGGTTGGATGGGACTTTGAACAACCTGGTCTATTGGAAGGTGTCCCTGCCCATGGCAGGGGGGTTGAATTAGATGATCCTTAAGGTACCTTCCAAGCTAGCCATTCTATGATTCTATTATGTGTAGATGTGGCACTTAGGGACATAGTTCAGTGGTAGACTTGGCAATGTTAGGTTTATGGTTAGACTTAATGATCTTAAAGGTCTTTTCCAACCTATGTGATTCTATGATTCTGTCCTTCATCCAAGAAAAAAAAAGCATGAAGTATCATACTGCTGTTGGCTGAAGAGTTTTTGCTAGTTCTTCTGATCTTGTTCTTATGTCAGCTGGACTGAAGCTTTGGAGCTAGTGTTCTGTACTTCACTTCTTTAGCTGGCAGAAGATCTGAAGGAGTGAAAGAGTGAACACACAACTTAACCAGTGCCTGAGTTTTAACATGTAGTGTGAACTGGAGTGCTGGGAGGCAATGAAAGAAGCTTCATCTGCATTTTGACCAACATATTCTGTTTGGTGTTCCAGGTGAGGAGTTAGTGCACTAAATGCTGCCAGCACAAGTGGAGAACATGCCTTCCCCAAATCTTCAGATTTAGACAAGGATTGCAAAAAGTATCTATGTAGAACACAAATTGGGATAAAAATATCCACGGAAACAGTGGGTCATATTCATTGAGTTCTGTTCTGGTACCAAGAAGAAATGGAACTTCAAAATGGGATGCTGTCAAATTGCATATACTTACATACATTTCTTAGCTAATAAGGGAACAATTTTCTAAAATTCAGGGAAGAACATAACATTTTTTAAATGGTGATTTGCTGATGTTCCTGTTTTAGAGCAGAAACATTCTACTTGTGTATAAAAAATAGTAGTTTTAAAGATAATTTGTAAAAATTCTCTAGTTTATCAGATATCTTTTTATATGAAGAATTTGAAAAATGCTTTACATAGTAGTGTGTGGTTCATTTTATAATGTACACAGACAGGCATTTATAAAGGAATCAGAGAAACTGCCACATATGTGTCCATAGCAGGATTTTACATAGCAAGTTAACATAGGTATCTTAAATCTGAGTAAAATTTGGGCTACATATTAAGGCTACATATTAGGTCAGGTATGCACCTCTTGTTTCAGTACCAAGTGTCTGGGTAGAGGGAAGGTGAAGAAAAACCTTATTTTCTCCAATTGTCAGACTCTCCAAAAATACATGTCTTGTTAGCTGTCTTATTGTGTGATTCCTGCTAGCTAGTTACTGTGATTCCTAGTAATAGTAGATGGATAGAATTTTGTGGTAAATTTCCTTAGATGAGGAGTTTGAATAAAATACATATCTCATGTAGTCTTTTGCTGTATCATGTGTAGAATTTATTGGCAGGAATGGGAGATTTGAGCTGTTCTAAGCCTTAAGTAGCTAAAAGGGATTAACTTTTCAGAGAGGATTTACTAATGAAGACATCACACTTAGACACACAGAAGTAAAGTAGATTGTTGATCAAGAGATCATTTTATCTAGTTATCTAGTTTTCCTAAATGCTTTTCTTTTTCTTTTTTTAGTGCTAGTTAAAAATATCTCATAATGTATAACTGTAATTGGATACTATTCTCATTTTGTTTTCATGCCTTTATAGTTTCACAATATACTGACTGTCAGAATAACGTTGTCTATGGACAGATAGACATGCTAGTCAAACTTCAGGCTTGTAGTATTTGTTCTTCACTTCCATATGCTTGAGGGTAGATCCTACTACTTGAGACAGTAAATAATCGTTTCTCAAAGGGATGGTGCAGGTAATTCTAATCTTCTCTGGGAGTTGTTAAAAAAAATATATTGCAAAAATGAAAAAATAGAGACTTTTTAAATTGAACACTCCTGCTTTGCTTCTATTCTGTAAACAAGGAGTTAATTTCATAGCTGAAGGCCAGGTGAGCATCAGCAAGGTTTAAAAAGGGACCAAAAGACCAAAGCACAAGTAAGAAATAGAAGTTTCTCCACTGAAATGTAGGAAGACTTGATGAGAACTGTCTTCATGGTCAATCTGTATCTGGATGCTGATTTGTGTAATCATTAGTTGGAAAGGGCAGGAGGACGTGTGTATGGCTGGGTATCCTCCCTTATTAAAATGTTGTTTTCCTGACAGTTTTATGATCTTGTCAGAACACATTAGCTTCAGATTAGATTAGAGATCAAGCACATATCAAAAAGTTAAGAAACATGCCTGTTGCCTTTGATTTCTTCCCTTGCTTTCTTATCATATCAACTGCAGGTTCTGTAGTGAGATAGGCCACCTCGATCTGTGTCTCAAATGCATCTTTGCTGCAAAGGGTTGAAGCAGATTTTAAGGTATTTTAGATTTACCATCCCAAGTGGAGCTAATAAACCATAAGGTAACATTTTGTGTACTTTAAAATGTACTGTTATTGATACTTTTTTAAATACATTTTTATACATATGCACATCTCCATATATGATTGGAACTCTTAAATGGGGTGTTGTAATACAGATGTTCTGTTTTACTTGCAGGGATGCAAAGATGTTATTGATAACAAAGAATACTGTTTTAATTGGATCCAATATAAAAGTGAACAGTCATTTAAGAAGCAGTATTCAAATAAGGAACTGTAAAGCTATTGCTCTGGCAACCGCAGTATGATCTTTAAAACCATATAAGCTACTAAGAAGAACTAGTAAGAATGTATGACATTCAAAAAGAAGTTTATTCTAGCTTTCCAGTATACACTGGGTATATGTAGTGACTTGGGTGTCACAAATTATTAATGCTATTCTTATACAATGTATATAGAAAAGTATGAGATACACATTTATTTTCTAGATTATTACTACAGAATATTTCTCTTAGAGATTATTGGTTTTTCTTCAAATAAATGAACATTCTCAGCCATTACTAGATATGACTAATATTTTAAAATAATCATTTATCCTCTTTGTCTTTTGTCTCCTGGTAGATAAACAATGCATTTTGGAAAGGCAAAAATGGGGCAAGCACTTAGTGAGACATTCCTAGCTTCTAAGTGTCTGTGGCTTATTGACTTCCTGAGGTGCTTGTCTTTGTGGTTAACTTATTTTGGGAACGTAGCCAGCTGGTTGGTTTTGTTTGTTGTTTGTTTTAATGGGGATTTTTTGTTTGGTTGGTTTGGTTTTGTTTTCTTTTAAAGCTCAATACTTATTTCCTCTTTGCTTTTTGAGGTCTTTCGGAGTAGAAGTAACAAAATCGTTCCAGCAAACCATTTCCTGTAGTATTAGCTGATATGTAGGTCAGTTCTCTTGCCCAGTGTTATTAAAGAGTACTGACAGAACTGAAGGAATTACTGTAGACTTGTTTTCTTCTTGCTAGAGTCAAATGAGAGAATCCTAAACAAACAACAAACAGGCTTGGCATCTGTTCAGCAGGACACCAGTATAAGTTGTAGAATGCAGGCAAGTCCGAAGATTTTTGCACCACTGTAGTGACATTGCCTGCAAGGTTAGTGATATAATCATTTGAGGTTGTTGCATCTGATATTGATGTTAACCTTTAGGATAGCTGATAAACTGACTTTCTTCTGGCAGGCATCATTAATAGGAGGCTCTGTGCTGTCCTGACTAATTTTCCTCACAATTAGCAGCATTGATCTTGTAGGTGCAGCAGCAGCTGAAGCTCCTTGAGGCAATGAGTAATGAAACCGGTTGAAACTCACACTGAAATGCCAGCTAATTTTTCCCACCTGACCATTACAGCAAGCACTCTTCTCTAGTCCTTGGTTGTTGGTTCTTGAAAACAGTTTATTCTCCACGTTTAAATGTATTTCTCACACTTCCAAGGCAAATGAAAGCCTGGATTCACCAAGCTGTTCTCTGTAGGATCAGTTCTACTTGGTAAGTCATTCTGAATGTGAAGATATTCTGTAAGTTACTTTTGTACAGAGGGACAGTGTCCCGATACCTCAAATATGATGAAAACTGTGGCTTTGAATTACTTTGTTTGTGGTAGGGGCACTAGGTTGAAATAATTTCTAGTTGAAAAGCCACCTTTATCTGATTTATAAGTAATATTGATTAATACTGATGGAGTGGGCTACAAGAGAGGCTTTACATACCTCTTCTGCCTACTAATAAGGTCTCATCTCTGATGCAGTAAAGCTTTTAAGGTAGTTAGAAGAATCACTGTATGCTTTTGTAGTGAGGACATCTTGCCTAGTGAGCAGGCTTCAAAGAAAAACTTGGTACTCATGTAAGGGAATAGACTGTGAGCTGTAAAGCTGCTGAGGATAGAGGGCTGCAGGGCTGGGATGGAGGGGAAGAAAAGAGTGCTATGGGAGAGACTTATAATGTGTTAAATGAATATCTTGATATGACTGTAGGTGTAAGCCTTCCTTCATTAACTTTATCATCTAGTCAGTTACAGTTCAATTTGACAAGAATCTAATCTTGACCTTTGGTGAAAAATACCATCTTACTTAAAGCACATCTGAACTAGTATCCCAGCTTTCTGTTGGCTCTAGTATTCTGCAAAGTGGTTATCTGTGCTGTACTATTAGGAGGGGATTCATCAAGTGAGCAGTGCTTTTCTTAAACTCCTATGATGTATGGTAGAACAATATGGAAGTTACAAGAAAGAGGCTAAAACCAGATAAAAAGTACACAGATGAGGGAAAATAGTCATATTTCTTAGAGTTACAGTTACTAAGCGCCTGGGAGACTGCTAGAACTTGCACTGTGTTATGAGAAGGAGTTCTGGAAGATTAAAAAGAGTCTTTCAATGCATAGCATTTGCTGGGCTTTATTTGTCTTTAAGGGGTCATCTCTGATGACAGCAGGTTCTGTATGTCTTTTTTTTTAATCAACTTGTTTAATTTCAAGGATGCTTGGAATTTAATTAAATGGCTTTTTTTTTTGTTTGAGAAATAGCACACAAACAATAAAGCAGCATCTGACTTTTCAGAAAAAGGTGATAGGAGCACAATGTGTAGTCCTGTAAATACAAATTACAGAGTTTCCATAAATACTTCATTATCAATAGTGCTGTTGATCTTTCTGGTACTTCCTATATTCTGAAATATTATGGTGTGACACACTGCAACTGAGTTTATAACACACGGCAGTGGCCTTGTCTGAAGTTAAGCCTTATTCTGACAGTGTGTGAACTATCTTATGTTGGCAGTTTTTACCAAGCTACAATGCAAAGTGAAGTGACACTGTTAAGTAATCCTATCCTATTGCAATCAGTTGTAAAACCTGTAAACAGTTTCTAGTACAAGAAAAGGGCAAGTCTTTCCAGAGCTACTGTGTCAGTAAATAAAATTATCGGTGATGCTGTTAATGTCTTGGTTATACTATGTGGGAAAAGAATGATTGCATTATCCCTATAGTTTATGGGGCATATGGATATATAACACACAAATCCTTATGGAACGCTAAGTTGATTTGGGGTATAAAACCTGCTCTGAAACAAAAAGGATTTTAATTTCTAGTATTAGCTTATATGTCTTTGTCTGCTGCATTAACATTATCAGTATTCTTACAGACTTATCATGCAATAATTATTTTAAAGCAAATAAACTGTTTTTTGTTTGACATGGTAAGAAACAGAAAATCTTGATAATATAGGGAGGTAATTTTTTGTGTTTGTGTGTGTGTATATAGCATAAGGATTAATGAGTAGATATAGCTCTTATATGGGCTTTTTACACCCTCAAAGGTATAAATTGGTTAAGGAATTGGACATTCCCAGAGCACTAGTTTTTATTACAACATGTTATGCATGAAAAATTGCTTTCAAATTGTGATGCACATTCATTTGATGACTAAAGTAACATTAGACACTTAAAACCTGGCAAGGTGAAATTGCCTCTAAATGGCTTTAGAAGCCTGGAGCTTCCAGGCATTCCAAGAGGGCAGAGGGTAAACCTCATACACAGCAGATCAAGAACCTGCAGGTAAATCTTGCCTGTGACTGTGCAGGGGCATAGCAGGAGGAGGGTGGTATTTGCCACATATGACTGTAAGCCATCTGTGCATGCAGGTTATAGGTCAGGAAGACACCGTAGTAAGCTGCCAACACTACTTGTTACATGGTGGTTTTGTCAGTGGATCTCAAAATGCTTCACAAAGGAGATGTGCCAACATCTGCATTTTAAAAACAGAAAAATTGATATAAGGGGTGAGTGAAATATCTACCATGTAGCATAATGATATTAAAGTCTGGAGCTGAATTTGTATGTTATGTGTGCAGGAGCACACATGACTGTACACGGGTGCTGGAGTGACATATGTACCCTGTTAAAATGGATATGGCTTGGAAACAGTTCTATCAGTGTAGAATCCAAGCAAATAAATGTGTTGCCATTCACAGGGAGAGCAAAGGGTTGACAGGAATAGAGAACACTGTTTTGTAGCTCCCACTGTGCTTAGCTGTCCTTATATATGATGTCTTGTCTCAAAGTGACTGAATTTCTTGTTACTTAGATCCACAGGATAGCAAATCTTCATGTACAGTGCATGTAGTGATATGTAACAAACATCAAGATTTGGTGCTATTCTATTTCAGCACTCTCTGTGAGGAAATATTCTGCTTTCTTGAACATATATAAGATAAATGACAGAAGTTGCTAATGCCAGTTTAAGTTTCAGAATACTTCCAGTGAAGAACTTGAAAGCAGAATAATGTATTGGTATTCAAGGAAGTTGTACTTTGTAACAACAGAAAAATGAAAATACAGTTTATGTATTGTTGGTTTTATTGGTTTGGGGGTTTTTGTTTGCTTTTATTAGGGAAAGAATTACATGTGCAACTTTAGGGCATAATTTTACCAGGTCTTTTTTAAATCATCAGAGTTACCAGTTTTGCTTTGAAAGAACACGTTCTGCAAGCTGTGATAATACCACATCCTTCAGGTAGCAGCAGCAGGAAGAAGCAAAAGCCAATGTGTGTGAGTTAGTCCAGCTTAAAATATTCTTGTTAAAGACAATCTTAAATGGAAAATTTTATGTGAAAATAGGCAGGAAGGTGATGATTTTGGCTTTCAGATCTGAAATGAGTGAAGTTACACAGTTACTAATACAAAGGGATTCTGGGAAGTTTGTAATATGGTTAAGAAATAAAATGCGTTGTAATCCAGAAAAATTCAATAATCAAATTGTATGAATCAAGAAATAAGATGATTGCCAGAGACCTCTGAAAGGCATTTTTATACTTGCCTTTAATACAACGTATCCTACATAAGTATAGGATGCATGCCTCAAGTTAGCCACTGCAAGACAGAGGATGCTCAACACGAGAGATCAGTGGTGTGGCTTAGGAAAGCACAGCATTTTTTAGGAATAACAAACTATTACATCAGTTTTGCAAGAGAACAGAGTGAAGCTGAAACTTCAATTGAATTTAAACTTCATTCCAGGTTTCTGTAGATGGAGAAATATAGCTTTCTAGCATGTGCAGTTCTAGGTTTTGATTTAGAATCATGTTAGCAAACTAGAGAAAACTGAAAGGTGATGACAGGGGATTAGTGAGAACTTCGAAGTTTTATGAGCAACTGAAAGGGAGTATGCCAGAGGAGATAAAAGAAATAGGGCAGACTGTTGCTGTTATGAATCTTATATGTGGTTTTCCTCATCTTTGAGCTGTTTCTTCATCATCTTGGGCAAAATACTTAAGATGATGGTTAAAGTATGTCTGTATCTTACAAAAACATGATGTAGTGTTGCAACTAATTTAATTTAACCTTGAAATTTAAATTAGAGTTAACATAGCAAGGCGCTGAAATGTGTAGTTAAATGTTAAAAGGAGGAGCTGTGATGATTACAAGTCTTTCAGAAGTGTAATAGAATGTGGCTCAACTGGATATAATGCACTGGCATTATGCACATGTCATTTTATTCTTCAGCATGGAGCTCTCTCCTAAGATAATGGAAAGAACCTGCCATTTAAGTCATTTTAAAGTGGACTGAATGATGCTAGAGAACACTCTGTAGCTGATGGATGAAAATGCTTAATAGATAGTAAGAGAAAACATGCTGATTTCTGTAATCATCCTCAGTTATGTGCAGACAAATCCACTGTATCTTAAAACGTTATTTTAGGCACACTATTTTAGACATTCAATACTGAGAGCAATGTGTTGTACTATAGTGATTGTTAGGCTGATAGGCTCTGAGGAAGATGCGGATCATGAGCAGGGCTGCTCAAGGCATGAGAAACAGGAAAAGATTTGCAAAACATTAGCTAGGTTTGTTCTGATCATTTTGAGAGAGAACAAGGAAGGGAGTGGGTTTATTGTGTATGGTCTTTCTTCCCCTTTCTGCCCCAAAGTACAACCAGATGATTTTCTAACCATGAAGGCCATATGTAGCTACACAAATAAAACATGGGATGCTTAATCAAAGCGAGTTCAGGGTGTAACCTGATCATCTGCAGGTGTGTATCCAGCTTTGTACAACTGCATCAGGTTAGTTGTTTTCTACTCTTTATGCAGGATCATAAAGTAGATGATGTATTTAGAGTCAGGTGTGGCAGGGCAAGCACTACAAGGCTAAAATCTTGCAATGATTGCTACTGCATTAAGTAGCTCTATATGCTGTACTAATTAATGTGCCCCTCATTATGGGCCAAACCAGCATTTTTTATATCATTTGGTTTATATCTGTAATTGAAAAGTCAAATCTAGGACTTTGTACTGCATGGAGAAGGGCACAGAAAGGGAAGAGTCAGGGAAAATAAGAATTTTCATTAAAATTTGCAAGTGATTCTAAACCAACTGCATTAAGACATTTCATTTGTTGTGTTTGTGTCATTTACAGTAAATACTTACTCTTGAAAGTTTGTCTTTAGAGGCCTAATACTCTATAGTATTGTACTGCCTAGTGTGATGCAACTCGTCTTTCACAAACATGTTCTCTCTCCATTCCATTTCAGCTTTATGTATATGCTCATACAGACTTGAAGGTAAAAGACCCAGTATGTTAGTTGTCATGTACACATCAGCATACACTTTGATTTAAAAGTCAAATTTCATTTTTATGGTGTTCATGTTATTTTATCCAAATACTTGTATTTGAAAGACTTCATACTTGTGTACTGCATTTGTACACAGTGATTGTATTTTTTACTTTATAAATAGTAATTATAAAATCTGTGTATTGCAATTGTTTCATGTAATTTTTACACCATTTTTCTCCGTGCTAAGTAACTGGAGTTCTGATTATTTTTTTTTTAACCATTAATCTGTGTAACGTAGGAGATGGCTTAAAATTAACATAAATGCGACAATATTTAAGAGAGATAATAGTGCACAGTGCCACTGCAACACTAACTCTGAGGTGAAAATACTAGGTGATGCCCTTTCAATAGAGACCATTTTTCCCCCAATAGAATTGAAATCTAATTAAACAGATTTCTTTTTCCCACATGAATTGGGAAAAAAATGAAAAAGAGTAATAATAATAATAATAATAATAATGATAGAGGTTCAGAACACACATTCAGGCATGGAAAGACCAAGGGCGCTGTATGATTAATCTGAAGTAAAAGTAAAGAAGTCTTTCATTATTCATCAGTTAATGACAGTTAGGAGCAAGCTGCAGTGTTTCGATAAATGAGAAATGTAAAGTGGTAGTGTGAAGCAGCCGTCTTCCTCTCAAAGTAGAACATAAGACTCAACCAAGCTCCTCAATGAAAATGCTAATTCCATATGATTAATCCTTTCTTCTTTTCTGTCAACATGAATATTAAGTAACTTCCTCTCCAGGGTCACTGGTAACTTGTAACTGTTTTACTTCAGGCCCCCCTGCCCTGAAACATACAGCCTGACCTTGGCACTTAAAATTACCCTTTTTGTTTGTTTCTGCCCCTTTGAACTGTAGTTCTTATTCAGGTCATTCTGAAGGAGGGAGGCAAATGGCAGAACAAGCAGTCAGTGGTGATTGCTGATATACCAGGACTAGGGTTTTGTCAAGTTCCCATGGCAAAGAGGCTAGATATGGGAAGAGTTGCCTATGGGCAGTGTGATCCTGATCTTGCCTTCACTGAAGATAAGGGTTTAAAATCAGCATTGGATGTTTTTCTCTGTATGTTTACAAGAGTGCCTGTGTATTTCATGTGTCTTGTTTGTGTCATTTACAGTAAATACTTATTCTTGAAAACTTGTCTTTAGAGGCCTAATACTCTAAAGTATGGTATTACCTACTGTGATACAACCATTCTTTCATATGAATGCATGAATGTTCTCTCTCCATTCCATTTCAGCTTTATGTATATGCTCACATAAACTTGAAGGTAAAAGATCCAGTATGTTAGTTGTCATGTACACAGCAGCATATTAGTCACTTTGATTTAAGTCAAATTTCATGTTTATGGTTTTCATGTTACTCTATCCAAAGACTTGTAATTGAAAGACTTGATAGTTTGGCTTTTTATTTGAAACAAGGCTAATAAAGCACTTAAAAACCTTCAATCTCTCCTTACTTTGTGTAAGGGAAAGAAACAAAACCTGGTTTCAGAACTCAATTTTTGATGTCGTTCTTCATGGTGTGCTGAGTAAATTTGTAGTGTAAAGATATTATTAAATCAATACAGGCATGGCTATTATAAAAACTGATTTAAAAGATGGCTGTGCCCTGTGCACACATTCCAGATAATAACTTGACCCTCTCTTTCCTTTCTACTACCCCTCAGTGACCTCTCTCACCTGCATACACTTCTGTTGCGTTCCACTCGGCTCTTAATTGTACATTAACACCAGCTGTTTCTTTGGTGTAGCCAGGCTAGCAGATGTAGCATTGATGCTTTGTAGGTTGGCTCTCATTAATGGTTAGGTACACTGCCCCTCTTTTTGTCAATATCTGCAGTATCTCCAGATTGAGCTGGGTTAGCTAGTGTCTAGCGATGTCTGTTCTAGAGAATGGAAGTATCTTACAGTATGCATAGGTAACCACTGTCTTAATGTTAGTTGTGAAACACAAGCTGTTTTAAAATATGCTGCCTTACACTCCGTGGAATTTAGGTATGCTTGTTTCAGTTTTTAGGTAGATAATACACACCTGAGTGCTGAAAGTAAGTGGCAGTTTGCATTGTTTGAGTCCTCTAAAAGAATAAAAGTTTCTACTTGTATGTCATGGTTTAAACCCAGATGGTAGCTAAGCAGCACACAGGTTCTCTGATGGTAGTATGGATTTGAGTCCTCTGGGACAGGCCAAGTAAAATTAGGTGTCTAACCTAAGTCTCTCAGTTGAGTTCCTTCTCACTGGAGAGGCTTGTGCTAATGGTTTATTCTGTTCCTACTGGCCTTAAAAAATACGTTAGGATGGTATGAATCTCTGAAACGGAGTTCTTTCTCCTTTTACTGTCAAACAAGACTTTATGTATAGGTTAGACAGCTGATCTCTGTTTAAGACCTCGTTTCAGAAGAAAGGATTGTTGGGAAATGAAAGGCTCACCACCCACTGACTGATGCCCAACCTGTCCCTGAGCAGCAATTGGTCCTTTCTGCATAACTCCACCCACTTTATATACTGGGCATGATGTGCTGTGGTATGGAATACCCCTTTGGCTAGTTTGGGTTAGGTGTCCTGTCTCTGCTTCTTCCTGGTTTCCTGTGCCCCTCCTCACTGGCAGAGCATGGGACTGAAAAGTCTGGGTAAGTGCTACTGGGCAACAACTAAACCATTGGTGTGTCATCTGCATTGTTCTCAGACTGAAGCTGAAACACAGCACTGCACCAGCTACTAGAAAGGAAATTAACTGTATCCCAGCAGAAACCAGGATAGCACTACAGTGCAATCAGAATGGAAGGTCCAGGACTTTCCTGTTTGTTATTTGAAACAGGCATAGGGAGTGTCTGGAGTGTTAAGTTCATTGGAACTACTTTGAGGTAATTTTTTTGTGATTACTCAGTGGTTTTCTAAAGAAAAGACTAGAAGAAAAACAAATATTCCATAGATAAGCTCAGAGGAAGTTTTTATTACTTATGTGCTGTGTGTGGCCACCTGTTTCAGAGATGATTTGCATTTGGCTTTGGACTTCAAAATGTTCACTTGTTTCATATATTATGGCACTTTTTGCAAAGGAAAGAGGACTCTGCTTAATGTTTTGAGCTACAGGTTGGATTTGGTTTACGAATAAAGGGGGGAACATCTATATGTTTGCTTGTATTATATTTGAAAATACATATATTTGTGTGTAAATATAGTGATAAATTCTGTAAAGTTTTCTCAAAATGTAAGTCTTATCTGTATGTAGGATTCCGTCATGGCAAACTTGTTTGTCTTTTCCCCAGATGTGATATGCTTTATTGATGAAATGCCATTAAATTTGTTTTAATTTCAAATCCAAAAGATCATTATTTTAGTTTTGCTTATCTGATGAATAAAACTGTAATGTTCTTAATGAAGCTGCTGACTCAGAGTAGTGCTCTCAGTACTCTGAAACTGAGTATTTTCTCCCTACATATTGTTTGCATAGTTCCCAATGCTGCTAATCTGTTGTTTCAAACCCAATTTATAGAACTGTTAAATACATTAAGTCTGTCCCAGTCTTGCTCTTTTAAATGATTCTGCCTCCCTCTGCCAGATTTCTATGGTTTTAGGTTATGACTGTAGAAAGAATAGCAAATGATGAGGATTTTTCATGACCAGCATTTAGAAATTATTGTGTATGTTGCTGAGGAGAGGCAGATGAAAGAGTGGAAGTAGGAGGCTAGATATTCTAATGTGATGTGCAGAAGATGATGAACTAGCACTTTGGAGATGGGGAAAGTTCAGTGTAAATCTGCTGTATACAGTATATCACAACACTTTATCTGGAGAAAGAAAATAATAGCAAATTTACTTGGATATCATGTAGTTGAGCCATTGTTTGACATCTGTAAAGAAAGGGTTACAACAGATAGCAATAAATTGATGTAAAGAAAGGCATCAATTGGTTTGCCACAGGGATTTTTTGTATTTGGGTTGTGTCTTGTTTAACATCTTCGTTAATAATCTGAGCGAGTGGGTAAACTGCATGCTAATTAAATTCACAGATGATACTAAGCGGGGAGGTGTTGCAAACATAGGGTGGCCAGATTCTCTAAGTGAAAATCTGGACCACCTGTCATGGCAGGCATGAAGGTTTTTAGCAGGGATGAGGGAGGGGGGTGTGCACAGAAGGACTTGACAGCTTGTGGGAGGGGAAGAAAGACTGCCCACTCCACCCCCTCCTTAACCAAGCACACCCTCACTTTCTTTCTCCAGCATCCTCTGGCTTGGATCCATTGTAGTTACTGTTTGCTGTCCTCAGGTCGTGAAAAATTTACTAGGTACCTATTAGCTGAAAAGCAAAACCTCTTAATCAGTGATAGATGTGAAAGACTGAGAGGAGGGGAGGAAGCAGTAGCAAGCTCCAGGCAAATCATCTTGCTAAGCTCATCTTCCTGCTGCTGAAAATTTGGATGACACAAGTATTTTCGACATGAAGGTTGGAAGCTGACCCTTCCATGTTAAAGTGATTTATATTGCTCTGACAAATGTGGAGTTGCTTATTTTACATAGAAGCCGTAATGGTAAAAAGGCGGTATGCCTCCCTCTGAGTTTGTAGACGGTTGTTTAATAGCTGATCTTACATAAATGGTTGTGGCCAACAAGAATATAAGTCATGATGCAAGGCACTGAGTGCCAAGTGGAAATTTTCTTCTCTTTTGCTTATGTGTGATAGAGCCAGCTATTTTTCTGCCTCCTCCACTGGCCCAGCCTGCTGTTTCTTGTTCTTTCCTCACTATTTGCTAAATACCTGGTATGTTTGCTTTTCGCTTACCATTGCGTGGGAAATATAAGCAGCACATTCACTACTTCCATTTCTGTTCTTTTGAGGATTCTGAGTAACAGGTTTGAAAAAGCTTTGGCTATAACTTTGGTAGTCCCCAATCATGTGAACACTTGAACCACGATGTGCACTCTGTGCTGAACCTTCAGCTTTCTGGAGGTGATATAGCATTGATCAAGGGGAAAGATCAAAGTGTTATTCATAGGAAGCAGCCAGTTTCAAAGGAGTAGCATTACTCTTTCTGCCTTTTACATGCAGCTCAGAATTAGCTGAGAAGGTAACTTCATTCCTGTTGTCCATTCTTTTTTTACTCATCCTGCTAATGATGTACTGAATAGCTTGTGGCCCTTGCTGTCTTGGGGACAGTTTTGGAGAAACTTGAAGATCTCTTTTACACAGCTGCAACTACAAATAAAGCCCAACTTGTGCCTACCAAAAGCTAATCTGCTTAGGAGAGAGGGTTTGAAGTTCTGTGGTCTGGCAAAACAATGTGCTTTCTGATTTTCTGAGTACCATGTTCTTTTCTTGGAATTTTATCTGGGCAGCCCACTTGCTCTCTGCAAGTTCAGTGGCAGCAATGCCAAAAATCACTCAATCCAATATTGTGTGTGGATGTTTGCTATGTATTTAGCTGTAATCCAGTTCTGTGTTTGTTAACACAAACAATAGCTGGTTCAAAGT
Organism: Melopsittacus undulatus; assembly: GCF_012275295.1. Lineage (NCBI taxonomy): Eukaryota > Metazoa > Chordata > Aves > Psittaciformes > Psittaculidae > Melopsittacus > Melopsittacus undulatus. Next base: position 109,359,300 of record NC_047528.1, on the reverse strand, counting down.
GTAATGGCCATGTGACAAATGATGAGCATGTCATGCTGCCTTTTTGAAGCTTTCTGCTCTTGGCTTTTGTTTCCTAGGCATCTTTCCCTGGCAGTGTTATGCAAATGAACCAATTAATGACAGACAAAATGGCCTTCCTGCATCGCCATGTTTGTAATCAGAAGGGCAATGCTGTAAGTCACGTACCTATTCAGCGTGCTCTGTAGGCCACTGCGAGGGCATGATTAGCCTGACTGTGGAAGACAATTGCAGAGGCATCTGCTCGGTTAATTTTGAGAGAAAATTTACCAGATGGAGGCTGAAGATTTAAGTGATTAGAAGGTAGTAGATTGGAATACAAATTGGATTAAAAGAAATTAGATTGATATAAATCGAATTGAGTCACAACAGTTTGGGTTGTGTGTACCAAGGGGCAATGGATTATGGGAGAAGCAGATGCTCCAATGAGATAGGAATTAATGTGGCTTTGACGGTCCATCTGGGAAGGCCTGAATATCGAGTACATCCCTAATCTCTCTCTCCATTTATCAATGCCATAATGTTAATTAGTACTTCATTCATTAAGTTACTTACAGAGGAAAAAAATCTCACCCCTAGCCCCTCTCTGCTTGAGGATTTGTTGCTGTGCCAAGAAATGGAAATCTCTTTTTAGCTGAGCTAGTTACAGTTGACTGTTACGCTAGACCTGGGTCATTTTCCTCATGCTTGCGGCTGCTTTTGGTGTAAATAAAACTTATGGGGCTTTGTTTTGCAGTAAAGGTCTCTTTGTAAATCCAGCAGCATAGTTTTTTAAGTCCTTTTCTTGATCCCTCCAGCACACCAATCCTGTGCTACCAGTAATAAGCCTCCTTCCCACAGTTTTAATAAGGTACTATATATTCTACCTGATATTGTTGCATAGCATTTTGGTTTATGACCAAGATATAGGTATGACATTAATAGTGAGAGGCAGGTCTTCTTTGGGAGAAAAACAAGAAAGTGTGTGTGCATGTGTAAAACCTGTATTAGAAAAAGCTGTGTGGGAGAAATGTGCTGCACCTGAAAGACCTGTTGAGAGGCTTGCCCTTAGGTCTGCAAAGCTGGCTGATGACAGAGCTGTTCGCTTTCAAGTGTATTTCTATTACCTAAGCAGCATTCTAGAAGGTAAATGTTTGGGTTTCTTAAACTCTGAAAAGTGACATGAAATAATAACTTGATTTTTTTTTCCATTAAATGGAGAAAATTAGAAAAGGAAAAAAGTCTGTAAACAAATACACCAGGATTTTGAGTTTAATTATTTTCCTAGCCACAGTCTTCTGGGAAAAGAAGGAAAATAATAAATTAGAAGTATGTTTATTGAAAGTTCCAGAGATAGGACTTTCTCTCTTCCCCAAATACACACATAGGTATAATGCAGTTGTATTAAGATACATAGAGTGGAAGCACTGGTAAACATTGGTCTTCATGCAAGCACTGTTGTAGTGGCAGGGGGGTTGGAGCTAGGTGATCTTAAGGTCCTTTCTGACACAAACTATTCTGTCATTCTATGTTTTTCCAGATATATTTGATTTGTTTTTAGATGTTAAGGAAGCTTTGATTTCACTTCACAGAGAAAGCCACTGCAGCTGCAGTCCTAAAGTTATTAATCAGAAAAGTAATAGGTATAAAAGCATGTTGCTGCTCTACCGATAGAACCTAAAATATCAAAGATATCTACAAAATATCTTACATTATACCCCTTTTTGTAGTTAGGGAAAATAGGATTTGAAGCTTTCTTTGTAGAACTTGATCTCTGCTTTCATCATGTTTTTGGAAAAACTTTTCTATAACCAGCTAAAGCTTCGTAAGAGAAACTATTTGACAAATGGCCAAGGTGTAATCTGTAGGTTTCTAAACTGAGAGATTACAGTGAGCTTTAGATAATCCATCATATTACTTTGGATTTTATTTTGAGTTTTGCTGCCAAATTGATATTGATTGGCTGATAGTGCCTTGCAGCTTTACAAAAGCTTATTTTAGGATGTCTGCTTGGAATTCCCTAGGTGTTCACAGCTGCTGTAGTTCAGAGGAACAGGGTGGGAGCCTTGTTGCCAGTGTCAGCAGTGAACAGTGGCTGCAGGGTGTCAGAACACCAAAGTTGTATGTGTGCTGTGCTTACAGTAGGAATCCTACACCTTCATAATATCATTTCAAGACTGCTTTAATGGATGAAATCATATTTATTTCTGTCACTGTTATCTAGTGTTCTTTTTGTAATACTTAGAATCACAAACCTGATTTCCATGGCATGCAAAATATGTAATTGTTTACATCTGCTGACTTGAATAGCATTTTTCTAAGTTGCACTACGTGAGGATAGCTTTGTTGAATTGAGTGGACCAAACTGTATTGCTTCTGATTTGCAAAACTCATTACCTTGACTACCTTGAGGTACATCTACCTGTTTGCCACCTCAGAGTTTTTGTCTATCTGTGAGATACCCGACTGTTTTTTTTCAGGTTTTAGGATTTTGGATTGTTAGCGACAACAGAGATGTTTTCATAAATGTGAAGATGTAGGAAGAGATAAGAAAGTAAGTTTCCTTGGCTGAAATAGCTCTGTGTGTAGTCTTCTGTAAAAGTTAACGTGTCAGAACTGTCAAGAATACCTAAAAATATTGATAAAATTGACATTAAATTTGTGTTGTGGAGTAAGGATGAGTCATTAATCAGAACTAAAACACAAACAAGATTCATAATTGTTTTTAATGGCACAACATTGTGGACATTTTTACTTTGTATATTAAAATATGCATATGAAAGCCAAAGGTCAGATAATTGTAAGTTTATTTGAATAGGCTTTTTGAAGACAGGTTCAAAGTTTGTAGCTGGAGAACAGCCTTCTTTTGATTTTGTGGAGTTTATATAACACTTTCCTTACAAAGTTAGTTACATAGCCTGATTTCACAGATGGCTGACAACTATTTGACTTACAATTTTTGAAGGGATCTGGACCAGATTGTCAAAGCTTTTCTTATAGCTGTTGTTTCAGTTTAGTATTGTTAAAGTGGATGTAAAGTTTTAGACTTTGGAGAGCCTGTGGTTATCAACCCTTCTATGTAAAAGTCTAAGATTTGCTTGCTCCTAGTTTGCCATTGGTTTTTACAGTGATATGTGGGCAGATGGAAAGCTCCCCTTTGGCTGGCTTGTAAGCCATTGTTAGTTCCCCAGTACTATGATGACAATATGCTAGTTGTATAATAAGTTATTGTGCTGTATATGAACATTGTCTGTTGTTTTTCTTTCTGTCCTTGACCTGAAAATGAGCTAAAAGATATTTGGTAGAGTCAGACATACACTTATGCTTTGCCAAATTCCAGAGTTATTTTGAAAGGCTCCCAAGGGAAGAGCTGTTGCGCTTGAGCTCTACTGGATGAATAGAGAAAAGCTTGCTCTCTGCTTCTGTTACGTACATATCATAGATTAATTTGAATTAAAAGGGAACTCTGGAGGGTAGTCTGGCACATATGTGTGTATACATTTTATGTATGTAAGAATGGTTTCAGTTTGTTTTTTGGTGGGTCTTTGTGTGTGTTTGTGGGGGGGGGGGGTGGTTTGTTATTAAGTATCGGTGTGTTATTAAATAAATAGTTGTTTAGTATCTGCTTCCAGGGAGCATAGCAATGGTGGATATTGTGCCAAGAGAGCACAAGCATTGAGACTGTACTGATAGGGCAAGGGACAATGGCTTCAAATTTAAACAGGGGAAATTCAGGTTAGATAAAGGAAGAAGTTCTTTACTGTTAGGGTGGTGAGGCACTGGAATGGGCTGCCCAAGGAAGCTGTGAATGCTCCATCCCTGGCAGTGTTCAAGGCCAGGTTGGACAGAGCTTTGGGGGACATGGTCTAGTGTGAGGCATCCCTGCCCATGGCAGGGGGGTGGAGCTAGATGATCTTAAGGTGTTTTCCAACCCAAACCATTCCGTGATTCTATGTTAGCTGCATTTTTTCATCTTACCTATTTGCAATATGGGTGATTCTAATGTACTTTTGAGAAGTGCTGCATGAAAAGGAATGGAAATGGATTTTGTTATTTCATGTTACGTGAGAAAAGATCCATTAGTAAAGTTGTTAATCAAGATGGAATTTTCACTATTAAAACCAGCACAGAGACAGTTTCACTTTGTGCTGGCTATTCTAAATTTTGACTTGTAATTCAGATTGGGGTTTTTATTATCCTGCGCTGAGGCCCCAGAATTGGAGTGTGACACTTGTATGTTGGTTTGTGAGGAGAAAAATAGTGAAGTGAATTAGAATAAATTTCCATTGCCTTAGAATTGATACAAGGAGGCACAAAATGTAATCAGTTCTAAGTAATGATAAGTTTGATGGCTTTGTAATGGAAAGTAACCGTTTTGCCTGAAGGTAGTTGACTTAGTTTCAGGTCCTCAGAACCTCAGTACAAAAGGTGTGAGAAAAGCAGAATGGAAGAGCAGGACCTGGGGATGGGGAGTATCTGGGACTAGCTGATGGCCAGGATGGGAGCAGTTAAACTACCTGATAAGTAGGACAGGATGATGGCTATGTCTGTAATGTTAATTAAGCTGCGAAAAGTAAACGACCCTTAAAGACCACTATCACAATTTTGTATGAATGTGGGAAACTTTCTGGAAATGATGTAATATGCCCGGTGACCATATAAGGATGGCCTGTAGAGCAATACGGGGACACACGTTAGGAGGAGCCATCCGCCGTGTCTCCTGGCGCCGCAATGAAGAATACCTGCTGGTCAGCTTCAAACTGTTGGCGAGTTTGTTCATGGAGTTTTCTCCGAATCAGAATAGAACTTTAGAATGCTTCCCCTGAAATAATTTCCTGCTTATACAATGGAATTTTATGTTTGCAGTGTTTCTTTATGATTAAAGTTGATTACACCTTACTTAGCGAAGTTACACTTTCATACAAGAGAAACTTAATAGGATCAGCCCTCCAATAAGATTTGGTCAGATGTTTTTAATGACAGTTATTGATCTCTCATGTCAGCATTGCCTGCTATCCCTTCTTTAGCAGACATGCACTATAAGAAAGGTGACTTATCTGCGGATACATGTCCTGGGGAAGTTAGGATGTGTTGCTTAATGGATTAATTTTGCTCGAGGAAAAGCTTTCAGAGAGGACCTTATCATCTCTGATGCAGCTTTGTCAAAAACCTTACCTTGGAAACAGTCATATCATTGGAGCCTGTTCCCATCTACCAAATCTCAGGGGAGGGGGAGAGATTGTGAAGTATGAATTTCTGAAATGTAATCTTTACCATGTCACTTTGCCTAGAGGAATGCGTCTGGGATAATCAGCCTGATGCCAGCGCATCAGCCTGTGCTCCAGTTGAGTTTCCTCATTATCTTGACTTTTTTTGTACATTATCTTTTGTTCAAACTAGGATGTGAGTGACTGGATCTCTATCTGAGATCTCTGCTTGCTTTCAGTCAATTCTGTGGTTAAAAGGGTAGTGAAAGCAACATACTTATTCATTATATCTAAGAGATATGTGTAATAAGTGTTTCTGATAAGTACTACCTAAGTGGAACAAGGCATATGAAGAAGCAGGAAAATGAACAGTAACTGTGACTGTCTTTTAGTAGATTTAACTAAGTAGCTGCAGGAGTGTCTTTTTGCAAGCTTAATGTTACGTCATTCAGAAGTGTTAGAGCCTGTGTAAGCTAAAAAGGAGCCCAGCCAACAGATTCTACATAGCTAGGAAAGATTCTACAGAGACTTTTGTAGCTATCCATCCTGTCCTAAAAGAACATTATTCTTTCAACTGTGATTTTAGTATCTTAATTTCAGTTGTTTTCTTGTGTTTTGTTGTTTTTTTTTTTCCTTATTTGTACAGTGAAAATAACCCAAGATTCTAGCATAAAATAAGTTTCTTCTGCATAAAAATATATCTTTGGAGCTGTCCTCTAACCAAATTCAACTACCTTCAGGCCTTTTACTTCCTACATCTATTGTTTCCTGTTGCGGGAGTTGGTTTTGGTAGGTTTTGTTGTGGGTTTGTTTGTTTTTTGTTTTCTGTTACAGTTTTGCTATTTCTTTTCCTGATAAACGGCCCTTTTACACTGTCTGATGTAGAATATGCGTTATTGGCAAAACTTTTACAAGGAATTAATTCAAAATCCTGTCAAAAGTACTGAACAAGCTAATAACCTCAGACCCAGTATTGATTGCTTTCACTTCTAGGCATAAGCTGAAATAAATTTCAAAGCTGCATAAGCTTTGAAATATCGGCATGACTTCTTTTGGTTGATGTTTATTTATTCTCCTACTGTTTTCTAGTAAAGTGTATTATGATCTTGTCTTTCAAGTTTAGTTGTCTGTCAGGCATTATTTTTTTTTTCTGAAGTAAATATATAATACACCTATGAAGCATAACTTATCAGAACTATTGAACTGAAAGTGTTTCAAATGGAGTATATCACATCATATATTAAACTTCCCTTTGCATAGCAATTAAATGAGAACAGTAGGGGGAATAGAATAGTAGGTGACAGATCTGTAGTAGGGATGATGTTTGCTATGCATAATGTTAAATGGCCATTAGTCCTGTTACTGAAAGTCTAGTCCTGGCTTTCTTTCTTGAACCAAGTGGATGATCATAGAATCGTAGAATAGTTAGGGTTGGAAGAGACTTTAAGGTCATCTAATTCCAACCCCCTGCCATGGGTAGGCACACCTGCCACTAAACCGTGTCATCCAAGACTCCATCCAAACTGGCCTTGAGCATCACCAGGGATGGAGTATTCACAACATCTTTGGGCAACCCATTCCAGTGCCTCACCACCTTCACAGTAAAGAACTTCCATATATCTAACCTAAACTTCCCCTATTTAAGTTTGAATCCATAAATTAAAGCTATTATTAAAGCTATGTCTTTAAAATGTTAAAGAAACCAAATTGTGAGCCTGAGTGATCAGCGTAGGGAGAGCTTTCCTGTGTGTAGAAAGTCAGGTAGAAAAAAAGAAAGAGGTAAAGAGATACACATAAATGGTATGTCAGTACCAGTAGCCACAAATATTTTGTTGACTTAAGAAATTAATGTAAAGGCTATGAATTTAGTGTGTACTGCTGCTTTTCTTGTATGACAGACCATTGGCTTTGTAGATGCTTATATAAAGAGTAGTATTAATAGATGAAATCAACTTTAAGTCTTGATGTGAAGTTAATAAATTAAAACTGGAGGAGAGTGAAGTGCAATAAATAAAGATTTTTATTTTTTTCCTTGAAATTTGAAAGATGGTGGTTTATAAGGACTAGGAATTGAATTGTCAAATGCCTTTGGGATGTGGACCTGCTTAAGTGAGTCCAGCGGAGGCCAGAGAGATGCTCAGAGGGCTGGAGCACCTCTGCTGTGGAGGCAGTTGGAGAGTTGGGCTTGTTCAACCTAGAGAAGAGAAGGCTCTGGGCAGGCCTTGTAGGAACCTTCCAGTACCTAAAGGGAGACTACAAGAAATCTGGAGAGGGACTTTTTGCAAGGGCATGTAGTGACAGGACAAGGGGGGATGGCTTTAAACTGAGAAATTATAGATTTAGATTAGATATTAGGAAGGAACTCTTCACTGTAAGAGTGCTGAGGCACTGGTACAGAGTGCCCAGAGAAGCTGAGGGTGCCCAGAGAAGCTGTGGCTGCCCCATCCCTGGCAGTGTTCAGGGCCAGGTTGGATGGGGCTTGGAGCAACCTGTTCTAGTGGAAGGTGTGGCTGCCCATGGCAGGGGGTTGGAACTGGATAAGCTTTAGGGACCCTTCCAACCCAAACCATTCTGCAATTCTATATGTATCACACATGTAGGTATACACACACAGAGAGCACATTACCTTTAAGGTAAGGATTGCATGGTGGCTTTGTGGAAGTGTAGCAAAAAATAGAATATTGACTCTTTGGTTTAGTTTTCTTCTTATTGCTGTGTCTCTATAGTAAATCTGTTTCTTTGATGGATAAAAATTCTTTCATCTGATTATTTATGTATTTATTTATTTATTTAATTCTTTTTAGGGTTATTTGACTATAGAGTCAACCAGGTTAAGTTGAAAATAATAGGTACTCTGTTTATATGCTGTATGTGTAACTCTAACTGTTTGGTACATTGGATCCCTGAGGGAATTTATGAGGAAGTTTGAGCATATTATATCAAATCCATGAGTGTTGTTGGTGATCATGAAAAACAGCCTGGCTTGGTCAGAACACTGGTGGTGCTGAACTGATCAGAATGAATGAGTGACTGTTGTGTTTTACACCCTCCAAAAGAGTAGTCTGGAAGGTGATTGTCAGGAAATGTCTTCTCTAACACATCTGATTTGAATTAGCACAGGGGAAGTGGAAGAGCAGAGTGTCTCAGGCACCTAAAGCACAATATGTAATGTAGATCTTTTTATTCTACTTTTCTTAGCTGTTCACCTCTTTATTTCACAACTTTGATTAGGTGGTATCTAAGTACACAAATTCATAAGGCATGAAGGGGGAGTATAAGAGCTGGTGGCAAATATATTTCAATGCATGTGCGGTACCTGGACATCCAAATAACTGGATCTTCCTCTCATCTGTTTATGTCAAAGTGTTTCCTCCAGCAGATTCCTCTTGCTTGGCTCTGGTACAAGGGCTCCACAAGTTCAGTGTCCTGACCTCTATAGACATTATTAATGAGTGATGCAGAAACAATTAATACATAAAGGTAGATTTGAAAGCAAGTGTTAGTTACCTGTGAAGTGACAGTTTATCAAAAATCTATAAACTCATCAATTATTATTAAGGAAACTATGCATTTTCCATTAGTCAACATTTATCAAATGAGCAATTATCAGTAGTTACCAGGCTTTGGTATCTGAAAATGACAGCTGTGTTTTGTTAGAGTGACAAAACATTATCAGTGTCTTAGACAATTCAAGTTGATAACTTGATGTTCCCTTTACAATGATGATGACTTTATTCACAAGTAAACATGCAATAGAACAGCATTAATGTTTAGTGAGCAATTTAATACAGGATTTCATGAGGCATATTTTAGTTTTCATTAACTGTAGACTGTAACTTAAATTTTATCATAGGAAGTTCAGATACATTCTTTAGGAAATATGGAAAAAAAAATCTGCATTTAAGCAGAAGTACTAGTATCTACCAGTAAAAACAAATACTATTAGAAAAGCTGGACTTGGCTGATTCAGTATTTTATTCCTTATTTACTCCAGGCAGTGTTTGGAAAAATTTCATAGCTTTTCACTGGAATAAAAATTGCTATTGGTGAAGTCACTTTGAATGTGACTTGCTTTAATATATTGTTTTGTGTTTTTGACTTGGTGCTGGCTTGTGGATTTGAATGATAGCAAACAGGGTGAACAGCAGCAAACAGTCAGCAATATAGTCTTACTTTCTTGTTTACCTGGGAAGAAATCGGTGAAAATATACTTACCTGTTCAGGTGAGCAATTAACATGTGAGATAAAGCAGTGCATTAGTACTGTTCCATCAGCTGTCTTTTGCTACTTGGCAGTAGTTCTGATTTACCCACAGAGGACTACTGAACTTAGTATCTTACGTTACTAATTGTCTGAGCACCTCACCCATACTAGGTTTTCTAGCTCTGGTAGCATCCACTGTACTATGGCATTCACATCTGTCCACAGCCTTATTTTCTGGCAGTCTGAATATTTCTACTAATTGACATCTGCTGTATTGTGAATGCTGCTTTCTACCTTCCTTTGCCTTATCCCCACAGAAAAGCTGTTTGAAGGGGAGAATATTGAGCTATCTAGTAAAGCATGGTAAAAAGATGTGGTGTTTTGCCTATAGTGTGGTCTTAGCAAAACTTTATATGGAACTTCAGCAGCATTAAGGCAGAACGTTTTTTATTTATTCGTTTCCACTCCCATGCCCCAAGGCTATTATATTGAACTAATATTGAAATCCAAACATTCTAAGATTGTTTATACCTTCACCACATGCCAGAAAACATCTTCATCCATCTTTTTCTAGTTTAGAGTCTCAGAAAACTAACAATTATAGGCATTGCTGGAGTGTGATTAGCAATCTTCCAGGTGCCTCTGAGGTTATGTTAAATGCAGTACTTATTTCTGTGCTTTTTCTGCTTTACCTGATAACATCAAGACACAATGCTATTATAACTAATTCTTATAACTTCGCCTGTTTTCTTTTTTCCCTTGTTTTCTTATTGGTACTAATGTAGGAATATCTCATGTTGTGGCAGATGCTAGAAGTGCACTAGAATCACTGCTCTTTTTTGCCTTTATGTGAGATAATACTTTTCACTGCTGAGTTATGCTCAGTAATATAAAATGACATGTTAAAGATACACCAGGATAAAAGTACAGATGTAAGTTGAGCAGAGATGGCTTTTCTTGACTTCTGTTGTCATAATCTTAGTAACCTTTTGTTTAATGCAACAGTATGAACAAGGAAACATTAATAGTACAGGTAGTGTACTATAATAGGCCTGAACATTACCTCTTTTTCATGTATGTTTTGGGTTATGCTTTTGAAAGGGTGCTTTTAATTGTGCTGTGCAGTAATAAGCAAAAAGATAAGCCTAAAACTTGCCCTGTGAATTAGCTGGGCAGGTGTATGTGGAGCTAAGTTTCTCAAGATGTGTAATAACCAGTCATCTGCAATAGCTGTGTGAAACTTAATGTACAGTAGATACTCTGTTTATTTAAGTAAATATAAATGCTCTCCTTTTCATAGCTGCAGCTTTCAGTTATCATGATACTGTAGGACTTTTTTCAAAGGCATGTTTTACTCAACAGCATATAACAGCTAATTTGAAGTCATTGCAGGTCATCACAGTAATGTCTGCTTAGGGACTTTTAAATTCAGGGTTACTCGTATGTGCTCTGCATGCCTGAGAGATTACTGTATTGGAAATCCCTGGGGGAAGAATGGAGAAGGAAATAGTCCAGGATAGAACACATCTACCTGCTTCAGTGAAACCACTTAAAATCTTGAGTAGAACAAGGTTCCGTCTTACTCTCCAGTAAAAGTATCATTTTCTGCCCAGTTAGTTCATGGGGTTAAGTATTTTTCTGTTCCTTCTAAATTAGGTTGTATTTGTAAGAGTATTGTGAAGTGGGGTGTAAGGGAGCCCTGCGGGAAGAATCAAAACTGAACTAGGAAAACACCATTTGGGGCTGTTAACTTTCTGTCAGGTAGACAGTGTCTGTGTCTTCCAGAAGAGAGGCAATGGAGTCAAGGTTTTCCTTGTTTTGAATTAGTGTATCCTTCTGGAATAGCTGTTGGTACTCAGTTTGATTTTGGAGGAGGGAGTCTGCTGTGCTCTCTGACTAATTTCTTGTGTGTGTTTTTCTTCCCCCCTGTTAAGTGCACATTAAGGACATAACTTGCAGCGCTAGACAGCTGAAGGTACACCCGGCCATCACAGGAATGTGTGGTATGAGCTGGCCTCAGAACACTTCTTAGGTCTTTCTACTTGCTGATTGGCATGGTCTTTGCTGCCCACATTTCAACCCCCCTTTGTGCACAAATTGCTTAATTAGGATAGAGGGAGGTAAACATTAGTTTTGTGAGAAACATCTGTACTGAAGAGGAAGAATTAGTCCTGTTATGACCTGAGGAGGGGTTTTGAATTGGGCTGTATGAGGTGGGAGGTTTAACTGTTTAGAAAGCCCTTTCTAAATGATTGAACATGGCCTATGATTCTCTGTAGAATGTACTACTTTGAATTTTGAACATTATCAGCAAACCTTTGTGTATAAGAAAATGAATATTTTGGATTTGCACTTTTGCTGCCAATTATGTTACACTCTGCTAACCATTTATCAGAATTTAGTCTTATCTCCTTTTTTTCTGACTTAAATCCCTCTAAAGTTTCACCTTTGTTCCTATTGATAATGTTAGTAGGAATTTCTTAACACAACTAGTGGGGTTTTGTTCATTCCTTTTGAGAATAAGCAATGAAGAAAGTTGATAGATTTGTGTGGAGAGTATTATGCATGTGTTTAGTCGATGTACAAAGTTAGTTTTTTAGTCCATGTACTTGATTCTATGGTTGTTTTAAACTTTAATGGAGGTTTTAGTCACTTTCAGTGTTGTGTGTGGTGTCATGGTCTGGGGACACTCTTCAGTTGCAGATTTTCCTGTTAGATTTCAAATGTCTTTTTGTGACTAGAATGGGGAATAAAACACATCTGTGTTTTCTAAATGTGCTCTAAGTTTATCTGTGCTTAGATATAAACTGTTTGTGGGTTTTCGTGTACTGGCAATATAGATTATGGATACTTTTGCTATATCAGTAGCATGGTCTGATAGCCACTGAAAAGAGCCCCTTTGCTCAGCAGTGGTACAACACTTTATGGCAAGCCTGTATGGCAATGACCTGGGTGTTAGTAAAACAGAAGTCCAGAGATGGATTTGCTCTGTAGAACTGAACCCTGTTGCTTTCCTCTTAACTTATAGAGTAAATGAAACATAGCAAATATTTTAAAATATGTAGTGCCTAGAATATAATGAAGATCCTGATGTTAAATTGCTTTTCTATGACTCTGCAAAACTGCTGGTCAGAAAATTGAGCCAAATGCTTTGCCAACCTGCCAAAGCTGGTATCTTATGTATTTAAGAAGTGTAGTCCAATAGTTCTAACAGGGCAGCTCCACTCAAAGGATTTTCAGGATCTGTACTAGAAAAGATGATTTGTGCTAACAATTAGGAGAGCTGATTTCATTTTTATGAGAAGCAAGGTAGGTGCGCGAACTACTGTGATGTGTTTGTAACATCAGAACTGTTTCACAGGCCTAATTAAGTATGCAGCAATGAATTATATCTGAATGATGCTGAAGTTGTCAGTGCTGGACTTTGGTTTTCTGTTGGGTGATGCTGTTCTTGTATTTTCTCACCTCTACATTTTGTCTCTTTATAGCTGTAATAAGGAGTATAATAATAGTGAAAGAATTATCTTTTTCAGAAGAAGGGTATTGCAGACTTTGACTAGAGTTGTGATACTGTTGTTGGATTTTTTTTTGACAAGAGTTCAATGAAGATTTGCAATGCTGTGACTTGCTTAGTGAAACTGCACTATATGAAAGCTGTAATGGAAGGCTGGCCCTGGGACTTTCCCCAGGGTGGCAGACCCAGCTCACATCCTTTCCCCATACCTTACTTTTACATGGTCTCACCTCTGCCAGCACCTCTCTTCCTTATTTCAAGAGTTGAGTGATAGGGCAAGATTTTGTTGGGGAACGTGGAGGACAGTGTTCAAGCTCTGCTACTTCCCTTTCCTAGGCAGTGGGCAGGTAACTAAGTGTAAAGGAAAGACAGAAAGGCAGAAGAACAGTGTGCTGAAGTGCCAGCACAGAAAAGTACAGGTCAAGGCACAAAGTTGTTATTGTAGAGGGCACAAAATTAGTATTGTAAGAACTTGAGTATTATCAATACCTGGTAGTCCTGATAGTTATGAACGTTTAATGATGGTGTATTCATCACCAATATTGTAAATTCAAAAACAGTATTCTGGTGGGCATTTGAAAGAAGACAATATGTTGGGTTTTATTACTTTCCAGTGGTAGAGCAAATAATTTCTTAACTTAATCCCTAATGCTAAAAATAATGTAAGTGAAAAAAGTATAACCACATTCTTTGCAATGTATGCTGCACTTGGGCTGAGCTCTTGGAGTGCTCTTGTGGACAATCCAGTGTTCCAGGTCCTTGGTTAGATACACTCTGTAGAAATGCTGGCGATGTCCAGCTCTCAGTAACTGTGTAACCAGCTTTATGATGCACTGTTGGTAGGAATTCGGGGGTGCTAGAGATGGGTTAGGAAGTACATTTTCAGGTAAAACATGGTGTAAACCAAAAAGAAAAGTGAAAAAAAGGATGAATGCAGAGAGGAGAAAAATGGAAATGAACCTATAATGATTTATGAGACACAGATGTTTGCAATGCTCTTTCAGGCACATGTATGCCTATATTGAATTTGTGTATGTGTATATATACATGCAATCCACTGCACATTTCTAATGAGCAGTTACCATTTGAGTTGCCAACTGTTGTACTAGAAATTTATGAAAGAAAAAAATACTTTTCAGGTTTGTTTTCGGAGCTTTTAATTCCTTATCTTTTCATACCTGGGCTTTTTGTGGAAAAGGGATATAAAACATATATAAACTTCGTATGTAAACTGAAGTAAAACTTCAAAGATCTGTTATGCAGTAGGTGGTAAGGCAGTGTTTTTGGATGTCCATCTGTTGAATCTGGCAGATAAAAGGATGGGAGAATAGTAGCCATGGAATCCAGAAGCACACAGGAATCTAAAAGCAAATGTAAATAGATTATTGGAATAAGGGAAAGATTGTCATGCATTTATGTGTAAGGGATCCTCCTTTAAGCCCAGTCTGCATGTGGTATAGATTTGGTAATGCCTTAGAGGTGTATATCTGTAGTTCAGCTCAGGTTTTGGGACTTGAAAGTGCTAGATGCAGTCTCTGATATCAGACAAAGCAATATCAGATGTGTACAGGATTTAATATTTTCTTTTCTGTTTTGAAAATTTTTGTGTCATGAAAGGAGTAACTTGTGAGAACTTTTTGTGAAGTCTAAAGAGGTAAAATAAATTGTTCTTTCCTCCCTTTCTTCTTTCACTCTAGGATCCCGTCTCCGCCAGGAGGATTTTCCACCACGGATCGTTGAGCATCCTTCAGATGTCATAGTCTCTAAAGGAGAGCCAACAACTTTGAACTGTAAAGCTGAAGGACGGCCAACTCCTACTATTGAGTGGTACAAGGATGGAGAGAGGGTGGAAACAGACAAGGATGATCCGCGCTCCCACCGCATGCTGCTGCCCAGCGGATCTTTATTTTTCTTGCGTATTGTGCACGGACGCAGGAGTAAACCTGATGAAGGAAGTTATGTTTGCGTAGCAAGGAACTATCTTGGAGAAGCTGTGAGTCGCAATGCATCCCTGGAAGTGGCATGTGAGTAGTTTTATATGATTAGGATTGCATAAAACTATAAATGCTTTTTATGCTGTTATCCAGCACTTGCACACAGTCAGCAGTCTGGGAGACAACAAACGTAGGTAAGTATAGCATTTTGTCATTAGTTATAGCTCTCAGTCAAGGCATTTTTACATGCATTTATACAATAGCAGTGACCATACAGAGTATGTGATTTATACTGAAGCAAGGTTCTAGCCAGTGTCTAATCATGATTGACACAAACATAGACAAGGGCTAATCTTCCTCTGAAGAATAATCTAATTTTTAAATTATGACTGAAGTTGGTTATACTGAAACTAATGTGGAAAAATACCTATCAGTTAATATAAGGTGCACTGTCTGTTTCTCTTTATCTAGTCATCTGTTACCTCAACAGAAGCAGACAGCTTCTTGGTGACTCACATTCTGTACTGCTGGAAACCTTGATATATACTCTATCATAAACATGATACAGGCCTCATTCATTATGTGAATGGCAAGTGAAATTGTTGACCATTTCTCATATCATCCAGAGCAGTCTTAGTCTTTATTGATTGTCTTAACAGAGAAGTCGTTATGGCTCTTTCAGAGACCACCCGGCATACATGATCTACTTCCAGTAGAGTTAGTGGGGACATTCGTTATATTCACAGATCAAACAAGCTCATCATACATAAAATGTGTTGTGTTTGTTGTTTGGGTTTTTTTTCCTGCTTAGATATTTGGGTTGAATAAACACTGATCTTTGTATTCAGAGTATCAACTAAGAGTAGCTGTGTATCTTCACATAAAGGTATATTTTAGTAGATTTATGAATGCTCTCCTCTTGCTGGACTTCAGTTCTCCCCACCCAGTTCTTCATCTGGCAGTAGCTTCACTAATATGTGTTTGATTGAAATAAGGCTTTAGCACAAACTTGTATTGCTCTACTTGGTAAAGAATAGATTGAAGTACACATCAGAAAGTATGAAAGTCTAAAGGGTGAGAAAAATAAAAGCACAGAAATTGTTATTCCTGTTGCAGTCTGAAGATTTTTATAGCAGATGTGATGTGATCTTGAGGCTTCAGTCTTGTCATTGCAGAGAATGCTATTTTGGGGAAATATTTAAATGCTGGTATAAGCCAAGTAGAACAGAGTTGTTCATTACCTGTCACTTGGCATAAACGAGATTCAGAACTGTTGCAAACAAAAACTGAAAAGGGTTTTGTCACACACTTAAGGCACAATTAAATGTATAACTTCCAATGAAAGCTTCACAGAATGTTATTCAGTTTTGGTAGGTATTTAAGAATTGAGAAAAAAACAATGTAAGGAAGGCTAGAATCTGGGTGAGTATGACTGTAGATAAACTTACTGTATTATTTCTGTCTCTGTACGTGTGGTTTTAAAGCTTTTGACAAATCCTATGAGAGGGGCATATACATGTTAAAATCCATATTGTAATCCTGTTGAGATTGAGATATCTGTCAAAGTTCAGAAGATCATTCAAGTTATACCTTAAGTCCTCAAATTGAAGTAAGAAATTAATTTTAGATTTAAATGTGCTCTATATTTTGTTGGTTTCACTGATCCCTGCTTCCGTTGACTGCTGAGAGACTCTTGTTATAATATCCTTACTCTCTATAGTTGCTGTCCAGAATCATAGACTGGTTTGGGTTGGAAAGGACCAACACCTACTTCCACCCACTTACCATGGGCAGGAATGCCTCACACTAGACCATGTCACCCAAGGCTCTGTCCAGCCTGGCCTTGAACACTGCCGGGGATGGAGCATTTACCACTTCTTTGGGCAATCCATTCCAGTGTCTCATCACCCTCACAGTAAAGAACTCCTTCATTATATCTAACCTGAACTTCCCCTGCCTAAGTCCATTCTCCCTTGTCCTGTCACTACAGTCCCTGATGAATAGTCCTTCCCCAGCATCATTCTAGGTCCCCCTTCAGATACTGGAAGGCTGCTGTAAGATCTCCACGCAGCCTTCTCTTCTCCAGGCTGAACAGCCCCAACTTTCTCAGCCTGTCTTCATACAGGAGGTGCTCCAGTTCCCTGATCATCTTCCTGGCCTCCTCTGGACTTGCTCCAGCAGCTCCATGTCCTTCTTATGTTGGGGACACCAGAACTGCAAGTGAGGTCTCATGAGAGTAGAGTAGAGGAGCAGGATCACCTCCTTCGACCTGCTGGTCACGCTCCTTTTGATGCAGCCCAGGATATGGTTGGCTTTCTGGGCTGCAAGCGCACATTGAAGCTGGCTCATGTTCATTTTCTCATCAACCAACACCCCCAAGTCCTTCTCCACAGGGCTGCTCTGAATCACTTCTGTGCCTGGGATTGCCCCGACCCTATTGTAGGACCTTGAATTTGCCTTGTGGAACTTCATGAGGTTGGCTTTGGCCATCTTTCAAGCCTGTCAAAGTACCTCTCCATGATTCTTCCAGGCATAGAGGTGAGACTGACTGGTCTGTAGTTCCCTGGGTCTTCCATTTTCCCCTCCTTGAAAATAGGGGTTATATTTCCATTTTCCCAGTCATCAAATCACTGTAGCTGGTGGCAGGTCATGCATGAACTTTATGTGAGATAGTAGAAGACTTTAAAAATAATAAAATTATGTATCATTGTCAGAGCTAATTTAAAGCGGGATCACAGAACATGAAACTGGAGATCTGAAACCATAGACAAAGTTTTTCCTATAGCAACATGAGCTTGACACTAGATTATTTTACTGTTTTCATAGCTTTGAAATTTAACTGACTGAATTCCTCAATTAAATGGTTTAGCAGTCTAAAGTAGGCACTTCTGTTCCACTTCAACAGTGCTTTTCTTCAGCCATGCTATGGCTATGATTACAGGAACGTCTTCATCAGAGAAAAGAAGTAAATATTATGTACATTGCCTGTTTACTTAAAGATTCTGCTGGGTTTATATTTGCTGGTTCTAAAAGCACGTGGCAGTTTCTGACATGTATCAAAGGCATCCTTTGGAGGATGATAGCAAAGCTACCTGGCTTTCCTTGGTTGTAAGACACCATTTTATATGATGTTTGGTTCTAGATCAAGTTTCCAAGTGACTTTCAAAGAATAGTTATTTTGAGGCTTTCAACTGTTATCTTAATGTCCTTGTTTCTGGCCTGAGGGAGATGGGCAGCTCTGAAGCAGTGCATTTGCTCTCTAGGGAAATGAGTTGCTGCTGACAGCCTGTTGTCAGCAGTGAGTCCTCATTCACCTGTTCTTAACTGCTGCTGAAAACTGTTGAGTTGCCTGGATAGTGTAGCCCTGTCCATGGGAGCTGTACATGCCATTGGGTCTTACTTGTGCTGTTCGTGATGGTGTTGAAAACTCCTCTTTCCACACTAAGTCAAGCTGTTTTCATCACCAGAAAAAGGACGGTTGTCTGCTGACAACAGGGCTTGGATTGTTATCTGACTGTAGGCGGCCTCAAATGGTGTCATTAGTGACAAACTACTGTTTTTTACAGGTTTAAAATGCTTGAGTCTGCTGTTTTAGTGAAAGAATCAGTAATTGTTTTACTTTGCTTATTAAATTACCAGTTACTAATAATGTGTACTTGCAACTTCTGAATGATTTATGAAGGAAATATTTATTGGGTTTGTGTATCTATTAAGTGTGCTTTTGCATTCAGATAATAAACAGTGTTAATTGTGGTTCATTCTCTTCTGTTTCCTCCCTCCCCAATGGGCAGTGCAATTGAAAATGCCCCGATGTATCCCTTTTTATATAAAGACAGAAGAAAAACTCTCCTGTGAAGTTCAGCTGGGGAATAGAGTGATTCAGAACAATGTGTGACCCATCTTGAATGCAGTCATTTTGCCTGTTGTGTTTTTGGAGTGATTTTTTTGCAAGTTGCTGAAGTCCCAAAGCACTTTTTGATGAAGTAGGAGTTAAGATCTTTCCCAAACATTATGAATTTAGGTACCAGCCCATCCGAAGCATCTAAGTGTGTTTTTAAATCCATTCCTATTCGGAGCATGTGCATACAATCAAGGGCAGATAGTTCTGTGCTGATGAATGTCCTCAGAAAAATTTCTCTGTGCCAGTGAAACTGTGAAGAACTGTGATTTGGGAAGTTACTTTAAAAACATCACTAACATATAGGATGTGCTTTTAGAATTTCTTTGCCTTTAGTTTAAGAAAGTCTTTATTCCAGAAGACATTTAGGGGGAAAGAGTAGTTTGTATCTGAAGGCACAGTTTCGGGTTGATATGATTGATTCTGTTTCCTTCTTCTTTTAATGCATTAATCTATGGTGTGCTTTGTTTGGTTTCCTTTTTTTTTCTATTTCACTAGAAGCTTCCTTAGAAGGAAAAAGTAATGCTAATGCTAGCAGCAAAACTATTTTTCCACTATGCATGTGGCAAATTCTGATGTACTATTTATATGTTTCATGGTTAAATCATTAAAAATAAGCATTCTAGTCTCCAAACAGCTACAAAGAATTGTACTCAAAAGAGTAAAATGTCATTCTTTTGATTTTGTGTGTTAGAATATTTTCATTGAGCTTGAATAAGGGTTGGCATCAATAGAAGTATGTTGATGCTCGGATTTTCTTGGGAGGATTTTAGAAAGGGAAGCAGGCTTGAAATAGTTTGATCTTTCACGAAACTTGTTTTCATATTTGAAAGCCGGAAGTATTAAAATAAAAAATAGTTTTCCACCACGTACGAATTGACATGGTTGGACCTATGTAGTGGAATTTTCCAGTGGGAATATCAGGAGGCACATTTGTAGCTAGGATTTCAGTAGCGAGCACCAGGACGCCACATGTAAGTGAGAGAAAGAGCAACGAGGGTCCTTGCACTGACTCAGGCTGCCTCTGATCTAAGGCTGAGTCAGTGGCAGCCCCCAGAGATAGCAGCTGTAGCCCCAGGTGTTAAATATGTGACAGCAGCTTGATCTATCGACCACTGTTAGAGGGGGCTTTGGCCTAAATGAAAATTCATGAAAAATTGATGAAGTCCCCAGATTATTTTTTTTCCCTTTTCCTTTTCCAGTGCTGTGCCAATGCAGCGAGGAGAGATTAAATGAGGTGTTGAATGCTTTAGTGGCAAGGAGGTTATGGTTCAGAGGTTGAGGGGGGGGAAGGGGAAGAGAAAAAAAGAGCCATTTTCTTCCTTACTTTCCTTTAAAAGAAAACATGAAGTGCTTCATATTAGCTGGGATTTGCTGCCATTTTAATATAAAGCTCAGGAATATTCACAAATAAGATTATTTTCTCCATGGGTTGGCAAAAGGTAGGAGTGTGTGGGTTGATGCTAATAGAAAACAGTGGAAGACTCTGAGTCATAATTCAATTGGAGAACCAGAAATAGATTGAATTTTGTAATGGCAATATAAATTTGGGCTTCCATCTTTCTGAGTCTGTGCTTGAACTGAAGTCATTTGGAGAAAGAAAAGGTCTTGCATTATTTATATGTCACAGATTGCTTGAATAGCAGGCTTTGGAACACTCTCCAAACATAATGATCCTGTTTATGCTAGATCTAAAACTGAATTATGTTTTTATCTGTAACAAGAGAGGCTAAGTACTACACTGAGTTTAGTGTGAAGAGTCACAGGTGTATTCCAAAGCAAGCATAAGCCAGATCTTTAAGATGGGAGATAGTAATTTTTCGAATAAACCAGATATGTTTTAATATTCAGTGAGTAAAGGCTGAAAGGTACAAAATACAAGCTATGCACTCACCTCTGCATCATAATGCTAATGACTCTTTGCTGGAGCATGTACAAAAGGCTGCAATATGGTCATAATAACAGAGTTAATTTCATTTGAAATATTCAGGGTAAATACCACTTGTAAAATAGGATCTAGAAAAAACCACAATATATGCGACTGTAAAATGGGTGGATGATTATTTTTTTTCCCCATGTAGTTTCTGTGACATATGACTTAAAATGTAAAATTAATTCTGTTACCAGTAATTTTGAAGTCTGTTTTGCTTTGGGGTTACTTTCACATGTGAAGAATACATCCTGTTCATTTACTTCTATCCCTCTTGTCCTTGTCCTTCTAAACAGAGTGTGAAAAGCTTCCTGTCTGAACTGACAGTCTTTTGCTTTCATCAAGACAGCAGTAATTATTGTAGAAATTGAAATACTGGAGACTGTGGTCCTCTAGATGAGCCATATCAGGACATTGAAAAGTATAATGTTTTTTCTTACTCTCAGTTTCTCTGAGGAGAAATAAAACAAACCATTGCTTTTATGACAGCACACTTAATGGAAATAAAATTCCCCTCAAAGAAGAAAATCTGATTAGATGCAGAGAAAAGCAGATTTCACAAGATGGGGGGAGACCACGTCTAACCTCCTCTGTACTTCTGAAGTTTGCAATAAGCAATTTCTATGGCTTAGACTGGAGCCATTGGGAGTACTGTTGTTAGAAACCATTGCATTATAGAGCATTGCTGTATAGGACAGAATTTAATTTGTGCAGTCACTGTTAGAAATTAAAGCTGTTGTTAAATACCAATGAGTGAAGTCACAACAAATAAATCAAGACCTGACTGATTTCTCATTGCAGTTTCCTTTTGAGTCATAGTTCTGATGATTTACTTTATTAGTTCAGCTTTTAGCTGAATATGTGTTTCTAGTGTTTCTAGAAACAGGAGTGTATCTCCTGGCATTACCACATTTCTCACAAACTGTTTAAAGATTGTACTTCAGCACTGAGGCCTTCAACATGGACAAAAACAGTTCTTCCCCTCATCATCCTGTAGCTCCTAGACAGGTGACTGCATCATTACATCTTCATTTCTTATCTTTTGGGCTCCACCTGGACATGCAGGTTTCAATGTTTAGTTCAAGGCTAAAGATGCTAATGTTTCCTCACACATAAGAGCTATTACAGGGATGGTAGATTCAAAGATACTTAACATGATTTCAATCATAGTGTCAAGCTGTACATTACCTGTAGGCTTCTCCAGACCTCATTCTTGTTCTCCATTTTCTTTTTCCTCTTTTCACCCTGTGCTCGTCTTAAAATAGATGTTATTTTGGTAGGTGTTCATGGCACAATGAGCTCTAAAGAAGGATATGTAGGTTCATATAAGATACGAAGGCCTAGGTACCAGAATAGTGTTTGTTATGAGCATTTAATACTTAGCTGGTTTTATTGACCAAGAAGGGTATATCAGTCTAGCAAAAAGCTTCCTTAACAGCTGCAAATTGGTTCCACCATGTGAATTAATTCCTTCAGAACAGATTAGTATGTTACTGCAATATGCTCTCTTGCACTATGTAGTCATGCAGTCTAGTATCATCCCTAGTGTTCCTGTAGTAGAAATAATTTCTCACATCCAGAAATGTTTAGAGAAGCTTTCAGTGGGATCTCTAATTCATTCCTTAAATTCTTCTGCACGAGATGTATCTTTTTTTCCCCATCTGAGAGAGAGCTTTCAGTGTAACCTTTTTAGAATCTATTTGTAGTGTGCTCAATCTGATTCTGCTTCTAATAATTTCTTGTGCATTTCCTCATTTGATTTTTATCGGCTTCCTTCTTCCCCTTCCCTTTGATTTTATTTTTTTAAATCAAATCCTGCTGTTCATAAATCTTTGAATGCTCTACCTGATAAAATGTTGACAGCTAAGGAACTGTGGATGACTTTACAGAACCCTTGAAAGAGATCAGTTGTTGGCTGATCTGTTAGTGTGTGCGTTACCATGTACTGATGTGTTTAGTTATGTTTCTCTATTTTTAGTTCATGTTGGAAATGAAGGAGAAGATATCACTGCATTATTACAACTGTGCTCCCTTTGCTCAGGAATCTATAAGCACTCTGAAAGTTAATTGAAATGCTGGTTATTGTTAGCATACGTTTCAGACATGTTGTACTATTCTGTAAATTCAGTTAGGCTTTAAAAAAGTACTCATTTGAAGTGGTATTTCACACCATTCCTTTGAGATCACGCAACATTTGCAATTCTAACAAAGTTTGTTGCTGTGGTAAGTAACAGTAATTATTAGGGTGAGATTTGTGGATATTTTATATGTACATATATATATATATGTATATATATGTATGCATTTAGGTTTTTATTCTGTTAATCACTGTATTTGTTTGAGGACTCCACAACCTTTTCCTTCTTCCTTTCCACCCCTCCCCTGTCTTTATTCAGATGAGTTCTTCCCCCTGTTCCCATTCTTAAAGGACTGAAATCTAATTGTATATTTGGTCATATTTCCACTTGAAATGCTGCCACAGATGTTATACTTTGAATAAGTTTCTAATACTTGGAATTTATGCAGGAAATGAAGTAGTGGTTTTGTTCCACTCCTCTGCATGAGTTTTTCAAGTGGGAGTGATTTGAATGTATACTGACACTTCAGAAATTGCCTCATCATGTTGGAGAAGGAAGGCATACACAGACTCTTTCTGCTGTCTCATAGATCTCTCTGCCACTGTACAAAGGGATGTAGAGATGTAAAGAACTGGGAGCCTTAGATTGCTGAGTCCAATGTATTCTACACAGCTGTATTTTGTAATTCCATTCAGAAACTTTTCCAGCTGCACTTTGAAAAGCAGTTTGATTGCTTTCCCTTTCATTTCTGTTTCTCTTGGAAGCCTGTTTTGGAACTTACATCTTCCAGTGGTGAGAAGAATAATTCTAATGTTTCCAAGGTAAATATAAACATGCTTTATTTATGTTTATTCTTATGATCTCATTTTCCTTTAGTTGTTTTCTCTCCTTTTTATTGATAGACCACAGTGGTATCACTTCTCATCTCTGATTTTGCTAAGTTAAACAAGAAAAGCTTGTGTTCTCTTGGAAAGTATGTTAGATCCTAGTAGTTATTCACCTGTTCTAGTCTGCGTATATTTTCTGAGACCTGGGTGGGTAGATGGTATATAATATTTTGATACTTGCATGCTGTGTATTATGAACTAATGTTAATAACTGCTTTCACTGTTACCTTATCTATCAGTTCTCTGATCATCCTTAATTTTTTCTGTGCATTTGGTAGCTCATAGTCATTCCATGGTAATCTAATGCAGATCTCTCTCTTCCTGTGTAATTTGTAACAGATGAGCTTCTACTTTGTGGTAAAATTCCCTCTGATGAGCTTGAAAGCATATGACCTTGCAGTTGCTAGTAATCCACTTCATTTAGTGTCTCCTTCACTAGTCTTCAATGGCATCCAGTTCTTCCTGTTTAATGTGGTACTCTTGTTGGATCCTGCTGGGTTTGTTGTCTAATCTTATGTGCCAAAGTAGAAGGTGGCCTTGGTTTTCAAAATTGGCAATTTCTTCATCCATCTGCATTTTGCTGGAGGACTTTGCTTCTTCTAATTGGACTTCAACCTGCCTCTTGTTCACCCTTTATGCAAAATCAATTGATAAATAAATGGGACAGAAACCAGTTTCTGTCAGCTTATGAAAAGAATACCAGCTCAGAAAGGTCGAGTTATATGAACATTGCCCATGGGAAGGAGGTAGTTTCACTGACTCTCATTAGTTTCTGTTGCAATCTCAAAACACCAATGCATATATGAGAATCTGAGGAAAAACATCCTCTGTTTAAGTGAATAAAGCAAGTAGCAGTCTTGCAAAAGATGGGTTAATCTTTTGAGTTATTTTTTAGATCATAATGTATGCAAAAAGTTCTCCATCTGCTGCATATGTACATACATACAAGTATAATTTAGAAGAAGGTAGGCGTGGAAGAGGAACAAAAGAATTCCTTCCAGTCCTTCGTCTTCAACTCTTGGAATTAATTATTCAGTGCTATTCCTGAAGTTGTCTGTATTTTAGCAGAGATGGTTATTAAATGGAACTTTAAGTGTGGTTAGAATATAAGAACTCCTGAGTTTTGTCCAGAAGAGCACTATTGAGGTAGTTAGATAAAATGTTTTGGTTTTATTTTACATGGAAGAAAAAAATTAGTGTAATCAAGAGAGCTTTTAATTTATTTTAATGATAGATGCTAATTCTTCACAAGTTTTACATGCATATATAGCCTCTGGAATACACAGATTATCAGCTGTAAATATGAAGAGACATTTTGGTTGCAATGTGGTCACACTGCTCTTGAGAATTATACATTTTTATTGTTTCCTAGTTTTGAAGGCTGGAACTGTAAGGTTGGTTTTCAGGACACATTTCCTCTTTTACACTGGAGGCAGTGCCAAAATGCCCTACTGGGTCACACCAGTTAGTCCACCTAGTGCAGTGATCTATCTTGGATAGTGACAAAAACAGGCGCTGGGATTTAAGCCTCATGCTCCACATGCTAAAGATACGTACGCTACAGCCCTCATAGATTCAATTAGCATATATACAATTCTTACCCTACAGTAGAAGCAACTTAATTACCTGATTCAAACCTATAATTTCCACTCCTAGAGATGCATGCCTGAAAGTGGTGGCAATACTGAACATCAGTCGTCTTTTCTTGGACATTCAGAGCCATCTGTTCAAAGTCATGTGTCACACTGATCGCAGAACCACAACCAGAAGCCCAAACTTCTGATTGGTAGTATGATATTTAAGAAAATGAGGGATATTCTATTTTATTTGTGTCTCTCCCTACTATAAGCAAACCAAGTGACTTAATGCTGTTGTTCAGATTGTGTTCCCATTGAGCAACATCTGATTCTGAATGTATTAGTTCTTGTAAATAATAGACTTTTTAATATATTTTATATGCATTATGTAAACTTTGATCCTATCAATCTTATTGAACAATGTGAAAACATCCTACCCCTGAATGCACCTAATGTAAATAAACTTTTCAGAAGGTGGACCATAGGGAAATAGATTTCAGCCATCCAAACAAAAAGGTTTCCTTTGTCTCTAAGAAATTGACATCTTACAAAAACAATACAGAAAGCAAAACAACCCACAGAAATAATCATCCCCAAACAAGTAAGTCCTGCCAACACCCATCTCTCACCCACCCAAGAAGAAGGCAAACAAGAAGGCCCACCAAGAAACCAGGGGGTGGTGATACAGTTTGATCTGCAAGTTGTTTGGGAATTACTTTACCTACTGGTGTCATAGGTCTAAATGACATTTCCACTGAAGCCCATGCTTTTACATTTGTTGTGAAATTGGCAATAGGGAGTCTGGGACAGAGCCCTGGCTTTTTTAATCTGGGTTTTCTTATCAAATAACTTGATCAGATTGTAAGGATTTGTTTTCACTAGCTAGAATAAAAGCTTGTCTTTTGAGTATTCTTTATATAATTCATTTACTAATTTTGCCATTCATCAAAATATTTTGACTAGTTCTCATAAATACACTGTGTATATGTGCAAAACTAGGTTTGTATGTCACTTTTCTCATTATACACCTGTATACTGAGAATGAGAACTTGGTTTCTGTCATATCAAACCCCTTTCACAGTTGTTTTATTCCAGTGATGCAGATGTGCTTAAAGGTAGTTTAATACTAATTTTCATCTCTCTTGGAAATAATTTCACTTTTTCAGAATGGTTCATTATGAGGAGTGGATGTAAAAAGTAGAAATTAAGAGCTATGTGGAAGGAACAGTTTTGTATCAGCATGTCATCACCTTCCTGTCAGTGACAGAAAGAACCAGTGAGCAAACAGGATTTAGAATGCAATATATATATTAATAATATGAAATACATATACTCTATAAACACATATCTTTTAAGAAGTAGGCTCTATCATTGGTTCACAGTAAAATTCCCAAGTGATAGACAATGTAGGAGTTTAATGTCATCTGTCACTGCCTGTGCTTCAAAGAAACTTCTTTGTCAGGTACACAGTGTGTGCAACACAACCACAGTATGAAATGTATGTATTTCTGTCCCGTGTTTCTGTGTGTTAGAGGCAGTTTATGATTTTATGTATTCTTTTTGCTTCCTTTCCATCAGTTAAATACATATGCAAATAGGGACTGAAGAAATACTAAATTGATTTTTTTTTTCTGATTTTTAGCAGTCCTCTCTTCAGCCTTCATGCTTCTGTGATAACTATTGCATATTTGTATAAAAAAACACCTTTTTTTTCGTTATTGAGTAGACTAAAAGCAACTCTAGGAAATCAAGGGGCAGTGCAAGTAAGGATCTGTACTTGTTTCCATATGTTGCATCAACTGCAGGGAATATGTGTACACCTTGTGCCAGCTGTTTTTCCATCTTCTATCCTGAACTCCTCAGTTGAGGTGACCTCTGAAGTGCCTGCTACAGTGAGTGATGGAGTTATTGAGATCCAGTGACATCATGACCCTGACCCCCTCATGGCCTTGGTTTCACTCATCCATCTTTCTAACCCCGCAGACCGTGATGTGCTCTGTGGAGACAGGATTAAACAAGTGTGAATAAACAAGTTCAAAGCTTTCTGTCATGGCTGCCAACACAGAACATCAGGAAAATGAGGCATTAATAACCTGACGCTGGGGAGGCATGTTGTTTTGCCATAAGAACACCTGGGGAAAATACCGCGTTCTATGCAGTCAGGTTTTGCAAGCCAGGAAAAGTTTGCTTAAGACTTCTGTGAAGGGTGCAAGATTGGGCCTGCCATTCTTCTTAGTCATGAAGCTGGCAGCAGTCAGACCAGAGGCAGATACATCATCCAGAAAGGTGATGAAAAATCTCCTATGGAAGCAGCACTCTGTGCTTGTATCGTGTGTTATTTGGGCTGTGGTTCATCAGAAGTGATTGGAGGGTTGTTTTTTTGTGGTTTTAACCACAAAAACCAGTCTGATGTGTTTTGCCAAGGTTATTCTCTTAAGGAAAATCTTAGGAATTTTGTACTTTGTCATGAACAGAACTTCTTTTCTCTAGTATGATTTCAGGTTGAATCTATCTTTGGAGTAAGATGCTGTGATAAGGTACACTTATGGTTGTGACAATGGTTTAGGTAGTGTCTGTCTTTGTCAAAATACTCTCTTTGTGGCACTTTCTGATCAATTGACTGGTCAGTGATTAAATAGATTCATTTAGTTCAGTGGGTCAGAGCTGTTGTGGTGGGTAGAAAATTAGTGATGGATTATCAGTTTCATCACCTCTGACATCCAGCCTTAGTGTAGTTCATCATCTGAGAATTCGTAACACATTTGCCTGAGCAGTAACATGCTCAGCTATCTGTGTGATCATGAATATAGGGGATCATGGGAATGTTGTGCTCAGGATTGATAGGAGAGATGTCACAGAAATTAAAAGGGTATCATCTTTTTTGGTGATAAAAACGTACATTAGTGCCAACTACTAAAGGGTGTGCTAGGTCAGTAGCAGGCTAAGTAAGTTACAGAGCCGTAATTCACTGATACTTGTCCTTTTCTGGGATGTTTCAAGAAATAAAAGTGCTTTGCAGAACTGGAGTAGCTTTGGCTTTAGAGTAACTGGACACTTTTGAGGCAGAAAAGATTTAATGAGTTTTGAAATATAAAACTAGCAAATTTATACTGAAACAGGTATCCTTTTAGAGTACCTCATTTCATGCCTGGTACATGGTAAATCTTGCTACTACTCACTGACAGCCTGTCTAAGATTAAGGGGTTTTTTCCTAGAATCCTGAAGTTACTGTGAGCAAGCCCAGCTGGAGATAGTGCACTACTGTATTTCTAGGTGACAAAAATCAGAGATTTCTTATATTGTGACAAAAGAGAAGGGTGCCTGAGAGATTTAGTGAATGAAGTAGTACCATTTTAGACACCTAAGCACTGTCAAGGTTAGCAAAGTAACAGTGACTGTCATGGTGGGGAAATTACTCCTCCAAAAACACCTCTAATGTTTGAGATCCATCTCCTCAGTGATTTCTATTGTTGTGCTTGTGATTTTTATTTATATTTTACTAAAATAATTTCCACTCTTCCTCTTACGGGACTATCACTGCTCGTTTGTTGGCCTTAGCACTGAAGAGAAGATCCCTCAAGTACGTCTGGCTTCAAAGAGAGCACTCATACCTTCTGTGTTCTGATCTTTAGAATATGAATTGCTATTTTTTCTAATGATTCCTTCATGCTTTCTTGCAGCATTATCTCTCCCAGTTGTGTCTTCCCAACGTATTTCTACAAATCCTTTTTAAGTGTGGGGCATAGGGTGTTAAACCTAGTTTGAAATTACACGTGTATTCAGTAACCAGATATCCAGCAGTTCTTTTATCAGTTAATTCTTTTCTTCCACAGAGAAAAAAACCACTGCAATGTGGGAATAGCCAGTCAAACAAACTCCTGCACTTTAGTCTGTGATTTTACTGAATAATTCTTGTGTTTCTTATTTGAGTTACACACTTTAGATGGCTGATTCTTCTACTAAATGTGCTACTGTTGTGTAGAAGTTCTAGGAGAGGAGGAAGATGAGGAGAGAAAGAATGGTGACTGGAATGAAAATGAAAGATGTAAAGTTGTTGTTTCCTCCTGATGGCATACCCTTATTTTCAGGAAACACTCAAAATATAAAACAAACTTAGAGGCCCTGGGTAAAAGGGAGATACCCTCCCCTTCTATGGAAATAACTTCATGTATGGAGCTACAAAGGAAGATAGCAGTGATAGAACATCTGCTACATTCTTCTGGTTCATTTTGTAGTGTAGTTCACTGACTATGTGCACTACTCACAATGTAGCTGCATTTATTTACCTTAACTTAGGGATGCTGCTATCATAGAATCATAGAATAGTTAGGGTTGGAAAGGACCTTAAGATCATCTAGTTCCAGCCCTCCTGCCATGGGCAGGGACACCTCACATTAAACCATATCACCCAAGGCTTCCTGTAACTTTGAGTTTCCTAGCTCTCCCTGATAATGTATACATTTTGAACCATGTCACTTTATAGGGTTTGAATGGTTATCTCTTCCTCAGTGTATGTTTTGTAGTCTTATAGGCAGTGTGTGGAAACATTTCCTATGTTGTGACTTGTGAAGCCCATTCCTCTAGTACTCTTTTGGGATGTTGATCTGAAAGATGCAATTGAGCATAATTGATGCATGTAGTAGTGATGTATGAAGTGAAATCTAACATTAGCAAAGAATTTAAAATTTGTTTATTGTCATTATTCTTCATCTTGGTCCAGACAACGCAGCAAGAATGGGGTTTCATTGTATGTGGCTTTGAGCAAATATGACTTTTAATCTATAACCCACTGGACTTCGTCCAAGATGATGAATGGGAGTTTCTAGAGAAGTGTTATTTTCATCATTTAAAGTTTAATAATGCTTCTGTGTTGGTATTATACCAGCTATTAACAAATGCCTTTATAGAAGCAAAATTGTTTGGTATATTTCTTTTAAGTACCTAATTCCTATCTATCTTTTAAATCAGAAACAAGCTAAGGATCCATTTAATATCGCAGTTCCATAGAAATGTCTTTTAATTCCAAATAACTTACAAGTATGACATTTGAAACCAGAATGTCATGTGCAGCCAAGGAGGAAAGATGCTTTGAGAGGAGGTAAAGTGGCTAATTTTATTTCCAGAGGAATAAACTATGATTTTATTACTAGTACTAAATGAAAGTCAGACCCAAACTTCAGTCAGTGCTTGTATCAGTTAACTGATGAATGGGTCTCATTCAAGCCTTGAAGTTCTTTTGTGAGTTCAAAATGCTGTCACTATGAAAATAAAGCCGAGTTAAAGCTTTGTAGAAACAGATTGCAGAATGATTTTCTTTTTCTTTCTATTCATTTTGTAATGTCCATTGCATAAAGTATTTGCTAGTACAGAATTTGATTTCCATGTTTTAGTTAGTATTCCTTCCAGGATTAGAATGGAAGAGAAAATACTACAGTTTCAGTTCTTTCTTCTGCCTCAGACTTCTAAATATTACCACCCCTCTTTTACAAATTGCTAGCCAATACTTCTTTATCTCAAAACAGATTGTGAGGCTAAGCATATTGCTGATGTGAAATGCTAAACTCATGCTAGCACGGTAGGTAGCTGTGAGACATTCTGCTCCTGTTGATACAAGAGCAGTTTACTCATTGGATGTGATAAGTGTTAACTGCATGTGCAGCTTTGTACACAAGTTCTTTTAGCGCAAGGAGACTTCACGTGCATACAGCTGCTTATTTTCTTACTTGTCTGCAAAGGTACCTTAGTTTCGACTGCCTACTTGAATTGAATTTTGCCAAGTATTTTGAATATATTGAAAGCAGAAAAATCATAAGAAGGCATTAATCTACAGGGGATTATCCTAAAGTATAGAAGAATAAATGCAGTACTTGAAATGACTTTTAACCCAAGTTTGACATTTGACTTGCTTTAGAGTGGATAATATCCTTTTTGAGATCTCTGACTTACAATCAACCTCATTAATTCTTGTGACTTCTCTTGTTTCTTTTTATTGACACATAAGATGTATTATTTTAGAAAATGAATTCCAGTTCTTTGTCACAATTCCCTGTTACAAAAATGGAGTAAGGTTAAACTACACACAGACTTATAATATAACAATAGTTCTGCTCTTTCACTGGGGGAAGCACACAGGAATTATCAAGTTAGACCCTAGAATTTGCATCAATTGTTTTGATGTCAAAGCTGCCATATTAATATTCTTAGTTTTCCAATTCAGTGGTTAAGTATAATGCAGATCAATCTAGTGAGGTTTTTGGTACACTAAGTACTTCTTGGTTTTACAGCTGTATGGTCTTGAGTTAAAAATAAGCTTTTAAAAACACATAGTCATAACTGATAAAAACTTGTAGTTTCAAATAAAAGTGGAACTTGATATGGGAGAAAATTAAGTACCTATTTTTGGTCTGATTTTCTTAAAACTGAACATGCTATATTTATATTGAGAAGTAGTGATTGAATCTTTAAAAAATTATAATTTATTTTGATCTACTTTTTAGGTGACCTTAATGAAAACTGTAGTCATAAAACAGAACTATCTTTAACAGTTATTGAGTAGATGATGCTCATTGCTCTAAGATCTAGGTGTATGCCCCACCTAAATACTGAGAGAGAAAATAAGAAAGCTTCCTAGAAATGAATGCAATGCTTAGATTGTTAGATTCAGAGCTGCAAAACCAAAGCTTTCTCAAATTAATGCCAGGCGTGTGAAAATTTGTTACTATTAAAGTCTAACCTAAGGCTTTGTTTAGTACATTGTGTTATATCACAAGCATTAGAGTTTATTAAAACAATTGAAACTTGGAAAAATTCTCATCCTGGCAGCACAACAGTGATAACGTGACAAACTGTGTCTGATAGAATTCAGGTTAACTATGGGTGGCATGTATTTTCAGACCAGCAAAAGTATTATGCATCCTTCTGTGTCTCTTGCATGACTGCTGGCTTGTCTAGGGAATAGAAGTGTGGCTTGATGTTATGATAATTTAACGTATTGAGTAAAGAATGAAGGGGAACAGTGAAATTTGAACAACTTACTAATTCTGTCACATCTCTGACTTATTCTGCCAAATTCTCAGACTTGTGGTCTAGGCCAGAGGACAGGTCAATAAATTTTTCATTCATTTGAAAAGGGGCTTTGCAACTGATTCTAGAAGATTAAAGGTCCAGTGGGTAAGAATAAGTAGATGATCACTACTTGGTGAGACTACATCAT
The DNA here is from genome assembly GCF_012275295.1 of Melopsittacus undulatus. Taxonomy (NCBI): domain Eukaryota; kingdom Metazoa; phylum Chordata; class Aves; order Psittaciformes; family Psittaculidae; genus Melopsittacus; species Melopsittacus undulatus. The sequence goes on along the minus strand of NC_047528.1, from coordinate 109,326,862 downwards.
AGTACAATTACACAAAGAAACATTGCAAGTAGTAATAAACTAGTTCCTTTCTATAATTATTTAGTATAGGCTTCTACCTCTTTTTGAGCAGAATTTTCAGCTTGTAAGGAGCAACTGAAATCTAAACTGGTGACTCCATAGATTTCTAGAAAGTATTCCAGTTAATATTATTTTTTATAGCATTTAAGTATGAGTTGAAGTACTTTGTTAGACAATGGTCTCCCTGTATACAGACTTTTTACCTGTTAGGCACCTTTCACCTACCTCTCAAACAGTAGTGAACTATCTATTATATATATGTCTGCATTTACATTTACACACAAAGAGCCAGTGGACGCTGGTAAGTTAACCATAGATCTCACCAGAGAATCTGATGCATGTTAACAGAACATTAGTAACTCTCATTTAATAATAAGCAAAACACAAAGGATTAATTTTCACTTGAACTCCTGATACTTTTTCAGTCTTCAAGTGGGAAAGTGGCTTTAGCTTCAGCTTCCCTAAAATGGCTGTTATTGGATTTTTATCTTTTAACATTTTTTCCCCCAAAATTTTATATTTTGTGTGCTATGTGCTATGTCTAAAATTTGTAAAAGTTAGTTCCTTGAAACAGAAAATGCAAGTTAGAGTATCTTGATTCTGGGGGTGTAAGTGAACATGTGCCTATGTAACATGAATGCATTTGTGTTTGTATACCAGTAGTTTTAATTTAAAACACTGAAATATATTCATCTAATATCAGATATAATCAGGAAAGAAAATGCATAGCATTCATATAATAATCAAACAAATACTTGAAAATTTTAAGGAACCTGATGCCATTTGCTTTTTTTCCGACCTGATGAATCCAGATACAGATGTATGGAGCCACATTTGTTAAGATCATTGAGTATCACTTGATACTCATCCTCTGTTCAGAGATTTGACCCTTAGCATGGATTTCAGCAGCATTCAATCAAGACAAAAAAAAAGAAAAAAAAAGAAAAGAAAAGGCATGAAACCCTTTGAAAACTCGCCCAATAGCAAATTACTCTTTTATGAAGCTTTATCAGGGCCATAAAAGTTGGCAGTATGACCCTTGTATGTCATGAAGAAACTTGGTCACGTTTAGCCAAGTGATAACATCATTCAACCTCAGCACAAGAAGAAAGTATTCCTTTAAAAATGCGGCTATAGCTTCTGAAAAAGAGAAATCCTGGAGCCTACCATGAAGTTGAAGTAAGGCTTCCTATTGTGTATGCCGCTTCCAGCCATTGTACACATTTGACCCCCAAATGACAAAATAAATGAAAGCTGCTCTTCAAAGTAATGCAATCAGTTCAAAAATATTGTGCTAATAAAGTTATAAATTCTAATTGAAAGATTTATGGCAATCCATTTAGTTGTTACTAGGTTATTTGTGACAGACAGATGCAGAGTAACCTGATTAGAGTCAGCATTGTGATGACTTGTAACTGCAGAGGGGAATAAAGCTTTAAACCATTGTCACAGCCCATTCTCCAAGATGCATTTGGAAGCTGATTTAAAAGAAAATATATGAAGGTTAAATATATGTTTGCAGCTGCCTCAGATATTTTGGCCCAAAGAAAGTGCTAAAATGACTGACAGGTCTTTTTTTTACCCGAGTTTTAATTTGTAACTCAATTTAGCAGATGGATTCAAAAGGCATTCTATAGAAACACTCTTTCCAATATAAAATTAATTTGTCCATTCATTGTATATTTAATATCAGGTATTAGGAAAAATAGTCTTAATTCAGTTAACCATAGTGATATTAAAGAGTTTATTCTTTTCTATGTGATGAACAAACTATTAAAATATGCTACCTATATGAACATGCCCTTGAAAGATGTAAAAGCAATACTTTTATTCACATGTACCTGTACCATTTTAGCTTAACTTTATAGGAACCAAATGATAGTTTAATAGGTGCTACAAATGGAAGATACCTTTTGTCTATAACATATACCTAGATTTAATACTGCAAAATGGATGTTTTCATATTTTCTTTATGATATTTATTTTTGTAGTGATTCCTTTCAAATCATTTTACAAGTGAGAATTAATTCAGTTTCATATTTGATTTGTTTGACCTATTTATCATAAACAGGACTAATTGATGAAAAGGTACAGTTCTGCATAATGAGGAATAAAATGTATGCAGTTTTTTAATAGTGCTGTAGTAATGTGTATTGCAAAGCAGTTCTAACTTCAGTGCATTTCGGTGCTTTGGCACAATATAGCAAGAAAATCATCCAAGTTAAGGGTTATTGGCAAGTGCTGGTCTTAGCCTTTCTGATTAATATAGGTCTTATCTTGCAATATATCACTTTATATTATATTCAAAGTTATAATCAAAATATATGTAGTAGTTACAGCTGTCAAAGGGGACTATTTTGACAGAACTGCTTTTGTATTGAGAGTTAAATGATTCTTATGGCTCTAACCTTATAGAATAGTATGCTTTACTTGCTAGCATTCATTTAATAAACATTCTTTAATGCTATAGGGAGAAATAATGATTTAGCAGAACATCCAAAAACAGAGGGTGAACTCTAAGTCTGACCAATGAATGTGTTTATGTACAGTAGGGGGATTTCTTTGGCAAGTTGCAGTACTGATTAGTTTCCTGGTGGCATTGGCTAGCAAGTGTGTTAAAGTAGTAGGAAATGCCAAACAAGAAAAATTGTAAATTGTATGTGTCTATATTGATATATTGTAAATTTGTGTATGTTTGTGTGTGGTACCTGTACATTTATTGCATCCTGATTGTGTCATTTTAAGACTGTCTGCTCTTTTCTAAGGTAAGACTTCTGTCTGTTGTCTTATCACTTTACAAAGTTGTGATTGCTTCATTTGAAGAGGGCATGTTTGACTGTGCCTTCAGGATGACTACTTGTATGTGCTGTGATGGGGAAAGCAAAAGGAAGAAACAGGTATAAACTTTTCCCCTTTTTTAACATTAGCTTTTTATGAATCAAGATGCTCTGAATACATCCTGCCAATGTCTTTCCTAAATTCTTGAAGTATTTTGGAACAGGTTACAGTATCTAGATATGACCGTGGACCTGGTCAGAAACATTCTTTTCACCTTGTTGTCAAAATCTGCTCAGGAAATCACTGTTTACAGATGTGAATTGCCAGGTTCTGAGATCCTAAGCAGTTATGTACCTGAAGAGTTCATCAGTGTGATGTGTGCTCAAGCCCAGGTGAAGAAGACATTCCCAGCAATTTTAACTTATGTAGCTTCTTTCTAATGATGTTCCTTTGAAGCTCAGGGGTCTGGAATGGTTAAATAATTCCCAAAGGTATGGGTTATCATGCAGAAAGCAGTTGAGGTGGTCAAAGGTGCATGATAAATATAATTCATCACATGGATATTACTGGCTCTGTCTCTGGTTTTTCTAGCAGACTAACATAAGCACATTTTGGAAACTGACAGAGCTTCTATTTTTAATTTGCAAGTTCTTATTTTTAATTATTTAAATAAGTAACACAATTATTGTGATTAAAGCTATCAGTACAGCTTTGTGTAAAATATTAGAACTGATTTTCTGCTATTTAGGAATAACTAATATTTGCTACAAAAGCAAAGAAGACCCAGAGCTTGCCATCTTTTTTCAGCTATTTTCTATTTGTATTGGATATGACTCTTGCACAAAACTTAGAACCTCAAATAGACTTTATTAAGAAATGTAATAATGAAATTTGATATTTTCCAAAGCTTCTTCACTTTGCAATTTGTAGTGAAGCACAGAATTGCTATTGATAATATAGAACAAATACCAAGACTTTAAAATTCTGTGGTCTTAATATTTTAAGGAGGCTACAGAAATACTTTTAAGATAAGTGACTGAAGTCATCAGCTGATGTACATGGACTCTATATCATTTACTTAAATTTTGTCTATATGCATACACCTCTGATGGCCTGGCCTGCTGTTGCTAATTAAAGATATGGTACAACTTTGCTGCATTTGTAGCAGTCAAGGTGATCCTGGAAGGTGCTAGTACACAGCTTCCATTAATACCAGTGATTCTCGTTAATTCTAAATCTAGTACTTAAAAGCCAGCATTATACTCTTAGTGCAGGATAAACATGTGCTAACTGGAAAGAGAAACTCTGTTTTGCCAGTTCTTATCTTAAATATATATTTTCCATCTCTATCTTTACACTGCTTCCTTGCTTCCTAATTTCTTTTGTCTTTGTAAAGTCTTTCATTTGATTCACTGATATTGATGGTTCTAAAATCTGGAATCTTCTTTCATAAATAAGATTTCTTACATGGGGGAAGATTTCTTGCAAATTGGATTTTGGGTCGGTTCTAATTTGTGGTTGAAGCATGTCACAATCCAAGTCATTCCTTCTCAATCCAGAAAGTGGCAGAGGTGCTGCTGATGGTTGCTCTGGAAAGTCTCAAGTGTTTGTCTCAGGTACATGCCATTGCTGTGCTGTTTCAATCAAGAAACAGAAATGCTGAGATGGGCATATTATGTTTGTGCACATCCCTGTCTGTCAACACTTCAGGAACCTTTTCAGTACCCTTTTTCCTATGCTTCCCTGATCAGGGCATGACTTGCTTACTAAGATTCTCATAAGATAATCATTTAATAGTAATTCTGAGCCAGAAGACAAAAAGAAAGACAGTTCAAGAGCTCATTGCTAATTTCTCTCCCAGTGTAATCAGATCAGTACAGCTCTCCAGCCAGGACTTAGAACCCTTAATAAGTCACTCGATTCGATTAAGAGGAATTGATTTTCTTCTACTGCGGATCATAGTGATTATGACAAATATGGTATCTGCTGCTCACTTCCCTATCTTCCTTGCTGGTGTCCGTTTGTTTGCAGGGTCGGCAGGTAAACAAGCCAGAGAGGTGATGTGGTGTCATTAACTGCAGTTGGTGTCATCACTCTGACAGCTGTGGAATTGAGTGGTTCCATAGACCAGAGCAGAAGCCAGTTGTGAGAGACTTGCACAGCAGTTACATACTTTTGACAACTCTACTGACAGCCTTAAATGCAGGAAATGATGGGACAGTAATTTGTAATTGCAGCTAGGGGAGCAGTTTGCAATTGGTAGTGGTGTGGTGGTCATAGTTTAGAGGCTAGCCAGCATTAAAGTGGGAGAAGGGGAAAGGAGAGCTGTCAAGCTGACATGTTTCAAAAGTAAAGCAGCATTGACCTTTTCTTCAAGAAGAAGTTACCAGTGGAAATGTTTCTTGACAAGGTTACCTATTTGTTTGCTTTCCCTAAGCTTATTGCAAGTAGAAAATGTAATTGACTTGAATTAATTTAATTTTTGGGAAAGCAGGGCTGGCCTAGAGAGGGAAATTGGGTGAATGACAGTTCTGCTCAGGATAGTTTTGGGAATGGTCATGTAAAAGCACATAAATGTTTGTTTATACATGTTTAACTCTTCAGGCTGTCATGAGTGCAGTCAAACAGCAAACCAAGATAATATATCTGTCTAGGAATTCTTCTTTTCCTGTTATGGTAAAAGCAGCTTGTACCTGGACAGCTTTCCTTTCTAGGTGCTGTAGGCAGCATATCAAGTGCAAGTGAACTCTGTGAAGAAGTGAACGGGTTACATGGTTCAGTTTTTTCCTGCTTATTTTTTACATTGAAAATTACTTTAAAATGTAGCAGACCTCTTTTTATTATTATTGTTTTCCTGAAGTTTTGCCTAACCCATATCTAGCTTTATTGTAAAAGCTATTTAATTACCTTCTTTCTGAGCAAGGTCAACTAAATGACCATCTCAGTGTTGAATTATATAACCTGAGTAAATTAAGGCAAAGTTTTCAAATCTATATAATCATGTAGCTTGACATTGTGCATAACCCCGGCCACAACTTCTGTAGTAGGCTTCATAATTTGTGGCTGGGAATATATATACTCTTGCTTTATGGCTGGAATTTGTTCCATGTTATCCTGAATATATATTGAATACCTGTACAGAATTAAAAAGATTTCAAGTGAAGGAAATCACATCCCTTCTAAGCTGTTTTAATATTGGGATGACTCAGAGGCAAAGCTACTACTCTGTGAATCTTAGTTGTTCTATTCTGGTTAGGCTTCAGTTCACATTTCCTTTCAAATTTATCCAAACTAAATAATCTTCAGACAAGACGGTTTTGATGCCCACACCATGTAGTATTTCTGAGATGCCATGTATGTTTTAAGTATTGCAGCTGTTTCATGCAGTTGACATTTACTTTCCCTGCATAGCTATGTGGAACAGTCGTAAAATGGGATTCGCATCGCTAGGTTCTATCCGTAGCATGTAAGTACAGCTTTCAAGCCCTGATTAATTAGATGTCTGTCTGATGGTTTTGGAGTGTCTGAAATCTACAGCCTTTGGATCCAGAGGCAGTTTTGAGTGAAGCAAGATAGAGGGATTAAAAATTGTGAGGTTTCAGAATGCTTTGAGAAACTTACGTCAGGAAAACCAGAAAAAATCCCCCTCAAAATGCCAGTTGCTTCCATTTCAGTAGATTGTTCCCTTCATTTGCTTTATTTACAATTTGAATTGTAGACCCGTCTTCCACCCATGGAATACTGAAATCCTATAATAGGAATGGCACCCTAAGAAAGACTCCTTGAAAAACTTCAACTTCCATAAATACTTAGTACCTATTCCTTCTCTTAGCTAGGGCCTAGCACTTTGTTTTTTCCAAGTATTACATTCTAAATCGTGATTTTGAAACTCCAATTTATTCTTATGTCTGGTACTTTACTGCGCTTTAAAAGTGTGGACAATAATATTGGGCAAAATATTACAGGAATAGTCTAATAATTGGTAGTTACACACTGGGTAAACATCTTTGTTGTTATTCTCTTACATCCAAAGATCATTATAATAATTTTTACCTTCACTGTTAAATCAGGAGCTTGTGTTCTCTTGGTTGTTTCCCATTTCCTCTAGGATATAATCTTCCATTCTGTCATTGTGGGGTTTTCTTGTTTGTTTTGAAACATGATCTTGCCATGAATCTTGAACTGTGCCCAGTTTACCAAGCAATGTTTATTTGTATAGATTGCTTACCACTTCATTATCCAGTAATGTGTGTTTTCTGAAAATTGGATTAGTAGTGACCTTATATTTTCTTCTTGATTCCTGACAGGTATTGAATTGTTTTGCGGGTGTGAACCAATGCATAAACTAGGAACTTGCTTTTTCATTGGTGATTCCCCAGTGATATCTCTTTTTCTGGGTTTATCAATTATCAGGTTCAAATCCACTTAGTGTGTGTCAGGTTTAATTTGTATGGTGCTAATTTTCTAATGCAAATATCATGTAGTCAGTGCTTCACTGTCTATATAACCTCTTCTCTATGAAAATGTGTTGATCATAATATAATGAGATGTGATATAGTCATCATCCTGCTTCCAAACAGCAGGTTTAAAGCTTTTATTCTAGATTATTGGACTATTTGGTTTCTCTTTTTTTTCTTAAAGCAGTCTTGGTTGTGTAGTGCAACTTTGGCTTGAAGGCTGCTTTAGTACTCCCTGTTGACATTGCTTTTGGGTGTGCAGTGCTGCTTATGCTGTAAGAGAAGCAACAGAGTCTGCTGAAGTATAGCAGTATATGTCATAATACTGGCTCATATGCATATAAAACATGGTTATAGTGGACTAGAAGTGGAATAATGATGAGAATAAAATACTTCCCAGTTTATGCAGGAAGGAAATTCTTCAGCAGCTTCTTTTCTTATGGCTTTACCTGGTTGTATTTTTTTGTAATTTTGGTAGCAATAGTTGCTGGAAATAAAGATTTGATATTTAAATTACTATTGTTACCTTAAAATTATCTGCTTAAATAAAACCTTATTATGGACAGCTCCTTTCTCTTTAAAACCTATCAAATGTTCTTGTTCAGGTCCTCTGTACAGTGCTTTGGCTTGTGCAATTTGGAGACGCTGGAATGTAGTTAGGGCCCTGGGGAACCCAAGGTTAGAATAATATAGAGGGGGCTCTTATTCTGTCCTAGGTTGATGTCTCAACAGTACTTGGAGGATACATAGTGTCCCTGAGCCAAACTATTTTCCATCTAGGAAATCTGCCAATGACAGTGTATGACCTTAGTTGTCACCTACTTAATTATATATTGCAGACTTCATACTTAGTATATTCTTCCTCTTCTTGTCATCACTTGAACCTTAAGGTTTTCTTATATAAAGATAATTAGCATATAGTTAACTTGCTAGAGTTTCTGGAAGAGTAAATGGTTAAGACCACTTGATAATATAGAGATAATTGCATTAACAATACCTTACCTTAAATGTACACTCAGCTCAAAGGTAAGCCTCATCTCAGAGTGAAAATTCCAATGTGTTTTGGTAGAACTGTTCTTCAGTTGCTCTTTTAATACTTGGTGCTGGTTTTATATTGTAGGTTCTCTAGAGTCTGATAGTTCATTGATAATTTTCCCCCTGTGCTTCAGAAATACAGGAACCAACTAGAATGGGTATCAACAGTTTAACATTCCTCCCCCTCCCCTTGGAATTCCACTAGGAGGACAACAGAGTCTGTAAGCATCATAGGTGACATTGCTAGAAGGCACTGATTCTGCTTTTAGAGATAATTCCCTAATCCCTTAGAGCTCCAGGGTATGCTAAAGAATAGTGAATGCCTCCGGTTTTGTACAAAATGCACTTTTGTCAAAAGTTGTATTTATGTCAGAAAACAGTTTCACACATATGAATGCTAAGAATTACAATCAGTATAGATTACAAAAAGCAGTAGACTTAGCTTCTCCTTGCCTTGTAGCAGGGGGCTGTGCTGTTCTTTTTTAATATTTTTCCTTGAGTCTAATGTGAATCAAGGTTGAGAATTTCTTTGCTAAGCAAAACGCTCTGTGTGCATTACAAGCCCTTGAACAATATGTTCAGAGTGGCAATGCGCTTTTCAGCCTAATGTGAAAAATGCTGCTATTAAAATAAGTCATGTGCTTAACAGAATAGCAAAGGAGCTGAAGGAATGGTTGAAGAGCATACCTAGGTGGTGGAAATCACAAAGATGCTTTTGGACTTTGCTGTGTTTGCTGGCTGCTTGCTATGAGCTCATCGGATCCTGTAAGTGAAGCGAAGGAGTCTCAGTGGACGTTTGATGATTGCTCATGATACATCATTAGAATTTTGAATAGAAACAGTTAAGGACATAATTAATTAGTTTATGTTAGTAAAGTGCTCTGTAAATACTAGCTATTATAAAATAAACTGACAGTATATTCTGGAAAAATGGTACAAGCATCCTCATTACTGTAAATCATTATGTTTTCTAACAGAGTTCTGCTCATTATTAAGGAGAATTTATAACTGATGAAGGGTTCAAAAGTGACCTGGAGCCTTGAGTCCTTAATTTATCACAGGAGCAGATCATTGCTGACAGAAAAAAATAAATGCTGTGGTGCTTCCAGTGCACCCTAACCTTGACCTAGAGGAGACATCTCTGGGTATGATCAGGTAATTCTTGCTCCATGCCCTGTAATTTGTGACCTCTCAGTCATGATTACCAATAAGGATATCCATTACTCTTTGCTGAAAGTTGGATTATATTAGTAGAACTATAATTTATATTATGCTAAAGGTCTAGAGAAATGGCTTCACAATGTTGTAAACAATGTAAAAGCACAACAAAAAGACCATCTCAGCCCCAGAGAACTTACACTTAAACTCCTGTGCTGGGGACACTGGCATGTTTACAGATGACTGCCAGTCAGACTTTCTTGTGAGGCACTCAGGATATCATGGGTTGAGTTGCTCATTCATACACTTGGGTGCTATGGTTAGTGTGGGTTTTATGACTTTTTCCCTCTTTTTAAAGGAGGTTTACCTATATTTCAATTTGAATTATTACTGCACAGCAAGCCACTGATGTAATAACAAAAATCTGTAGCTGAATAGTCTCCGTGTGCAACCACAGGGCAAAGCATTATTAGGCATTCCTGTTGCTCTGGTGACTTCAAAAATCACTGCAGTTTTCTTATTTCATCATCAAGTTTGAGAGCAGCAGCAGACTTCCTGAAATCACTTTTCTTTGCCTGGCTTTTTTAATTATAATTATGAGCAAAGTTGTTTTTTTCCAGTCAAGACGGATTTTTTGAGAGACTTTAATGTGAGTGAATAAAGCTACAGTTGATGTGCCTGTCAACATTAGAATATATATATGTCTCCATCCAGAATACATCTTTACTTCCTTGTGACCACATGGAAGTCTGAACCGACAGAAGACAATTGGGAAGGGAGAAGTTGTTCAAATACATTGCCTTTGTCAGCGACATATATATAGTATTTTGTGAAATATTTCTCAGTTTAAGCTTCAGGAATGAACGGTAGTATCCAGGCTATTAAACATGTACTTTGTATGTTTTACATTCTAAAAGCGTGCAAATGTCCCAGTTAAAACTAGTCCTTGCAGAGGTTTTTGCTTGAATACTGCTAAATGAAATGCATGCCTAATAGAGAAGCAAACATAGAAAAAAAATAAGGAAGGTGTAATAAAAAATAAGGAAGACAAAAAATAGTCTGCTTCTTACTTTCCCTTGTAAATGAAGAATAAGCGCTCTTGTGTTGTTGCTGCTTAAATATAATAATACCAGACCTCAAAACATGCAGTATTTATTATTGGAAAAGCTAAGAGGCTATGGTTTTATGTACAAGTGTGTTGTTTTGCTGTTAAATACCATGTCTGCTTTTCTTTATGAGCTACTGAAATTTAGCTTGAGCTAGCAATAAATCCATAGGCAAGAATATATTCTGGTTTCTATTATGTGATGCACCATTGTGCAAAAATGTCCATGTTGTCTACTGAGCGGGCTAGCTCAATATCTGCAGGCAGTGTATGTTCCATAGTAAATAAATAGGATTATTTAGGGTAGGTGTAATAAGTAAACTATGGCCGTTGCTGATTTTGGAATACAATAGAAATTGTCATATTGGAAAAACAATTTGTTTGGACTAAGAACATCAGTGTATCTCCAACCTTGTTTTGGAGGCTTATCTCTAGAACCATTAGGTTACATTAGTACTCTGTTTTCATTGATGATTTGAACATCTCAACTCCTGAGCAGTTGCATAATAATCTGGGGGAGGGGGGTTGTGGGGTGTGGAAACAACCCACAGTCAAGTGAAGAAGAGAAGGAATAAACTTATAGGTGGCAAAAAGAAGGCAAAAAGCTGAAGTAAATGTAATTTTTCTCTTATGGTTATCTGTTAAAGGTCTTGTATAAACAGTCTAGAAAGGGGTAAAACACCAAGACTTTACATTGCTTTGTGGAGACTTAGCTCTGTATTCCTCTTCCCTTACTTGGACCACTGCTGAATGTTAACTAATGAAGCTGGAAGTGTGGTGGAAGAAAGCATGAACGGTTCTTACAGGAATTTTTAAACCTGCTGAATTCTTTCGTCTATTTATCCTCTTGAGAGCATTGCATTGATCCTCTATGTAAATCAATATAGTCCCTGTAAACAACTGTTGAGGTACTTAAAATGCTTGGTGTTTCTAGGTGATTAATAAGTAGGGGCTTTAGTAGCAATGATGTGCTGCATTCTGAATCTGGAATGGACAAAACATTCATTCACTTCATAAATATAGGGAACTAAATGAAAACTTGGAAGCATAAGCAATGTAAAAATGTGGTCTATATTTAATGCCTTTCAGTCCCTGTGCTGAATTTACTAAGTCATTGCCCTTTCAACGAGACCATGCACTACAGTATTTCTCAGGTTATCAGTGACAGGTGGAAAACACTTCTTGTAAAAAGGTCAGTGTTAGAAATGTATAGATGTGTATGTGCACCTGTATTTATGGATTGATGTATCTGAAGCAGAAGATTAAAAGCAAATTCCTCTTTTAAGTTCTGAGCTAGGCTGTGTTAATTGATAAAAGACTACATGTATCATTCTTAGTAAGTTTCAAAGACACTGAAATGGAAGAAAATGCAGTAAATGTTGGTATGTTAATGATAGCGGTGCTCACAAATCATCTTGAAAATACGTGCTTGATGACTTTAGGAAAAAGAGCAGGGAAGCCACTATTTGTAGAAATAGATACAGTATCAGGTTTTGTAAAAAATAGAAGGTGTTATTGGGTTTGATGGTCTTAGATTTCCATCATTCTTGTAATTATAAATAACTCTTTTAGTGATTCTCCTTCTGTAGTGTTTGGAGAAATACGGTCAAACTCTTGCCTGGCAATACATGGGTATTTTTGACACTTTTTTCCATGGGAGTTATTCATTATGGTAATGGTACTTTGTGATGTGCAGTTTCTGGATTTATGACCCATTCTCGATAAGCGTGAATCCAGCCTGCATGTGCATCTTTGATAAGGTTCTAATTGGATAGCAGTGACCTTTCTGAATGTAATTCTAGGAGGAAGATTAAAAAGCAGTACAGAAAGTGACAGGTTTGGGACAATAACATATGAATTCAGCTCTGCTGGCAGGCATGAGATGTAAGCCATGATAAATTAGAGGCAGGCCAAGCAGCCTTGCTGAATGATTGCTCATTTCTACTGCATCCTTGGGTAAAATCCCATGAGTAGTGCCAATGGCACCATATTTTTCCTGTATTCCAAATTCAGTGTTTACTGATTATGCATTCCAGAAAATTATACAGCTAGTAAAGTTTCAGAAGACACTGAGGAGAGCCAGCTGAGCATTACACATCTGACATTACACATCCCCTAGTATTACAACGTTACACATCCCCTAGCACCATCCCTTCCTGTGCTGGAGGAGTCACACATTTGTTGTCCTCATTGAATTGCTTGGTAACAGGCTGCTTCTGCTTGCTGCTTCTGATGACTTTCTGCTCTGTTTAAACTACTTTTTAAGAAGAGATCAGCCTCATCCAGTGTCTGATTAGTAAGACAGTACTGAAGTTGAGTTACAGAACTTGTTCTGCATACATGTGTAGAGGCCTAAGTAGGAATTCACTAGAACTGAAACCTTAAAGTTGCAAATTTGTATCAAAAGTTCAATAAAATCTTGATAGTTTGATAAGCTTAGCAATTATCCAGAAGAGTCACTAGATGTTTCCTGTACTGAAAGACACCTTTTATTTCTAGGTGAAATTTGGGATATATTGTAGATATCTCTTTATATCTGCATTGTTATTTCTATGTAATATATGTGGAGTAATATAAGGCAGAGGAAGAAAGCAGCAGAAACCTTTTTATTAAGTTTTATGTTGACTTCTCAGGTTTTATACATACGTAGCTTAAGGGCTGTTTTTACTGTTGTTCTTAGTACCAACTTTGACATCGTGACCAAAGCATTAAGAGTTTGAAATCACTTTTTATCTTACGAGAAATGCTTGTTCTGTTGTGTGAAATCTGTGATCACCAAACTGAAGGGAAAAATATTTGTCACTGCAGTAAAGCTGATTGAATAATCTATTCTTACAGCTTTGTAAGCTATCGCTGTTCAACTTTCAAACTACATAGTGGACAATTTAAATGGTCATGAGCTGAGTGCAGTAGTCAGGAGCATCCTTGTCCATTGTCCTGGATTCAGCAATAGCAGTAATTTTTTCTCCTTCTTAGTAGCTGGTGCAGTGCTGTGTTTTTGACTTTCAGCCTGGGAACAGCGCTGATAACACCAATGTTTTTAGTTGCTGCTCAGTAATGTTTAGTCTGACCAAGGACTTTCGGAGTCTCATGCACTGCCAGGGAGGAGGGGAAGCCAGGAGGAAGCAGAGACAGGACACCTGACCCAAACTAGCCAAAGAGGTATTCCGTACCAGAACAAGTCATGCCCAGGGTGTAACTGAGAGTTACCTGGAAGGGCTAGTTTACTGCTAGGTCAGGCTGGGTATCTACAGGTGGTATTGTATTCTCTTCCCTTGTTATTTCCCTTACCATCATTATTATTATTGGCGGCAGCAGCAGTGGTTTGTGTTATACCTTAGTTACTGGGCTGTTCTTATCTCAACCCGTGGGAGTTACATTCTTTTGATTCTCCTCCCTGTTGCCTCTGGGGCGGGGGCATTGAACAAGAGGGCTGCATGGCTGATTTATGGCTTGGGCTTAAATCATGACCACTAACTCTGCATTTCTACTGTTCTTTATAAACTGCTATTTTCAAATATAGCTCAACTATGTAGTATGAAACCATGTAAACTTCGGTAACTATTTCATAGCAATCCACAGAAATGCGTTAAGGTGGCTGTTACTTCCTGAATGTGTGGCTAAAAAAAAGATTAGATGAAAACCAAGCCGGTGGAAAGAAAAGACAGTCGTAATTGCTGTTGTAAATTGTTGCTATTGCACTTAAGGTGAACTTGGTGCAGTTTCTGTAGTGATGGTAATTTAGACATTTCAGCTAATTTTCTTCATTACCATATCAATTGTTTGGATTTTTCTGGGGGAAGGTTGTCTTTGTTTGTTTGTTTTATCTAAATGAAATTGCCATCTTGCTACATAACACCTCTGAAAGTGGGCATATGCTTTGAGATGGAGATAATGCTGGCTTACTGACCAACAGTATCTAAACATAATCAAGATTTCTGAGACAGCAGAACCTTGAGCTTTTGTTAAAGTGTTTGAAATGTCTTAACTTCAAGTCTAGTAGGATAAGAAAAAAGCAAAAAAGAAAAAAGAAAATATAAAAATGGAAAAGGAAAGTAAAAAGAAATAACAGCATGTAGTAATAAGGTAAGACTGTACTTGAAATCATCTTTCTAATAGAAAAGAGTCCATTTATTCATTTTATTACTGGAAGATCTCTTATATAGAGAACTCATAAAACATACCTATCTATTTGTTTTATTGCAGAGTTTTCTCAGTTAATCATCTCTTTCCAAGCAGATGACAAGGCTTGTGGGTGAATACATCCTGATTTGCATTAGCAATTTTCCTGATAAGAAATAGCATCCATGCTCCAGATGCATGTTGGTTTTCTAGCCCCAGTGCTTTAATGTTCTGTGTGGAAGGGCGGCAATGTTTGTCCCCCATAGGCAAACTCCCATACTGCTGTTCTGTAGAGAGCCAGGGAAATCAAAGAGCCACCTACTGACCCTACCTATTGTCTGGCCTTGTCGCCTTCTATCAGTAGCATGCCACAATCAGCAAGCTACACGTGTACCTCGTGCTTGCTTGGGGTTTGGCAGACCCTGTCCCTTGCACCTGTTTGCTTATGCATGAGCTGTGCATGTTTGAATCCAAATAGCTGACGGAGAAGGAAGGCGAAGGGGGAGGGAAGTCACCGTCAGGCACTTTTCATCAGGCTGCTAGGAAGAGTGAAGGCACAGTGATGCTGTGGAGGCAAAAGGAAGCACTGGCGGAGTCTACCAGTGTACTATAAAATTGGAGGTTGTAATAGATGCGGACAGCAGATTGTGGATGAATAAAGCAGATCAGTAAATAAACAGTCTGAGGAAAGCCATCTGATTTATCTACTTATTTCAATTCTCAGCTTTGATCTCTGATGATAAAAGATGGTGTACTTTGTGGATGATGGGAGAATCTGTGCTTTCGTTGAACAGAACCTTACTTAGAATAAGAGCTGATAAAAGTGCTATTCAGCATGAGTAAGGATGACAATCTAGTGTGTTATCTGCTAAGAAATCTAATCTATATAGTATGCTGGCTCCTGCTGCTCTGTGTTTGCAAGTATTAGAGGAAGGTCCTCTTGATTTTTTTCACTACTATGAGTAGGATTCACATTCACCTTGTTCACAAAATGCTTTTCCATTTTTTTGCTTTGTGGCGCTTCTTTCATGCATTTATTTCTGACTTGTTTTAGAAATCGTGCTCTTCCTGAAAGCATTGTATTTAGATAATGTCTAATTTGGCTACTGTTACTCATGATATAGCTTTATTGAAGTGGGGATAGTTCTCTACAAGTGATAAGAACATAATCTGTGTTCTACAGTTAATTAACTAAGTGCTGTGGAATGAGGCTCTTTAATAACTAGATATTAGCTATATTAGCTAATGTATAGGCTTGTATAGTGAATATGTCAAGTAATCTTTTCCATTCAGAAAATGCCTGAATAATTTTGGTTCCCAGATGATGCATTTCCTATGCATATATAGGATTTGTTAATGCCAACTAGACGTAAATTAGTAAAGATGCATCCTTTATGTGTAGTCCCTGAGAAGGAGTTGCACGTCTGTATAGCTTTGAGAACATAGGCCCTGTGTGATTGCTGCCTTTGAAAATGGGGTTTAGGTTCCGAGGATACTTTTGCAATGTTGCTTTTACTCAAAAGGAACCTTGAATAAATAGAATTACAGGAGAATAGGTGAAATTGAAAGTTGACAAGTTCTTTGAACTTAGAGCTACTATGAATCATATGTGCCTTCTCAGTGGAATTTTCTACCAAATACAATCAACTTTATACTGATCACTCCTTCTCCATCCCCTTAATGTTTTTAGTGCTCCCTTTGTAACTTGATGAGAACCAACAGAGTTTTAAGATGACTAAAAGTTTTGCACTTCTATGAGAAGGCAACGTTTGCTTCTTTTGTATGGAGAAGGGTCTTAAATGGGATTTCCAGAATTAGCTGCTGTTAATAAATTCATATTGTTACTTCAAGTATTCCTGTAAAATCTGTTCCTAAAGTAAATTTTTTATGCTGTAAAATGTAATTTCAGTAATTAGCATATTAAAGTGGATTTATTTTATATAATTCATTACTGCATCAGAGAAGCTCCTGTGCTTTTTCCTAGTGAGAATCAGCCAGTGCTTCTAATACGCTTCTTCCAGTTTGTTTCACCTTTAGTCCTTTGTCTCATACAGCTGTTATCTGACAAAAGGGAACACAAAAAGAAAGAACAGGATGCATTCTTGTGGTCTATTTTGCACATTCAGCTGTTGTAGGAAAAAATGTGGTCAGTCCTGTCGTGAGTGGAGTAGCATTTGCAATTGAATATATATAATGAATTCTGGGAAAGCTCCACCTCTTACTTGTGTTGCCCAACAAAGTCTTAGAGCTCTTGTCTTTCCATACCCCAAGCAGTCTGAACAAATGAACGCTTTCAGACTTTGCAGACAGGGTTTCAGTGCTTGGGCAGAAGATAGTACATCTGCAGGCCTTTGCATGACTAATTTCATGTCAGCAATGATTTTCCTGCCATTTAAATGAGAATTTACAATAATGGCTGTAAAGTTGCCAGGTGGTTACACTGCTAAGTTTCAAGACCTCTAAGCTTAAAAATAGTTAGATTTTGGTGGTTTTTTATTTGCCTGTCTCCTTGAGCACAAGCACACTTAGATTTTGTTTTCACTTCATCTTTACCACAATTAGTTTTGGTTCCACATACTGATTTACTCAAATACGGTTGTCTTTCAGTAGATTATTTTTTTCTTTAACATCTGTTTTGATCAGATTGCCTGTATACCTAGAGAGTGGCAATACAATAACTCAACTCAAAGGCATGGATATAGAACTCTTGAATTTAATGGGAGTAATGGGAGTTTATCCACATTGTGACCTCTTCCCAGTGAAACTACTATATACAAAACCAGTTACTTCCCATTGGGAGTTTATGCAGCATTGAAATCTTGTCAGGTTTAATATTTCCAGAGCTAACTTTTGCCACCTTTACAACTTCTGTAAACTTACACTCTATGCCACAGAGGCCCATGTGTTTGTCCTCTGTGGTGCCCTCACCAGTGCTGCACAGGCTGTGGGAGATGGTGCAGATAGTTTATCTATGAAAATACCCATCAGTCTCCATTAGTCCAAACAGAGTTTAAGCTTTAGTAAACTTCAGAGTGGGAGAACTGTCACTCCAACACTGTCCTCTGTTATTCTGTGCACAATTCCAACAGATATTGCAGTTACAGATTCAAGTACAGTTCTTATAGCAGTTAAGCAGTGAGCACACTCCCTTTGCACTTTTCTACAGGACCTGACTAATTCTTTAATTTTTTATGGTTTTGGGTTTTCCTTCAAGCTTTGTAAATTGCATTAACCTCATTTTCTCTCTTTGACATTGAAATTTGATTTTGAAAGCATCTTTAAATATTCTTCTTTTTTTTTTTTTTGATGGATTTTGCTTGTTCACATACAGTGTGTCTGTGGGCTTGTTATCTCAAGAACGTAAGATCATAACGTAACCAAGCATGCAAATAAAGCATTTTGAAGCCCTGTGAATTTACATATCTTACAAACATTTTTTTGTGCAGATAGTAGCATTTATTATAGATTAGCTATAATATCTCTGTGGATTATTTTTTTCTGTGAGCTTTTGTAGTATTTATTAAGAGTATACAGAGATGCATTCATGATTTCCAGTGTAAGACTATGTATTTTATCAAGAATCTAGCACTAAACACTGAGTATATTCCCACAGGTCACTGTTATGTTGTACATCTTTCAATAGATTTAAGTCCTTTACTACCATTGCTCAGCCTCTAGAATCACTCCCATCCAATTCACAGCTTGAACTTCCTCAGCTACCAATAATATATGTGCTGGCTGCCTAAAAAAGCAAACTGTTGAAGGAGTGCTTTAGGAAGAAAAGATTATTGGCTTCTTTACATTCAGCTTTGTCACAGACATGATCTGTATAAAATATTTGGGTGACAGAATCTTTCATTTCTAGTTTCTCTTCTCTTTTCTTGTTGTTTCGGCTGTCAATTAGTGTTCTCTTTCCCCATTTTTCTTTAAGTTCTGCATATTTTCTTCTGAGCTTAATCGCATCTAACTATGGTTACAGATAATTTACAAAATAACAGGGAACCACATAAAAAGCACAAAAGCAAGGGGAAAACACTTTCCCAGGAAAATGTCAAAATTGGATAATTTCTTGTCTCTCTCTCATCTGTCTGCTTCTTTTTTTTCATCCCCCCTTCACTGGATATATAATTACCTCATTGTTTCAGTAATGTGAAACAAAAATTAGATGCACAAGGAAAATCTAAATAGAAAGACTCTAAATGCTTTTTCAGAATGAAAATTTAACTAAACCACTCTAAAGTCCCCTGCTGGGCTCAGGCAAGCTGAAATTAATTCAAGAAGGCAGATAAAAATTTTAACCAGCCCGAGTGGAGATGATGGATGTGACAGCTCTCAGTTAAAATGTCTTTTAGTGGCAAATTCATGCATATTAGTCAAGTGATGTGACATAACTGTCCTGGGCAAGGGAGGATGAACCAATGACCATTAGCATTGAGAACAAAAGGAAATTTAGAAGGTGACAATATAGAAAAGAAGAAGGAAAAAATGTTAACATCTTCTTTCTGTAGGCAAACCTGTGCATATGTATGTATACTCATGTGTGTAAGAAAGAGGTAGCTTAAAAGATCTTGTGAGTGATGGGAAGTAATTTATGATGAAGATTTTTGTTTTATTTTTAGAGAAGAATTAAACCCTGTAGACTTGTTTGAATAGAATCCATGAAAACTAGTGGGTTTTAATTTTTCTGTGCTTAATTGCCCAAAAGAGTTGAGATGTGTGTTATTAATATACACACGCTGCATTTTAGAAGTCTTTCTCTTCTGAAAGATGCTTTTGGCTCTTCCCATGTGTTCTCAGACTGAGCAGATGTACAGATCTAATATGAGTGGAATTTATTCAAGGATCATCCAAGGGTGCATAACACTGTGAACCACTACAGTGGCAATAAACAACAACAGGAATAGACCTTTAAGAAAAGAAATAAGCTGCAGATAATATACTCTAAGAAATCTTGGTCATTTAGCCACATTATTTTTTTCTGTTTCAAGTTATGATTTAGGAACATATGATACCAAGTCACAGTAGCTCCCAGTTAGAGCTGCCCAGGTAATTGTGTTTCAGTATTACTGTTATTTTATTTCCTCAGTATAATTGAATTGTATTATCATAATTCCGTTATTCCGATGCACCTCTTATTGTGTACCTCAATAACGCTCAAGGCCACATCTGGAGCACACTATTCTTAAATATTGTAGGAGGATAGGAGTAGAAGCATCACAGTATCTTTCTAATAACACTTGATTGCAAAATCAGATGTAGCCCTAACTGCTGTTATAAAGGGAATTCTACCAAAAGGTTAATGGTTGAAATCTCAAAGCTAATTGGATGTTTGGGATGGCTACTTTTGGTATTTTTGTATGTGAGATTGTGCATAAATTAATCCCCAACATCTTAATTTTAATGCAAAGTCAAAAAAATGTTTATTTTGATTCCAGTGTGAGATCTTAAAATATACCCTTGCTAAGCATGTTCCATTGTATTCCACTTAAAAGAAGCAGTGTTCATTAAAGGAGTTTCAACTATTGAGCAAAGTACTCTAAAACAGGGTTGGGGGTAGGGACTGTAAAATGCTGATCCACTCAGAAATAAATTGCAATTCAGCAAACCTATGGCAAGCTACTCATTAACATTTTAACAAGGTAGCTAATAATACAACCACCTTATTACAGCAATGTGTCTGTATACGTTTGCAGATATTTTTATACCTCTTCTTTGTGGTTTGTTTGAAAATAATGTTTATAAAGTTGATCTGACCTATTATATTTTCTAGAGGAATTTAGTCAAAAGAGGAACATTTGCTTCATTTATTTTAATTAAAAAGAAGCAAACATGTTATGGGTTATTGCGTTCTTTTTTCTGCTATCCAGTGTGGTTGTGTACTTTGAGAAGATCAGTGTGTAAATCAACTCTTCATAAAGCTCTGTCTTGTCACAGTTTGGCTAGATACTAGTTTCTAAGCATACATAATTTCAGTTCTCTGCATTGTCACCTATCCCACTGACCTTGAGCAAGGTTCCTGTAACCTTTCTGTGCTTCAGTAACCAATCTGTAAGATGAAGACATTCACTTTTCCTAGCATCAGACAGACACTAAATATTAACTGGTTTTTGAGTTATAATGTGAGTACAGTTAATGTACACCTTTATGGACTGTATACAGTTGTTTTTTTTCTGGGGAAAAACACCTAGGTAATTTCTATAATCTTGTGCCTGAGAGCTGTTTTCTGTTCTGTATCTGGAGATGACTGAGATCTGGATCCAGGAAAGATGTCTGCAGGAATCTTACAGCTTCATGTTCCCATCTCATTCAGTAAACTGAATAGAGAAGAAAAAGTATGAAATAAAATGCAGAGTACATTACACCAGAATAAATACTGTATGCATAAAATATCTCTACATAAGAGTTTGATTGCCTCATTAACTCACTCTTACTTACTGTGCTTAACCTGTTATCAATAAGAATATAGATTCATAAAGAATCATAGAATGGTTTGGGTTGGAAACGACCTTAAAGATCACCTAGTTCCAACCCCTCTGCCGTGGGCAGGGCCATCTTCTACTAGACCATGTCACTCAAGACTCCGTACAACCTGGTCTTGAACACTGCCAGGGATGGAGCATTCACAACTTCTTTGTGCAGCCTGTTCCAGTGCCTCACCACCCTCACAGTAAAGAACTTCTTCATATCTGACCTAATTTTCACCTGTTTAAGTTTAAACCCATCACCCCTTGTCCTATCACTGCAATTCCTAATGAAAAGTCCCTCTCCAGCATCCTTATAGGCCCCCTTCAGATACTGGAAGGCTGCTATGAGGTCCCCATGCAGCTTCTCTTCTCCAGGCTGAACAGCCCCAACTTTCTCAGCTTGTCTTCATACAGGAGGTGCTCCAGTCTGTGATCATCTTTGTAGCCTCCTCTGGACTTGTTCTAACAGTTCCATGTCCTTTTTATGTTGGGCACACCAGAACCGCACACGGTACTCCAAGTAGGGTCTCCTCATTATACTTGGTAGATTCTACCTCAAAAAAAAAAATGCAACAGATGCTGCCAGGGTGAATTCTATGAGTAAATTTTAAAAAGCAGAACAAAGAGAAAGAAAGACAACACAACTGTTCGAAAAAAGGATTAAAGGATGTTTGCCATTATTCTGGTGGCTTCAGAAAGGCTGAGGAGTTTTCTGGAATATAGTGAACCTGCTGGTTAGCAACAGGTAATTTTCTTTTGGATGCTGAATCTTTTTTACTATTCTTGTAGGACTCCTATTTCAGGCTGACCAACTTGTAATGTGCTTGTCAGATACGATGGACTTGTGCATCCAGAAATGGTGAAAATCAATAACGCAGGCTGTCATACTGAGAGCAAGAGTTTCACTGCCAACAGTAGCTGGAAACCTATTTGTGTGATTTTCCTTCATGTTTTTTACTGTTATTTTAGGTTTCTCTTAGTGTCAGCTGCTTGTTGGTAAATTTAGGATGAGGTTCTCTTCTTAACATTACTAATACCATGCCATAGCGTTTGAATACATCATGTTTATTCAAATGAGAGGTCTGGTCTCACAGTAGTTTGGGGCTTGAAAGGTGTGTTAGTATACAGAGTTAACTTTTGTATAGAAGTATATAGAATTAACTGTTTTCTTGGCCTTGGTTCTAACAAACTGAATATTTAAGAACTTATAAGCTAGGGTGACTTGGGGAAGGATATGGGAAGTGGTTTTTAACCATTCACATAGTTTTATTCCCTATAGGCCGATCCCGTTTTAGATGTTAGTGCTTAATCACAGAAAACATGACTGAAATACAGAATTCATATAGATGTTTTAAACTTTCTCTCGGTCTAAGTAAAACCTAACCCTCCCATAGTCACAATTTAGGTTTTGTAGCAGGCTTTACCTTACTATATTCACCTTCTATTACTTCATTATGTATAGGCCTAAAAGTTTTGTAATAAGGTATTGAAAAGAAAGACTGAAATGTTCTTATTATCTCTGTAGCTCATTTGAATCCATAAGTCTACAGGCCTATCTGAAGGTGGGCATTTTCAGAGATAATTGCCTAGCTGAAAAAGAGAAGAACTCATGGCTAGTAGAAGATAAAGTATATAAAGATCAGTCTTTCTCTCAAGAAATGAGCATGGAAACAGTGTCAATGCTGTGTCAGGCTGAATTAGGATTTTTCGATATTCTGTTGTCACTTACAAAGTGATTGGTTTGAGTCTAAACCAGCTAAAACAAGATAGGCATTTAATCTGGTTTTCTCTCTACGTACAGCTTAATTACCAGAGTGACTTACCTGTATGGGTCAGATCTGCGGTATTGTGGAGATGCATATGTATATGTAAAGTACATAATAAGACAACATAGGAAAAATAGTATAGTTAAACTCAGTGCAAGATCTTATGGGAGGGGAAGGTGGTATTTATGTACCAAATGTTTAAGCAACTTGTTTGTATGCACTTACACTTCAAAGCTACATATTCAAATGAACCAAGATGTTTGTGTCTATGTAGTCTGATTACGATGACTTGTGCATGACACACAAGACAAGTGATGCCAGTTCCTCTTGACAAGCAACAACAAACAGGTCTTTAGACAAATCTTTGCTCTTAAGATAAACATCACATTCCTCAGCCTTATTCCTGAGAGCAATGTCCTGAGAATAACATCCTTCACTGTCAATATAGGCCATTGTTCTGGTGCTGACATACAAAAATTTCCATTTATATGTTATTTATACCAGTCTTGATATTTATTTCTTTTTTTCCTGGTAAAATCTGTACAATAATCTATTAGGAAGGGTATATACATTTCTCTTCACAGTAACTCTAATGTTAACTTATTGGAGACAATGGGTAACATATCTTCTGCAATACTGGGCTACAATACACATTTCAGCTGGGAATGTGTTGAAGTTGTGATAATAAGTAGAAGACATTCAAGCAAAATGATGAAGGGGCTATAATTCAGTGCTTATCAGAAAGAGTGATTTCGGATATGAAGAATTTCTCAGAATTTTTAACAGTGAATTTGAGGGTGAATTTGCTAATTGTCTTGGCAATATTAACAGGCAAAACGTTAAACATCCTTCTGCTCCTGATGCTTTTAGTTCTAAATTTGTTGGGTTTTCAGGTAATATGGATTACTTTGCTACAAGTGTTGCACTGCTGTGATCTCCCTTTACTGGTTTAATCTTGTAATAATTCAGAAAGCTAAGGAATAGATGGATGTTCTCAATCACTCTTCTACTCTGTGTGCTCTGGTTTGAACCTGGCTGAAACTCATAGTTTGGGTAATGAGTTTTTCTAGTCATCTCAATGACAGCAGGATAATCTGTAAGTAAGCAGCTTTGTTTTGCAACATAGGCTATTTCTGAGTTATATTTTATATTACTGTCAATATATGAGCTTTTTTTAAAACCAGATACTGATATATATCCATCCCATGTGAAAGCATGAGGTGGAAACTGGGGCTGGTGTCAAAAGACATCATGGAAAGAAACCGATTCAGTGATAGCTGTCCTGAAACACTTGTGCTTATTAGAAGAATGTTTATTTAAGCAAATGAAGTTACTAAGTAAACAACAGATAAAAGATCAATGTTCATGCATTGACTTCCATTTTGGTTTGTAGTAGGGTTTGTTTTATGTTTGTTTTGAGGATTTTTTGATTTGGACTAAACCTTATGGTTTAAAGAGACCAATAAATATGACTTCTGTTTGCGGGGTACAGGACCTCTGATCTCAGTTATGGTAACTGAAATGCTTGTCATGTCACAGCAAGAAATGGTGGAAGCCTTTATGTCATTTTGGCAAAATTTAGAGTGACATTTCCATTTATCATCTTCAGCATTATATTTGCCAAAAGCACTACTTGTGAAGGTCCTTGTGACAGACTGCAAGCAGAATTCTGTTCATTATTTAATATTCATCAAGTGAGTAATCTCATGAACGGAATACTTGCAAAGTTTACTTGAGCTTTTGCATTTTGGGGAAATAAAATATTAGTCATGGAAGGAGTTGTCAGGTATTCATTCTTCATTATAGAAGGCTTAAAATCTTGATTACGTTTTTGCCATATTCCATTATTTCACTAGTCCCATATAATGAAAAGAAATTTGATGAAGTAAACCTTGGGCTTATGTTTCTTGGTTTTGGGGAACGTCAAAATAATAGATGGAAATAAAATATAAAGACAAAAAGCAAGTTCTAAAGTTATATGTGACATAACATATAAAGCTATAATTTTGCCAAACATTGTTCATTCAGAGTAGTAATATTATAATCATGGGAGTGAATACATTATATTCACTCTCACGATTTCTGTTCTATATCTCCTGTTGAGTCAGACATTTGCATAAGCTCATTTTATAATGTTTATTTTTTCTGTCATCTGAAGTTACTTTGCTATTGTGCTTTCTGGTTGTGCTCAGTTTTATTAATAGGCAACTGAAGTACAGGGACTTAATCATCATCCAGTTGCTTACAAAATAAGAATAGAGACAATACTAATATGTAGCACAGCATGAAAGGTAGAGCAGATGGTTTTAAAAATCATATCTGTTATGCCTTTTGGGTCTGACAATCAGCTCGTCATGTAACTTAGAGCACTTGCTGGCTTGTTCATATGGTAAACTTGTTCATGCTGTAAGCCTCGTTGACCATTGAAGTTCAACTTCATAATCTGGGAGATACGCAGGTTCTTCAGGCTCTGGTATAATTTCACCGTTATCCTCTTAACTGAGGTGCAACCATCAGTAAACCATTTAAGGAGATGCCATTGTTGAGTTCTAAATGCATGTCACCATCAGACAGCATTAAGACACTGCTTGTTTGTTAGTGTAGGGAAAAACTCATTTTAAGACAATGAAAGAAATTGGAAAGAATGATGTTTTTAATTCAAAAGTTGCTTGACATTGGTATAATATGAATCTGTGTGTTTTAATAAACTTTAATAAAACAGTGTTTTAATTCTTTTCTAAGATACAGTCATGAATGTCTGGTTGCAATTTTTCCTTTCAAAGAGAATAGTCTTTGAGTGGATTCTGGTTTGTGGGGACTAAACTTCAGTTTTTTAGGTGGTTAGGAAGTCAAAGAATAAAATATCATTGTAAAAAAAAACTTATTTGGGGAAATATGGTACCTGTAGCAACTGTTCAAATTGTGGTAGTTTTGGCATATGCTGGAAGAGAGTTAAAGGAAGATCAGTTAGATTGCATAGGAGTACAAGTGTTAAACAAGTATGTCTGACCTGTCCAAGGAAAATATACTCAATAGTGTGCTGTACTTATTAATATACTGCTAGGAGAAGTCAAAATAGTATAAGTTTGAGGAGTGATAGGCATACTTTCATAGTCATAAATCAGTTTCTTGTGTTTATTCAGTTGTTTCAGAACAGATTCTGTAAAGGTAGTTTCTTAGTGAGTTTGTCTTATAGAAGTTCTCAATCTGTGTTTTATTGTCACAGAATGCATATAGCAGTTATGTCATATGTTGTCATCGGTTATTTAGACATCTTTCAAAAACACTTGGTTGAGTTAACTTTAGCTAAAGAGCTAGATGCTCACCAAATCCTTTCTAAGTCCCCCTCCTCAATCTGTTCCAGGGGACAAATAGATGGAAAAGGTCATGGATTAAGAAAGACAGGGATTTGCTTCCCAGTTACCACTGTGGGCAAACCAGACTCAACTTAGGGAAAATTAATTTAACTTATGCCCATTAAAACAGGTTTAGGTAGTGAAAAAAAGACAAAACGTCAAAATAATACCCACACACACACCTTCCTTTCTAGATTCAACCTTGTTCCATTCATAACTTCTCTACCTTCTGTACTCTGCAGTGCAGAGGTTGGACTAGATGACCTTTAAAGGTCCCTTCCTACCCAAGCCATTCTGTAGACGTAGGGGATAGGATGTTGTAGTCAGTCCATACGACATTTTTGCTGCTGCTGCATTTTCCTCATGTTTTTCCTCTCCTCCAATGGGCTTGTGGGTCCCTGCCATGGGCTGTGGTCCTTCAGGATAAACCTGCTTCTTTGTGGGCTTTGCACTGGACTGCAGGGAAATCTCTGCTGCAGTGCCTGGATCACCTGCTCCCCCTCCTTTTCCTCTCACCTCTGTGCTCATGGTGCTGTTTCTCACTTTATTCCTTACTGCTAGGCAGCATTTTCCACCCTTTCTTACACATACATCCCTCACCAGCTCTGTAACCATCCTCTGTCAGGCCTATATGCAGCTTACCTATAAGCAGCTGGTAGAGCAATATGATTTTTTTCAATCTGCTGAAAATGTACTCTATTATGAATATAATTATTTATGCTAATCTGATCTTTATTAATTTTGTCAGGAGGTACTACTTTATCAAGAAATAAATGCTGATGCCTTGATTCCAAGTTCCATGTTAAAACAGGCTTTGAGGAGCTGGGCATGGAATACGTATCCTGTGGTCTCAGTAGAGTCCTTAATAAGATAACACTGTGATTTGAGTAACCTGTAGCCACTTTCATTGAACCCATCCAGGCACTTGGAATAACTCTCTACCATGCTTTTTTTTTTACCATGCACAGTCTGCTCTTCCTTCTCTCGCTGTAATTCTGGCACCACACTGTACTAAGAGATTCCATGCTGCAGAGTGTGTTAAGGGGGGATGTTTTCCACTTTATGGGGAAAATTCTCCCAGCCATTTTGAAGTATTTTCCAGAAGGATGATAACTAAGTGTATTATTCCCAAGTGTTTGTAATTGTGATGCCTTAAGGCTATGGTTTTGCATTTGTTATTACTGGATCTGTATTTGGAGTAAGAGATGAGAGGTCTAAGCTGTTTAGGGGGAGGCAGATGGTATCAATATAATGAGTTGTTACTGGTTCAGCACTAATGTTGCGTAACTGTTATTTATCTCTTACTTCATGATTCTGCATCCTTATACCAAATTTACTCCTATTACAGAGCCACTGCCAGAATTTGCCTCAAAAATCTCAACATATTGATTAAGATTATAATAACAAGTATGATTGGTTCCCACAGGAAGGGTATGTAGATGTTAAGAGGAAGGTAGAAATTAAAATCTTGCAGACACTGGGATGGATTGTGCTGGTCTAAGTGTGCTTATTTTGAAACTCTTATAGGTATGAGACACTTCATATCTTCCAAACCATTTTAGTGTACACAGAGGTTTAAGACTTGCTTCCCAAAGTCTATAAACCAGCATAAACAGCCAAAGTTGTCTCATCTTGTCTCCTCCTCTTTCCT
Organism: Melopsittacus undulatus; assembly: GCF_012275295.1. Lineage (NCBI taxonomy): Eukaryota > Metazoa > Chordata > Aves > Psittaciformes > Psittaculidae > Melopsittacus > Melopsittacus undulatus. The sequence goes on along the minus strand of NC_047528.1, from coordinate 109,298,931 downwards.
TGTTGTGTCTCTCTAGACATACACTGACCCCTCTAAAGTCAGAAAATCTGTAAGGCCAGAAAGTTCCCTCAGAGTGGGGAACTAATCTCAGTTAACATATCCTCTTTGGTGGGTGAGTGCATGTCTGTGTTTAGCCAGATTACTTTTAAACTAGATTACATTCTAGGCCGGTTCTAAGCAGGTCACAGAAGTGCTTGTATTGGTCCAAGAGAGGGGAGGATGCAGGGCTGAGAAAGTGCAGGGTGCAGCACAGAGAAACTCAACTAGGACTGAGGTGAGACCTGCATTTGGCATTATGTTAAAACTCGGGTCTTGTTAAAACATTCGCTTTAAGCAGGAATGTGCAAAGAGAGCCTCAGAAAGGAATTTCTTTAGCGAAAAAGGTGCCCAGTTTGCCCTGAGGGTTGGACACACAGAGGCACGCTGCGTTGCTAAATATGATTTATACATTCAATAGGTTAATAGAAGAAGATAAAGTAATAATTAGTATGTTATGGATGAACTATACATGGGGGGGAAGAATGACCTTCTGAAATCTGTTACAAATCATTTATATATCTACTTAAAGGTTTAGTGCTGATTCATCACTGTTTTCCACCTGCTGCTTATTCACAGCTTACCTTTAGTTGGGTCCTCTAAATGTCATGAATTGATCAGCTGCCCTGTTAAGCCTTTTAAATGCTAGAGAATGACAGTAGGTATTACTGTAGGGACTTGGTTAAGAAAGCCTTTTCTTTTCTCCTTCCCACTTATCTTTTTGTTTCCATTCACCTCTTTGAATTTATTTCTGTTCTCCGATACTTTTGGTATTAATCACTACCTAGTAGTCACTATTGCTATAATGACTGCATTGTGGAAGTGCTGATCACCCCTGTTTTGACCCAGCCCAGGTAAATGGGAGAGCATTTTTGCAACTTCCAGCATTGAAGTCTTAGCTTGTTCATTGGTGATGAAGTCAGATCTTGGTAAGCGATGTAACCTGCAATAAAGTTTTTGTTGATATGTAATAAAGCTACCTTTTAATGTTGTTCTTAAGCTTTTCTTTATGTAATACCTGCAGGTCTATAACACCTACAAGAATCATAACTTCCTGTGTACTGTTCCATCGCAGAACACTAATCAAAATGTGCTGTCTAGTCCCTAATATTACTCTATTCCTTTTTACTTTTGAATCATAAAATCATAGCATGGTTAGGGTTGGAAAGGACCTTATGATCATCCAGTTCCAACCCCCCTGCCATAGATGTTATAATAATTATTCCATTAAAAACTTCCACACTCATTTGTGGTATTGCAGGTGCTGTTAAACATTTAGATAGTGTCATAAATATAAATACTGCTTAACTTAACATAAAAAACCTCGTAAAATATTCTGAAAAAATGCTATATTATATAGCTTATAATACAATATATGGTATCTATTTTACAGTGTTTGTATTTATATAATTTTTAAAATACATTACAGAGAAGAGGGACTGTTTAGATATCACTTGAAAGGGCCTAATGTGGAACTAATAAAAGAAGTTGATTATAAGGGAGGATTTGAATAAGAAAAAAGCATTTGGTTGGCAGAAATGAAGTGGCGGATTCATCAAGCTCATTTTCTTTTAAGCTTTCAGGAGCAGCATTCTAAAGGATGTATTGCAGGTAGTCAGCACTGAAAATGTATGTTCCATTTCTGTGAAAAATCATTTAGAATCCATCTGTTTATATTTCACAGAAGTGGTGAGCACAAGATATATAAGTGATTGAAGACTGTGTGACTTCCAAAGGGCAAGAGTGTGAATGAGACTGTCTGTTTTACTTCTCTTGGAAAGAGAGTTGCATTTTATAGCCCTATGCCTAAACCTGCTTCACCTGCTGCCAAAAAATTAATTAGAATTAGCGCAAACTCATTCTACAGGTGGGATTTTTAAGGCAGCTTCAGGGAAATAGGAACAATTGTCGTTTCAAAATGGAAGTTAGGTGCTAAGGCCTTTGAGCTGTTCAAAGTATCTAGTTTTAAATGTAGTGGGCTGAGGAGTATTGTTTTCCTCATGTCTGTCATATGGAAAGAAGGGGAATGTGAAAAGGAAAGGTGCTCTGCAATGCACTGCATAGGGACTGCGTAAGTCCCACTAAAGGAGCTAGGGAAGGAACAAGAATGTTTCTGTGAAACTGCCATTTCATAATTGTTCATCAGCAGGAATGGACTGAATATGGCCTATTTCTTACCACTAGGTTGAGTTTAGAATACTCTTGTAGGCACTAAATGCTTGTTGTGTCATTATAGCAAGTAGCTACAGAAACTCAGCTATGTAAGCAGGTAAATGACAGGGTCAGACTGATGGCTTTTGTAAATCTGAGCAGGTATGTTGACTCTGTTCTGATTCATGTTTGTCTGTAATGTTCTATGAGGCTGTGTACCTTGCAGTTACACACAGCACAACATGGTTCTCTGTCAAAAAAGCGAAGGATTTGCTCCGGCAAATCCCATGGCCTGTCCAGCAGGTCTGAGAAGATAGTACTACGTGTACGAATATCCCTGTACCTGTGAAGGTTTTGCACATAGTTTAGCAGTACTCTTACTTTGTATGCTTAAAGGGCTTCTTTGAGTAATAGAAATCTACATGAGGGTCAAGGAAAAAAAAACCCATAAAGCATTTTCTTCCTTGTAGGGCTTTATGTTTCAATGCTGTTTAAATAAAAAGTTCTATATTGAGCTGATTTTTAGTTAGGATGGGTACTGAGTTGTCTTTACTGCTGCATGAGAGCCAAGGTGTGAGTAGCAGCAGTGGGAAAGACTGGAGAATCTGGAGAATTGAGGAACCTCCCAGGGTTGATTACATAGGAAGTGTATGTGTTTTTATTCTCATTCTGTTGAGTGACAAGTATCAACCCCTTGAAGAAGGCCCTACCTTACCTAGCCTTTTCTCTCTCTTGAGTCACATTCTTACATGTGCACGTTTCTGACGAAACCAAAGGAAATTACTTTTTATGTATCTGAAGAATCATCTCAAAAAACTCAAACACGAAACAAACACGCCTAACATTAATACTAAAGTTTGTCCAACTTTACTGCATCAGCTTATGTTCTGATAGTTTTATATGCTGGTTTTTATCTATTTAGTGGGGAGAAAACTCTTTTTTTACATTCTTTTAAAAAAGTTCACAAACCAAAACCAATTGCCTGTAGTTAGATAAAATTCCCACAAAACTGTCTGCTGTATTATTTTTTATTATTATTTATTGATTGTTGTTGTTTAAATGCCTTAGCAGAAATATTCTTTAAAAGTGACCCTTCTAATAAGGACTGATAAAGTAGGATGACATTGCTATAACCTCTCTGCACTCACAGTGTTCCAAATCACTGCCTGGAATGAAAGGGAGATTCTAGCTGCAATATCAGTGTTACCTGTCTTGGTTAAGAACTAATTAAGGAAGAGGAATGTTTCCTGTGTGAAAATTTAACTTGTTCAAAAGTTGTTCGCAGTTTAAAGGTCATGTGAACTTCAATGGCAAGGTTTCAGAAGAGTTTATGGACAAGCCAAGAGTATTGTTAAGAGAACAGATGTTGGAAACAGATGCCATGTATTTGTGTGTTTAGCAACACCTCTTTCTGAGCTGTTTCACTGCAAGCCAGGCTGCATTAGAGTCCAGTAAAATGCATCATCATATCCAAGGGCTGAGCTGGTTAAAGCGGAGACAGTTGCATAAGCCACTGAGAATTCCTAGAATTCTACCATTTCACTTCTGAAGGGCTGGAGTTGGAGAAGGAGGTGTAATATTGATTTTTGTTTCTGGGCTCAGTTTCACCTCAATCTAGTCAAAGGGAATGTTACAGTGGTTTAATATGCAAAGTAGCTTTCTTGATGAATGCTTAGTGTAGCTGGCTGGGTGGAAAGGCAGGTGAAATTCCCAGGAAATCTGCAGAAATTCCAATAAGAATGAAATTCAGCTTTTTCCTTTAATTTAATTAAAAAAAAGGAAGGAAATATTTCTGTTTCTAAATAATCTCAATTAATTCAACTAAAGAATGAGCATAAACCTTTTTAAAGATTAACTAACACTTGTAGAATGTTAAACTCAAAGTGCCAAAGAAGTTGACTTTCTTAATGTTGATTCTTTTTTATTATGTCTTTCCCCTTGCCTCTTTTTCATATTGTCTTCTTCATATTGTTTTGTATGGACTCAGTCAGGCCTTATGTATATAGAAAAGTTTTACTGATTTAACTTAAAGGAGTTTTAAATGTAGTTTAAGCTTAACAAATACACTTGCTTAGAACATTTTATTTGGTTTACCTTGATGCCTGGTAGATTGAAAACAACCACAATAAGCCCCTTTAACTAAATGACAAATGTATTCTTTCCTGTACTTGGGCAGTACAAAAAGGGAAACATATGATTTCATGAAAAAAGTGCATTACTTGAAATACAAAATACATAACATTTATGCTATCCTTGATTTTGCCAAAGATGGTTAAGTACAATACAGAATACCAGCTTTAAACTAGAGTTTGGTTTTTTTTTGCTGTTACATACATGCAAACACATAAGCTGAAATACAAATCCAGTTTGCAAGTGATGATGTGCAGTTTGCCTTCATAAGGTGAAATTCTATAGTTTTAAGCCATTTTGCACATGGATTTGCATATGAATTCAAAGTGGAAAGCTGTATTTATAATTAGAACAGTATGCTATGGACTTACTGCTTAAAAGACTTTAGTTATGGAGTCTCTAGGCTGGAAGCAGTTGCATTTCTAGGTGTTTTTATTTGCACCCTTGGTGTATCTTACTGAAGAAAAGTAGGCATATAGCTTGTCATATATAGCATGTCAGGTTTGAGATCCCTTTAACATGATGTGTGATACACATAAAAACAAGGTTCTGGGAGAGTATGATTAGTAAAAGAGTATCTGCTGAGATGGAATGATACTTTTTACAGTAATTTGTAATGATCCCCTCAAATTGTGACCAAGGTTGCTGTGTAATTGTGGTTCTCAGAGCAAAAAGTGATTCTTTCTTTTAAATAACATTTTTGTTCCTATGGCTAAGTACTACCTCTTGTCAAGCAGCAGTCAAATGAAGTTCTTTCCAACCAGTGCTTGCATAAACACTTCAGATGTGGAGCTTTGTTATGATAAAATATACATTTTAATTCCCCTGGAACAGGAAATTTAGGATGCCTTACACTCCATCCATCTTCTACCTAAGCAGCAGGTATGGTAGCTGCTCTGTAAGGCCAGCACGGTTTGATCTGGGATGCATGTAATGTCAGTAAACCTGTTAACAGTGTGCTGAATTTATTTACTTTTATTAATGGGCTTTCAACAGATATTCTGGCTGCTAAAGATGTATGGAAACAGCCGTACCTCTTTTGATATTATGGATCCGTAATGCTAAATACTCCAAAACTCCATAGGAAAAATAATTGTTCTCTGTACTTTTAAATACTCTAAGCTTGGAATTCAGTACTTTTTGAAGGCTGCCTAGCATAAGGGACTCATCTGCAGTAGAAAATAATAAACACTTGTTCATTAGAGAAGATTGGAAATGCTGCATAATGGAAGAGGGAAGCCAAATACTATAGTAAAAGTCCATAGCTGGGAAACCTCAGTAAAGGCTTAGCAGTAAGATCTAGAAATAATCAACAGATTGTGTATGTGTCACCTCCCAAAATGAAGGTGGAAAAGCCAATCAGGAGAAAGATGAAGATAGTTTTCATCTTGGTGTCAGCCTATTTGCATGGAAATACTGTTAACAGGAGACATCATGCGGCCTTGATGAGAGCAGGTGTGTTCCCTCATGGATCCAAGCCAGTTGTGGGTGGTAATGAAACCAATCTGTAATGAGATTTTAAAGGGTGCAATACTTCATCCCTGGCACTGTTGTCAACGTGCAGAAGGCCTTTCCCTCTATTTAGTGTGCAATGCGATTACTTGCAGATTAAGAGTGATGACAGAACAGAGTTCAAAGCACACCCTCCATAGTGTCAACAAGCCTTAATGATAACATAGTGCCGCTTCCCTTAAAGTTTCATGTCTTATTCAACATAAATGGTAAAAATGGGGTATTTTAGAACCAATGATGTGTTTTTCTATTGATGCTGTCATAGTACACAGCTGCTGAAAGAGGAGCTGTTTGTCAGATCCCATTTTCCTCAGTGATTCATCAAACAGTGGCAGTTCACGCATGCAAGTATCAGAATGGGAATAAATATCTTGCAGCAATGCATTGAACAGGGAGTGTAGTGTTTTATTAATCTCCCACCCACTCTGAGGCCACTCAAGGTGTTTGGGTAGGTTCATCCAAGTATGTGTTCAGCATTTTGCAAGTCATATCACTTCTGTAGGAGCAGAACTTTATGAAATAGCAAGTTAACAAAAAGCAGAACTATGTATTCACATTTTTCCTACTATAGGAGTTTTACACTCTACAGAAGTGCCATTGATGTAACCTTTTCTCTTTTAAATTCTGTATTTTTAACAATTACAGCCATTCTAAGAGAGTAAAAAATCAATTTAAATCAAAACTCAAAAGCAATTCAAATCTAATTTACTCACATAGTATCTCCTATCACCTATAGTATGCAAATGCCTGATTTGACATAGTGGTGATAAAATAAATGTTTCCGGCTCAGAAAGGTATTGGCACTAACAAATAGATAAGTACTCAAGAAGTTCTGTATGTTTCCCGGATGAAAATCCAGATCTTGAATGTGTTCTATTTGCCATCTTGGAAAGAGCAGTGTGTGGCTTCAAGTTTTAAAATAACTGGGAAAGATTAGTTTCAAGTATGGTGTGGCTTTGATGGTTTAGGATTTGATGGGAGAGAGAGTGGGTGTAAGGAAAGACAGCTGAAAAGCCTGACACATCACAGACTTCTCTTGAAAAGTAGGTGTTCATCAGTGTTATGGGAGTTGTGCAGATTTTCTAATTGGAAGTATTGTGGAAGTTTAATACAATCTGACTTAAGGTGCCTGAATTAAAAGGCTAACACCTAGAGACTACATAATCAGTCATAGGTTCCCCTAGAATCTGCCTAAAAAGGGGAAGGTACTATTGTAGTTTACATGCAAATTGTACAGCTCAGTTTTATGTGTGAGTTTCAGAGTAAGAGAACAGATCAATCTGTAGCACACTGCTTGGGTGAAATTTAAGTTTCCATTTCATACTCTGAGTTCAAGATATTCTGGGAAGTTTTTCACTGTGAAATGTATTCTCCAGAGACTGCTCAAAGGACAGTAAAAAAAGAATAATTTATTTTCTTCTGCATCCCTCTTTGTTCACAGCAGTTGGCACTCACAGAAGTTGTCCTAGGTGGGCCTTTATGTGGGCCTAAAGGATAAAAACCTTCTAAAGGAATTTAATTGGCATCATGATCATCTTTTTGCAATAGATACTTTTGTGACTGTTTTGTTGCTTCATATTCCAATCTTTCAGCCCTCCTCACTGAGTAATCAGCTGGATGACAGTTCTCTACAATGCCCTGCTGCTTTTTTTCAGCCAAAATCACAGGAGAAATGCCAAAAGAATCTGCTCAGGATAGTCCAGAGGGCACAGTGGTTGAGCTCTCCTGTAGCAAAGATGATAGTATCCAGCAGGACATTTTATCTCTCTAGAGCTGTATAAATTAGCATAATAAGAGTATAACAAGCATATATTAATTAGTTTTAAAGACAATTGTACACACATACATATGTGTAATCATAATTTAAATGCATATATTACATTTAAATGTACCAACATATATAGGATTCCCCTCGCTCCCCCCAATATATATTACTTATATACCGTCACAACAGAGTAAGTCTTTTTTCATGTGTCTGGTTAAGTGTGGTCAAGATTTTTTCCATTCTTTTCCACCTAAGAGCTCATTTACACATCAGTTGGAGAAACACAGGGAACTGTGATATATTTTCAGTGTGGTGTTAGCAACTGCTTTCATGAAAAATTTGCTGGTAGTTTTCTGTTACATTTTGTCATGTTTTGATCATAATCCCCAGCAGTGTTCTGCTCTGGAGCATCCTCATAATATGAGTAGCAGGCCAGAAAATGTCACTACATTGAAGATAATGATTTATCAGTTCATGAACAGAATTAATGGGTTCTGTAAGCTTGGGAAACCAAACTCCAGTATGCTTGAAGAGGGTTTGCTCTTACATTGCTGATCTCATTAGGCATCTTTATCATTGCCTTTAGTAGGCAAAGGGTCAACATAAATGCATCAGCAGTTTGTTCGATACAGGTAATACAGAGGAATCTTTGGGCTGCTTGGTAAGCGATCACAGGATGCAGAGAAAGTAGCTTTCTGGTTAGAGAGTAGCAGGTGTATACTGACAAATGAAACTCTTTGTCTTTCTAACTACAGCTCTGGGTTGTAGATGGCTGTGTGTGGTACATACTCCATCAGCATAAATTCACAAAAAATTTCCATGTGAAACTCCTTCTCCTAGAATAAATCTTCACCATTCCCATTCAAGGGACATCAAGGGCAGAAGTTTTAGCAAATTAATGTATAGGGAAGAATACTTTTTCAGAAATGTGAAATGAATACTCTCTGCAGATATTTATCATGTAGTTGCGCAGCAGTAACATGTTAGTAATGGCGGACTAAATAATGCAAGTTAGACATAACTCTCCTCTGGGCTGAAACCACTGCAGTATGTACTTCCTTTTCTTAGCACATGACAAAATATATGGGTTTCTCAGGTTCTTAAAAGGTTATGACCATGTAAAATATTGCTAAAGCATCTTATGTGATTGTATAATTAACTGATTACATATGAAGACGTACTCTGGACTGGGGGAACCTGGTAATTACAAGTCTACTTCACGTAGCATTGTAGCATGTAGACTTTGAAAGAGATTGGCATAAGAAAGCCAGTGAAGCAGGACTGTGTAGTGTGTGCAGGTCCCAGAGGCTTTGAAGTACTTGAGAAGAAACCAATCTATAGCACATGGTGGGTATAATAATAATTACATATTTTGAATTTGATTTTTGTATCTATATCACAGAGTTGTTTCTTGCATGAAAGTGCAAACCCAACATAATTTTATAATGCTTCATTTGCTAATGGAACAATGTAAACTAAGCTAAATATAGACACACATGACAGGGAATGCTATTACAATTAATTTATGAAGCATGATAAGCTTATGAATGCAGTCTTACATAGAAAATCCGTAGTTTACCTCTCCCTAATTTCAGTTGACACATCACAACTATGGTGATTTTTTGGGGTGTTTCAAGGACTGGTGTTTTCATCTTTTCTCCAAAGTAAGCTCAGTGCAAGGAGATACCTGGGTTCTTGTCCAGTTCATTTCTTAAAAAAGTTATGGCCATGCAAATTATTGCTAAAGCATCTTATGTGATTGTATGATTAACTGATTACACAAGCAGAAGTACTCTGGATTGGGTGGGAGAACACTGGGTAATGTTATGGGTAGGTAACTACTCAAAGTGAATAATATCCTTCTAATCCTTGGCCTTCCCATTCCCTCTGTTTGTGTTATACATGTTAGCTTCATCTTAAAGGCATCCAGCTGTTATAATGTCTTCAAACTGACTCTGGGAATGAAGAACCTGCACAGAAGCCTGCAAATGTAACTCCCCATTAAATATCAAACACCCATGAATATTATATGAGTGAGAATTGACCATTCCCACCAGTCAGAAAATATAATAAAAACAGCTGAGGTCTCAGGCAGAGGGTTTTCATCACTTATTAATCTGCCAACTTAAAATAGACTGAAAGTATAACAGTGTAGTTACTTATATAGTGGTATAACGGCTATGTTCTGCATTTTATAATGCCATGTATTCAAAAAAATCCATAATCAATTAGCAAAGGTCATTTATTCCTACTGAAATTCTGATTCTGAATAGTGTGCAGTCCCATGCACATTAATTTCCACTGACATTTGTGTCCGACTCTGTCTCTCCCCCTGTACCTCCATGTGTCTGTGTTAAGGGAGCCAAAGTTTATTAGTCACAATAGGAGATGATCTTAACTACCTCTTGCTTTGAATTTAAATGCGGCCAATCTGCCTACTTTGAAATTAAAATTAAATTCAATATTAGTACCCTTGATTAAGAAAGAGAGTGTGAGAGAGCAGTCAAGTGTGGTATTTCTGAACAAATTAACCTTCCTAGATACTGCTATATACAGTAGTTAGTTACACTGGAGTAGGTTGTGATATATCTTTTTATACACGTGGACATATGCGAGAAAGACCCATTTCCTATTAACCCTCAACAGAGGCTGCTTGAAAATCAGAGTGCTTAAACTCAGCAGAAGATGCTAGCAGAGTCTCCACTGATGTTTAGGAAAGGAGTTTTACATACACTGTTTGGAAGTATGAGGCACCAAGAAGAGTGAGCTGGAAGTTTGGTTGTGATATGGTCCCTCTTAGTCGTTCAAAAACTCTGGTTCCACTTGACAGAAAAGTGCAGATTAGGTGTGAATTTATGGTGTTAATTCAGATTTATACAGATATTTTTGATAGGCAAACATGACAGCAACAGGCATTATGCCATGCTGTCAATCTTCCTGCATCTGGCATGAAAGCCCATGGCCAGCATAGACTTTGTAGTGTGTGCTGTAGTGAAGTTAGCAACAGTCTGCCTGTGTGTCCATGCTGATCTGGAGCAAATGTACACTGTGAGCAGGAACATGCATCTGCTATTAATAATTATAGAATTGTAGCCTCAGTGGCAGTATTGAAAGAGTTAGAGAATTACTGAGGTATTTGGGGAGAGACTGCTGCAGCTGCCATTAGTTTAACATGTCATCTTGTAGCATGGCCTAGAAGAGTAATGTGCATGCTTACTGAAATGAGAAATGAATGTTGGAATTTAACAGCTCTTTGTATTTGCTGCTCCTGAAGGAAACACAAAAATGTTAAGAGTTACCTCCAAGTTAAGTACATGGATATCACTTCTGTCATTATTTCACTGGCAAACTCTTGAGTAAGATTTGAATATCTATTCTTCTTTTAATAACTCCTGATTTCATAAATGGTTCTGTGCATGGAGTTTGCCCAAGCTTATTTCTTGAATTAATGGATTCAGGGTGAAAACCAGTCAGGTTTGGATACTTTGGTTCTTAATTGAAATATGTTAACACACTCTCAAAATAGTGTTTTAAACTTTCTTGAAAGAGGTGTACTATGCCTTATTAGTACCACTGTATTTTATCTGAACTGATGAAGTTAGAAGGAAGTTTTGATAAGATACAATTCTCTTCCAAACCTTTATTAACTCTAAATACAATATCAGAAGTGTTTCATTTAAACTTTAAACCTTTCTAACAGGTTTTAATTAGAAATGTAATGATCAATGCAAAGGAGAATGGGCTGTTTGCTCATTAAATGAAATTAAATAGCACATTTTGGTTTTGTAGAGTGTGCTCTTGTTGTGACAAGCATGAATATGTTTCTAGGAGAGTTGATTAGCCTTTTGGCCTCTCTGCTTAATATTTTTTGCCATTCTTCTATGGAAGTTCCTCTGTGCCTCCCATCAGGATTATTGGAATTTGGAACCTTATCTATAATTGTCTACCAATAGGGGTGACATGATGTCTCTCCGCTGCATTAACTTTATCATTCCCTGTAAAACATTAACACAGCAAAAATCTGAGCTTGTAAATGAGAGCCGTGTCTTCATCTTGATCAGAGAAACAAAATTTGTAATTCAAATGAGAGAAGTTAATGAACTTAATGCACAGGCTGGAAAAAGTGTTGTAATGTGCCAATTTGGTCTGCCTATGGATGCTTCCAAACATTCCCATTAAGGTATTGATTGTGTCCATTTAGCAAAGTGAAGGGGACAGTGAACTCCCTAATGGTTTAGCCATTACACCAGTGGTGTCTAGACCCCCGAACAAAGGAAATCTAACATGATAAGCCTTGAATTTCCTTAAAAAAAATTAATTCAGGAATGTAGCTATTAATGCTAATATGCTCCTTTAGAAGGCCAAATGCTGTTGCAGAAAGAATAAACAGCCTCTTGTGTTTACTGATATCTACACAGAATTTAACACTCCCAGGTTGAAATAATGGTGGATTGTGTTAGCACTTCAAATAATATAGAAAGTCTCCTATCACGTAGATGATTGCAGTAGTTTTATTGCAATGTGTTATCTGGAGACATAACATTGTGATCATGGTGATAGTTTGGAAATTCAGATTCTGCTCCTTTTACTTTCAGAGAGTTTTATTTCTACACTGGTTACCAGCAGTTGGTGTGTTATCTGCTGTCACTAGTTATTGGTGGTGATGCACTGAGGATGTTCAGGCGTGGTTACGTGCACAAAGCTTTATTAATGGGGTTTGTGGCTAATGGCATACGCCAACTTCAGAGTTATCTTAGGGGAATAAAAACACCAAACCCAAAAATAAACCACAACCAACAAACCAAGGGGAGAAACAAGACACAGGGGAAAGGAAAGACCTCTTCCTAGTGGCTGCCGGGGAAGAGAAGTGTGTCCCTGGACAAGTGTCTTCTGCAGTGAACCAGGTTTCCCCAGGCACTTTCCTCACAATAATATGGGCAAACTCCAGAGTGGGATTTCCTGGTTGTTCCTGCTATCAGTGGTGAGAGAATATGAAATGAAGGGCCTCTGGCTTTACAAATATTAAGGCAGTGAGCAACATAGTTTAGCCTCCTGCAGTCTCTGTAGGATATTTGGTACTGTAACAGCCCCAGTTGATTTTTAGATGGCGAGCATAGGAGAGATGTTTATGAATGGGACAGTAACTGCCGCTTAGTGCCTCATGCCAAGTAATAGAGGAAGTACTGATCTACAGCTACAGTTGCAGATTTGCAATTTCCCTGCAAGTTGTGAAGTGAGCCTCCTACCATTCTTCCTCTCAAGTTGAGGAATCTCGTGTCCCATGAGCTGTGACTAACCGGTTTTATCTTCAAAGGTTGTATGTGCCAGCTTGCAATCATTTTACTGTTTCACCAAGCTAATTGACTACAGTTTTAGGTTACTGGGTGATGTATAAATGGTTGTGGACTTCGTGTTTAACAAACTGTTCTGATTGCCTGACAGCATTTTCAGTATGTAAATACATTGTACTTTATTTTAAATAAGGCCAGCTTTAACATAGCATGCATAGATTTCCTCTAAAGCCAGGGTATATATAAATGCAAGTCTATAAAGGATAAGTAGTAAAAAAAATGTAGTGATTTTACATACAATGACTTAATTTCACTGTTAAAGAAGGGAAGATTTAATCAAGAATATAAATCTGCTAAATCTCCTGTGAATCGACATAAATGCGTCAAATTAATGGGTGTAAGATGTTTTACATGAAAATGGAGGATTTAACAAACACCCCAAAATCTGCTTCCTACATTTAAGTTTTCAAACCCTTTCCAGGTCTTTCAAGGTAGCCTGTGCTAAAAACAGGCCTTGAGCACCGGCACGCTTGAGCGCAGAAGAAGTCAAAGTACTATTGATTGGAGTACGGTGGGATAAATGGTGGCTTCTGCCCCTAATGGAAGCTGATTGTTCAGGGATGTACGGCAAGGCTGGTCGATTCTTTAGCTGTTGTTTACTGGGGAGGACAATATCAATTTTCCGGAGGGATGATTGGTGGGATGTCAAGGCTGTCACCCTTTTCTTCTCATCACTGACAGACAGTTGAGTGACAATTACAGTGATGGGACATTGTCTGCATTGGCATATACACCAGAGGATAACTGGCAAACAAAAAAAGGCAGCAGTGCTTTAAAAAAGATATAATCAGCAGTTGTCAGGACTAGTTACATATATGATGTCTGAATAACAAGGCCAGAATGTCCCACCTCAGACACTGACATATACTGTACTGTGTATTCCCCAGCCCACAGTGAAATTAGCCCTGGGAAAGTTATTGACTGATGCTAGAAGTCACTGTTAACCTAATTGGGAATTAAGCTTCAAGGGACTGTGTTTTTATTTGGTTCTCTGAAAATAACAGTGATTTTCTGCAGAACTCCAAAACAGTGGAGCAGTGTACCGAATTTATAAGTGTATGCCTAGCTCCTGAAGGAGTCCTGTGTTGGAATTTCCTCTGCATACTACCCCAACAGTTAATTTGACAGCAAACTTTGAGCATCTTCTTCTATGTATGTGCTTTAGGTATTTAACCTGACAGTCGAGGACACACAGACTGAACTAAGCTTTTGGTCTTAAAAGCCTTATTTTACACTTCATAGATATATAATAGGTGTACGTGTGTACATCTTGTGAATTACTACAGGCCATTATGAAAAAGACTTTTCCCTGTTCCTATGAAATACCCAGTGAAACTTCTTTGATTTCAGTAGTGCATACTGAGCACCAATGAATCCAGTTGTGCGCTGCATTAACAGCTGTCACTTCCTCTTGCTTCTGGAACCTGAGACGAGAATGTGGCTATAGGAAAGAGACGCAGGGAATGACTTACATCGATATAAGTGTTAGATTTACAGTGCAAAACACATCTGCCTCATCTCCAATTATTTGTATTCTCCTCTTTGCTGCTTTTCTTGCCCCTCCTCCCAGAAGCTGTAGATTGAGTGGACCTTTTCAAAGGGTATTTTAGATGTGCTCTCTTCAAACCTCAGTTACTCTTTGACAGTACACTTTATTATTTATTTCAAACTTTTACTGAAATATACATCCTGCTGAGTCTTTCCTATGATCTGTTTCTAAAGATCTCCTGCAGCAAGCACAGGGAAGAGCAGAGCACTCAGCTGGACTCATATCACTTAGTCTGAAACAAGGAGATATAATGAAGGCACAGTGGTTTTAGGAACGATCAGGTTCTTTACTATAGGCCTATAGCTCTATAGCTCTCATCCTGCTTATAATGGATTAAGAAAAATGTAGTAGTGGTCAGTAGTTCAACAAAATTGTAACTCTCCAAAGACAAATGTATGAATTCACTAATGGAATGTGAATATTGCCTCTCAGTCCTACATATTATCAGTCGGAAAATGGTACAGAGAGTCTTTGCAATGAGGAATTGATAGTCTGAATGCTTTTCAGGCTAAGTGGTTCCATGAAACCCATTGTGGCAGTGTTTGGATAGCTTCCACACCTACTGAAATTCTAAGTGCTGGTTATTGGCTGTACCTTCTACAATATACATTTTCACAGCTGTAGGTAGTACATGGTATGAAGGCCACACATATGTTTGTTTTCCTTGGTTTAAATCCCTTTTCTCCTTTTTTTCCCTCACTTTTAAAATCTCTTTCAGTGTAACTAATGTGCTTTAATAGGTTAGTTCCTTTCTCCTTTCTATTCTAGTTTTCACTGTAGAGTGAAAATTAGAGAGCTTATGTATGCTTCTGATTCCCTTATGCAATTAGATCTCTCAAACAGCAGAATCCAAACTTCAGCAAAATAATTTTGCTCATCCTTCCAGGCATCCATCCCTTGAATTCTAGGCACTGATGTCAGCAGTAGTAGTTAGGAGATGCCAGTAAGCATAACTCTTCCTGTTGTACATTCTGGATCCCAGTAGAACAATTCCTAACAGAGAATACTGAGAGATGTAGTTTTCACCTTTCTGATACAATGAGTGTATATAAAACTTAAACTAATTTGCTTGCTCTCTGATTTTTTCTTGCCTATTGTTGATACTTTAGCATTATGTAATTACACTGCTTTTTGTGGAAGTTCAAGGCTTTTTTATGTTCTTGATTCTTGAATATCTAATGTTTCTGCCCATCAAGGTAAGGCATTGGTGATCTTAGAAGAATCTTCACAGATAAAGGCTATGATTTGAGACCTGTTAGTTTCCAGGTAGAAGGAGAATTTTATAACAAATTGCACCTTGGGAAGAATTGCCTACTGCAGTAGAAACATAATAATGACATATGAAGTTGGCTCTCTCCCAACTGAATGGCATTAGAGAATTATACCAGACACTTATCTTCTGTTTTTCTGTTCTTTCTGAAATTTTATTTTCCTTGAGTGCCTTCTGGTTTGGGGCTATGCTATTTTTCGGGTTGGTGATGTGAAGACTATGATATAGTGATGTAGGGATTTTTGGTAGTTCTATTTTAAAGAAACAGTTCTTCAGGCTGCAGAAAAAACATCAATGCATGTGATTAATATGAAAGGTTATATTTGATGGGTCTCATGAAAACACAAAATAAGTGTGGTGATTAATTTCATTTTCTAAGCTGCCAGCTAATTGATTTTGCACTGTGCTCATTAAAAATAGATACTTTGCCTTTCAGAGGACTCTCTGGGAAACCTAAGGCAGAGCCTGACTCCTCTGGGATGCCATCAACTGACCATTCCATCAGGCAGGGTGAGAGTGGTCATGGTGCTTGTCAGAGCTGAAGTATATTTACCTTGTCTCCCAGCAGATAAACCTTTGCAAGGCAAATAATAAATTAACCATTAATCAGAAGAGTGTCTGTGTTTTGATGAACCCTGAATAGAGTGGAGATGTCAGGTAGCGATACAGAGTCAACTGACATTTCAGACAGATCCGTATGGAAATGGCTGTTAGCAGTTTTGAATGCTTTTGTGCTGCGTTTTCAGGAGACTTGCAAGGTTAAAGGAAAAGAAGACTATAGATACAAGTCAATCAGTGGTTACTAGTTTTCAAAATGACAGCATTGTGCAGTCTTCCACCTCGATTAGATCTCCAGCGCTATTCGGGGGCACAGTTGTATGTGATACAGAGCAAAGATGGTTTAACAGAAAAGGTACAGAATGCCCTATTATTACCAAATAATGCAAGGCATATGTCTGTTCAGACTTAATGATCTCAATACACCTCCAGGTGAAAGTTCAGATTTCTGATTGACAGTGTTTCTTAAATATTAATTTCGGTTACATTAAACAGACTATTTTACAGCATTTGCAGCATAAATAAGTATTTTTTCTCTAAACATATTGGAAGAACAGTGGGGAAGTTCTACTCTGTTATTAGCCAGGCAATTTTGTGAAAGATTGGGCATGCTTTAATGGCCATACTTGTAAACAGAACGGAAAATAATGACAGAGTTTGGTAATTACCATTTGTGGGTGCTTAATTTGAGCATTGTTCTAGAATTGCTAAATAGTCTAGGGAAACTTTGGTTGGTCAAACTACTGAAAACTGGGCAATTGGTGTCTCAAAAGGATTAGTCCTAACGGGTTTTTCTTCATATGGTGTAAATGAAGCATATACATAATTTGGAAAGTAAACCATGCAGGGATTCTATAAGACTTCCCAAACTGTAATAAGGCTTGTAATATTTTTCTTCTTAACTGACAAGCAAAATTGCTGTCCTTACAAATTGTGCATCAATTGTTGATTCACATGGTACAGTCTCCACATTGGATGTGCTTTTACCCTTCAGGTGTCACAAAACACGGTTTGCTTGCAGCAGATCTGTACCTTTTTTCTTGAATGCATTTTTCCTAAAATAGATTTCGGATACAGTTGCAAGTTTTTAAAGTAATCAGAACATTCAAGACCTTTCATTTTCATCCCCACTCATTCAGTGCAGTATAGCTTCTAGAAGTGGGTTTCCAGGGTCTCAAAGGGGCGTTGTTGGTTTCTGTGATCAGCCGTGTTTTTGTTAATCTCAGTGCTTGCCTTGGCTCTTGAAATCCTTTAAATAATTAAATTAGAATTAACACTTTTCCGGCTCACTAGCAAAAGACTTTAAGGCAAACACTTTTAAGAAAAAAGCAAGTTACTGTATGTGACTAGGTGCCCTCTCACAAAAGTGATAGATTTGAAGGTAAAAGATTAATCATTAGTTGTTTATTGCTTGTTCATCACACACACAGACTACCTGATGAGACTTTGGTTGAGAAATGTACTGTTTTCTCTTAGCAGTCGTGTAACTGACTTCAGAAAAGATCTGCATGTTTTCCTTTATTTAGTTTGGAAAGAAACTGGATGCTTTTCTACTGGGTTGGGTTTTCTGCCTTTTTTTTGGTAAATATCCCCAACAGTTCAAGATAATCTCTGGCTCTAAAAGGCTTATATTGTAATGTTTCCTATGTATTAAAAAGTATCATTTCACTACTGCTGGAAATTCTGCTGCAGGTGAATGTCTCAGCAGGTGAAAGGTTTTCTTCCTACAACTCCAATTCCCTTGCAAATTGGAAATAGGGACTTTAGGAGAAAGAAATCTCTGACCGAGAAAGACTGCTAACCTCTGCATTTATAGTAAAAGTAAATTGGAGGGGGTTAGATGTCAGAAAAACTAGGGAATGGAAATTCAATAAGAATGTTTTGCCATCCGCATCATCTGGGGTGCTACTGAAAGGGAGCTAAATGTTTAATATTATACTTGCCTTGAGTTCTCTTGTCAGTTTTTGTAGGTCACAGAAGATCTTTCTCTTTTTTAATCTGCCTGTGTATAGAAAAGAAAACCCACAGAGAGAGAAATCGAGAGGAATTATTCTCAAATGTAGATGTTTTCTCTTATCTCTTGTGATTGCAGCAAGTCTCAACAGTCATTTATAATATAATAACATACTGTTCATTTTCAGTCAGCAGTAGGATTCCTAAATTAATGGTGACCCTTCAGATTTCAATTTTCTGTAGGTTAGTCAGGTTCTTAACTGAGCCTCAGAATGGAAAGCTAGCCTTTAAAACCTGTTTTCAAATACAGGATACTAGAGGTAAAAGTAATGTGTAGGTATAATAATGGAAACATGACTTTGGAGTGAAATGGTGCCTTCAATTTTTTTCCATAGCACTGTTTTGATAGAAAGTATATCTTTTCACAGTGTGTTGTAGCTAATAAATCTGTAATTTGAGCAAAAATAGCTGAGGCCCCAGAATGTGTTTAAGCAGCTCCTCATCAGATAACTGTCGGAAGACTGACCTGGAAACAGCTACCTCTGCAGATGAGTGGCTGGGAGGCTCATGACTGGGGTCTTTTGAGTTCTGCTATATCCAGACAGGGAGATTAACTGTTGTTGTAACACTGTATTATTATATGTTGATATTGAAACAAGTGTTGTTGATTGCAGAGGGTTTCTCAGAGAATTTTCCAAGATTGAACATCCCTAAATGCACAAATACAGAGGGTGCAGGACCCAAGGCATATGCTGTGAACTGCTCCTTGGCTGGTTTTAGGCATTACACGGTGGGCCTTGGTTGCCTTGGTCCCTACTATGCTGGTATGCTGCAGAAAGAGAACAGCATGCTGCACTGCACAGTATGAATCACCTACCTAGCAGGCAGAATTTGAGAAGTATGGCCTTTAAAATGTTTAAGATCTTGATTGCTTCTAATTTCTTAAGAATCTTAAGAATTTTCTCCTTGAAAACAGTGAATTAAGAATATGCGTCACTTAAATTCTTTACAGTTCTGAGTTTGGATTTCTAGCTCAAAACCATGAATGGCTTTGATGGCAATAGAGGGAAGTTATGTTACAGCAACTCTTCGGATTAGTATCACCAGTTTGTAAGAATATGAAAACCTTTCCATTATTTAAATTTTTGCCAGACTCCAGTTACCTTACAAACAACTTTAATTTTTAGCTGATTATTCTAGTGCAGTTTACAGTTGGGTTGATTTAAATGGATGTTGGTTTTCTTCTGAACTCTTCAGCTTATTTACCCCTTATGTGTTTTAGGACTTTGTGGAAGGCTGTTCACTGGGTACCATGCCATATATTACATAAAGGAGCTTCATAAATAGAAGCTCTTGTAACTATTTTAAAGGTGGGGGTTTTGGGTTTTTTTTTAAGGAGGAAAAAAAACCCAAGATGTGATTCTCTTCTTTTGGTCCAATTTCTTTTTGATACTTTATATTTTGGTAGTAGTAGACCTCAGGACACTGAATAAAGGACTTGTCTTTCATGTGCAGTTTTAAAAGCATTCGGAGATAACCTCTTCCTGTGGCTTTTTTTTTAGTTGTTTACTTAATGACTTGGTAATGGTTTGGACACTAAATGGAATGGACATTTCAGGCTTTTTAGTTGAATTTTGAAATTCTTAAATTAACAGCAGCAGCCTTGTACTTAGCTTTCTACAACCCTTATACTCAATGGAACAGTGAAGTGTATTCATATCTACATAACATGTATTTGTGATTGACTTGGTTATGTTTCTGAAAATGGCCTTTAGCTTTTCTATTGTTCAGTTGATTAGCAAAGTTTAGTAGAGGTATATTTCAGAGAAGACAAGTCTTTTGTAGAAGGATCTTTCACTACTTTGCAGATCAGAAATTTGTCATTAAATGGAAAAGCAAGATTTTTGATATAATAGCATGACAACAATGATATGTACATTATGCAGTAAAATAGGTTTAGCTTTAGCTGGTGTATTTGCAATAAGAGTCTGTTCCAGGAAATGTTTTGCTTAGCTACGCAAGGATACATGAGTCCTTGCTCTCCAGATACTTTGCACTGATATTAGTGTCTCAGGATCACTAGCTTCCATATATATTGGGTAACAAGGTAGTTTGAATTTCAGTTCCTTAATTTATTTCAGACCCATTGGTAATTCTCGGGCTTTGACTTTGTCAATCTTGTATTCTAATGGTAATGGTAAAATGGAGATTATAATTTTTCCTATCTAATGAGTAGAGGAAAGGGACTATATTAGGTTTGCATGGTGCTCTGAAATAAGGTGAGAAGGTAAAACGCATCTCTTTCTTTTCATCTTCTGTCAGAAATTTCTCTGGTAAATAGGAGAGAATTATGATAATGAAGAATATCATTTTATTAAGTCTTGGTTATCCAAGTAGCAGGGGAACTGGGCTGATGCTAATATGTCTTCACCATTACAGTAAAAAATAGTAGTATAAATGTAGACAGGTTTACTGGTATAAACTGGTACTATCTTCCTTCCCATAGAAATATCTTTTCAATCTAGCTGTGGATGTTACGCAGTTCTGGAAGCCTGGGCTCTGTACCTGCTCTTGCTATCTGTGATTTATCTTTGCTCTTTTCTTGGCACATATCCTTGCTTGTAAATAAATACCCTGGTGAGTTCAATGTCTGCCGAGTTTGTTATCTTCCTTTTTACTCAGTCACGTTGCACGTGTAGTGACAGAGAATGCACCTTAGGAGGATACTGCATTTACCTATAAAGCTAACCTGACAAGCACACAAACACTGGAGAAAGGCAGAAGTTGAGGCTACTGTTCTTTCTGAATTAGTAAATCAAAGTTTCTGCTCTTCTCTCTAAGAGAAGAGAGGCCACCTCTCTTGGCCTGAATTTGTTGAAATCATAGTTCAGCAAATGAACTTTACTTCCCAGCTTCAGTGATTTTTATTAGACTATTTCCACAGCTGATACTGCTTTTTTTAGTCTGTTAAAATATTTAGGCTGTCATTTCTACTTTGTCTTTTCGTTGACTGATCTGAAAGTTTTAGTAATGTTTAAAAATACAGCAAAGATAGTGTGGAACATGAATTCAGATGGCTTTTTAAAATCTATTTTTGCTTTGGTTTGGGGTTTTTTTTGGGTTGGGTTTTTTTCATGATAAGCCAGTAGTATGGTGGCAGAATTCCACATATTGCTAATAGGGGTTCTGTATAACTAACTCAGTAGCATTTAAAAGATTCTGTGATGATAAACCATAATTTCACTTTCCCAGCAGTGACTTTTCATAAGCCCCAGTAAGATTAGTAGAAAACATAGGTATCAATTACAGGAGATTCTTTATCTTCTCTTGTTTTATCCATGTTGTGTATGCTGTTTCACTCATGTGTTCTCATATGAACACTTGCGTTTGTACCTGTTGCCGTTACATGTATAAAAAGGTCAGTAAAACTTGTTAGTTGCAGAATTGCATTTTCATTCTCAAAGTTGTCTGATTACACATGTAAGTCCCACTACTCTTAATGCTTTCAAAACTTTTAGTCTTTTAACCACCTTTGGCTTTCCTACAGAAAAGTTCTCAACTTCATTACCATGCTTTACATTAAGGACTCTTAAAGTGATGGACTGACCAAAACCCCATTTCCCATTCTTCTGAGACACAGGGGGGAGAGTAAGTAGAGCAAATCTGGAATGAAGTTGAGCCCAGAAAAAGAAGAGGGGGTGGAGGGAAGGTCTTTTAAGATCTGGTTTTATTTCCCATCATTCTACTCTGATTTGATTGTTAATAAATGAAACCAATTTCCCTAAATCCAGTCGGCTTTGCCCATGATGGTGAGTATGTGGTGAATGAGCTCTCCCAGCCCTTATCTCAACCCATGAGCCTTTTGTTGTATTTTCCCTCCCCTGTCCAGCTGAGGAGGGATAGTGATAGAGCAGCTTCTGTGGGCACCTGTGATCCAGCCACAGTCAACCCGGCACGGGAATGATCTTCCCCCTGTTCTACATGAGGGTCTGACCTGACTGTGTGCAGTGAGGCAAGGTCTTACAATCCGACTAGAGCTCAGTGGCAGGTTTGAAATGTCTCCTCTGGGGCACAGCAAAGTCCTGTCTCCTATGTGAACACTGAGCTCTCTTGGCTTAAGCTGGGTTGAGTTAATCATCTCACCTCTGCAAACATGTTTGTTTCTCTTGCTGGCTGTGTTTTGAAAGGACTTTGTTTGCAAATTGGTAAATCTATTTGTTTGTTGAAAGACAGGACTGAAGTGCTTGTCTTTGTGAGGGAGTTCTTGTGCTATCTTGTGTTATCTTCTGAGTAGAGAGAGGGAAATGGATCCCAGTAGTGGCAAATCACAAAGAAGAGAGTGGACAAAAGGTTGCTTTAGATAGCTCTGTGCTTACAGAGGCTTTCTCCCATCCACTCTGACTCCTGTTTTATTTCACTTAGTCTGAGGATGGACTTTTCCCTAAAGCAGGGCAACGGTTTCTATCTTGAGGGTATCAAACCTTAGTCAAAGAAATGCTCAGCACTGTGATACCTTTTTCCACCTTTTAACTTAGCCTTATCTGAAATCAGATTAAGGCTATACACTATGACACATGCTTCCTTGGCTGGGAGACAGCTAAAAATACTTCATTTTATATGAAGCAATTCTGCCTGCTGGCTTTACCTGTACCATAGAGCAGTTATAAAGCAGACCAAAATATATACCTCCCTAGTTTGCCCTATTTCAACTTTATAAACTGGGTTACTTTCTTCTTTGCTTATAATTTGTCAGAGCTCTCCACATGTGGGATGTTTTCAGAGGTTCCAAAACCCTTCTTTTCCCTTGCTGTTCCTGGAGGGGTGGTTTTGAATTACTGTATATTTTACACAAAAATAGAGATTGCCGAAGGAGTAGCAGGAGGGAATTTATAGAAGAGGCAGGCCCTGGTAGCTGCAAAACTGCAATATGTGTGGGTCAGTCTGTGCTGAAAGTTGCAGCAGAGGTGGACCGTCTAAGGAGATAGAGTTGCTCTAACTGCAGTCCATTTGTAATTAGATAAGGAATACTGACAGGAACAGTGAGTTAGTGGCTCCCCTCCAACGAGAGCTATTGACTGAACATTAGGTTTTGCATGAGATGGTGATGCAGTCGATAAAAGCATCAGGCCTTGTTTGGAGTAACACTGCTGATTACTCTCTAATTTGCCGCCTGGAAGTGAGCCACGGACATTTCAGCCTTGTGTTTAGTGTTGATGAGATCTAGAGCGAACATTTAATCTTATGTTTACTAGCAAACCACTTGTAAAGAGGATGCAGTACTACAAAAGGGTAAGTCTCTGATGGCTTTCCAGCAGCAAAGCTTTGTTTTAGCTGTAACCGAGTTCAAAGCTAATACATGATAAGGATTGTTCATTTTGTAAGCTGTAGCTTAAGGCAGCCTGTTAAACCTTTGATGAGTGACTCTTTTTCTTCAGGTATATATGATGTTTACCTTGTGACTAAAACACAATATTAATTTCCCAAATTACAGCAAAGTCTCAGTTCTTCAAAACGCTCTCGATGGAAAGGGGACACATACTGGCTTGCGCAGTCTCACTGCTAGGGCTATAGTTTTCTCTCAATGCCAAGCAGTTTGCAGAACCAGAGCTCTTCTGCCAGCCACCTCCTCTTTGTTTTGATAGATTTCGTATGGATAGCACTTTACAAATGCTGTTATGCTTTTAGGTTCACTCATGCATTTCTGGAGCATGTATGTGGTGATATCTGTGTGATATGTGTATGTATGGTATCCAAACTCTAAATACTTACAGTAGGAAAGAATAATACCACATACAAAGCAAATAAAGTTCCCCAAACCATCAGTAGCCCTAACTGTGGTTTAAATGCTTCAAAAGGGGTCAAGTGTCATCCATTCAGGAACCTTACCCCTTTCATTACAGTTGACTGGTCTCTCTAAAGATGTCCTCTGTTTGGATTAGGCATGGGAAGAGGTGCTTTTTCCCATGTTGTAATTCCTGTTGCATGAGAATGAAACAAGTTTCTACTCTTGTTCCATGAGAAAGTTGAGGTATCTGTGTACAACCTATGAATTCTGATCAACCGTATAGATTCATTAGTGCTATGGGATTTGGTCAGGCTTCTTTGTGGATATCTATCTAGCATTGTTGGCAATGGTGGCAGAGCTAGCACACAGGTCTTTCACTTCAAAACTGATATATTAGAGCAAAACCAGCTTGGGGCAATCAATTAGATGAAGTTCAGGAAAGCAACCTATGTCAGAAGAAGACATGGTGCAATAAAAAGTTTTGAAAGACAGACTTAGCTGTTAAAAAAGAGATTGTTGGAGTTTTGTCAAGAGTCTTTGAAGTTCAGGCATTCTCCATAGGCTTCCTGTATGTCAGAAGAGCTGACACAAATGCTCTTGCTTGCATCTTGTATTAGCTGCATCCAAACAGGTCCATACAGTTTATTGGAAGTCTTGGATTTACTTGAATGCAGGATTCAAATTCTAGGCACAAAGTCTTGGAGCCTCATGAATTCTATGTCATGTGTTAGCACTCATCTCTCCAAAAAATAAGGAAAAGTATTTTGTATAACCCAAATATTGATGACACATGACTTGGATTTAGAGATGGGAATATCTAGTTCAGATCACTTCTTTGGCAAAAATTCCCGTCAGCTTGGCAGCAAGGTGGCAGAAGGTTGGCCCAGTTTTGTGGTTGAGCTTCAGGCTTAAGGAAGACCTTTGTGTTTGATACTGCTTTAGCTAAAGGCAGTATGGATTTGAAAATATTTGTAGTATTCTATAGCCACTCTAAAGGTTCTGTTCAGGCTTAAACTACCCTGTCCACTCATTGAGATCGTTCATGGGGAGATCAGTTTTCTCAGCCCTGCTATATGTCTGCTGTTAGCTTCTGTTTGCCTTTAAAATGGTCAAGCCCCTTCAGCATGAGAAAACAGTCATCCTCTGCCCAGTTCATCAGCATAACTTCTTAACAATTCTTGTATTTATCTAAAACTTATAAAAATATTAAGTTTTTGTAACATATGAGTCTTAGGTTTGTAATTTTTGTATACACTAAAGCAGTGCAAACACAGTGACACTCCTTTGGGGAAGCATGATATTTACTTTTATGTTTTGAGTGAATTGCGACTAACGTGAGCTTTTCAGAGTTACTTTGATAGAGATGTGTAAACTGGGAGAGGCTTCCAAAAGCTCTGGGTAGGGCAGAATATAAAGAGCAAAATGGTATGACTTCAAAGTAAAGGGCTTGTTTAGGTTGTAAGCCTGGAAGCAGTCGTCAGAGGTAGAGAACTGGAAACAACAGATTTTAAAGTTCAGAAACTTGAGAACAAGAATCTTGAACTATTCTGGAGAAATTGATGCAGGAAGAGGACTGTTTCATGGAAACAAGAAAGGAAACTAATTTAAGGAAATATATGCAAGCCTTATTTTGTCTGCCTCTGGGTCTGTTTGGTTATGTGAAGGCAAGAAAAAATAGGGTTTTAAAATTACCTGTGTATCTCTTTGTGTCTGTTTACATAGGCCAACATAAACCGTAACCTGGGCCTTACAAAGCCCAAAAGAGATGAGACTTCTGGGAGAAGGTGCGTTTAGTTTTGCCATTTGCTGTAGAAGCTCATCTAAGTTTGGATATCATCACTAATGTTCTGGCAGCTTAATGGGTGGGTTGTATGAACTTATTTGTGTTGACGGCTAGCTCTAATTAAAAGAGGGCCTATGTGATACACCAGAGAAGCAATGGACTAAAATAGCACTGCTATGCTGCTGGCGAGATTAAAAGTGATACTGTTCTCCGTTTTGCTGGAGGGTAATGTTTTGCTCAAAACAGAATATCCCCAAGCTAGTGTGGGGGATATTAAACTCATGCAGATATATTCAGGCTCTTAGAGCTGCTCAGTGTAATGATTTAATTAAATTAATTAAGCCAGAAAAGTACTTGAGCACTGAATAATTTATCAAGATAGATTTGAGGGAAGAATCGAACCCGTATGTCACCCCAGATTTTGTCTTGCATGTGGGAAATTTCATCCTGCTGTGCTCATCCTCCATAAAAACCTGGGCACTGCACAGAAGTCCTGAAAGCAGTTGAGGTGGACTTTACCTCATGGTGAAGTATGAAGTACCATATGAATGCTAGGTGCATGTAATATGGTACTGAAATTAGAGGCAGGCTTCTAGGCCAAGGCTGCTGTAATGAACGATAACACGAGAGTGTGCTTGAAGAGATGTGACACCATGTAGGGAAATGGATAATCTGCCCAGACTGAGTTTTCTTGTGATTAAATTATACATAAAGTTGTATTCAGAATCCTCTGTCTCTGGTCTAGGGGAAAGTAAGGAAGTGTTTGCAACATTTGATAAAGTGCTGCTGAGAAGTAAGCAGGGATGGCTGGTCTTTGCTAGCCTTTGCAGGCCACTGCCAACATGAGGGGTGTCTGATGGATCATATTTTCTTGAGGCTCAAAAGTCACAGACTAAAACATCAGTTTAGGTGAAGATATTTCTTCTATCTGACTGTGCTCTGCTGGTATAAGATTTTTTCATTTCATCAAATGGGTCATGTTTGTGTGCTTTACAAGAGTTGATGCTTGTAATAAGACTTAAAAGTGAACAGCTAATCATCAATTACATGCACAGTTGATCAAGAGGAGAAGAAATGAAGTGCTGTAGGAAACCTTATTTTTCTAATAATAGATTGTGGCTTAGTTTTTGTCACAAACATCAGCGTTCTTATGCTGTTTCTGACATTTTCTGCATCTTTTGTGTTTCTTTTCTTAAAAATTATTTACCTGGGATATTGGAAGGAATTGCCTGTGTTTTTCGGTTGAAAGTTGGTACCCTTATCGTGTTGCCATAGCATGCTCTGGTTAGTATCCTGCGAAAAGGCAAACACTTCAACTGTGTTTCACATTTAAGCTGTACACCTGCTTGTCTTTCAACAGATACATGCTTATTGAGAGATATGCACCTGCTAGTTCATCTGAAGGCCTGGTCAGTAAATAATGATGTGTATCAGGCGAGAAGTGTACAACTAGACAGTTTTATTATTAGAGCATATGCTGCATTTACATTTTTCACAACATTTATTTTATGAAAGTCACTGAGATTCACTTGTCACTGACATTCAGCTGCCTTCAAGGTGCAAGATAACTCTGTAATAGCACCTGTACAGAAATAAATATGCACTTAATAAATTGAATCTGTTGGAGATTATTTAGGTAGGCAGAATATAATTGGTTAAATTGGAATTTGGTCTGGATCTTGAGAATAAATGGTATGAGGTATTAAATAACAAGAGAACTTCATAAAAAAACCAAGGGCTCTCAGAAATGCTGTTCTGCCTCGCTCCAGCGCTGGGGTGTAGATTGAATACCACATTGTCTCTGATTCAGTCTTTATCAGAGTTCATGGAGGAAAGAAATCCCCTGTTTTTAACAGGCTTCGGATCTGTCCCTGGGAGGGAATTATGTCAGCATTGAATCATCAAACTGGTTCCTGGTGCACCTGTGTTTTCTTTGGAGGATTTCCATTGAAACAGGGGAGGCATGGTCTTGCTCAAACCTGTGGGATCTGAGAATATCAAAGCCCAAGGGCAGGACGGCTCTAGTGGCAGGAGCTAAACAGAACCAGCCGCAGTGCAATGGCTGTGCAGTGGGATTTCCTGTTGGGAAAATCATCAGTCCTGCAGAGGTGATGGCCTTGAGGAAAACCACAATCGTGGGAAGAACTCAAGTGGTACTGGGCTGGATGCAGTTGTGATTAGGGGAAAGGATGCGCATCTGTGTTCATGCCCCTTGGTTGTAAAGCCTAGAAGCTTTCAGACTGGACTGGATTGACAGTGGTACCACCAACTGCAGGCATCATGCTTCCCTCCCTTTCCCCTCTCCCCTTGTAAATCAGTGCCTCTGATGCATTGGAGGGTTTTTTGTGATTAGTAGAATTAGTTAGCTTCTACAAGTAATTGCACAGTAAGAAACCATGCTAAACTTTGCTTCATAGAATCCAAAATTTAAAATCTAATTACCATAAAGATGGCTACTTAATATTAATGTCTAGCAAAGGTGCTGACAGTTTGATTTTAACCCTTTATAACTGTGGCTTTACTCATGATATAAAGATAAATGCTGTTCTACAGGACTACTTTTTGCAACTTTGTGATAGTGAGCTGTATTAAATCTATCTAAACAACCATGTGCCCAGAATGCCTATAGGTAATTATGATCCTGTTTGTTAAGATTAGTGAAAAGAATAATTACTCTAGAGGCATCCATATTACTGGACACCACACCTGCATCTCAAGGGACAATGGCATTAATTGTGAAGTGTGTATTTTCTTTCTCCCTGCACAGCTTACATCAGCCTACTTCGCAAAAGCTAACATCAGCAAGCAATTTAGCTTGCTTTCAGTGCTTTGTAGACTGGAAACTGTGAGGATTTAAACTTTAATTTCCATAAAGTGCTAAACCCAACCCCCCCACCAAAAAAAATCCCAGCCATTAATGTGCACGCTAAAGCTGCTTAATTGGAGAGGCGTGTTCACTGGAAATAACTAGTTTGTTCTTGTCCTGTACCCACACTATAGGATTTCTTTTGTTGATGAGTTTGCATAATTCAGACCAGATGGTATATTTGTTTCAATATCCATCAGATTTTATAGGTTTTAGTTTGAAATACCTCATCAGTAAATACTGAACTGTTGCATTTTGTTCACCAGTGAAGCCTTTTGATATAGAGGGGAGGGAAGAAATGACCTGTGTCATTGTCATCTCCGGTATGAATGCACTGTGGGAATTTTAATGGGAAAGAGTGTAAGAATTCTATCAGAGATGCTTATAAGGTTGGTTACAGTACTAAATCATAAACCTGGAAATGTATGGTTCTGCAATATCTCTGAGCTCTTTCTATTTAATCGCTCCAGGGCCCTGCTTTTATAAAGAGGTTTATATCATGGTTTGTTTTGTTTACAATGCATGGAGGTAGTATCACATATTATTTGGATGAGTACACAGAGGCACATTAGCTGTTTGACTCCATTTGAGAAATATGCTCTACAGATGAAGACTTACCATTTTGAGCAGTGTCCTGTTTGCACTGAGAGTATCAGCTACATAGTTCACTTGGGAAAAGTGCACCTGGAAGTCCCTATACTGCAGATACTTTTATGAAGTGAGCCTGCAGATGGAGTGACTTGGTATTTACAATTTTAATACTGCTTTCTTTAATTAACAATTAAGTACATAGTTCAAATAGCAAAGCCTCTGGCATGGCAGTTGTTTCTAGCTATAATGAGAGCACGAAGGACTAAAATTGAAACTGTGTTGTAACTACATTCTTTTATAGTTTACTGCAAAGGACAAAAGCCAACTGAAGACTAATTGTCAAAATGTGCCTGAATTATTCCCCCTCTCTCCACCCCTAGTTTGGCTAGTAAAATTCTGAGATAGATTGCTTGTCATAAACTACAATAAGACATTGCAGATATCTTAAAGACTTGTTAGTATAAGACTGTAATATAGTACATCGGTATAACTATCCAGGCTATCTAAAGTTAAATTTTATCTTATTTATGAGATAGTAACTATCTAATGTAAATTGCTTCGCAGAATTTTTCAGTGATTTGAATTTAAACTGGTGCATCTCAATGGGAATCATCTGGAGGCACAATTCTCATGTAGATTTAGGTTAATTTATGTGGCATCACTTCTGACAAGTCCAAATAAATTTGTTCAAAGTGATTTAAGTCCCATTGCAGGAAGGCTTGTCACATAATTGATCTTAACAGTATACTAAAAGAAATGATAACATAATCCTTCCTACACAATGCATGATACTAGGTTTTTGAGGAGCTGTAGAAAGGGAGGTTTGGTTGTATTTCAAGCCTTGGGCTCTGCATTTTGTGCTTTTCATGTTTTTAGAAAACCATCTTAGCTATAGGCATTTTTTCTCCATTTTGTTGCTCTCCTCCTTGTAACACAATATTATTTTCTTAGATTCTATAGACCAGCAGCAAAAAAAGGTACCAGTATTACTGTCGCTGCAGGTAATTCCATGATCTTTGCTATTAGATCAGCAAGTGACCATATACACAGAAAAAGGCTGCTCAGGGGCTTTCCTTCTCATGCCTCAGGGCTGCTTGTCACTATTATTTCTTCCTGGATGTGTAAATTGTTTTAGAAAGGCAGTAACTGTTGTAAGGAAATGCAGGATTTTTCTGTGCAGTGTGAATTTTTCAGCATTACTCTTCTCCATTTCTTTATTTACTTACTTGTTTGTAATAAAATAGCTAAAATTAATACTTCAGGCATGTTTTCTAAATAAGCAGACCATGTTTTCAAGGATCAATGACTCTCCCACTATTTTGGATATAAGAATATTGGTTTGAAGTAATAATTCATTTGTCCATTTTGCCTGCTCTTCCTCAAAATCTTTCCAAAGCACTTTTATAACAAAATCAGGGCATGTAATGCCAAACTTGGATAAAGGAGCTCTAAGCTGTTGTTTTATATTATAGAAAACTCTTTACACATTTTGGGAGGAGTTGTATAGATGCAAAAGGTTTCATAATTGAACATGGATGCACTTTTATGATGAACTTAAAATGGAATGAAGTATTCTAGAAACTGGAGAAGTATGTCATGGTGCAGTACTGAAAGCTACTTTATGTTTCATTTGCAGCAGGTGAAGTTCCATGTTAAGGAGCGTGACTACCCAGCCATACAATGCTCCCCTTAAAGAGCTGTGATTTGTAGTTTATTCAAGCAGAAATTTCCTAAGACAAGGATAATCATTCTGAAAGAGAAGTACACAAAACCTGACCTACTAGCCTCTTTTTTTTTTTCTCTGTAAGCTTTTATCTCGCGATTCATCTGGGGGTGGAGAGGGGAGGGAGAATTCTATCTGCTTCTCTGACAGACTGTCATAATTTCTACTCAAGAGTGCAGAAGGTATACATTGTCACATTTGCTATAGCACACAAGGCCATCCACAAGGGGCACAGATCTGAATAGAAAGAAAGGGAGTTATTGCCACACGTACTTTGGTCTTTGGCCTTCCTGAAACCTATTGGAAGGAATAGTGGGAAAGGCAGACAGCGAAGATAATTTCTGCTTTTCCCCAGAAATGGTCATGTCCATTTCCAGCAGTTACATAGGCACTATGCTGCAGGAGTAAGTGGAGGAGGGATAAGAGAGAATTGACAACAAGCAAATAATTCCATTTGCTGCTGTTTCTACAATATCCATCCTTCTGCAAAATAGCTGAAAGCTGTGAGGTGGTCCTGCCCAGAAATATATGGTATTTATTGTAAGAACAGTAACACTTAATTCCTCATATGTATTGATCTTCTAGAAGAGATAGCTCATACTGTGAATGAGGACAGCTCTTCTTTAAAGATTCCATTTTAAGTTGGAAGCAAAGGCTGCAAGTATTCAAGTGTCAGGTTTGGATGGGGCTTTGAGCAACATGGTCTAGTGGAAGGTGTCCCTGCCCATAGCAGGGGGTTTGGTACTAGATGATCTGTAAGATCCCTTCCAACCCAAACCATTCTGTGATTCTATAATTTATTCTTTATAAAGGCACGTAACTACAGCACTTACCCCTTACCTCATTGTAGGCAAGATGAGGAATAAATTTCGTTTTTATGCTTGGAAAAAGTATAGGGTATGTCCAGAGTTACATGCATTATTTAACCTTCAGCATTTCTTTCTAGGAAGCACACTGTTCTTTTTTGTGCATGTCAACTTGACACCATTCATAACATTGTAACCTTAATAATTAGAATATGTATGAAGGAAAAAAGCAGGGGAAAAAAAGAATTAGAACAAAAGCAATAGTGTGGGATATATTCATGGTCCCATGTGCTAAACAAGATAAGAATTTTCCTCTTATTAGAGGAAACTGTATCTCTCATCCTTGAAAAAGCATAGGCTTTCCCTTATTGCTCTTCTGCTCTCTCTGCATCTCTTGACTGTTTTTGTGGCCACAACTCATTTTGAGGTCCCTTGACAGAACTGATTTGTACAGTCAGATTCTGCCCCTCCTGCCCATTGTGCATGTTTTAGCTGGTTGAGTCTGGTCATCAGCTGAGGTTCTGATGGAGTGTTGATAGGTCTGTTGGTGCAGAGGAACTATGTAACTGTGTTTGTGCTTTCCCAGGGTTTTTTCACCAGAGCTGATAAATGCAAAGCCTCCCTACTTTTGATTTTAGATTCAAGACTTCATTTAGCACTTGTTTCTGCTGTAATAATGTTAATTAAGGGTGCCCTTTACATAGTGCTGCCAGCCCCTAATACAGAGTTTTATTAGAGAGATACAAACCATGCCCAAACTTGTTACCATTTGACCAGTGAATGAGAATGCTGACAAAAGCATTCTTTTGTTGGGAAGAAATAACCAAGTTTACAGTGGAATAACCTCAATCAGTATAAACTGTAATAGCTCAAATAAAAAAGCTGTTTTTTATCAGAAGCATTGTACTTTGCCATAAAGATAAATTATGTTTTTCAGCTGTAGGTGCCCTGTCTTCAGCATTGTGCATGCCACTTCATGTTTTACAGTTTAAAAAAATCTGTTATTTTTCTTTTACTGTAAAGTGTACACTGAATGAAGATGCTACTTTATTAATTCCAGTAGTTCCAGAATTTTAAGTAACACTACTTGGGGAAAAATAAAAGTAATGAGCTGCAGGAGTTCACCATGTTGATTTCTGCATCAGAAACAGAGGTGTAATATAATTCCACACCTCTGGAAGAGGTTTCTGTTGAGGAAGTGTATTACTTGCTTCTTTCCTTGGATACATATGTAAATGCGTAAGGAGTTTGTACGATGGAAAAGTATATAAACTACTGCAAGATAGCTCTGCTCAATCACCTTAACTCTGACTTGTAAACTGCCATGGTTCAGTCCTGAGTCTCAACTTTGTTGAAAATTGCTAATCTTAGAGTTGGCTCGTGTGGTGGCTAAACATCCACTAGGGATTAAGGCGAGATCACAAATCTCTTAACTCATGACCTCAAACAGGCATGAATGTTGGCCTCCAGAGATGAAAGGCTAATGTACAGCCCCATTGCTGCCATCTCCCTATCGTGATCTTGTCCTCAGTAAAATCAAGGATTATCAGTGCTCTGTGGTTTTCAGTATTGGCTGTGGGTGAACGCAGAGTAGCTAGATGGCAAAGAAGAAAATGTGGACCCAAAAAACTTGAGAAACTTTGCATGTTTCTGACAATTCCATGTACTTGGATGAATCTCATGAGATCCGGACAATGACCAGTTCCTTTACAGTTAACAAACAAAAACATATGAGCAAACCCCAAAATTCTTCTTTTGAGACTTTAATACTAAGCTTTTAAAGCAAACAGAAAACATGGGGTTTAACAATCCTTGTTCCTGATAGGAATTACAGTGGATCTTTAAATTTCTTGCAGTGTGATATTGATAAAAGTGTCTGATAAAATGTGCTTAACAGGGACAGTAAAAGTTATATATAACATTTCCCTTTCTGAAACATGATGACCTGGTGATTCAGAGCACAGCTACAGGAATGAATAAGTAAGCTCTTTGCTTAAATGGAAATGATGCTAATGTCCTTAGCAATGAGATGATCAAAAAACTTGGGAATTTTTGCAGATGGCATGGAGTTAGCAAAGTGTCTTGTGCAAGATTTATTTGAGAACAAATTTGATAGTTTGAAATTAGCACTATAAATGCAGTAAGAAATGGAGAGAGAAGAGAAAATTTTACATGAACCATTTCTTTTATCAGCAAATTCATTCCATTTCTTTTTTATGAAATAATAATTTTAAAATATTTTAGCATATATATTCCATGCAGAACTGCACTAATTTTGAAGGTGATTATTCCTCATTTTAAAATGTGCAATGAGCTAAACAAAAAAAGACCCCTTACGAAGACCATTGGATTGCAGAAGATGTAACCATTTGTAAGGAATTATATTGTGACATACAGCATCTACCAAAGTGTTTTCACACAGCAAGTGTTTTCCACAGTGCAGAGGTACCACACAAGACCCTTGCATTTGCATGTCAATGTGCAGCTGTCCTGGAAAGGGAGGCCCAGAGGGTGGGATTCTTGAAATGAGCCTGGTCTGATCGCAGGTCTGATCCCAGTGCAGTTGGGGGGGGGATGTTGGTCCTTGTTTGGCATGAGGTAAGGCTGCAATTTAAACCAAAATAATGGGCATGCATCTCTCATTTTTGCATTTAGAATTGCTGTCATGAGAAAGGCTGCTGTGAATAGCAGAGGAGGTTTAAGGTAGCTATTAAAGATTTTTATGTTGTTAGGTTGAACGAGCTCTTTTGTACTTTAATAATGTTGCTAATCTTGCAAGTCACTTTTTTAAAATAAGCATGATTAGCAATTTGAACCTTAATTTATGATTTAGGAATTTACTGTATCTCTTGTAGTAGAAGAGAAAATAACTTCATTAAATATGAAGAGATCTTCTTGAAATGTTCAAAACATAATGACTGTTTCTAGGGTCTTTAGGATATTTGCCAACCAAAGCACTTCATCAGATCTGATTGCCATGGAAAGCAAGATTACAGACATTTCATATTGAATGTGCAGACTTTTGTATCATTTTTAAATATACCTATTTTATTAAGAAGTCAATGGAGATAATAATTTGTTTTCCTGTCAAGCACTGAAAACTGAATGGATGGCAAATTCCTCACAAGGAAATCTTGCTTTGTATCCTAAGGCGATGTGTTCCCTTCAAGTTACGAATTTTCAGAGAAATCCCATATGGTTGCACTTACATTTTCCTTCCTAGTGGAGGACAGAGCCATCATTTCCTTGTAAAAATAGATGACCCTTGAGCAAGCTTGTTAGTTGTACTAACAAATCCGTTTTGTTAATTCTACTTTTTTTTTGACAGAACATTCTCTGAACATTGTGAAAATAAATGGATACAGAATGGATAGAGAGTTATCAGGCCTTGACAGGAAAGCATTTAACCACATGGTTTTACATACTAGAACATTTTCCATCCACCCTTTGCTTAATTTCAAGTCTATGATTTAATCTTTTAAAGTTCAGCATATGGTTACTCTTTCTAATTGGGTCTCTAGCTGAAGCTTCTGATGTATGTGTTTTGGCAGAGTTTAATTTCCCTGTGATGCTATGTTTGTGAAAATGCACATGTTTTGCCAGCACCTCTATGGTTTCTGCCTACCGTGTTCATAAATCTCACCACCCTCTGTATGACAACTGAAAGGATAACTTTGGAGGCAGCATTCGTGTGGTGCCTGGAGCTTCAGCTTGCATCTCTATTTCACTATGAGTTTGATTATTGCGTACCATAGACAGCCCTTTGTAACATCAGCATTTTAGGGAAAGATGTTTATAAGGTATGATGCAGATTCCGTTATCTTAATGAGATACTGCTCCTCTAGTATGTAAAACTGCTGTGAATATTTATGAACCAGACACAAAATCTACTTGCCCACCTTTCATTATGTTGATGAAATTGTAATGAGATTTCACTCGCCTGTCAAAAAGTTGCTTCCCTTGGATGAATTAGCAAAGAGATTTTGCAGCACAGTTTCGCACATGGCTTGTTGTCTGGGTTTTTCTATCTAAATAAGAAACTCCCCTCTTTCCAACTGAGACTTTGCATAGGGATATCTTGTACTTGGGAAGATTCACTGTAGTTGCTATACACTGTCTGCAAGATAGATGATAAGAAGGAAAGACATTTCAGACAGTGTTTAACTGCACGATACGACCTCCCCTCTCTCCTGAGGCTCATTAAGCCAGGACTGCAGTGTGAGATCCCACTCTCTGAGGCAGGATGGGTGTTGTCCTGATGAGTCAGGGGGCAGCCCACCGCTTGGCAGACCCAGTGGGTGATAAATGTCCAAAGCCCTCCAGGCTGACTACACATTTTTCATCATTAATCCGGCCTATTGTGAGCTGGTCACTCACATTGATTCCAACTAGAGGGCATCATCTGCCGTTAAGAGGGTGATGACTCGCTAAAAATGAAGGCCTGAAACTAATCAAATATAGTTAGAGCCTTTACTGGCAGCTTGCTCTGGGGCACTAATAGGAAAGCGGGAGACATGTGGGCAGATCCCTTCGGGCATTGCATGGCTTTGTATAGGAATGTGATGGTTTCCTTTGACAGCATGTCATGTTATCACAGCTACGATTGAGTCAAATGCTCTTATGAGAAAGTGTCCTTTTCCTTTTTTCATTTTTTTCCTGGTTGTTTTGCAATAAAAAAAAGCCTAAAAGAGGGATGAATTTGGAACCATAACATAACACTCGTCCTGTCAAGCCACAATCACTGCAAAGAGAATTCCCTCTGTAGAGATCTTTGCCTGCCTATCAAAATTGTTTGCCTGTCTTTCTCTTCATCTGCTTTTTCATCTATTTATCTAAAGGCTTCATTTCTTTGTTTAAAAGTAACATGTAAACCATCGTGATGTTCTATTCAGTGTTTGTCTTTGAACAGTTATAATTTGTTTGTATGGAGTAAGTCCAACTGAGAAGTAAAGGCTGAAGATCTGTGTAAATCAAAGCCTCAACTGAAGTTACAGATTTGACAGGAATTATGAAAACTACAGAGTTAGTCTATTTGTAGGCAAATTGTCCCTGTTTCAAAGCTGTGAGGTTTCCCCCATGCGTTTGCTTCTGCTCTTCACTGTGTCCCTCTTCTACAATTTCACATCATTAGAGGTCCCCCTTGGAGGAATTTAACACTGCTGGAAGAGAGCCCTTTTCATGAATGTATCCTTTGTTGGCAGGAGGCTTTCCAAGAGTCTGCACTGCTGGGGGGCCCCCCACCCCTCCTGAGGTTGTTTTCTGGGGTTCTCCTACTCCTCTCACATTGGAGAAAGTCAGTATGTTTAATTGGTAGCTCATAAAGCTCCCTCATTGTTGAACCCCTTGCCCATGGTAAAAGGTTCATAAATGCGTTAGGCAGCGTTCTACTTTGTTTTTATTGCAAGATGTGCAAATGATGCCTAGTGGCAACTTTTCAGAATGTGAAGCTGTTGCTCTTTTTGTGCATTGATTTAGTCCCCTTGTAAGCAGGTTCAGCTTCCAGGTCATGTTTCCTTAGAGAGCTGTTTATGCTACAGGAGTAACCACTTTATATTGGGAAGAATTGCTTAGAGTGCCTGTCTTGGCCATTCATTTGGGCATAATGCATTGATGAAGTGGTCTACTAAAAAAAACAAACCCAAACAATAAAAAAACCCTTCTCCCCCCAAAAAACACCAATGCAAGACAAAACCCGAGGCTGGTTTCCTCAAAAACCAGGACAGCTGTTGATTGGACCTGGGGGGTGAGAGGAAATTCCCTGCTGCAGACTTTCTTAGCCTCAAACAATCTCATTGAAAGCAACCTAATTGAGGAGCTCCAAACCGGCTTTGTGATTGGAATGAGTGCATGCTGGGGAGGAGCGGTCAGGGAATTTGCTTCACAAATGCCCTACTGCTCTAAAGGAAAACATGAATATAGATGAAGCCTGAGGGTCAGAGTTTTGTAAGGATAAGATGAACTTAGATAACCAGCTCCCACTGAACTCATCTAGGCTGCATATCTTTTCTGCTGACCCGTTAAGTTTCAGTGTCTTTACCTGTGTTGCTGCTGGGGCAACTGTCTTAACAAATCAGAAGCAACACAAGATGAAAATGCCCTCCTTGAAGGCATTACTACAGTTATGGATTTTCCCCAGGAAAATGCATTGTAATTCAATTACTTGTTCACATTTTTAAAAGTAAAAGCACATTCTTTTGAACTTCTTTGGATCATTTAGTTTTGTGTCATGGCCATTGAGGGGCCCCGCATTTGAATGAAAAAGGTAAGAATACTTGGCTGTTAAGGTATCAGTTTCAGTGATACATTTCTTCTCAGAATCCCTTTTATGGAAATCTTTGTTGTTTGTATAGCAGGTATCCTGATAAACTATATAAAGAGTTCCCCAGATTTCTCAAGGATTTTATTTCATTTTCTTCTGTCAAATCCAGTTATAGTTAGTCCAGAGCAAAGAACATTCATGTTCTACACTGTTGGGTTTCTTAAAACACTCCCTTAGGCTTTGCTGCTTGTTTATATATTTCTAGCATTGTAGATGGTTGAGTATTTTTTAACATAGTTTATGACATATTGGTAATTTTAATCAGCAAATGGGATATGTATTTCTTCAGC
This sequence comes from Melopsittacus undulatus, assembly GCF_012275295.1. Taxonomy (NCBI): domain Eukaryota; kingdom Metazoa; phylum Chordata; class Aves; order Psittaciformes; family Psittaculidae; genus Melopsittacus; species Melopsittacus undulatus. The sequence continues at coordinate 109,260,493 of NC_047528.1, read as the reverse complement.
ATCTTCAATAAAGTCAGCTATTTTAATTTCTCCCACCCACAAGTAAATGAATGAAATATTACTTTGCTCACACATTCAGAAGCCAAGGAAAGACTTTACAAATAATATCAAAGAGGAGAGAGTCATCCAACTGTGAAATTACTGATCATCTGGATTTTCCCTCTAGTTTTGACTGCATATACTGAGCTGGAATAAATGCATTTTCTGCAGTATACAGCACTTCTACTTCATAGTAGTTTATACCAATTTGCTTCTATAGATTACATGTCCATCTTACTAGTGCAGTAGCAGTATACTGCTTTGTTTGTAATATATGTTCTAGTGAACCTTCAGGAGAGGTTATATGGGGCAGGATAAGGAAAAAGCCTTGTTTATGTATTTGCCCTTAATGTCCTTAAGAAAAATAGTCTGAAGAAAGATTTGCCTTCTCAAAATGGAAATAGCCTTTCTTCATAGTGTTTTAGTACAAACAGGCACTACAAAATAACTGACACATAATAATCCTTTTTCACTGACAGTAGTGTATAATGAAATGAAATGATCTTTTGTTGGGTGTTCAGAAGTACACTGGATGTATTAAACCTTAACTTCAGTTGCTGGTTGGGAAGGAATGAGCTCAGTCATCTAACAAGTCTGCAGTCCTGCTAGTCAATCAGATAAGCAGAGCTAAGCCTTTTTCTTGAAGAAGTTGGGCTTTAGGAAGTTGTAAATAAGGAGCCTCAACACTGATCTGTCATTATGCTTGTGGCAGTTTCTGGCTGCCCTGTATTACATATGCAAAGGGTGATTGATTATGTATATGATGAAAGGGGAGTCTATAAACAGTGACCATGTGACAAAAAATACTTCAAGGCAAATTTCAGAGTGAGAGTGGTATGTTTATAATAGAATAGGTGTGATGCTGTGCTGTGCTCTCAGTGTAGCATGGCCTTTAAGACAAAAAGACTCAAAACACTTCCTTTCTTAAGAGGAGATTACTATTTTGTAGGCTGGAAGCTGCATTCATTGTATGTGGAGACTACACTGTTTCCTTGGTGGTAAAGCTGCTTTAAAAAGCCCCTGTTGCTGATGGCTAGAAGTGTAACATGGGGCTTGGCTGGTTGGTGGATTACTTTTCTGATGGGCTATTTCGGCAGTTCAGAGCACAGCTTCATCGTGTGCACAGATAGTTCCACTGGCAAAACTGGGCAAGCCAGGAAACTGGTGACAGGGTGACAGTGCTGGGAGAAGGTGCAATGGGAATTTGGAAACTTGCACTGTGAGCTGAGAAAATGCAAGGTCAAATTACACTCTGATACACTTAAAAGTTATGTAAGTGCTCAAATATTTTGCTATTCTAGACCCTCTCTTGTTTTGTGTGGACAAAGAGAAGCATAAAACCAAAGATGTTGCTCATATAGGCAACTGTGCCTGGTTCTGTGATACTGATGGGACATTGTTGAGGGGTAAGGTATGATTTCACAGCACCCTACTCACACTTAGAGACTGTGGCAGGCTCTGGGGGCTTTGCCTTCACATTGTTTCCTGCTGCAGTGCCCACAGCAGACTGTCCCAACTGCTGCATGGTATCACCTCAGGAGGAGCTTTTTGTTAGCTCAGATCTCATGGTGGAACTGGTTCTGTGACCATGAGCTAACCTGCCTTGGACACAATGAGTTGCCTTAGCTTGAGCAGCTTAGGTCTTTGGTAGGCTGACTGAATTTGACTGAAATCTCTTAGAGAACTGTGGCACAATCTATAACACTGGAATCAGAACATCGGAGCTGTATAGCCAGGTGCAAAGTGGTCACAATTGCATCTTTGGGCGGACAGAGCCACAGGCAGGATAGGATGCAAGAACAGCCCCTGAAGTTATCTGTAAGTGCTATTCAGTGCATCAGAAGTGTTGGGCATTAGAGAGAGCTTATGTTGCATTTTTTTTCTTCCAAAACATTGATATTTTGTGTTAAATAAAATCACTGTTTTTACCTATGGTAGAGCAAGGGTGTGGGTTTTGTCATATGCTTTTTTACTTACTGGAAACACAGCTTCCGTTCCTTTGCATAAGGAGGGCTTCAGCCCAATTGCAGATGTTGCAAGTATTGAGGACACATCAGACACAATGTCCAGCTGAAACTATCTTTCTAGAAGAGAAAACGTACCATCTAGGTAACCTAATTAGTCAGATCAGTGGGCATGAAGGTGGAGATGTGCCAGGACCTCATGCCAGCATCTGTTGCCTCGTGGTCTTACACCAGCTTTGTAATACACGTGACTAGAGGAAGCATTTCTCCTGTCTGTGGGGTACAGAGGAGATGCTCCTTGGCTGTATTGAAGACAGTGATTCTCGAAGAAATTGCAGGTTTCCTCCTGGCTGTATTCATAGATTATATTATGATATTTGAAACAGATAAATCTCCTCAGACAGTTGCTTTTCAGGGACCTACGCAATTTAGCATCAAAGAAACAGAAAAGAAGGACCTTTTGTCCCCTGTATTATCAACATGCTGATGCTTGGATTTTGAGAAGTCCCATCTGTGCATAACGCATTAATATGTCATGCAAAATTGTTGTGGTTTAAGCTATTCTGGTGTGTTTGCAGTAGAAAACAAAAGCTGGTAATGCAATGCAGTGATTCCTGGTATAGTGAGTGATAGGGTATAATAATTTTCCATTGTGTCAGCAAACATTTGTGTCATAACAGATGCTTTAATTATGTTTTTAGATGTTCATTAGGCAGGTATTGGTTGTGTTTAAACTCTTATCTTTCAAGCTGTGTCTTTCTTTACATGACCATAACACTCAGTAGCTGGGTGTAGGCCCAAGGCCATGCATCTTGGAAAGTTTATGTGTGTCTTGCCATAGATGTGAAGAATGAAAGGTCAATACATGCTTGCAACTTCTTGGTATGCATATAGTGCAGCTGCTGGAGCCAAAATGTCAGTGTTACAGATGAAATGTTGTTAGAAGTGTAACACTGAGAAAGAAAGTTATAGTGGTGGCAGTGCAGTGGAGAGTATATTTTGGCCACCTTTGGCACACAAACCCCTGAGGTGGAAGGGTAGCACAGCTTCCCATCACTGTGTTACAGGACTTCCCTGTGCTATCTGGTCAATTTTCCCATTGAGCAGGAGCAAAACGGGACTGTGTACAGTTGTGTGCTATACAGTCTGCCTTTTTAAACTGATTGTTCTAGCATTGTGGTTTTGGTTAATAACTATGCTTACTCAGAATCTCTAAGGAAACAAAGCCTCAGCATCTCACAATATATCCATGTTTAGTCTCTGTATTGCTTTTTTTCCCCCTCCCTGCTAGATATTAGGTTTTCAAACTTTTATTCCTCTTTGCATTATTCAGTTGGCTCAAATGTGCTATATTCCAGGGAGGAACTCAGTTTATGCATGAGCCTGAGGACCAACACCTGCACCTTCATATCCCTCCTGGTCCTGAGCTGTGCCAAGCATGGATAGGTAACTTGAAGTCAGGCAAATAGCCGTGCAGTTTGAAATGTAGAATTTAGTCAGTAGACAATAAAAATGTAAATAAATTTCTTCACCAGCTATATATACATTATAAATAAATTTGGGTTTTTTTTTCTTTTCTGTATTACTGGACTTATGATTGTCTTAGATCAGACTAATTTTTGTTTTTAAGAGGAAATGTCCTTCTTTTGCAGCTATCATTGCATTAAGTCTCCAGGCTGAATTAATGCATTATGAGACAAAAAAACCCATCAGCTTGAAGTAAAACCATGCAGGAAAAGCTTTCAGTATTGTGACTCTTTGGGAGGAACCTCAATTTTTGCATACCTGAATTGAGGTGTTTCTAAAGTATTTGGTTTGCACAAGGGAGGTGATCAGTACTTCTGTAAAATTATGCCCATGGAGAATAAGGTGAGAATGGCAGGTGGGGGATTCTGAAGCAAAAACAATCAATCACTGGTAAAGAAAACATAAAAAGGTTCCCAATATGAGCCATACTCTTATGGATGAAATCCTGTTATTCTTGCCAACAGTTGGAATTGATCCCTCTGTAAAAAGCCCACCCTTGGTCTCTGCTGTACCTTGCTTCCACTTGAAAGCTATTTTGAGATTTCAAGTGGAATGTAAGTGGTAGGGATGTGTTGGACAGTCCTTCTGTTATGAGTGTAGTAATAGCAACAGGAAGAGTTTCATAACATAGCACAAGAACAGAAATTTAGTCCATGGAAAGAGCCTGTGTTGCCTTTTGTGAACAATGCAAATAAGAAAACTACTATGATTGCAGAGTGCTTTTCCAAATACTGTTATGGTCAGACTTGTGCAAATGCCCTGTGATGAAAATGATTAAATGAGAGGTTTAAATGTTCTCTGCTTATGAGAATAAAGTAGTAATAAAATGATTTTTAATGCACACTAACATTATTGCATGCTTTTGTCAAGATACTTGTTTATAACTAAAGTCCACATACCGTTCTTTAAATTTACAGTGAAAGAAATCTTTTTTCTATTGATCAGAATGTGTTAACATCCAATTAGAAAAAATCTGAACTTGATCTTTGGCAATAAACATTCTCCTTAATTGGATACATGTCCACTTTATGAGTTGTACTGCCCAGGGAACATCTATGTGGTAACAGATGTCAGGCCCAGCAGTGAATGAATCCAAGTGAAGAGTGAGCTGGGAGTGTCCTTTCTTCCTATGAGGGGGCACTTAGAACAAGCTGGAGTATTCAACCTGATGTTCTCGGATGCACTAAAACTGTTCTCTGCATGGAATTGGAGGCATTTTTATTAAAACTGTTTTATTTAAAGTAGGATTTGGGTGTTTCACATATTATCTGAGCAGTCAAATAATCTGACCATTGTTTAGTAATCTGACTTTGAGTGGCATGTGTAGTTACAGTGGTAGAGACATGTGCCATGTGCCTGCAAACTTCAGTATACAGTGAATTGTTTACCACCTTTTCACTGCCTCTGACCTGCTAAACAGTCCACTCATGAGAACCTATTAGTCTTGACCTAATTAATATTAATGGACTGAAGCTACTTATAATTCAGGTTTAAATGGGTAATCAATCTTATGTTTGCTTGCGAATGGTGCAAGCCTCATTGCTTTGTTCCCTGTCCTATATCAGTATCTTCAGTCATCTGGAATTACTGTTATATTTAAGAAGAAACACCTGCCATGTTTACCAGTACGTAATTTTAGCACTGTATATTTGTTAGTAACAGCATCAAAAAGAAATCCCAACTATACTTGTAAAGGCTCAAAAGGCAAATCAACCTTTCCAAATCTGACACTTCCAAAATTTGACTACAAAGTCATGAAGATGCAGTATTACAAGCTAGTGATGTCATCTTGCTACAGGTGTCTTCATCTTCTGTTTGTCAGTCACATGAGTCTTCCTCTTCAGACTTGGAGATTTGAGGTTAGTACCTGGTACTGTAGATAAATAGGTATTTAGTTTGGAATGAGAACTACTGAACTGCAAGGCCATGCAACAGCAAGTAAAGAAATATATGATGCTATTTTTGTGATTATCATCAGTGTTGTGCAACCAATTCCTGATTGATAACAACCATGTAAGCAATATCTGGGATGCACACATTGACTTCTAATGATTATTTTTGCATTTTACATGAGGAACAGAAATTAGCATTTCTTCAGCTCCAAAACGCCAATGGAAGCTGACTCTCCACTGCCTAAAATTCCTGTCACAATAATCTCTTTGCAATTCAGGCACTAGAAGGCATAAACCCTTGTTCAGTTATACAATCTAAAAGAAGGAATTTGAGGACCATTTAGTGGCCATAAAATCTTAAGGTTTTGTTAATGTAAAAGAATGCTTTTATTCGGTATACTTTGATTGCCTACAAAAATAGAATTTGTTCAGTTGTTTGTGCCTAGGATATTTGATAATAGGCTATATCTTAGAACTTTTTGAAGTTCTGCACTTTTTTTCCCAGAAGATATTTATACCACTGATAAGGGACTAAAAATCTTCATTTCTGTTCCCTTCAGACATCACAGTGAAAGCTGAATCAGTGGAAAACCCATTTAAAATAGTAAACAGTAACAACATGATAGTTTAGTGAGATTTTTGACATAATTCCTGATATGGAAAAGTATGTCAACTTACTGTAGAGACTGCTCTAACCCAATGGAGCTTTTATTGTTCTTTAAATACCTTATATTTTGAAAGCATCTCACTCCATCATAATGTTCTTTTAAATATAGTTTAGTTTTTGTTTAATGCATTGTATCATCTGATACTCTGCATGGTATTCCGGAGTTTATGCTATCTATATATGACAGCCATTTATTCATGTAAGAGATGCATTAGAATAATTTTCCTGAGTACAATGCATGATTATAATGGACAACATCAAAGAAATTTTTCCAGTTATTTTCCGCTTTCCCTGTTGCTCACAAGAGTTTTTTGGCAGAGTAATAGTTCAGGCATAGTCATTGGAAATCAGATAATGTCTCAGAACATTTCTAACTTGTCTTGGCTAATTTTGGGGAGCTAATGAAGAGAGATTAAGATTTGTTTCACCATTAAGACATTAATGAATTTTAAGTCCTGGGCACCCAACTTAGCCATTCATCTTTCCTAAGAGACAAATTATTGCATAACTTTCAATAATGCTCCAGAGTTTTGTTACATCTATAATGAGAATACTTGTTTAAACAGCAACATTTTTGTTTTAAATGGCTAAGGGGCATAATCCGGTTGAAGTATAAATAACTGCAACTTGAATGATGAGGAAGTTCTTAATGTAATTTGATTAATAAATCTCCTGAGTTACGTTCAGAGCAACAGCCTGCCTGTACTTCTGACTTTCCAGAAAGGGAGCAAAGACAAATACTTTTAAAGTAATGATTTGAGTGGTTTTCACAGGGTTTTATCTGTTCTTATATGTAAGGCCGCTCCATTATAAAATGCTGAACTGTTCACCCCAAAATGAAAGATGCTCTCCCCAAAAAGAAAGGTTTCTTCACTCTGGACTGCTGGACTTTTTGCTATCTCTGGCCTGTAAATAACATGCCTTCTATTATAATTTTGCCACTAGGGATACTGCTAAGGGGTTATGCTCTTCAGAGATATACATGTATCTTCAAGATGTCATAGCTGAGTAATTGTAAAGAGATTGGAGTCAGAGTGGGGTTTATGTTTTATGCATGTGTGTAGTCTCTTGCATGAGGGATCTTGATTCTTGATGGATGCCTCCAAGCTGTTGCAACAGTAGTAGTAAGTTGTTCCTGCAGATTCTGTAGAAACATCCATTGAATTTCTCTGTGAGCCATCAACTTAATAGCTTCCCCCAGCTCCTTGGTCTTAGGCTTTTCTCTTTCTGCACACCAATTGCATGCGGCTCAGGGTTTGTTTGTGTGGGTTGAAGAAGTTTTATTAAAGAAAAATCTAATAAAGATTGTTCCCCTATTTCCATTATGTAGTTCACTGCCATTATTTTGCTATTGCCACTGATTTTCCTCCTTTAACTCTTTTTCCTCTTCATTCTTTATCTAGCTGGATGTTGCAGAATTCAGGCATACTGTGATCAAAACTTAAACTGTTGTAGAATTGACACTGATCTCATTGATACGTCAGTTTAGTCCCAATTTATTTTCTTTCTCAGAATATGAAGGTCCATTGCACTGCAGACATCTGGTGCTTTGGACACTTAAAACTGCAGATCCCAGACAACTGTTATTTCTGTTTAAATATGCATTAACTGTTGTTTAGGTAATCCACCCTGTCAAAATATCAAGTGTAATATATTGCTGACCTTCTCTTTTGCATATTGGAGGGGATTGGAGGTGTCTGCTTATACTTGCAATTACATTGTCTACGTTGCACTTGTTGCATATTTAAATCTTTGGAAGTGTGAAGATTAGAGAAGATGTATGAATAAATGAAAATGCAAATACTACATTTTATTTATTTGTCCCTAAACAGGATATAGCATTAATATTCTACAAAACAGTCTTGCTCTTAGGGCTAAGAATATGCTGAGGTAACTTGGCAAGCTACAGACAGCTTGTGCAATGCGCACCGTGAAGAAAGTACCTGGACCACTTCCTAACCTTCAGCCTGGAAGGCTGGGAGAACCTGAGGTCTCTCTACAAGTGCTGGAGGAGGCAGGCTTATCATTACTGTGCCTTCAGAGGCCCCATGAGATTTTGACAGTGATAGAGCAGCACTTCACTCACATACTTTCTCCTCAGCCAACAGGGTCTGAGGAGAGAACCTCTTGGGTCCAAGAGAGGTCCAGACATGGGGCAGGTGGCTGGCACTGCCAGATTTGCCATGCTCAGAGATAATCCTCAGTCAGCCACCTAAAGTAGTTTAGTGATTTAATTGCTGCTGGACTCCTGTCGAAAAGAAGCCTCTTGGGATTGCATTGCACACAGTTTTTATTTCATGCAAAAAAGGCTCTGGGTTTGCAGTCAAGCTGTGGCAGTTTACCTGCCATGTTAACATACCCCTTTCAGTGGAAATTACAGCCTGTGTCAGATGAAATGAATAATGTCTTTTGATTTGATCCTTTTTTTTTTCTTGTGGACAAGCTGAAGTGCAAAGTAATTTCCAAGGGGTCTTCTGAAATCAGTCATTTGCCATTTCTGCAAGTATTTTGAGTTAGTAGAATTGTCCTTGCCTAGTCTTGATATGTTTATTGATTTCTGTGCTATAATTATGGGAGAGAGACCCCTTTCAGAATGTGTAAAAATAGAATTTTGTATAAGCTTTGCAATTTGGTTTTCTAAGGCTGAAATAAGATTGACTGTACTTTCTGTTGTTCTTTTCTTGTTTGTTCTTAACTTTGCAATGGGAAATATTTCTGTAATGACAGGTGTGATTTAAAAGGTACAAACTTGTCTTCCTGATGATGAATGTATTTTCTTAATAGGCACTTAATCCTTCTGAAAGGTGCTGGATTGTGACAGCATTTAAAGATGTATTTGTGTATATTTCTGCAGAAGGTGTACAGCAGGAGATAGTGGAAAGCAGGTTTCTCCTACAAATATGTTCCGAACCCTGACCTAAAGAGATCACCTTTAGAGATGACTCTCTGTGCCCATTCAATCCTTGACCTCCCTGCCATGACTCTATCAGTGCTGCCAATTTATGATGTGGACCTGGGGCTGAGAGTACCGGTTTATTTCAAGTCAGCTACCAAACCAGTTGTGAATGATGGCAACTAGATAATGACTTGGCAGTGGTTTCAAGCCAGTGGTCATTGGAAAAAGGTTCCCATCCTATTACAGCTCTTTTGAGCCATCTAGCTTGCAGAGAAGGTGTCTTCATCGTTGGAAGTTACTTCCTTTTGTCAGTGTTCTGTGCTCATTTTCATGAGGCCTGCAATGCCTTTTTACCTATCTGAAAAAAAAGAGTAAAAACTCTAAGGATTGCTTTTACATCAGGAGTGTGCATATTTAGCATGTGTGCACAAAAAATGCAGGAAAAGAACTGTATGCTATGATAGAGGCATCAACCTGTGCTTTTTAACTTGCTGAACCACGCATGTGAACAGTGAGCTTCCATGCACACACTTTCACCTTGTGGATATGGCAATGATGGCAGTGGCAGCTCCCCCCATTCAGTGGCAGGCCATGAAAAAACTGAATGTTGCCCAAGCAGATGCTCCCCATCTACTCCAAGGAAATGAGTGCAAATTCTTTTCATTATTAAAAAAAAAATCTGAGGAAAATAGTATATGTATGTTAAGATGCATCTATATGTATGTGTAAGTGCATGTATATTCTAAATATGTGCACATCTTGAGTTAAAGTATTCTGCAAATAATTTAAGAAATGCTCACTTAGAGCATTTCACAAAGAATTGGTATTCCCTAATCTGAATCTTTACTAGGCTTTATCCTACACTTACAGTGAGAAGTTTCCTGTTATCTAGTAGCATTTATTCAGTCCCTTGCCCTTGTTAATATTTTCAGCAAGTTCTCAGGCACACAAAAAAAGAGAACTTTGGGGTGATTATTTAGCCTATATTTCTTGGTTTATTATTATTATCCTCCTTCACATTAGGACGAATAAAAGCCAACTAATGCATTTAGTGAGATTTTTCTCTTGCTTATCTTTCCTTTAATAATTGACCAAAACCTAGCCATTTGTTTTGTACGAACCATAATGGTGTCAGAGCCCTTTTCCTCTTTCCATTCTGAAGCATTTGAATAACATCGCTCATTTGGAACCTGTCTTAACCCCAGCAATATGCTTAGGTTATTTGAATTCTTGTTCTCTTTTTCCCTCTTTGTTATTCACTGTACAATTTGTTTAATGCTGCTGTAGCCATGCATTACTAGTCAACCTTACATATAAATTCCATAATAAATTAAATCAAGCTCTGTATGGGTCAGCTTAGACTAGCCCGATTAAGAAATGATTTACTAAAGAGATAGAGGTAGCAGGATGGTAGAACGTGCTTCTAAATCAATTATGAGTCCATTCACTGTCGGCCTTGTATGTAATAGTGTATTAAAATGCATTCTATATTGTTAAAAAAATTGACTCTTTCATTGAAACTGAATTAACATTTGCAAGCGCATAATAGTGTTTGGAAAGCTATAAACATTTAAATTCAATCCCTTGTTGCAGGCTAAGTATATACAGCTAGAATTGTAATATCCAGATAAGTCTTTATGTTGTGCTCATTTCATTATTATAGCAAGATGTTGACCATACTAAAGGTAAGATTGCTCAACACTTGTATTTAGAAGCCCATAATTATAAGGAAAAAGCAGTACTGATGGACTGTAAAAGTGAAATTCATTTTGAACTGAAAATTAGTGTCTATATATATATATATATATATATATATTTGTGTCTGTATACACACACATGTATAAAAATCCCTACAATACTCTGAAAATACTTCTTAGAGAAAGAGTTTCAGTCTGAGTGCATTGGCTGGCCCTGTAAAACAACATCTGGCCAGCCCTTGTGGCAGAAGATCCACAGTGCTTATGTGGACTTTAATGTTCAAAATTTTCCTGTATCCCGGCTGAGATTGTACTGAGGAGCATCATAGGTTCTCCTTCCAACCCCCAAAGCCTTTTACCTCTCTTGTTCTTATGAAGGAGAAGAGGCAGGGTGCAATGAAATAAGCTGTCTGTTACTGATGAACTGGAAATGAAGGCTGTGCCCATGCTTGCAGCTTGGCACACACCCTGTTGTCTGTGAGCTGCTTTCTTCGTTTCACCCAGGTACTACAGAAGGTCTTGGTTCTTTCCAGGGGCTGTGTAAGGATTTGCTGTGGCATTAAATGACCTGAATGCATCAATGTACTGGATTCAGGTGCAGCAGGCTTGCATCTTGGTACTCCCATGTTAGCTCTGAGACAAGAGGTGCTGTGGATTTCTGTTCCTCTAGAGTATTCATCTTCTGGGACTAATACTGTCTTTAGTGGGATTTGCTTATTTCAAGTTCAGCTAATTAACTTTTATGGCATAAATTCAAAGGGAGCTGAAATTACAGCTTTCATTTTTAGAATCAAAGAATTGTTTGAGTTGGAAGGGATCTTAAAGATCATCTAGTTCCTGTGCCCAAGCCACAGGCGGGGACATCTTCCACTAAACCATTTCAGTTTTACTTAGATTTATACTTCCTTCTGTTTATCCAGTATAACAAAATGAAATGCAAAGTTCTGCAGTGAATAGACCCAGCAATGAAATCTGCAGAGTTTGGGAGTTTTAAAGAAGTTATATTCTGGTTTCTTTCATAGAGTATAAATACTGGGGCTGCTACTGAGTCATTTTGCCATTTTTATATACTGCATTTTCTTCCTTTATGTACTAACTTGGTTCTTTGACTGAACACCTCCATGCACACTCACACACGTGCTTACGTGCATAAGTCCTTAACAAGCAGCAGTTTGTATCTGAAGCAGATGATCTTAAAGCAGTGCTGTTTTCTCTGTCAACACTGATCCATGGTAGCTCCCAGTGCAAGAACTGGGCTTGTATCTTTTGGAAGCAATAACTGAAGATGCACAAGCAGAACGTGATAATCTTTTGTGACTTGGAAAGAGGGTAGCGAGCATCTTGCATAAGGTTTTATGGTGTCTAGTGTTCATACCTGAGTTTCCAGAAGTGCACTGACAATTTTTTCAGCCTTTAGTTTGCCTAAATTTGTTGTTATGGAAGTGTGTGTGTAACTTGGGTCAACATCCAGGATGTTCACAGAAACCTATTGGAATTACCTATGCATTCTTATTAACCTAAGAGGGACATAGACCTGAGCTAGTGTGAAGACTGATATATTTATATCTCTGGAGAAGTGTAGCCCTTCAGTTCTCTGAAACAATCAGCTGAGGCATTTCTGAATGAAAGAGAAACCTGTATGACTTTAGATGTTGTGCTTTTCAAGAAAAATACAGTTCTACAAGTATCATTGTGGCTAACCCTTCATATGAAATATAGATAAACACTAGCTGTGCATCTAGAGGTAAATGGGTTTTGCTGCATTTTCTTAGCATTGGAAGAAAGCTATGTAAAGAGGAACACAGCAATCTGCCAAAGGCTTTATGCTGTGGAAAAGTATGGTAAGGTTTCAGCTTCATTTTTCTGTCACTTTATGATAAGCATGAGTGGTTTGAGTTTTTCTTTAATTTACAAGACAGTTTGAAAAAAAAAATTAAATGTTGTGTGTTACACATTTATATGTTGCTTTTTCCCAATGAGAATAAATATTATGACAGATTTTGGTAGGTTAGAAACAACTGTGTGAATGTTTAAACTTCCCTCAGCCTCCAGGTTCATAGTGCAGTGCAGGGGCTATCCAAATGAAATAATTGCTTTGTCTGGCAAATAGATTGTCTCATAAGAGGACTGAACTGTATTAAGTGATTTTCCTCTGGTGATTGGAAGTATCTCTCTCCACTGGTTCAGGTAATTCTAAGGTTGTGCCTTCACTTTTTCATGCTAGACTGCTTTTCCAATAAAATAAAAAATGTAGAACCTGCTACACAAATGTAATGTTAACCTAGATTTCTCTGAGGACAAAGGTGAATGCTATAAGGCTTGCTGAAGGCAGAGAGGGAAATGATATTAAAAGGATATTAGAGATAGAATTGGATGCATAGGATTGTACAAAGCTAAAAGGTGCAGATTGGGGTATATGCATTTTATATTAGTTTATGTTTCTCTGAGACTCCTTGAGGCAAATCCTAACAGACTTTTTAAATACTTGAATACTACTTTCTTTTCCATAGCAGATGTATATGTGAGCTAATGGGTTTCCAGGATAGAAAAATACTGACATAGGCAGAAAAGGAAGAACTGATCATAGAAAAAGAAAAGCATAAAGATTGTCTTAGATCAGGCTTATATATTTCTATGCATGGTTTTTGGTGAATACTTCAGCAGGGCTATGGCTGGCAAAACTACACATGTGCAGGTGAACCAAATAAAAGAAGCAGGAGTTTTGGTGCAATAAGAAGCTCACTTTCCAGTTTAAATCCTGAAATAACCTTTAGTCCCTGTACTTGTCACTGTTCCTGTGACATGGAACAACCATGAATGCCCAAAGGCACAGCTGGATATTTCTGCATTACTGTACATATGTTGAAATTATATATGTAAATGTCAAAATGCACTTCATGCCTAGCAAACCATCGTATTCAGCAGAGAAGCTGCTTTCATTGCAGCTAAATGGGGTGCAATCTGGATGTATATTTGCTGCTGTAGTGGAATAAATATACACATCTGGGGAGATATTAGGATGTAGTACTGGTGGGAAGGAGGGAGCATATCAGTATCTATTTTGTGAACATCTCATTAATGTGCAATTATGCAACTTGTGTTCCGTTGCATTGCAGCTTGCATGCGATCTGTTACTGGTGAATATTTGGTGCTTCATTTTACTACAGGGACGTTGAGTGCCATGGAACTGTGGGGTCCCTGTTACTGAAAGGTACCCAAAAATCTGTATCTCATTACATTGTGCATGAGTAATTTAAAAAATTAAAGTTTAGCTAAAATAGTTCTGAATAGAAAATATCATTAAAATCATGTACTTTGAAACTATAATGGAAAATACTTTGAAAGAGGTAGGGGGAACAATTATTGTGGCCATATAACATATAAAATAGATTCCCTCTGTAATTTTGGTATTATGTTTAAGCTCTAAGATAAGAGCTAGAGGAGAATTTAATAATGAAAAATATTTAGTACTTCTTGGACCTTTGTTCATTCTCAACCATTGGAAGAGAAAAATAATTTGGTATTGGTCTTAACACAATGATCATACAGTGATGTGACTGCTTGGTAGCCAGTGTAGCTTCCTTAGGGCTAATGATTGAAAGGCAGAGGTGAGTGAAGACAAAAGAGTGGTTAAGATGATACCACTGCTTTGCAGATGATAAAGCCAGATCTAGCAGCAGCAGTTAGGATTAGGCTTTGGGGAAATAATTAGGCTTTGGGGAAATAACTTTTGCCTTGATAGTTTCTCTGTGTCAGAACAGCTGACCTGGATCCTCTGCTGATCAGCTCGTTACCTATAAGACAGGTCAGATTTGGAGAAAAGCTGTATCTCTCCCTGACTCCCATTCCCATACACGCACCCACCCATTAAGTGAAAGGAAGCTTGACTACTCAGAGCTGCCCTTCTTAGGCACATTGATCCAGGCACATGGAAGAAGACACAGTCACCACTCATGTGGCATCAAATGTGTAAGTCCTGTTTGTCTGTTGCTGTCAAGAAGATCTTGAAGTCTGTTGCTGAAAGTAGGTAGGTGCCCTGAAGTAATGATTTCCTAAATCCCACTATGGAGAACATTTTAAATCTTTTGGCAAGGTAAACATTCAAGGAAATTCCAGAGCAATTTCCAGAATATAGCACAGTTCTGAGTTTTTAGTCAGTTGTTAGCTAGTGCCATGGCCTGTGTTGCACTCAGAGTAACTCTGAACAGTGTTTGGTGGGAGCAGCCTGCAGTACAAAGAATAAATGGTGGAAATGATTTTCCTTTATTTCACACTCCTTTTTGTTTGACTGAAGAACTTAATGACAGCTCCTGTATCTGCCAGAGTGAGCATCAGAATAAGAGCACGCTAGTTGCATTGTGCTTTGCTGGTTAACTGGCGAACCAGTTACTTGCAGAAGAAACTAGATCGTCCTGTTAGTGCAGTCAATTTCCACGATACCAGGGAGCTGTTGTCTAAGGATGGGTTAAAACAGATGCTTGTAAATTACAGTGGTTCCCATCATGCAGCCCTTCTCCGCAGTTCCAGCAGCCAGGCAAGCACATGGGCTGCTGGTGCTTGAGGTTCCTGGATATTGTGGAGGTCTCTTTTCAACCACTGTTGTGTTCTTGGGCTTGCTAAAGGGGAGAATTAGTGGGCTTTGGAGAAATACCTGTCTGGACTCTGACAGTAAGGAATGTGATCACAGGGCAGAGCCTGCAAAGAAGAAATGGAGAGGGAAGTGGAAAAGGCTTGAAAAAGTCCTCTTAAGGCTTATGCAGATATGCATGTCTTAGCAGCTGTGCCCTTTTTGTGTATCTACCAAAGGGTCTGCACTCATCTTGATATTTATACTTCAGTGTTTATTCTTCTGGCACAAATTATGATTGGGCATCGATGTTATGGGCTAGTTGTAATGTTGTCTTTGTTGTTATAAGAATACATAGAAGTGCTGTTCTAGCTGTGATAAGATAGAAGAAAGTTTTGTAAAGTGGCAAAAGATTTTTAATATGACTGTGAAAAACATGCAAGCTTTATAGGCATAAAATAAGCATATAATATGAGCTCTGTGAAAGATTATGAACATTCTTCTCTCTACACAAGTTCTAGTATTTTAGTGCACAGAAGCTTGTTTACTGAAAGCTGCTATTTATCCACCTGCCATGGAAGGGAAGATTTCATGGCATATAGGCTGCTGTTCAGCATCACAGATGATGTTGTTGCTCAGCAGCCATTAATATAGCTTTATCTGTAATTAGTGAAGGTCTAACACCTTTCTGGCCATATGGAAAATGATAAGTTAGTTCCTGTCATAACAGGGAAATAATTATTTGATAAAGTATAAATATCAAAATATGATAAATAATGGTTACCTTAGCAGTCCTCAGCTGGATTAAAGTAGCATCTGCCTTCACTTTCTGAATATCACACATGATTAATCTGGAGACAGCAAGGCACTTTCTCAGCTCTGCTGTCTCCAGTGGGCAAGCCTGGCCAGGCAGGCAGTCAGTTCCATGAAGGCAGCAGAGGCAAGAAGAGTCTGAAGCCTTCTCTTACCTTTAACTGTGGTGGTACCTTTGAATTAAGTTTCCATCTAGATGTTTTTAAGGAAAAGTGGGAAATAGGAGTAAGATGAAAATGTGGCATTGGCTGAAAGTATTCACTTTGCTCTTCCATTTTTTGTTTGTGGAGCATGCATTTAAACCAAGTTTTGCTTTATTACTCTCAGAATTTCCACTATACTTCTTAGATGAGAGTTTCTACCAGCACTCTTGTGTTGCAGAGCTTGCTCCCCATCCACTGTCAGGTTACCCATAGAGGTACTCAGAATCTCCAGCTTTACTCAGAGACATGACCTAACAAAACTGTTCAAATCTTAGTTGAAATTCCAAAGCTGACAGTGGGTGGTAGATGCTGTGCAAAGCACATCACAAGTTTCCATTGAACTGAATCTCTGACTGATGATGGTGGTGTCACTACACCAGCAATGGCCTAAAACATTAATCTTTATAGGTATTTATTTGATACCAAAAAATGAGAGAACACAGATCTTTGTGTATGCATGTGTGTGCACATTAAATGAGAGAAAAACAGGGAAACCACCAATCTGAGGGAAATTCACTGGTAGAAAACTGAAGTTCTCCTTTCACTGTTCCTGTGGACGCTTTTAAATAAAACTGTCTAGTTTTCTTAAAACTGTGAAGTGTATGTAAAATCTTTAGTCCTATTTGACACAAATGGCAATAGCATAATACTCCAGCGTATGCTGAAATTAGTCCTGTAAGCTTAGTGCTGTTAATCCACCCTGACTTGAGAGATTTAAGGGTCGCTGATTTTTGTGTTTAATAATTTCATATAATCTCAAATATCTGTATGTGGATAGAATTTCTTAAAGTATCATTTTTTTTACCCCCTAATAAAACCTTTGAATCTGCTGTAGCTTCTGCACGGGTATTTACCACTTAAAATCAGCTTATCTAGCTTGAGGTCCATTAGCTTCCCTAGAGCTTTGGGACTTTGCCCTTTGCCTCTGGAAATTAAATATTTAATATTGCTTTGTCTGTGCTTACTTTGAAAAGCATTCATCCTTCATTTGGGTACCATGTCAGAATTCATTGGGAAGCAACAGCTAATGCTGCCAGTTGAAATCAAACCTGACCCTCTCATTCTTTTTCTACCCTCAGGGGCTCTTTTCATGTTACCATCTAGGGAACCCTTGGGGTTGCTCATGATAAAATGAAGTGAAATTAGGACCCTGGTAGAAAGCAGTCTGACAATCCTAAGCAGTAATGTAGGAAACGACCCCTTATATTAGTTTGTTGGCAGTGAGATCCTTCTTGCTCAAACAGTTACTGCAGGATAACTTAATGTGTATATGACTGAAAGGCATATAGTAGGTGGGTTGGACTAAATACATAGGAAGAATTTTTTTCTGAAGAGCTTTGCTTGAAATGGACAATGCACATACATGGAGCTTATTTTGCCAGTTAAAAATGGGTTTCTTCCAAGAAGCATATAAGATGATGGGACAGGGAAACTGACAGGATGTGTGTGGTTTTAACATTATATTTTAAATTACTTTTTTTTGTTATCTTTTTAACTTTATATCTCTTTGTAGTTTTTATGCTGACCTACCTGAGTGCTTTGCCTATGAAGCATCTTTCCTGGGATTAAGTATAGTGAATTTATTTGAAAGATCAAGAGTCAGTGGACAACTTTCACATAGTATGGGAAAGATTCAATTCATGTCAACACTAAGCATTCCTTGTAAACTGTAGGGAATGTTTTGAACAGGCTATCCAAATGTTTAGTTGTATGATATCAGCATAGGTATAAACAACAGAATCATCCCTGGTTTTAGCTGTTTCATCTTGTTAAAGTCTTGGGCAGAGCCTTTTAACAGTGCAAGTTCACATCTTTGGAGACAGATGCTTACATTTTATGGGACCTTGTTGTAAGTTATTAAATAAAATATCATTTTTTATTTTTTTTCTTGGTTTGGTAGTTAAAAATATTGTTGATCCATTCAATAAGTATGTGAATGTTTTAGAATTAAAAAACTCAAAATAGTAAAAAAGCAAAGCATTTTTGTTCTATAAGAATTACGTTACTGATTAATTAAAATCAATTGGTGAAGATATGAACTTCTGTATTTCATAAAACAAATAGGAAAGAGCATTGTTGTCTGTGTCACTAAAGGAGTACATACTGATACAGTGCTAGTATTTTCTCAAAGCTCATACTGAGGTTTTAATGAGTATTTTATATGATATAAAGCACTCCTAGGAATGCAGATAATGTTGTGTGATTACAGGTGGACAATGTGCTTCTGTAAGGATAAAACCTTTTCTCAGGGGCCCAGAAATCTGGGCAGGTGATGTGGAGAGTTAGCAGGGGTTCTCCTAGTGGTGCACTGGGTCTACTATAACATCTTTTCTGGAGGTCAGGGCAGGTCACCTTTAGTCCTGGAAGCTCTGTGGACGCAGGGATTGATCTTACTAACTGTTGGACTTTTACTGCGCAGTTATTGAGCATGAGTTTTGAGTTCAAATACCTGGTTTTCCAAATAGTACTTGCTCCCCCATATGCCCTTCTGCTTAATTTCTCATTCATTATTCATATTTGGTTTTGATATGCAGTTGAAGACCCCTCATCATAGAAACAAGCCTGTACTTAATTGCATGTAACCCTTTTTAGTTATGAAACTGAACTGCAATATTAACCATTGTGGCATTTGTGATTAGAAATTGGAATGAGAAATAAGAATGATAACTGTTGTATTTTGGGGTAAAAGTTGTTTTTTTTCTGATAATGGTTTTGATCTGGTGAATTATTGTAGTAAATTCCATGTAAGTAGGAAAAAAAAACCCAAGTATCAAAATTAGTACACTAACAAGAATGCCCTATTTCCTTTCCAAAAACTGCTTCATAATAAAGTTGGGGAAAATGAGATCATGACTTTAAGCAGCATAATGTTTCTGTTTTATTAATATGCCAAGTAACCTGTCAAAACAAGAAATCAAATGCAATTTGCCGATTTCTAACTACAAAATAGACCAAAATACAGTGCTCCACACAATGTATTAGGAATTTTAATTTGATCTTGTCCCTGTAGATTGAAGTTAGCCAACAAGTTTCAAAGTAAATTTAATGTCTTATAAATGTGATTGATTACTGATGTGGTAATCCAGTTAGCTGCTGGAATGTTTAGTAGCTGGAGAATCTTGGAGAAGAATAAGGATCTTGAGGTTAAGATACTGGAGTATTAGACAGAAGGTCGAATTTCAGCTCTTAGCTTTTACGTTCATTTGGGATAAATCCCCTTCTCTGTGCCTCTCTTAATGAAATGTGCAATTCCGTCTCATTCTCTACCTTGTAGGCATGAACATGGTTCTACAATGGGATTTTCCATACGTTTTAGAAAGATAAAACAAGCAAATGTTTCATACATGTTGTGTGATATTTTAAACTATTTTAGCCAATCGAAGAGAAAAAGGAAATGAGAAACTTGTCCCAGCTTGATCTCTCGGCTCCCATATCTGTCTGTTCAGGATGATCATAATTGTAGTTTTGAGCCTGGTCAGAGGTTTAGCAGCTTTCAGTGCTGCTAGTTTCACACTTAAGTTACAGCATCTCATTAGTATGTCACTCCCTCAGTAACAGCGGAACTTTACATTTAAAATGTTCTTTTGCTTGTACTCGCACGTACAAGAGATTAATGGTTTTGGCTTTTGTCCTTTTCCTCGGAAAAGGGTGAATGTCAAATTATTTCTGTGACAATTTATGTCAGACTTGTGCCTTTCTTTTTTCCCATTAGACAAATCCATTCCACTTATTATCTATGTTAAAAAACAAATCTTGTATGTAGTATCATGTGGGTGTATAAAAGCAAAAGACAATGCTGGTGTGACAGCTAATTAAAGCCAGGTACTTTAATGCTGAGAAACAAAAAATCTTTAAAGTTACTGAAAACCAAAGTGTTGTGAGCTTAAGAGTATTGTGTGCAGTTCTGGTGTCCTCAACATAAAAGGGACATGGAACTGTTAGAACAAGTCCAAAGGAGGCCATGAGGATGATCAGGGGACTGGAGCACCTACCATAGGAAGACAGGCTGAGAAAGTTGGGGCTGTTCAGCCTGGAGAATGCTACATGGAGACCTCATAGCAGCCTTCCAGTATCTGAAGGGGGCCTACAGGGATGCTGGGGAGGGACTATTCATTAGGGACTGTAGTGACAGGACAAGGGGTAATAGGTTGAAACTTAAACAGCAGAGGTTTAGACTGGATATAAGGAAGAAATTCTTTCCTGTTAGGGTGGTGAGGCACTGGAATGGGTTGCCCAGGGAGGTTGTGAATGCTCCATCCCTGGCAGTGTTCAAGACCAGGTTGGATGAAGCCTTGGGTGATACGGTTTAGTGTGAGGTGTCCCTGCCCATGGCAGGGGGATTGGAACTAGATGGTCTTAAGGTCCTTTCCAACCCTAACTATTCTATGATTCTATGATTCTAAAACATGATTACACAAGGCTTCTGCAATGGGCTATTCAAAAGACTTACGGAGCACAAAGGAATATGAATGATTTCCTGGAGGAAAGCTGTATTATTATGGCTCCCAAATGATGAGTCGTTGTTGGCTTGCTGCTGGGAGACTTGCTAAAACTGCAAAGCAACTGTAGGTGACTTTAAAGCTTCCAGTACTATATTCCAACAAAACTGAGTGGTTTAGATCAGTCATATCTGCCAAATCCTTTTGCAGATGATCCTTCAACATGAACAGTTGAGTTCGTCCTTCAAACTACTCTAGTTCAAACATCCTCATCAGGCAACTGTGGTATCATTCATGTTTTTGTGTTATAAAAATGAACAGTAGTATCTAATTTTTATCCATAGGTTCTTTTGGCCCTAGTACAAATGTTGCTAACCAAGCAAAAGCAGTGTTGGGAAAAGACTATACATTTAGATTGCTGATTTGCTCTCATCTGAATGCAGGTTGTAACTAATATGTTTTTAAGTAGGGATACATTAATGTAAAGCCTTCACATACCACTGTGCTGTCTTCCTTTTATTACCAGGAGACCTTATGTTAAATACAGTTATTTTGCAAAGCCCTGTCATATACTGTGGAGTACTCTGTAGAGGTTTTTCACTTAATATTTTAAACATAAGCATTTTTGTTTAAGTTCTCTTTTGGTGTTCTCAACACTCTTTATGAGGGTGTGTGTATGTATATACATGATGGGCTTCTGTTTCAGTGAAGTCTAAGCACATACGAGGCCACAGAGCAAGAGTATAGGGAGCAGGCTGAGGGACAAATTAATATCTACTGCTGCTCATCCTCAAGAGAGAAGACTAAGGGAGAATCTAATTGTAGTCTTTGACTGCAGAGAAGGCAGTCCTACTGTCCTTTGAGGTGTGCAGCAAAAGGGCTGGAGGCAATGCCCATTGGTTGCAACAAGGACCATTTCAGCTAGGTAAGGGAAAATAGTGTTCTGTGGCATGGGCACTTGATGCTCAGAGGGGGATGGAATCTCTGTTCCTGGGTTAGTCAAAACCCAACTGGAAAAGATCATGAGCAAAATTACCCTACTTTGAAGTTATCCCTCTTGAGAAGAGGGTCTCACCAGCTCACCTCCAGAAGGCCTTGCAATTGATTTTTTACTGTGATTCTGTGAGATACATATGTGTGTGTGTGTGTATATATATGTATATTTATTAGTGATGGAGGATGTATTGCCTTATGATTTGCTGTTGGCATAGCCTCTCAAGATGTTAACCATACACAGGTTAAGTAGAATTTGGGATAAGTAGCATTTGCTTCAGGAATAAATGAAAGTAGCATCTTAGAAGGAACTGAAGAAATGCTTTGAAGTGGCAGCAAGATGTCATGTGTTTGGCAGTTAGAGATAACAACATTTAGGCCTTGTGGGAATAGATTCCCTTTTCCCCTCCTCCTGCTCTGTTTTGCTTCTAGAGAATGCTTTTGGCAATAGAAAATGTCATCCTATGCATCATGTAACACTTTGGTTACAGTTCCTAAAATAGGATTCACATGAGGGTACACTCGGCATTTCAAACCAACTACTGTACATGGAGAGGAGACATAGAAGCCTAGTGCTGAAAAAGATGAACCCACTGCTATTTCATTTTCATAACATGTTGGCAAGAGCTGCAATTGCTGACATTTTGGGGGCAGTTCCTGGGAAGTGCAGAACTCAGTTGTCTTGCTCTGTTATTGCCACATCAACATTGACACGATTTGTTTGTGCAAATATGTTGTCAAAGTGAAAGCATTTGTTTTAAATCAGTCCCATTTTATTTCAAAAGTGAAAGAAGATTTTGGCATGTATTTTCCAGAGCCATAGTAGTTAATGTCTAGGAGGCAAAGCAGCAGAAAAAGGGAGATATAGTGTGTTGCAGATATGAAGAAGCTGTTTGTAGAGGACATACAAAAGCCTGGGAATGAATAGAGTCCCTTGTCATTAAGTTCATGACCATCTAAACACCACTTGACTTTAAAAATCAAGCATGGCACAAACTAGAACAGAGACTGCGTTCACTACAGGAATCTGTTTGTCCACAGTTTTGAAGAAGGAAGCAAGATGTGACCTTGGCATGAATATCATGCCTTTTTTTGAGTTTGAAGGTTATGAGATATTAAAGTACAGAAAACGATGGTGGAGGAGGTTTAGTTAGCTATGTATGATATTTGCAGAGGAATGTGGCTTTAATAAGGCCTGGAAAGGAAACAAAATCTCTCAAGTGAGATTCAGCTTCAGCCTGAATCCTACAAACATTTCCACAAATGCATGACTTGAGCAACTTGATAATTTCTGGTGGAATTGTTCCACTGCTCTTGTGTTTGTTATTATGAGCATTCAGGCAGTACGGCTTCCTTATAGTCTCATGTGTTATTTAATAAGTATATATATGTCTATAAGGAAAACAATGATTTTGTGGACCCTGGATGTAAAATCTCATTGATTTTATGACACCCAGGATTCCACCTTATGTTAGGAAATTTAAAACCAATTTATGTGATTTACAGATTTGAATTTTAGTGTGGCACAGTGGAAGCTGCCCTAATATGCCTTGATAATTCTAACCCATATCCTAATTTGTATACATTAAATTTAAAAGTAAAATATTAAATGGTGTCTTTAGCTGTGAGTGCTTTAACTGTGCTTTCTCAACAGTCTTTCTGTTCAGTTTGGAAGAGTTTTAAATGGGATTAGCTTTGTTTTTCTGTTTTATATGGTTGGAGAACATGGTATGTACAGACCAGTCCGTGTGCTTTGATAACAGTCTACCTGACATAGTGGTGCTCCTAAGGATGTACAACAGGATAGTTAGCTTCCAGGTCTCCTGTGCAGATTGCGATCAATAATAACGGAACTCAAGCACTGAACATAGGACAGGGAATAGAAATTCCAGCTTTTATTTTCATGAAAATAACTGAAATATCTGTGCAACCTCTAAGCCTTTTAATGGATTTTAAAATGTAAGGCATGACACGTTGTTTTAATTTACATACAACAAACACCACATATCTAAAGTTGCTATTTGGGTTTTTCAGAAGATGAAACTGATGATAGCTAAAATGAAATGAAGTAAGTTTTATGCATGTTGCATTTTAACAAGTCTGCTGTCTCATTGGAATGCACTGCCTTCTTGTGCTACATTTTATTTTTGGAATTTAATAAGGCGCCTGTCATAGCTGCCTCAAGGCTAAAGAATATCATGAGGGAGAAATCCAAAGTACTGTCATGTTTGACTGACAGGGGGCCAATTGTAATTTTGTTATGGGAGGTGGCTGATATTAACAGGCTGTAGTGCTGAAGATGCATTGCTCTACCATCTGCTTTGAACACCCTGCGTTGATGAGCCAGTAATGACGTTGCTCAGTGACATTTATCAGGTGAATTTGGCTCTGACACTCGGTAGAGGATTTTCATTAAAAAATTAATTCTGTGCATTTTACAGTGAAGCCCATTGTGATGATAGATTCTGGTACAGTGCCATGTATCTCCAGAAGCTGCTCTAATTACCTGGGAAAGTTGGGAAAGCAATAAACTACTACTTTCCATTTCTTGTGTGTACTCCCTTAGCATATAATTAACACACTGACTCGCTTTGCTTAAATCTCTGAAGATCTATGTCTATGTGATGATTACTAGCTCTTCAAAGTAATAAGCAAATGCACCTCAGTGGCTCAGTGGTTGGATGGCAGTGGGATCGGCAGCCTTTATGAAGTGCCGTCTGATGGTGGCATTCCCTAATTGTTCACTGGAAAAGCAAGGTACAGTAATAATGGAAATGCTACAGTTTAGGCAAACATTTTTTAAAAATGCAAAATTTCCCAGAGGGTGATCTAATAAAATATTCCATCAACCTCCTGAATCCAGTGGGAGAAAAAAGGTTTCTATTCAGTCAGGATTCTGAGGCATGGGCATTGCCTGAACTGGAGAGTCTGTGAATGCCTGATAGTGATAGAAATTAGAAGCCTTCTCTTTCAGTATTTGTTGTAACATTATTCATCTTGGTTAACTTTCTCATTAGCTTATCATTAGGAAAAAAAACAAACCCTTGTCTATGAAATTAATGCATATTCCTTAAGAAGCAGAATCTCTTCATTAAGTTTGGCATTTAATCTAGCATCTTTTCCTGTTCTTAGATGTGTCAGGTCTGCATGTATTCTTCGCTTCAGAGTGACTTTCAAGTGACCTGGAAGGAATAAATACTCTTACCATAGCTTTTCAAGCGCTATACAAGTGCATTTGGGCAGGTGGTGGCACTTCCACTCGAAGTCTTGGTCGAAAGAGTAATAGCTTAATAAAACATAGTGGTGTTATGGTTCAGTGTCCATCAATACTCATCTCTGTTAAACTGGATTATTTTGCAGTGCCTATTTGATTTGAATCAAGGCTGAGCATAAATTCTACTGAAATTATAGTAGCATATGCTAAGGGGCTTGTGCCAAGTTTATGCAGCTAACTAGGAGAGATGATGCTTCCTCCAGCCTATAGTTAAAGTGACATACACAGAGCATTGCAGATGCAGCATGAAGTGTGCTGAGGCCAGATTTACTGTATCATGGAATATGATGATATCACCTCAAATGACTGGGGATATGATATTTAAGCAGAGCAGTTGAAGGAACAACTCCACTTTTTTTGTGGGCTGAGCAAACACATCAGACAGATTGCATAGAATGGTGCTGCTGATCATCAAAATACTTAAAAACAGCTTTACGTAAACCAGGTGAGTTACACATTAATGTCTCTGGAGATGATTTGGTTAGCCATTTCATCCAGTCAGATAAATTTGGATGACAAACATTCTATTAGAAGTATTATGACTATTATTTTATTGGGTTTTGTGTGGTTAGAGAGGTTTATTATTTAAAAACAAGCTCTATGCATTATTACCAGCATTTTCATTGTAAATTTGCAAATAGATTTCAGACAGCTTTGTCTTTTTGTGGGGGGGATAAGTGGTTTACCTGTCCAACATTCTGCAGTGCTTCTCCTTCCTTCTGTGACACAGGAATCTTTTTTCATTGTCTGGTTTAGTAAATGTGAATACTTACAAGTCTATGGCGCAGCAAATCATTTGCTGTAGAGTGGTGATGCCTACACCTGGCTTGAGAGTCATATGCCAGTAAGAGATGGAAGAAAAGAATACTTAATGGTATTAATGAAATAAGTAAGTTTGTGACCTTTTGAGAAAGCTTCCTTCTGAAAGCATTTTCATAGCAGGCGAGTACCATATGCATTCATCACCTTAATGTGTACCTGCCTGATGACCTTCCCTACAGAGGTCATCCGAGTCAGGTCTTCAAGCAGCTTTCCTAATCAGGGACCCCTGGTAAGCATCCGCTTGATCTGCCCCTGGCTGCTATATGATCTCCCTTTATCCTCTGTGACACGGCTCCCTCTTCTCTCTCTGAAGTGAATATCAGTCAAAGGGTAAATGCAATGTATCTGGGAGATGGGGAGAGGCAGAAGGGGCTCGAACGCAGTTTCCTCCTTCAGAGATATCTAGTTTCTAAACCCTCCTTTCTCTGCCCTTCTCAAGTGGAAATGTTTCCAGCTGACTGCCTGGTCCAGGTGTTGGTCCTCCTGTCACCTTTGAACCTTTGTAGTGTGTTGGACCTCCTGCTGGTGGTCAAGGCAGAGTTAAATAACCGTATGGCTGCCTGCTGCTGAGCTCAGTTAGCTCGTCACTCACAACCTGAGCAGATGGCTGTGCTGCTCAGCCTTGAGAGA
The DNA here is from genome assembly GCF_012275295.1 of Melopsittacus undulatus. Classification (NCBI taxonomy): domain Eukaryota; kingdom Metazoa; phylum Chordata; class Aves; order Psittaciformes; family Psittaculidae; genus Melopsittacus; species Melopsittacus undulatus. Next base: position 109,234,070 of record NC_047528.1, on the reverse strand, counting down.
CAGTCTCTTTCTCTGCTAAGAGCAAATTAGCCCATGGCTGGAGACTTATGGAAGTGGTTTTGTTGCTTGCTTTTTTGTTTCTTGCTTGTTTTCACGCATAAGGAAAGGTCTGTGGGGGCTAAACATGACTGTCAGAAGTAGCATGAAAACAGGAAAATAATAGATGACCATCACAAAAGGAACCTTGATTTAAATATTAATATAAAGCCTAAACATTTTTTCAATTTTATTTTTATCATTTTTTTGGGCAAATGTTCAGTTTCAGCTATTGTATGTTCATATACTTGCCCACCTCTCAAGGCTTTGTTTGATTGTTTCATGTTTGCATTACACTGGGAAGGAAGTTGTGATTCTTCTTTACAGGGAAGCAGGTTTAAAGCCATAAGGTTTTTCTGATCACCAGCTGCCGGCCATGAGTGACAAACCATGACACAGAATACGTCTTGTTTGGCTGGGTCTTTCATTTAAAGGGAGGAAAAAAAATCACCTCAGCTGATGGAATGATTTTTGTCCCTTTTTTCCTCCTTCCTTGTAAAAGTGGTTGGTTCTGGATGTATTAAGCCTTTTTGACAAAATAGTGATTCATCACTGTTCATTTCAGCCACACTTCTATGATCATTTCCTACTTTTAGCAACAGAATGGTAGATTAGGTGCATCCCTAGTGTTCTGCAATTGGAATTAGGGGTAAGAGGAAAATCACCTTCCTAAAGGGAAAAAGTGCAAAGGGGATGCCTTCCTCTTCCTCTCACCCCACTCCCTCTTTTATCCTCTCCCTGCTGATTTTCTCTCATGAGTATATAGCACTAGCAGCTGGCTGAAGCCAGCTCTTCAAAAAGGGGAGAAAAAAGGGCCAGAGAAATAGAAGAGGAATACATTTTCCTTTGATCAGAAGAGATCATATCTGAATTAGCAGAAAGTATTCAATGGACATCATCAGGTTAATGCAACAATGAAGGATTTTATGATTTTAATAGTTGAAGCAGTGGTGTTGTAGTCATTATAGTATAAGCATATAAAATAAGGATTTTTCAATTATTTTCATGAGGTAAGGACTATGTGTTTGTATGTCCATATTTTTCCAGCAGTTTTGGCTGTTGAAGTGAGGGATGCTTCCTTCCAACCATGTTTCTTCTCTCATCTTGAATTTCTAAAGAAGAAGCTTAAAACCTACTGTTTGTGCACCACAGAATCCACAAACCATTGGCTCTGTTGCTCAAGTTTTGTATCCCTTACTCAGTGGGCCATTATAATGCTATCATAGGGTACAAATAGATATGAAGAGAAGCAGAAACAAGTCCTGCCTTTTACTTTAAAAGAAGACCTATCATTGTAAAGGGATTACAGAAGAAGGGGAAGAGTGCCCTTAAACACTTGTGGAGCAGCGTGTTCCAGAAAATTCCCTATGCAGCTGTCTGTTTCAGCATGGAAACAACTTGCATGAACCAGAGAAATTGCACAAGAAAAAAGATTTTATTAGCATGGCAAGGAAATTGTGTAGGCTTTAAAACTTGGTATGGTTGCTCCTACAATTTGTGGGAGCATTTGAGATTAGAAGCATCTAGATAAATGTTAGTTCATGTTTGGACACTATGGAAAAAACTGTTTTGTGTGTGTTGAGTTACCAAAAAAAGCAGCAGTGTTTGGCTTCAGTGAGTAAGTACTTTCTGATTCCCTGCTTTTCCCCCGTAGGATGCAAAAGGATAGATGCTTATTAGCAGAGATTACTAAGCTACATAGTGAATCTTCAGTAGTACTGGAGAGAGCACACTGAATAAATAAAGGCTGGTTTAGATGCTAAGAAAGCTGTGTAAAGAATTGTAATGCTCTAATTGAAATGAGGTTTCTATCTAGGTGAAGCAGGTGGACTTACCAGATCAGACACCCATCAGTGTTGCTGTCCAACAATTTGCTTGAGTTCTCCAAGCGTTAAATTTTTTAATTCTTTAGGTATTCCAATTCTTAGTGTCATGTATCTTTTCCTCTTTCTTTTTTTCCTTCTTTTTCCCCGCAGTTCCACTTACTGCTGTTGTTTCTTACTTGCAGTTGTGTAACTGCTGATCTACAAATCAACCCACAACCCTTTCAATAAAGGGATGGGAAATAAAGGGTCTGAACAGACAAATATTTGATAAGATAAAGCAATTAGCATTTGCAGAGAAGAAACTAAAGTTACATAGATGTCTCACCATTCTCTTCTCTACACAGCAAATCTTTCCAGGTTAGACTGTGGACTAAGAGATTTGGTTGATACAAAGGACAGAACCTCTACTGTGTTCATAGCCTTTTTTTGCCATGACCAAGTGTTGATCTAATAACTTTTTGGCGTGTTTTCTACATTACAATTAAAGTCACAGGATTATATATATAAAAAAAAACAACAAAAAAACAGAGATAGAGGTTTTCATAATACCTCAAATGTTTATTTTTTTGGTCCCCTTCCATTAAATTCCTAATGCTAACAGGAAGAAGAGTATCAGTTCTATCTTAGTTATGCTAGCTTGGCTTTATATTCTTGTAGATGCATCAGGATGAACAACTCATAGATATGGGGTGTACCTATACAATTTAATAAAAGTCTTATGGTCTCTTTTATACTATGTACCATATGAAATCCCTGTCCTGTGAAGAAGTTTTGCCACATGATTATTGGTTCTTATGTTCCTGAGTAGAATTCACAGACTATCTAAAGTACCATTTTCTGAAACCCCTAATGAACTGTTTCTAGCTTAACCCAATTTTCAACTGTTTTTTTTCTGTCATGATGATGATTTATATACGTTAATAAAAAACCTCAAAAAGTTTAATATAATTAACGTGAGGCACTTATGTAATAGTATCCTTATATTAGTAGAATTTATAAGCAATTAATAAATATACCAGTATTCCCAACTTGAGAGTCTTGAGTCCCATAGGAAGTAAGTTTTACTGATTTTTTTTTTATTATTTTTATGGGTTTTTTTTAATACAACTGGGAATTTCAGAGACTAAAAGGGATAATAAATTCCCTGAAATAAAAAGTAAGGGGTCTTCTCTTCTTTTGTGTAAGAAGGCTATTTGCCTCCCTCATTTGTCCAGTTTTAGGACCCAAATCTGCCTTGAGCATCTGCTTCTTCTCATCCTTAAAGGTCACACTAGATTTTCAACAGATTAAATTTATCCCGTAATTGCTCAGAGCTGGAGAGTAATAATGCGTATATTGCAAGAAGGAATAAATGTAGTCTTCTGAGAAGATAGGATCCACTGAAGTATTCCATCCAATTTTCTGAACACTGTATAAGTGATTATACTGGAATGAGAGGATCTGCTGGAAGCTGCAGATATTTCAGGCTGCACAACGGGACACCAGCCTTTTCAAGTCTATCAGCTGACTCCAGTTGATGTGGTCTTCAACTTTCTTTTTCTGTTTGATTTTTAAATGGGATGTAGTTTCAGTAGGCATAGTTTCAATCACAAAAAAGATGTTGGATCATAGTGAGCGTAGACTGAAGTCTGCAGGAGCCTGAAGTTTCCCAAGAGCAGCTGTGGCCCCTGCTGAATATTTAATTTCTTTTGTGTGTTTTTTCTAATTTTTTAATTTTTTGAGGCAAAATTCCTCTGGAGCAATGCTGTCATAATGCAAAGTGCCAAATTGAAATTAAATTTAATTTTCCATCATTTTCTCTTGCAGTGCTAGTGTAATATTAAATATGGAACATGATATAATGATTGAACCAGCATTTCTGTAAAGAATTTGAGGCAGTTATTTGTATATTGGATTATAAACATCTGTGTATTTTTCTTCTGTTTTCTGTTACCTCATTTGGGCCATTTTTCTTATGTAAGGAATGATGCCAGTAAATTTTGGACTATAACTGAGAGTGAGACTGGAAGTGGTGAGGTATAACTGCAAATATTCCAAACTCAGTGTTGAGGGTGTCCCAGTATCTCCCGTCTTTAAAAAGAATGAGCCCGATTCACAGCTTTTAACATCTGCAAATGTCTTGTAGGATAAATTTGCTTCTGTCTTTTATGCACAGCAGGTAGAAATTTACACCTAGATATATGGGTTGTGCGTGTGTTTTTACATACAAAAAACCATGAAATTTGATCATCTCAAAAAGACTAACTCTTTAGTTTACTCCTCTTTGGCTTTGTCCACCACAGTTCTGCTGTTAAACAACACTCTGGTGGCTGTCCTGTGGTCAGTCATGTCATGTATGATCTTCCTCTCTTCCATACATTTTCCTTTGTGATGTAGATGAAAGACATAAGACTTTCAATAAGGTGTTGTATTTTTTAGATGGAGACCACTAGTTCACTTGCTTCCAGATGCCTTTGGCAGGCAAACCCAATACAAACTGGTCATACGTTTAGGAAGTACAAAGATATAAATATGTCACCAAACTGACATGTATATTTGTGAAGTTTAATTGTTTATTTTTTATTTTTTTAAAACTGGCACTTCCTTTTGGAAATGAGTTTTGCTCTGCAAAAAGTAGGATCTTGGCTTTGTGAGTATGTGATAATAAATAGGACAACACTCTCTTCATGAAAATCTGTTACTCCATGCTTAGCTTTGGCATCACTCTTTTGCATAGCAGAGGGACTTCTGTTTGACCTCTACCTCTGACCATTTCAGAGCCAGCACTTATGGCCACACATGGAGTGGCAGCTGGTGGCTGCAAAATGCAGGTGCTAGAGTTGGGAATGTATTTTTACAGCTGGGCCATCTGGGTCTTTGGACATACTCTTTTATTGTGTCTTAGCTGTCTCCAGTTCTGGCTTTGCTGAACAGCAGAACAGTCCATGGGATGTTTGCTGGGTCAAACAGTTTATGATAGTCCCTTCTCATCCTTGATGCTATTTGCATTGAATCACTCTTAAGCAAGAGTAATTTAGCTCCATTTATGCATCATTTGAAAGAAACAGAACAGTTGGTCTTGAAATTCAGGAAGGCCACTGGGTGTGTTAAATATTGCATAAACATGATCTTCTGTAGATTTTTTGCTCTGAAAATCATTCATAGGTCAGAAATAAAATCACGTCCTCTTGTCTCAAGGCACTTCATATAATTGTGTTATTTTATCTCTTTATGATTGGATTGTATCTCTAAAGCTTTTGCCAGAGCAGGTAGCAGTGTTTTCTTAGCACCAAATGTTTCATCGAAAGAATACAGGTATACTGGAATGTTAATGGAGAAAAAAAAATAGTCTTTAAAAACATTTTTCTAATATAATAAAAAGAAATACTTATCAGTTTGCTCAGTAAGGTTCTACAATAAGCCAACCAAACAACCCCCCCAAAAAAGCACAACAGAGATTAATTAGGATTTTTTGTGGGTTTAATTGGTTTTTGTTTTCCTCTCCTATGTTGGGGAATGTAGTTGCAACATAAACCCGTTGCTTCAAAATTAAATAGGTTTCTATGACATGGAGTTGTAAAGTGTCCAAAAAAATCAGTGTTATGGTGCAGGTGTTCTCTGTCAAGAAAATATGCAATTTGGAGAGTTGGACCAATTCGGCAATTAAAAGTGACTGAGGACTTTCCTCGGAGGAGAGCTCTCTTTTAAACTACTGGAAAGCTGCCTGTATAATGCAAGGTAATACAAAGTTATGTCAGTGAGCTATCCAGATCAGGGCCCTCTTGTAAACTTTATGCTGCACTGTAAAAATATGCCAAAGCTGGTAGTGAGTAACATCAGTGGGTCATACTCAGCCCCTGCACTGAATCCCAGTGACAGGATGGCAAAGCCACCTTTCGCAGTGATGGGGATGAAGGCAACTGTGCTTTGTGATGGCAGAGAGAGCAGCTGAGCAAGCCTTGTCCGCACCAGGCTTCCACCCTGACCTGGAGGACGCTTTCTCGGGGTGAAAAAGAGGTCAGTCCATTCTGCAAACTCAACAAGCCATTCAACCCACAACTTGTGTGCTGTGACTGAATGCCGAGGGTGCCAATTAGTGGCAGCTGTATTGGTGGGGTTTGGGATGTGGACAGCTGGCTGCTAGGAGCCGATCCCAGACAACCGGCTCTTTCCACATGGAAACGCAAAATTAGAGAGGATGACAACAACATACTTTTTTCTTTCTGGGTCGTTGGTTTTACTCACTTTCATTTTCTTTATTGCCTTTTGGTACTTATGTGTTTTTTATATTTCTCTGCTTATTTGTTTTATATCTATGTGATACTCCTTCCAATGGAGCAATGTTAGCTGTGATATGTACTTCAACACCCGTCAAGATTCTCTTGTCTAGCCAGGGCATGCTCATTGTCTAAGATTATGTGACTGGGCTAGATTAAAAAAGAAACAGGAAATCCTGTAAGAGCCCTGTGAAACATGAGAGAAATTATTACTTAAAAAACTTCTGAACATATTTTTGAAGTGTGAGCTGAGCAATAATCCAGGTCAGATGCTACTGACAGACTGAAAATGCAATTAAAATATCTGAAATGATCTTCATACTCAGCAGAGAGGGCAAAGGCTCTAAGATGAACTACCCTCCTGTCTTTAGACAGTATGCCTGGGTCAGGTTTAGTAGGGTACTGTGGAGAGACTTCTTTTACTCTCTCCCTCCTTTAAGTTGGAAATACTTTATCATTTCCTGTGCAAAGAAATGGTAAGTCTGATGTATAAAAAGGTGCCCAAGTCCTAATGACAAAGATTTTTTTACTGAAATCTTTGCATTTCAGATTTCAAAAGATTATGTTTTTTTTTTTCAATCTTTGAAATGCTCTGAAGGTGTTCTTTGTCCAGAAGGATCCCGGACAAAGAAAGAATTACACCATCACAAAGCTGTCTGTTTTCTCAAATAATGAGTAAAAAGAACTGGATCATCAGACTTGTTTTAGCCTCTACAGCAATGCAGCTTAAGTAGAAACTGTGAAAATACTTCTTTTTGGAACTGGGCAGCCACACAGAAAAATAAAAAAGTAATAAGTACATATTACCTCATCCATAGGAAACCCTATAAACTGTAGCAGCTCCTTTAGGTTGCTCTGGTGCCAAAGAACACATTTCGAACTTCATCTTGCATATGAGTAAGATTTGCAAAGAGTTTACTGTTATTTAGTAAAGCACCATTTCTCTGACTGGCTTCATCTCAGCCCTTCTGAAATATAATGCCTTGAGGCTGCCTATGTGGTAATTTTCACTGCTTCAATTTGGTGCAGTCTGTTTTTAGCTGGAAAAATATATATCTTGAAAAACTGTTATGGTTATATCCGCTAACCTTTGTAATGCGTACAGCAGCTGTGTTGTAGAAACAGACCTTGTATCAATAAGCATGGCAGCAAACAGATGACCTTCTCATGACTGCTTCAGCTTTCTGTAGTACCTGTGTTCAGGATGCAAAGGGAAGATCCTGTGGAGGTTGTAATATAATCCAAAAAGCATTCTCTTTGTATGTATGTGTATGTTTTTCCATCCATTGACAGCAGCATTAAGAAATTAGAACTTACATCCATAATCCTAACAAGAAAGCATCTGAATGCTTCAACTGGTCAGAGTGTGGGTGGCTGACAAATAATTTGCGTTGCTCTTGTACTCACTGAGATACCCAATTGTTCCCTGCACTGTTTTTAAACAAAATATTCTTCTTCATATCCAGGCCTGTATCGTATAGTGGCCTGCTTCTCATTCATCACCTCACTTCTCTCTTAGATTGTCTTCTTCTTCATAGTCATGGTAATTTTAAGTCATTGGCCCAAGTTCTGTATGGGTTTATGACTGCATCTTGAAAGACCTTTGCAACTTTTTCTGACTTGGAGGGTCTTCCACTAATAAAAATGAGCCTGTCATCTGGGGGCTTGTTGGCCAATAGATGTTCAAAGTTCTACTTCCTGGCTTCTTGTTGTCACCTCACTGGTGGAGCTTAAGTTCTTCTCTGACAAAAACTCCCTATCCCAGAACACTTACATATTTTGCAGGAAAAAAATGTACTTGGGTTTATGATAGCACTTGGTTAGCTTTTCTTTACCATGTCTGTCAATTTTTACTTACAACTGTCAATACACATACAGGTTTTAACTGGGGAAGGGTTAAATAAACACCTTCCCATTTTTTATTATGTGAATGCTCTCACACATCTGCAGTGAAAATTAACATACAAATTATATTGCTTGTTCTTTGAAGACTACATATGATACAAGCAGTATTTAACCAGTGCTCATGGGACTGTTTTAAGAAAATGAAGAAAGTTAAATCTGTTGTCAATAGATGCACATTTGCTAACAACAGGTCTGCAGATCTGTTTCAGAGGGAAAAGTTAGATGTCAGTAAGTAAAAGAATGCTGAAAACCTCTGTGATAAGGTAGTGCATCTACTTTTCCACTGTCTTCTGCATTCAGGGCAGGAACCAGAGCAAAGGAAGAACAGAGAAAATGCTTGTGGCAAAAGGACTTTTGAAAGTGCAGCCTTTGAGTAGGTGTCTTGTAAAGAATTTGATTTTCTGCTTTATTGGTTAATGGTTGAAGTAATTTAACTTCCTTTTCAGTTAAGGATTTACTGTTGAAAGTTAAGTATTTTGCTTATTCTTGGTGTAATATAGTCTCAAACTACCCACCAAGGCCATTTGCTGGGTTTATTTAGTCTTCAGCATTCTTCTTAGTGTAGTGTGACAGTTAATACTAAGTATCAGGGTGACTGGTTTGTCCTGTAGAAAGCTGCTTTACAGAAAATCTGACTGAAAATAGTGACTTAGTTCATGAAACAGGAGTTATTGAAAGCTTTGTTTTTATAATGTGGTTAGATAAAAAGATGTACAAGTATTTTATACTCAGTGCTGCAATCCATCTCTCTTTGTATTAACATGAAATAAAACTATCTAAAATATAAAAATGCAAATGCATGCTAGTTTTTGAACCAGTGTGACTTGTAAAAGCTGAATCAATACATCTAAAGAGGCACAACATTTAAGTGTTAACTATAGTCTAGTTTAAAAGTAACAGGTACACAATGCTGTTAGGTACTTATAATTTTTTGACCTGTAGGTACTTGAGAAAGTAGCATGACAGCAGCAAAGGTATAATTTTGATGATTCGGAATAAGATCTTCTGTATGGCTGATGACACCCACAAGTCTACTGAAGTAGGTGTTGTCATCTAACATATACAAGATTGGGCTGTGATATAAGTGGAAGTGTGAAAGGGAATTGTCAAGGCCTGCTTTTCAGCAAATCTACCTCTGCAGGCAGTAGTTGCAATGCTGTTAGCTGACAGTATGAGATTGTGGACTGGGTAACTGTAAAAATGCACAAATGAAAAGTAAGACTGTTATTGCTCACCTCTGAAATTCACACGTTTTCAGCTTCTGACTAGGTAATATTTCATCAATGGTACATGGTAGGAGAATGTGTTTGCTTAGGAAGGAAATAAGGCGGTCAGAACAAGCTTGAGGTGCGCTTGTTAGTACATCTGTCTGCAACAAAATCCCTTTATGGGAGGGACTTGATCATTGTGAAGAAGTGAACAATAATAATAATGATAATAATAATAAAGAAGCATTTTCTTTGTAAGTGGGGTGGTCCCTTCAGCTCATGCATTAGTGCTTCCACTACAGAAGACTAGTAATTTATTGATGCAGATGGCTATGTAAAGTGCATGCAATTTGTGAGGGGGCTTGACCCTTGACTGATGGGCCATATGTTGCAAAGCCCCAGAGGCATCGTTTGACTGAGTTCTCTTCCTCTCTCTGTCTCTGCACCTATGGTCCTTGTTCAATCACCACATATTGGACTATAGGCATACTAAGTCTCCCAATAAATCTCCAACTAATGGCTCATGAAGGCTATAACTTAACCCTTTACATACAAAAGAGCACATAATTTTGCATTGAATTTTTCACACTCATTGAAATAAATATTGCATGACCTAGCTAGTTACCAAGGACCAAGATGTCATAAAATACGACCACCTGCAAGCTTGTCATTGTCTGTATACAGCAAATTTACTTGGAGCATTCTCAACCTTTATTGTGTATGTGATGTTATTGAGAGCTGCACCCTAAGTGCTCACTTTGGTGTTGCAGTTGAGTTGCATTTCTAAAATACCACTAGTGAAACACAGTGGAGTACCTAATTTTTCTAATTTACTGTCTTATCTTGTCTGCTACTCTATATTGTAATAGGGTTAATAGTACATTCTTCATGACCTGGGCATATCTCTAGTTGCATAGTGATTTGACAGGCAGTTGTCCCAATAGACTATCTTTCCATAATGTATTTAAATATATCAGCATTCTTCTCTCATACAAACCCTTAAGAACAGTTAATGTATTAACGTGTGGTAAACTTACAGCTGCAGTTTATTTCATACACTGTCGTTACACTGTATGATGCTGCAAGTCACTCCTCATCTAGGCTGGCAAGTGGGGTTCTGTATTCTTTTTCTGCAGTAGGAGCTGTAGGCTGCTATATAACCAAGCAGCCTTGTAATGAAATTGGTTTTGGTGCTGTTAAACTATTTTTATATAAGAACGTACGCAAAGCAGGACACAGTGGTGATAGGCATAAGATTAGCACTGATACCGGTCACTTTAGTTTTAATGCTGTACACCTAGCCAATGTAGTAAAAGGGATTCAACCTCGGTTTCAGTAAGTTCAAAAAGCAGAGGAAGTAAACAATTCCAGGTAGACAGTGACTGTTCCTCTTTCTCTGCAAAGTGGCACCAGTTGACAGTTTATCTGGGTGGAAGTCAGTGGGAGTTTTAGCATTGACTGCAGGTAAAGAGACATTGGAAAAGCCTTGTCCAGTAGCTTCATGTGAGAAGCTTTTCCTAATTGCCTTAAGTTTATTCTGGCAAAAGTCTGATTAATTGTGGGGGATTGTGTGAGTAAGCACTGTGGCAGTGCTCAGTTAAGTTGTTACATACTGTTAGACTTAGAAAAGGTATGAAAACTTTAATTCACTTAGATAGTTACTGTTCTGTGGTTTCAGTTCTGTGTACAGGTGATGCTTTTCTTCTGTGCATGATTCTTTGGAAGTAGAAAATGAGAAAAAAATTAGAGCTATTTGGAGTTCTTCAGTGAATCTGAACTAGTTATGGTATGAAAAAAGTGAGCTTATGGATTGCTGATGTGAATGAGTAAATTCATATCTCAAAACTGCTTCATTAGCAGTTTGTAGTTAGAAAATGAGGTTATTTCAGCACAAATCATGTGCATTAATCATGTACGTTTTTGTTTTCAGTCATCTATTTTAAGGCCCACAGGTTTAGTGGATTTATTAATATGGATCCTTTTTCTGTACTGTAGGCTCAGAACCATTATTTTGTTACAAGTCTTCAGGCTTGAAGTATTCCATGTAACCAGAAGTCATTGATAAGCATACCCTCCTGAGGTTGTTCCACAATTTAAAGTGATGATATTAAAAACATAATGGCAGTGGGATTTATAAGGGTAGAGGTCTTTACTATTGCCTAAAATATTGGAAGCAGTTGAAAACATCAGTTTTCAAGTTTCCTACATACATCAGTCGCCATGGAAGAGCTGTATATGGATTTCATATATGTTCTGAATGATTTAGGGTAGCTTATAATTCAGTGCACTTTTTTTATAGCTTCTGTCAGAATTTGATCTGCATTTTGACTCAGGTATCCCAGGTGTGATTGTATACTGCACCCAGTTATGTTTCTGTAGTGACCACCTTTTTCCAGATTGAGTAGGCTTTATTTCCTTAGTGTAGTCACTGAGTTCCATTCAAGATACACAAGCAAGGTAGAACAATATAAGGAATTTATCTAGTGTTTTCCAGTTAAAACAAACTGGACAAAACTGCAGAGTAGTGTTTGTGTATTATGCAGATAGGTCATCATTGCTCACACATTAGTGTGAGTCACACATAGTCACACATTACTGTAGTGTTTCTGAAAAATGTTAATGTCAACAAGAAGTCTGGAACCAGCTAATGTGAAATATTAGAAGGCAAAGAAAGACATTTGTTCCCGCAGCTCATAAAAGTTGTAGAAAGCTGCCTAGAAGAAATAGTGTTAGTGAGCAGGCACACTGCTGAAAGTCATTACCTTCTTGAGTTCCAGGTGTCAGTTTGTCTATTATCACTGCCCTGTTCCGTGCAGTGAAATGTGCTGTCATTGATGAGTTTGAGTTTTTGGGAGAGAATAACAGATTATCTTTTCTGTCAACCACATTTCTGTCAACTGCTATTTGGTTTTCTAAGCCTTGGGTTGAGCACTGGAAATACTGGTTGAAAATTAGTGTGGGTTTACTAATTTTTTAAATTTTTGGAAGTTTTATTTAAAAAAAGGTACTTTTATTGAATGCTCTTCCCAGGTGAATGGAAATGAAGAGAACAAAAAAGATGACAGTAATTCTAATTCAAAGTAGTGAAGTTTCAATAGCTACTGCTCAGCTTGTCCAGGGTTAGGTGTTGCATGCATCATTTGAATTGGTAAACACCCGTGGTTTAGACCACAGTCTGAAATTGTGTTACTTGTATTGACATGATGGAGATAAAAAAAAAGGATATGAAGTTACCACCAGAGTGGGCACTGTACATTCTGAACTCTGTTCTTCCTTATGACACAGTGTGCTCTATAATACTGAGCAATTTACTGCTTGTGGGCATGCCTGAGTTTTTCATCTGAAATACTTTTATTTTCTTGGTTTGTTGAAGTCTATTACTTACCCCCAGTCTCTTAATCAGGCATATAAGTGAGCAAAAAATGCCCAGATAATTCCAGCATAGTAAAGTGTAGGTCTAGAAATTAAGCTTATTGCTGGGAATATCTTGAAACATGGTAAGTTTGATGCAAGTAAGATTTGTTGCTACCTTGTAGAATAAAGCATCACTTAAGTGATGTGTTTTGTTGGGCCTTTATGTCTTTGGAAAAGGTAAGGAGAATAGGTCAAATTGCTCTGTCCTGCAGCTTGAACCACTTTTACAGTCAGATCAGCTGAACAATTGAAAAACCCTCAAATGCCTCAGCCAAATAAGAGAATTGTCAGTTATGCTATTTTACATTTAGAGTAATTTCACTGATGCCATTGGAATTGTGTTGTCCAAATCCTGATGCAGCCATCATCAAATTTTATGAGTTACAAGAGAAAGGGACCTTGTGAACACATTTTGGAGCTGTAGAAAACAGCAGTAGAAGCAGTACACCAAGAATAACAGAAAGATCTCAGTCTTTCAGAGCTGTGATTTATTTTTCTTCTTCAGCTTCCATTATAGTTTACTCACAGCAAGCTTTTATCCTGAAGAAATAGTAATTGAATTGGTGTTGAAGAGAAAGTTGACGCACATATATAATAAAAGGGACAGCTTATGTCTATATATTTCAGATGCATTTTCATTGTGACCAAAGGCTTTAAAGACACAAATAGTAAATTTCAGCTACTTCCTTCAAGATTAATTTATTATGCCATAATCTTTGTTTATGATACAGGCAGAATAGCTAAGTAATATCAAATAAATCAGAGTCTCTTACCATTATAACCTGGAGCACTTTATTGTATTGTATTTTCTTTCCCTCCATGAAATTTTAGGCACACAATTCTGTACACTTGAGATACATGCAATGAAAATAAGACTTCTGTATTGTTAATGAAAGCTAAGAAAACTAGGTTTTTACTTCATTTACTGGAGAGATGATAAGGATTATTTGGGGTTATTCTAAGTCCAGTAATGATACCACATGATTTCTTTCTGAAAAAGTCATCTTCATATACATAGACAAATTACCAGTGTCATCACCTGTGTTTTGTGTTTGCTGACTCATGAACTATTAAATGCACTTAATGGGGTTGAATGCCAGGAAGACAGCAATATGACCACTGCAAGAGCATTAGCTGTGTGTTATGTTTGGCGTTATTTTGTTAATCGTTTTGAATATAGGCTTTGTTTTGATTCAGTACACACAGGCTGATCCTGCTTGCCATTTGTTTCAGGAGGAATATGACTGAAACCCATTGCCACCTCTTTCTCTGATTTCAGTTGTCTTTTTGCTGATTAGCGCAGAGGTTTTAATGCAGTTTTATTTACAACAGTCAAAGTAGTCTCACTGGAATAAGGGAAGCTCAGGGGGACTGAGCATGTTCTGCAGGGTTGTTATTTGGTGCTGCATATACTTTAACCTGACACAGAGCTAGTTTTTTTGGTTAAAACACTGAAAGCATATAAACCATCCACTGCTATACTCATCAATACCACAATGCCTGTCACAGACTAAATAAGAAGAAAGTTGTTCTTCATGGTTAAGTCAGCTCCCAGTCCATTTTTCTTGGGTGAAATAGAAAATAAAGGTCCTATGAGTATTTGTGTGCCAGTTTCAAAACAGAGCCTTATCCCTAGATAGAAATTAATGTAACAGGCATTACACAGAAGAGTATTTATAAGCAGCAGCTGAAGAATTAAGGGAACAGCAGAGTTGTGTAAAGCAAACAAAGGTACGCTGTATGATTAAATCACCACTTGATGTGCTATTCTTAGACAGCTTGTTTGCCACAGAAATCCACCCATTATCTTCCCATTTTGTGTGTTGCTCTGATTTTAGTGTTCCCGTGAAAAGCTGATGACTTTAATAAATTGTGGAAACCAACACAATAGGAAGGCAGAATAGAGAATTCATTACCTATATGTCAAAAGCAGTTTCATGGATGTGGGTGGTTTCTATATCATGTAGTGGAAGCTCAGGAATACAGGATAATGTCATAGCAAAAATGTTTTCTCCATTACTTCCCCAGTACAATTTTTCATTGTTCCTTCATAGAATGAATATATTCATGCAATCTTGCACCCAGTTTTGGGGGGCTTCTTTTGCCTTCTGAATGCCTTTATTAGGTAATGTAATGCAATGCTTCAGTATTATTTTTTATGACATTGCTTAGTCTAGTTGTGGGCTTTTACTTCTTCATTTTTTTCTCTTTCAGTGAATTCATACATTTCCCTGCAGATAGCTTAAGGGAGCATTTAATTTTAAGCATTTACATGGTTAATAACAGCAGTAATATAGCAAGTGGAACAGGTGACTATAATTCCACTCTGAGTTAAAATGTTCCATTTCTGCAGACTGTTCTGCACTATAAAGTTAAGCTATCATATAAATACTTTCAAATAACTTTCTAGGCTGGGGAGAGAAAGGAAGGACAACTGTTGAGGTATTACTGATTTTTCTTCAGAGGAATAAAGTGTTACAGTAATGAAGGAACAGGATGCATTGTCTTTTCTAAGGTGTTGAAATGATGAAAGGAAAAGTAGGAAAACTGTTGAGTGTTCCTGTTGGGTTGCTATCCAAATGATCTATGCTTTGGGGAGAGATGTGAAGGTTTCAGTTGTGGTTCTGCAATTATTTTTATTTTGCTGTGTTTTCAAGACCTCAAAAGAGTGACCTGTAAAACCATTTGAAAGCCATAGCTAGAGGCAACTTACAACCTTATGATAAAATGAAATAGAACATTCCCTTGCTGGTGGTGTTTGCCTGATGATTTGGCTGGTAGAAGATGGGGCCGTTCCGGATATCATGTTTCAAGTGACCTTGAGGAAGCAATTAAAGTTGTAGTATAAGTTGCTGAAATAGTGTTGATTTTGTGTGTGTGTTCTCTCTTCTGTTGAACAAAGGAGTGTGTTTACAGATTTTATATAAATTCCTTTTGTATCTAGAGGTAAACTGAGGCACAAATAAATTCACCTGCCTTTTTTCAGGGGGGTAAAGAAGCCTCAAAAAATAATTAGGAATAGAGAATCTCTATTTTCTGCCTTCTCTATGTAAGCAGCAGACTGACTGCATGTAAGGAAAGATTAAAGCTTTGTTAATCCATGAGTTAAGAGTGGTCATGCAGTTTATGTATACTAAAGTGATTCAAATAAGTTGTTTCACTGGTGACATTTTGCTTGCTGCATGTAAAACAATCCTTTTAAGTTCACTAAAAAGGGAAAGTTCCAAGAATCTCATTCATCAGTTTCCAAGTCTGTTTGCTTACCTAAGCACATATCCAAAGCCAGTTAGTTTTGAGATTAAGTTGGAAATCTCAGAAGAATAAACTTCTCTGTAGGCATTTTTCATTTTATTTACATTCAAAATGAGCTGACTATCATGATGCATAGAATCACTCTGCTCTCCATGTCTCAAATGGGTTCTATGTGGGAGTTGCTGAGAAGTTAAAACAGGATTTTATAAGTACTATGTTAGTGTAGTCTTAAAAGTAAAGCTTTTAGCCTAGCTGAAGACATTTATTTCTAAATGGGCTCTGGAAAGGGAATTCTGTCTTATTTTTGTGCTGCAAAAAAATGATTATTTGCATTTAAGATAATCTGTATGGACCAGAACATTATTTTTGTATTGATATTAATGCCGTACAAATGGTCTTACTAACCAGCAGGGTTACTAGTGAAAGCAAAACATTGGCCTTCCTTACTAAAGCAAGTACTTTGCAAAGAGTACTCAGCCAGAAAACAACCCCTCAACCCCATTTTGTCCCTCAAAACTCAGCAAGTTAGTCTCCTATCTCATTTGTAGCTCAGGAGGTGCTCCCTCAACGTGATGCTCAAGTGTCTATTAATGTTGTAAGCACCTGAGCTGCCACTTGTTTAAAACCTCATAATTAGCCGAAAGTGTAGATGATGTGAATGGTTCATTCCTGGAAGTCTGTTACTCTTCTAACTCTGTAATCTTTGATGAACAAAGAAAACAGTGGGACTATGCCTGAAATTGTACTGAACTAGTGGAAACGAGACACACTGTAGCATCTCAGAAGGAGGCTACAAAAGCTTGATAGGAAAAAGGTGGTGGGAAGTGACCGCTCTTATATGGTGGTTCATCTGAGAAAGCAGAATAAGAAAATAGCAATTGATTCACTAACCATGACAGTGTCAATCCATTCAAGAGGCTTAGTAAAGGATCCTGTTGCAGGTCTAGATCAAAGGAGCTAAATTAAAGCAGGCTTCCTGGAAAGGAGTGAAAGAGAGAAGTAGCATTAGGGAAGGTAGGAGGGCATCTAAGAGCAGCATCGATTCTGAATTTTTCATCAGTCACGTGAATTTAAAATCAAATTACATACCTTTTGTGGCATTGTCATCTGCATATTCCATTATGTCTCTCTTCCCAAATTACAACATTCTTTTGCTGAATGTGCTGTTTAATAACAGGTTCCCAGTGCTATGCACCCAATTTATCATTTATTCCTTGAAAATTGCAAGTAGTTCCTTATTCTAAGCAGAGCAGTTTACAGTGGTTGCTCTTCAGTAATGATACTGCCCAATTACATCAAATATATTACCTGCTATCCTAAGAAAAGAGAAATATCATAGAATCATGAATATCAATTATGTCATAACACTTGGTAAATGGCAAATTTTTAATGGGAGCCACATTATGCCTTAATGTGAGCCAGTTTTACAGGGCATATAACTGTAAAATCCTTTCCCTCTTTCCAAATAAATTGTCTCTTCTTTTTCATGGGAACCAATGTGATAATAGCGCTTTCAGTAAAGATGGCAAAAATGCAATTTCATACAAAATAAATCTATGTCTTAGGATTCTTTGAGAATCTATGTTTTTTCCTCCCTGAAAATATTTTAATTGATTTTATTTTGGAGACAGTAATTTCTTTTAAAGCATCTGTCTGTATTTTCCCAGGCTTCAGCATATGCACATTGCAGAGTGTTTATAATAGATAAAAACATTTTTGTGCTAAGCTAGGCAAACTGCACACTGATGAACTATACAGCCATTTTATGAATAATGTAAACTTAGGCTATATCATTGTTGTGCTCCCCTTATTGATTTAACTGATTAAACCTTATGTTTGAAAAGATGCTGTCAAGTCCATAGAATAAGAAAACACTTCGAACTTCCTTAAAATATAGTAAGGAATAACTGGTAAGTCTTCTTACCTGGTTAAGTTACAAGACTTAAGTGGAGAACAGTGAAGCTTTCAATTTTGTGAATAACCACCAGTTCGTAAAAGCAATTTAATTGTGGTAGGTGTGATAGTACTGATAGGAAGCTGGGGCAATAGAGAGATCATGGGTATGTTGAAGATGAATCAGGCAGTGTGTTTCACGGCCTCTGAGAAGATGAATTGTTAGGGTGAAGGATGTAGTAACTAAAGTCCAGTTCTGGAAGAAAACAGATGTTTTGGGAAAGAAAATAAAATACCTACTTTTTGTTGCTCATGAAAATGTTTCTGCATTTGTGATTGAGCATTCTCTTTTGGGACATCTAGGAAGAAACTCACCTTTTTGGGGCCTGTGTGGATTATTTTGGGGGGGTAATGGCTGCTGCAGACACACATGCTGCAGATATATAGTCAGTTCCTAATCCTGAATGTACCAGCGTGCAAAGTAAACAGTCAGTATCTGTGAGAAACAGCAAAAATATTTCCAACACAATGGGACATTTGCTGTATAATAGAAATAACACTGAATGCAAAAAGGCTAAGTTTAGGTTTCATCCACTTTTGGCATCTCATCAAGTATTTTGTTCTCAAAGATACAACAATGTAACAAAATTCTTTTTTACTCTAACTTCTAGCTAGGTGGTACCAAGCAAAGTGGCCAGTTCTGCCCAGGTCTAGCAAATTCTATCCTCATGTTGGATTGTTTAAAGAGTATATATAACACCCCAAAATCAAAACACAGATCTTACTTGTATATAAGCTTCTGAGGTACAGATTTCAACACACATAAAAAAAAAAAAAAAGCTTGGAAATGCTTCTTCATCTCATTTTTGAAGAAATAGGAGTTTAATTCCTTGTCTGTTTTGAGTTTTACCATACAGAGCAAATATTGTTCTGAAATTTCACAATCATTAAATGCTTTAGTTCACATTGTTTGAAACCCACATATATAAAACCCTGCAATATTGGTCAAAATGTTGCAAAAATTAATTGCATCACTTTTCCAGATATTTTATGATTTATTTATTTGTTTGATATAGCCATTTCTACATATACTTGCTCTTCATAGTGTGTCATAGAAAATCTTTTGCAATTGCTCAGTAAAGAAAAATATGGATGGCTTAATAAGCTAAGACACACAACAAAGCCCTGCAATTGAAAAAAGGAGGTAAAATTGGATGAGGAAAAGAAACCCATCCACACAGCTATGCAGGCTGATAAAAATTAAGTTAGATCCTTTAGGACTACTTGGAAAGCTCCAAGAGGCTTCAGAGAAGCACTGATTTGGGGTTTGGTATTTTCAGGAATACCCAGAAGTGGTGTGTGTTGAGCTGTGCGATGGGTTAATAGAAGAGTTTTTGTGTTCAGATGTGTTATAGTGTAATTTTTTGCAGTAGTACCAATCAGCAATATCACTCTGCGTATTACGTATTTGAAAACTTGTTCTACAATTGTGAACTTGCCTGAAGTCAGAGGGGTCGGGATTTTGCCTTGAGAGTAACCTCAAGGATAGCTGAAGACAAAAGGATTTGGAAGGTAAAAAAGAAAGTTTCAGTAGAGTGGGATTTTATTCCTGAACTGTAAACCAAGCCAAATAATCAAATAGAAAGTTTAATATACAATAATATTGGGTTGGTAAAGGAGACGATGATAAATCAGGCAGCAGATGTCCCTCAGTTGATACATACTAAGCATATGTAAGCTTTCTTTTACTTTCAGATTTTTCTCCATTACCATTTACCCGTCTTAAAAGAATCTGAGTCCAAGCAGGTTATGCATGATGAAGTTTATAAAGCAGATAATTAATATGCCCAATCACTATACGTAACTGGTTTTAATAGTCATTACACCATGTTTTTACAAGCCATATATGTATAGAAAATGGTAGCACATAGCTCTGTTCTCTGATTGAGCCACACCACATATGCCAACATTTCTTGTAAATTAAGATGCAGTATGATTAAACTGCTTGACTGAAAGAAATATTTCAAATGTTCTGATACTGACAAAGCTGGTACTTGATTCTTGCCTAAGCTGTAAATTGGGTATCACAAGCATGAGAAAGAGATATCTATGACTGTGCGGGAGATCAATACTGGAATTCATTTTCATAGAAAAAATATTATATTTGGATAAAAATACAGGTTTCCAGACTGCAAAATACCACTGGCTTTGGTTGTAGGCTTTGAGTCTGGTAAAAGGTGAATGTTGTGTTACAGGAAAGGACTGTAAGATGTTAAAAGTTCGTATTCAACCCAACTGCTTAAAGCCTCCTTAAATACCTATAAATTTAACTAAAATTACATTTGGGGTTCAGTATCAGTACATCATGTGGAAGTACTGTCTTTTAAACCTTAGTTTACAGTCATCTTCATTGTCTTCACCAATCCCATTTTCTCTTATCATTAATGTTCTTCTTTGAGCCTTTGATGATGTGGGTGGATGTTACTTACCTCCTGCCCTTGAGCAAACAGGTTTGTTTCACACAGAGATGTAACCCGACGAGGTATGCTTGTGATCCAGTGAGACTTTCCTGAGTTCCCTTAGTTCAGAAATAGTAATTTCCTGGGCATAAAATTCTTAATGCAAAAGTATTAGGGAATCCTTGAGAACTTTGTTATCTTTTATCCTATGGACTTCTATCTGCATCTGAGCACAAGAGCTGTATTACCAGAGGAATAGTTCAGGTTTTGACTGCTGTCTTCCCTTGGTAGTGTCCTCATGTACTTGAATGCAGAAAAGATTGCATGAACCAAGGAGTGTTGAGAGGCCAGGAAAAGTCAGGGGCATGGAGTGTGATTGATTTTTATGGTCTCCACAATAGCAGGAGTCCTGAATCTTGCTGCAGCTAGTGGTCATGCAGTAGCCCCAGTTTCCATCTAGATGGGAATGTTTCCTGGCAAGGGCATAAAGGTAATGAGGAGCCTGGATTTTGCAGGTAAACTGAAGATACTAGTTTGGGAGGGTTACAGTTTAATCCAGTGTATGGAACCACTGATGCAACAGACATTACTGGTGAACTTTCAGTGTCTTACCCCAGATTTGCCTGAAGCTACAGCAGTTTTATTCCCACAGTTAACTGTGAAATGGGCTCAAAAAAGTACCACAAAATAAGCTTCTAATATACCTGGGCAAGTGTAAGCAGAGTAACAGGTTCTGCTGAGGGATTCTTGCACACAAGGGAAATTGATGTGGGTGTTCAAACATGACTGCCAGTCATGTCTTGATGTAGTGAAGTTAAATCTGGGTCAGGAAGAACATGGCCACTCTCAAATTAGTTTGTAGAGTCATTTCATAACACTTTCTTATCAAAATGAGTTGCTGTTTCAGGTTTTCATTCATGAATGTGTAACAGAGGATGACAGAATATTCCAAGACCTCTCACAAAACAAATAACATAATATTTGAGAATATGTTTATTTATTTCAATGCCCTGTGTTGGTCATTTATATTACACTGATTTGGATTGAGGATATGTTTAGACAGTGTAATATTGTGCATGGAAGTCCTGTTCTGTATCCAGTCATAGTTGAAAAACCAGTAGACATTAGGAAAACACAAGAACCAAAAGACTAAAGCAGTAAAAAGAAGATTTTAAAGTGTACTGGCATTATGAAGGAACCATGAACAGCAGGTTTATTCTTTGTAATTTAGACACTTAAAGTCCATCTGTCTAAAATTACAACTGTAATACTACAGAACATGTTCCCATTTGCTTGCTTTCCACTAGACCACCCAGGGATTTACAGTTATTTTGAAAGAGGAGCTGCTGTGGAATTGATAGTGGGAAGAATGTTATTCTTTTCATCCCCTTCAGCTTTCCCCTCTCCACCACCAAATCAAATACAATAGTTTCACTGTGGACTACTCATTCAACTGTTTTACATCTGCATAGAGCAAAAATGCAGGTATTTAGCAGCTTCTAATATCTTTCAGTTATTCTTGTCCTCTCCTTTGAGTTATAAAATTTACTTTTGATTGTGATGAGATGCTCCAGCATGTATTTAGAAACCCCCAAACCTGCAGATCAAATACTGTCGGGTTGAACGTGTAGAATTACTCACACAATATATGCAGGGCCACGAACGTTTCAGTTTTTGGGATGCCGTCTTCTAGGACCTGTATCAGACAGAGCTCTGAACCTGCTCTTCAAGAAGTATCTGTCAGTTGAGCTGTTGGAGAATCCTTATTAGTTACATAAAGCCTGCAGGAAAGAGTTAGGCAGGTCTGATTCCAGCTGGGAGAGGAGTCAAACACATATCCAACAGCTAGCTTATTATAGAACAGTGTGAAACATAAGGCTTATTTCAGGAGCATACTGAGTTTTGTAGTTCATCTGTTACGTAGTGAGGGTCATGTTTTTTTCCTTATTTGTTCATTCAATTTTTATTTCTGCACAGCAGCATCTACACTTTAATCTTTTATTTCTTTGAGTTGTCATGCTGATCATTGGAAGATGTAGTTGGATTGCATTGAGTAGCTCTATATTAAAACATGTAATGCGTGTATTTATTGAAAGAAATATGAAAAAGTATGAAAATATCTGATTGTGTGTACTGTTTGGATGGAAAATTAAAGATGATAACCCCTTTTCACCATTCACCGGAGTGTGAAAGAGCAAGGGATTCAAAAACTTCATTAATTGCTGTAACATGACGTTGCAAGCCACCTGCACTTCAAAGAATTTACAGTGAAGCAGATGGATTGATGAATATGCTATCAAAGATTTTAAGAATGTTTGTTTTAAAAATAAACTGCTTTCTAAGTCATTGACAATCAAAGCATACAATTTACAAAAATGCCACTGCTCCTTTTTCCTTGAATCTTGCATACTTTTGAAAACATATTCTTGTCTTTAAGAGCAGGATTCAGAGACAATGTTTTCATAATCAGTGACTGCAGTAGATTTGAAACAATCTTTGTGTCATAAGAAGATCTATAACCCCTTTTGTTTCATGCATGTCTAGTAGCTGAGGGCAAGAGTGGAGTGTTAGTGGCTTTTTAATTTGGCTCAGTGGGTCTGGGTCTCATGGAGGTACATCATTAGTCCTCTTGACTAAACTGAGTAGTGTAGGAGGATGCTGGATGAGTACAATGAACATAATGGCAATTTTACAAAAATCTTCACTTTTCAACAAAAAGGATGGAGATTTGTGCCATGGTAAGTTGTGTACAGTCTTATTCTTCCAAGGGCCCAGAAATCAGAAGTCTTGAACTGAAGTAACTTTATTACAGAGTTGTGGTTGACATCCTAAGTCCAGTCATTGCAATAACAAAATCATTATTTGTATGAAATGAGGGAAATGTTATTGTTCAGAACTAAATATCAGATACTGGGGGCATAGCAGAGGAAAACAGTAATATACTTCCCCTCTTTTGATGTTGAGATTGCTACATGGTTGTTTGTGGGTTTTGTTCTTGTTGGTTTTGGGGTTTGTTTTTTTTTCTAGCACAGATTGATTTAGCAAAACTTCTTTCCATGGTTATGTATGGCTTATATCAGAAACTTGCTGTTAAGTTACTTTTAGACTGACTTTCAGTGTAAATTTCACTATCATCATCTTCATTTCCTAAAACCATTATAAGCTAAAAAACTGCTAATTTTTAAGTCTATTTTAGTACCGTGTATTAGTTCCTGCTAGATGAGGTCTACTAAGACCTGAGATGTACAGTCTTACTTTATAAAAATAATATCTAATTCTGCAGTTTGATTACATGTTGATTGCTTCCTAAAGTCCTTTCCTTGTACATTGAGAGTCACTAAATATCTCAACTTCAGTTAAAGGAACATAGAAGTAAGCTTATTTCTTGTGAAAAACATCTGAATGTGAAAAATAGTGGAAATTATCTAAATTTACCAGGAAGAACAAAAAAAAAAAAAAAACCAGAAAAAAACCCCAAAAAGGAAATTAGGGAAAACCCTAATTATGTTTTTTTTTTTTTTTTTACTTAAAATATTTTCTATGCAGATGCTTGGAATGTGTGAAAATGAAAATTGATAAAGGGGAAAATGGTGGAAAATCTTTATTAAGAATCTTTATTAACTCAAATCTTTATTAACATTTAGCGTGAGATTCGTTAAGAACATCAGTCTTTTGTTTTCTTTTGCTATCAGGTGGTGGTATGCTTGCCTAGATCTCCAGTAAAGAACATTCAGATGTAAAAGGATTGACATGTCTGCAGATAGCAGGGTAATTTAGCCTGCAGACTGAGTTTCTCACTTTAAAAAGGAAGAGAAAAAATGAAAGACAAAGTCAAAGGAGATGAGGAAAATGGAAATACAGCCGTGTTGTGTCAGGTTTGAATTCTCCAAAGGTTAAAATGTCCTTCCAAGTGGCTTCTTTTGACCTTTGTACTTGGAACTCTAAGCATAATAGACTTAAGTATTTACTGAAGTCTTAAGTGATGAGTATTTGAACAATGGCAATTTTTACTTACAATAACAAAGAATAGGAATAACAAAAAGAAATACTATACTAAATACTGACAGTATATATCAAATACTTAACAGTGTAGGAAATGAAAGAAAATGTTCCTTTTTTTGTTGTACAATTTATCACTGTGGTTGGAAAGGCAGAGGAGAAAATGAAATAAAGGAAAAAAGCTCACTAGCTTAAAGAGATATTTAAAAGCAGAAAAAAAAGCAAATTAGTTTCATTAGGTTAACGTTTTCTAAGAAGGGATTTGCATCCTCATTGGAAAGGAAAATGAGGGCGTCTGCAAGTCAAAAGGAAAGACTGAAAACCATTCCTTTCATTAAACACAGAATTGCTTGTAAGACATCACTGTTCAGAGGCATCCTTGTCCTTGAGAGGCTAGTGGGGCTGTTAGACTGTAGATTTACAATGAAATACCTGGTTTGTACCCTGGCCAGGTCAGCCTGAGGCATAACTGTACCCTCGGAAGTGATTCCTGTTTTGTTACATGAGCTCTTTAATACTTTCTGGGATACTAAGTGGAGTACTAAGTGTAGTAAAAGGTTATGTTTCTACTTTAATGGAAAACATTTGCTATTTTACAATTTACAGCTCTAATCTATGTGCAGCAATCTCCCTTACTGCTTTTCCTCCTTCTCCTAAGGACAAGAAGATAAAATAAGCTTTGGTGAACTATTATTGCCTTTCTGTCTTCCATTATATGAAAAGAGAATGAGATGTAATCACTGCGTAGTTGATTGGTTTTTATAATGGGTAAAATTTGTCATTTGCATTCGGCTAGGTTTCGTTAGTATTATTCAGTGTATGTCAAAGTAGATGTTAAGATGATGCATGTCTTTTAACTACCTGAGATACACATAATTTGGTGAAATAACTATCTCTGAATAGAATAGCACTTCTGTTTTCCACTGATTTTTATTATCTGAAGATAAGACAAAGTGAAGCATTCCTCTATGCAGTTTGAGGAAATCTGAGATTCTAGACAACAACAAAATCCCTTTGTAATGCAGACATTACTGGAGAGGTTGAAAGGCACAAAATACAAGGGGAGTGTGTTATTTTCCTTTTCAGAAGGAGGGATTTGCAGCCTTTCATATAGCAACTTGCTCAGATTTCACTATCCTGTCAGTACTTTGGAGTGTCATTCTAAAAGATGACTGCAGTTAAGATGTGGTAACTAAGTGCTTTGATGTCTCTGTTCATCCTTTGCAGATCATAATCCATTTTCCTCCTCAGATGCTTAGACTGCGATGTTAATCAGCATAATTTATATTCACTCTTTAGAAGAGTCTGGGTGATATCATAAATGTAATGGAATCTGCTTAAGTAATGTGTGATCTTTTTATTTTGCTTTATTTTTCAAAGGCTTGTTGCCTTTGAATGTTAAGTTTTTGGGGAAGATATTGTCATTCCAGCAGTTTATCAAGATGAGATTAAAAGTACTGTTAATATTTTGGGGTTTGGTGCCTACATTTTGTGACAAACCATTAGCTTCTGTTGAATTTAGTTGTGGTTTAGTGCATAAGATCCGTTTTAATTTGTTTTTCCTGCCATTTTTTTCTTCTTCTTGTTGTACTGAGATCAAATATATGACTAAAAAATTGGTCAAGCATGAAATTGTTTCTCAGTGTTGTGGGAGATGGTTCAAATGGCAGTAAGATCAGAAGAAGTGTGAAGATTTTTTTAAGTGCTCAGAAAGATAAAAGCAGTAAATCATAAAGATAACACATACAAATACATGTGATGCTTGCTTGAAAACCTGATAATATAAATAAACACTGTCTAGTCGGGGCCCATGTTCAGCTTTGTCAATACCTGTAGCCATAGCCACAGGTGCAAGAACTGGTGTAGATTTTGCACCTTATGGCAACTGCCACTGACAAGCAATTAGAGTTCATGATGACTGTGCTTATGTTGTACTAATTAACATTTCTGTTGTGCTGTTTTCCGTGTTTGACCGTGTGACAGCCACAGGTCTGGTGGCCTCTGTGAATAATCAGCTGAGGAATTGCTAGCTGTGGTAGAATTGGTGCAATATGCAAACCCTAACTATTAACCCTAACTATTCAATGATTCTATTCCCTGCCCATGGCAGGGGGTTTGGAACCAGATGATCTTAAGGTCCTTTCCAACCCTAACTGTTCTATGATTCTATGGTTCAAACACAGACACAAACCTACCTTCTTACACGCAGTATAAGCAAGACCAAACTTCTACAGAAGTCCCTGTGAAAGAACAGTGGTAAAGCATATGAGGGCTAAAAGAGTTGTTTGCACCCATAATCATCTGCTGATTTATGTCTACAAAGACAAGTTCTAGTGATCAGACTGTAAACTATTGGGTATATATGATAAGAGTTGTTTATAGCTTGGTGGGCTAAGCAAGCTTTCCCAGTCACAGACTGTCCAATCTCCTCTTCAGAATAGAAGTGCTGTTAAACTAACTTCTTTGTCTCAAGCCAAAACGAAACTGATTTTCCTTGTTTGGGACTTGTTGCATTCGGTTTGGAAAGGGGAGCTTGCAGGTAGTAAAACTATCCCCAAAACCACTGTGGCTATAGTCAGACTGTGCCCAGCTCTTCTCTGCAAATACCTATCAGCGTAACACTTTTGCTTCTTGTATAGGTCTGGAAGAAGGCAGTGTAAAAGGCTTGGGAGATGAAAACGACATGAATGAGCACAGCAGATAGAAGGACAAAATTTGAATAATTTATTCTCAAGTGTTACATTTTTATACATTTAACGAAATAGAACTGCTTTCTGGTAAACATTTTTGAAGTAAGTTTGTATTTTTCCCCCTCTAAGAGTTTGGAGGAATGCAGTATTCACTGTGGCCGCAGATCAATGGACAGGTGGCATGACTCAGTCATGGTATAGTCAGATGGTGGACAATTAGCACATTGTGCTGATATCTGAAGGGTGCCTACAAGCCTGCTGGAGAGGGACTCTTCATCAGGGATTGTAGGGATAGGACAAGGGGTGATGGGTTCAAACTGAAACAGGGGAAGTTCAGGTTAGATATAAGGAAGAAGTTCTTTACTGTGAGGGTGGTGAGGTGCTGGAATGGGTTGCCCAAGGAAAATGCTCCATCACTTGCAGTGTTTAAGGCCAGTTTGGACAGAGCCTCGGGTGTCATGGTTTATTGTGGGGTGTCTCTTCCCATGGGGGGGTGGGGGTGGAACTGGATACTCTTAGATCGTTTCCAACCCTAACTGTTCTATGATTCTGTGACCAGGAGCAGAAGCTCTCAGATGTGTGAGCATTTCCCAAGCAAGGTAATGCACTGCCTGTTGGTCATGACAGATAGTTTAGCAGCTTTATGGCCAGTATCAAATTGATGCATTAGGTCTTGAAAACAAATTTTCATTTGAGTTCCTGCAAAAGCAAAAGATACTGAATGGTTCTGAGAGAGACCAAAGGCCCATTATATTAGGAACTCATTTGCCTCCTATATATATGGCCTTTCTTCATTATTCATGTTTGCATTAGAGACAAATGTGTGAAGGTGGAAGTTACCTATCTTGATTTTACTTTTTGTTCAGTTGCTAAGTGCCAGGTCTCTGGCAAAGGACAGTATTGTGAATAATGTATGAGAAACAACCTGTGTATGAGGATATTATCCTTTGAAACAGCTATAGTGGGAAGGTATGGATTATTCAGAGTGCAGTAACTTTGCTGTGCAAAGCCCCAAGTAGTTTATTGTGTGTGTAATTAGGGAGAATCAGGAATTCTTGACTGCATCTGCTATTCTGTCACAGTAATGGAGAAAGCAGGGACTGTGTATAATGCAAATGATGACACTTTCTTTCCTCCTTAAATTGGAAGCAGACTTAGTTGGGAATATTCTGGCAGAGGAGTTTTTCTTCAGGACATACAGAAGGACTTTGATTTCAGGAAACTTTCACTGCAGCTCAAGAGAGATTCTAGCCTATTGTTTCTCTCGTCTTGCCTGGGGGTTCCTGGGGAGCCAGGATCACTGTATCCATGGCCCTGAGGTATCTCAGCTCTGCTGCCAGCTTGCATATCAAGTCAGCAGAATCTATGGCTGAAAAAAAACCCTAAGACCCTGGAAGCCTTGAGGGCTTTGTGACAGGCACTGTTGAGGCTCAGTTTGCAACAGAGAGCTCATACATGTGTCAAAATCCAGGCTGAAGCTGGGGCACTCTGTATTTCTGCAGTTTTGAACTGGTGGGATGACGTTTGGAGGCAGAGTGCAATGGCAGTGCATTCCCACAGTCTCTGGGAGCAGAAGTATTAGCAACTTTCTTTGGGAAAAATGAAATATTTTGGTTTAATACCAGGTGTAGCTTAAAGTACTGAAATTTCTAGAGAAAGGAGATGAGCTTTGTCTTGTATTTAGAAGTTTGTACTGTGCTAGCTCTGTTAATGGATTTTGTGGTCTTCCTGTGAGCCTTGAGGCACTTTGAGAAATTTGGATGATCTTTCCAGGCTCTCTGTAATTTCTGGAGGAAACTGTATTACTGAGAAGCTTCCTCCTTTTTCTTCTAGTCTGTGGCAGCAAAGAGGGGAGATTTCCGCATCCTCTGATGAAGCAGGAAGTCTATGCTCTGGGGGGAGATGGCTCACCAAACGCCTTGAGGGGTCTTTTTCAGCCACAAGAATTGTAGGAACTGATTTCCAGTATGAATTTTTAATTTGTAGACAGCGATCCAGTACAATCCGTCCAATGATTGCATCCTCCTAGAGTTGCCCCAGGTACACATGCAGGGGATATCACTGCTTAGGAGTAGAGAAGATACTTTAACAATAGTCTTTGCAGTTGGGAATATTAATTTTATGATATTCATTGGCTGAAAGTGATGATAAATGTAACATACATCATGGGAGAGGTTTAGGGGGAGTTTCATGGAAGGATGGAAGTCATGCAATTAGCTTTACTGTAGTGAGAAATATTCTTGAAGTTAAAACTTCTTGTTAGAACTGAACGGAAGTCACCTCTTCAGGTATGTTAGAGAGCTGGTGTGGCTACCACTTTGCTGCCACATCCAACTCATGTAGGAAGATCTCAGCTTTGGGAATGCAAACAGTGTGTTTTGATACTGTGTTTTATACCACTTAAAAAGGAGGAGCTTCAGAAATGTGATTTCAGCACTTAAAATGCATCAGTTTTGGGAAATAAGTGTGGATGGTTAAAACCATTCAGGCATGTTTTTAACTCAAGCATCTGTAAAGTGTAAAACTATGTTATACAGGAAGTGTTCAGCCAGTTGTGATAACAATTCCATATAGAAAAGTGACTTTACTATTTCAGATATATGCATATTGGTACATACAAAATCCAAATATTGATGATGTGAAAGAAACTTATTGTAGATATCAAAACACTAAATCTGAAAGATATCACATAGTATCTGCAGAATACATGAGTCAACTAGGAGCATTCCAGTATCTGAAGGGGGCCTACAGGGATGCTGGTGAGGGACTATTCATTAGGGACTGTAGTGATAGGACAAGGAGTAACAGGTTAAAACTTAAACAGGGGAGGTTTAGATTGGATCCAAGGAAGAAATTCTTTACTGTTAGGGTGGTGAGGCACTGGAATGGGTTGCCCAGGGAGATTGTGAATGCTCCATCCCTGGCAGAGTTCAAGGCCATGTTGGATGAAGCCTTGGGTGATATGGTTTAGTGTGAGGTGTCCCTGCCCATGGCAGGGAGATTGGAACTGGATGATCTTAAGGTCCTTTCCAACCCTAACTATTCTATGATTCTATATGTATTGAACTTTTACCTGATAGACTATTGCCCCAAATGGAGGAAACCTTATTTGAATTGAAATGCTGCCTCAGTGGGCAGTAATATAACTATTTGAGCACATCACAAATTTTACAGTAGTATATCTTAAAACCTTCATGCGATGCCGTTCAATGTAGAAAATGGTTTGTATCTTTAGACCTCTAGCTTAAAGTTTAAAAACAAAAACAAAACAACAAACCTTCACAGTTCAGAGCTCAGAGCAATTAATCAGTATCTGGAATGGTCAGCCATGTAAGGTAGATAGCTGGGTCACTGCCAAGAAAACATTGAGAGAAATCTGTTTTATTCTCCTTAGGTAATTCAGGTATAGATGTAGGAATTAAATGAGGATTTATAAATCAGTTTGTTCTTGCTTATGAGATAATATTTGTCCATGTGAATGATTGCTAAAAGGGGGTGGAGGGTGGGTGGAAATATGCTTTGTCTGCTTTGTGCCTTCACACTCCTTCCTTATCCCAGTTTAAATAATGTTTCTCCAGTTAGACCTATAAATTGTATACCTCATTAAGCATAGGAACCAACAATGCACATATGCCACCAGTGTCCACTTTCCTTTGGAGATTTAGGGTGATGAGAAGATAAAAGGTCTGCCTACCAGATGGAGCTTGTCAGATTAGCAATTGGAGCAGCGTCAAGAGCACTGTCATATTGTTTTTTTTCTTTTCATTTCCCCCTTTTTTTTTCTTGAGGCACAAAGCAATCCCTTTATAACACGTGCATATTTTATGGGTTTTTTAGAAAGAAGGGGAGGAAAAAAGGCCTCAGCAGAAGGTTGCTGGTGGTTGTACCACTGGCAGAGTAGCCATTGCCTTCAGGCACTTTCCTGCTTTCTTCATAATAAGGAACATTAGCAACCAGTGGCTTAGGAAAGACAGAGTCAAATAAGTCTCTTGGGGACAAGGAGGCCACATGAAGTGAGAGCCATTAGACAAAGCAATGAGATTACTGCTCCAGAAAGGGTTTACTACATGTATTACCACATAGATTTTGCAGGGCTGCCAGCTCACTCAACTTACAAATGTCAAACATGATTTAAAAGGTTATTATACTATGGAGAGAGAATGAGGATGATTTTCTATCACTGAAATTTCTATTTCATTCTGTTGCACATACAGCATCTTGCAGAGTTCACTATAGCCAAATAATATGCTTTTATCTTTAATATGTGTTTTATGGCTCTCAAATTGGGAAAAAAACATTTTCCCTTTATTTGTATTAGGATATTTGTCACATAACAGTGTGATAAATACTGCATGTGAGTCAGGTATTGAGAATTTGAAGGCTTGTCTTTCAGACTGTGTTTGTATGCTCTCTGTCGAAAAGGGCACATATCCTTAATTATTGTGAAACTGGAGTGATATGTTTCAAAAACAATATGTGTTTTCTCAATACACTCAATACAGAAGTGGGGCTCTTTAAATATAGAAACTTAGATACACTTGTCTCTAGTTTAGTAAATTATATGAAGTTTTTATTGTAACTAATCCTTAAAGCAAAGCTGGGGGCAGGGGGAAGAACTTGTTTTACATTGTATACTGTAGGTATTTTTTTCCTGTCTTAACAGGGGCTTATGTTGGGATATACATTTAGTTGTATTTTATGGCTGTATTTTAAGCCATTGCTTCAGTACTAGCTATGCTGGTATAGTCTGCTTCCCAATCAGAATTAAAATCGAAACTTAGTAAGTAATGGCTATTTTGAACCTATAACTTCCAGCAGAACTGCTAAATTACACAGTACGATGCATCTTTACTTCAGAGTTTTACCCACGTAGAATCCATTGCAATATGGAGCAAAATCTGATTCCTGTGATCTGGAAACTTAGAAAGAAACCTTTTCTCCTTCTTCCTTCTGAGACATTTTATTTCAGCTACTCTAAAGCAGTAATAATTTCCTCAGGCTTGCTTTCCTCATGGACAAGTCACCCCCATTCCCACAGTGAATGGGAACTTGTATTTATTTCTATATATCTGTAAAATCTAATATTGCAAAGTTCACATCTTTGGCTGACTCCAAGTAGAGCAGTAGATTGGAACTTGTAAAGAATGATGGCATTCGCTGGAGTTTGGGGTAGTAGATTTGAGTCTTTGATATTCAGGTAACACAGATTGTGTTTTTTGTTTTTGTCTTAATCCTTTAAGCATTAAATGTAATATTCTGAGTTCACACAGGTAGATATGTATCAAGATTAAGTTAAAACATTAAAAAAAGCTTATTGCTGAATCTCTGCGTGAAAAGCAACTCTGAATTGCTCCAAAATCAGTATGTCTGTAATCTGTCACTGGAAGTCTGGGAATCTTCATGTTAGGGCAAATTTAAAAAAAAAAAGTTATTTTTAAAAAAAAGTTATTAAAAATATGTTTCAGATTTTTAAAATATTGTTTCAAACTTCTGGAGACAAGTATCTTTTCTTAAACCAGAACATTTTACATTATACAGAGTGTCAGTCAGCTGGAAAAATCCATGTACTTCATTCTTGTTAGAACTTGATATGAAAACAAAAAACAGCAAGATGAAAATAAATTAGGACCACAGGAATGAGCTAAGTGCTCTATTTTGTCCTGCTCCATTGATGTGGAATTCAAGTGGCATAAACATGGAAACCTATTTAAAAGATTGCTTGCAAAATATAAATTGCCTGCTCCCTTTTGCTTAGGTATGGAGGACATAACTAGTTGAATAATAATGATATTTTTGCACTTGTATAACAGTTTTTGTCTGAGTATTTCAAAGCACATTGTAAACATTATCACATGAACTTTGTCAGCTTGTGAATAGGATCTCAGCTTTACCAACTGCGATAACAAGACAAAAGAGGGAAATGCCAATTGTGTTTTGTGGGCAGAGCTTGAGAAGGAACCCAGGAATCCTGATCCTCAACATCCTTGTTGAATCATTAGAAATTATGCATGTTATAACTGTCTTTAACAACATAGGGTCCCCATACGGCTTGAAGGAAGGCATTATGTCTGAAGCATAATAATACTTATGAGAAAGATGGACTTTTAGCATTGTTTAGATTTATTACCTTATAAGTGAATGTATTTCTCAAACTGCATTTCTCTTAAGAACATATTAAGAGTCTTGTTTCAATGGAAAGCACTGCATAAACAATTTAAATATTCTCAGAAGACCAAAAGATCTCTTGTGAATTTTAATCTGGGAAAAGAACACAGAAAAAGCCACCTGGTTTATAAAACTTGTTCATACTGGTTTTAAGGGAGGAAAATTCTTATTTTTTTTTTCTACTGGGCAACCATGTTTAATAAGAACTTGATAGAAAAGGAAGTAATTTTTGCAAACCTAACATAAAAAACCCCAACTTGATAATTTATGCTTCTTTCAGATTCCCAAATAAACTTGGGAGGAGGACTGTATCATTCTTTCAGATGAAGGGAGAGAACAGCAGTGCTTGTGTCAGTGGTGGTGATGCAGGCTGTGCACAGACTGCCTGAACCCTTCTTGGGATAACCTTGTGTGAAATTCCACTGGAAAGAGAAGTAACACAGTAAAGAATTATGGGTTCAAACTAAACCAGGGGAAGTTCAGGTTAGATATGAGGAAGAAGTTCTTTACTGTGAGGGTGGTGAGGCCCTGGAACGGGCTGCCCAAAGAAGTGGTAAATGCTCCATCCCTAGCAGTGTTCAAGGCCAAGCTGGAGAGAGTGTTGGCCAACACAATCTAGTGTGAGGCGTCCCTGCCAGTGGCAGGAGGATTGGAACTAGGTGATCGTAAGGTCCTTTCTGACCCTAACCATTCTATGATTCTATTCTATGATAAGAACAAGCATGTAGTAGGATGGACCTTGCTGCATTTTAGATAGTTTCACTGAATTGGCAGCTGAGAGTTTCCTGCTATGTATCTGGGTTTTGAGGGGAAGAGGGAACCTTTTGGATTTTTTCTATGAGCCGGTGATAATCCAGAGAATGTAAAGGAGCAGTGAAAGAGCAATCTGTTTCAAGGGCTTGGATATGAGTGAAGATAGAGTCAAATGAGTCAATTTGTTATATCTTTTGAAAAAATGTTTGTTTTCTCTTTTCAGTAGTTTGTCCTTCTATATGAGCACTTAGTCTGACTGGATTGTAGTGGTTTCTTGCATGATGCTGGAGTCTAATTCCAGTTGAAACTCTTGGGTACTGCTGCAGCAGAAACAATAATGAGGAATTTGTTTGTCAGGTTTCCCTTTGTTTTTAATTGGATCTGTCAGCCCCTGTTAGTTGGAATAGACTTCAGAAATAGTGTAGTTAGGGGACTGTATGGTCAAGACCTTTTAAGGGATAGATTCTTTTATGAAGACTGGTAACATTCATTATTTGGCATATTTGGTTAGCATACATTTCTGCAAATAAAACTAAACTTCACTGTTTGCCTGTTCTTGTTGTATTTGTATAAAGTCAGAAAACACCATTATTATGGCACCTTTATATTCTGTGTACTACTTTCCAGACATTTACAACTTTGTTTCTCCAAATTTGTTTGCCATCCGGAAATGCCTGATGTTAAGGGGAAGGAGACTGGAAAGTCAGTGAAAGAAATTTGGGAATGATAAGTTATAGCTGGGAAATGTCCTTTGTAGGGCTGCTTTGAACTGTTGTTTGTAAGATAGCAGTTGTTGCAATCAGTATCTGTTCTTTTTGAAGCCACTTTCATGCTTGCATATATTTATTGATCTGTGCTGACTTGCTGGGGTTTTTTATTTCTTTATTAATTTTTAAACTGGTAATGTGTGTTCTTTTCTGGATATTCTGTAATCAGACCCTGATTATGCTGGAAGTAATCACAGAGCTCCCACTAGCTCCAGCTGATCTTGGCAATTGACTCCCTGTAATGAATGCCCACCATGCCAGCTTCTGTGATGAAGATGGTTACTGAGGCTTCCTGCCCCATTAACTCATGTCCCTGGTTTCTGCAGTACCATGTTTGTTCAATAGTCAACATATGAAAATGGTTCATTAAAAAGTTTTCGTTTACAAGTTGCCTTTAAAAAGACAGTCCCTATAGACAGCAAGGTGGATGAAGGTAGGGTAGGCTTTTTGGGAGCTGTAGGTGTCTACCATCTCTGTGATTTAAATAGGAATAGGCATCTGGGTAGGAAATGAATGTGTAATGAGTTTGTGGAAATATATATCCATAGTTTCCTACTATAGTACTACATCCATTTTCTTTTTCTCCATCTCTAAAAACACACATTGTAGGAGATTCAGTTACCTAAATGTAGTCATCTAGTGATATAAGAGGTGCTCCAGGATGTTCTCCAGTTGCTGCTCTACCAGCACAAGTGTCTGTTGCAGATCCTCTTTTTTTAGCCAGCCCTGTTCTTTAGAAATGCCTCGTATAACCAGGGAATTGTCATTGGCTTAGGAAGGTATTCTAGGTTTTGGATTCGTACATTTAGGTGTCTAACTGAAGGTGGCAATGGGTGAGCCAAATGTCTAAGTGCCCATCTTAAACAATGCAGGTCTGGTCATTGAAGTTAATGGACTCAGAAAACGGCTAGGTCTGTCCTGTCATTCTCCTAATGACACAGGTTTTATTGACCACCTCTTTACTGCCCTGTAATTAGAGCTTAGGCACCTACCTGATGTGTTGCCATCTGCATTTAGCCATCTGTATTTAGGTGTCCATAATGAGAAGCTGAACTCCTTTAATTACTTTATTGTGGTCCCTTTGGGCAGAATGAAAATCACAATGTACCAGGGAATCTCAACTGGTTTAGGAAACCTCTTGTCATGGAT
The DNA here is from genome assembly GCF_012275295.1 of Melopsittacus undulatus. NCBI lineage: Eukaryota > Metazoa > Chordata > Aves > Psittaciformes > Psittaculidae > Melopsittacus > Melopsittacus undulatus. The sequence goes on along the minus strand of NC_047528.1, from coordinate 109,198,298 downwards.
GCTGTATAAGAAAAGGGGAAATACAAGGATGACTTTCAGATCGCAAATGGAATTTGAAGAAATGTTAGTTAGGATTCTGTATATTGTCTTCTAAACTCAGACTATCAGGGAGAAAAGTTAATATTAGTGTGGAACTTCTGGTGCCATTTTTGTATGTGGATTTTAGTTCAGCTTAGATTTTAGAGTTTGCTTAGAATTGTAAACTTGAGAAATTCCTACGGTATGCATAATAATGTTAGCGTAGGAAGCCTGATGGTTTGCTTTGTTATAGATGTACAGGAAACATTTTACAGTGCTCCAGAGGAAATATTTTGGCTTTAGAGAGACTATTGATGGAAAACTTTAATTCAGAAAGTTACTGACATACTGGAGAGAGTTCAGCTAAGAACAGCACAAATTAAAGCGCTAAAGGGTCTAATTTACTAAGAATGGTTGTGTTAAGCATGCAAAGTTTGATGAAGTGATAACTGTTTTTACCTATTAACAGTGGATGATGCCAGAAAGGAAAGAGTAATTAGCCTGGAGGAACTGTAAGTAAAATACATTTACTAGGATAAAAAGAAGAAATGGACAAGTCAAGTCATACACTTCTCATGTCCTAATTGCTTTAATGTTCTCCCCTACTTAAAGCTCATATTTGCACTTGCAGACTGTCAGAAAGGCTGACTGCCATCTTGCCATTTTTTCCAGTACTTTCTGTGACCCCTGATATGAAACACTTCCATCTCGTTTTTGCTCTCAGTGCCTGTGTGTTGTACAGCTCTAGCCTAGATCCTGACCTTGAACATCTGACCACTGGGACGTAGGTTTGTAAAGTCCTTTTAATAGGGAGAAATGGGTGCCGAAGTAACTCAGAAAATTATACTTTTAGCTTTTATACCCTTACTTATCTTTTCTTCCAGTTTTATAAACTGCAGTGCCTCATTTGTTGCTTTTTCCTTTTCCTGCCTCTGTACTTCTTTCCATGCTGCTTTTCATGTACCTGTATCAAATTAGAGCTCACAAAAAAGCTTGGAAGGTTGGAAGAGGTGAAAGGTTAGCATATTTCCTGTTGTATACATGGCAGAATGACAGGGAGGACAGTTAAAAACTGTCAGCAGATCAACAGTAATTTGTTAAGTTGCTGTGATTCAGCTGTTACCTGCACTCACCATTTCTCCCTAAATGCATAGCTCCAGCATGCAGGGCTTTACAAAGCTAATAAATTGAAAGGAATAAAGGAGTTGTAGTGCTGCATTAGGAGGCTGGGAGTGTGAAATACACTAAAATATAAAAAGTCATCAAAATCAGAATGAACACGGTCTTTTTGGTCCATTTAGTGATTTATTTTTCACCACTCAAAGTATATGATCCTAAGAACAGCTAAAGTTTTCTGCATAGTAGTAAACACATCTCTGGAACCAAGCCAATATAACAGTAGAATCTGAGTTTCACAGCTGCTAAGCCCATCAGATTTCAGTTGCCTTACATAGCTCCCCATGTGGTCTCTTTTCCTGCCCTAGATTTGCTGAGCATATGAAGGGGGCTTCGAATCTCTTGGCAATCTTGGCTGAGTTACTTTTGGAAAGTTCCAGTAAGCTCTCATAATTACTTCATTTGCTGTTTGTAGTCAGTGCATTGGTGTTATCACTTTATGTTTCCTAGCTAAAGAAATTAGGTCCCATGGTGAAACCTAATGGCATTCATACATATCTTAAATATATTTTAATAAATCAGTACCTAAACCAGTAAATATAAAAATATGCTCTAACTATAAATTATTCAAGTGTACATTTGAAAAATGTCAGGCTTATGAAATAGTTTCTTTGAACTCTCTTCTCATGTCAAGAGTAGGGCAACATAGCAAAATATCAAATTTGTCTATAATGGGCTAACACTTTTGTGAAGTACAGAATGTACTTGAATTGATAAAAGAAAGTAGAAGAGAAAAAATCCAGTTTTTGGCACAGCCAAGTGACAGTTCTGTTGCAGGGTTCTGTTCCTTCTGTTATGTGCAATGAGGGGTTTTAAATAGGCCTTGCTGGCAAAGAGAAACAGCAGGGTGAAGAAAGGTATAAAAACTTTTGTCTTCCTTTAGCTAAAAGAGCATAAAATTAATAGAAAGCTGAGCTAGAATACTTGACCACCTAAACTATATCTGGAAAATGGGCACAGCTTCTCACTATATGTGCAGGGTGATGTGTATTGTAAGGGCAGAATTAGGCAGTCTTACTGCATAAACTCTTTTATATGAAAATTCAGCTTTGGATGAAAAGGTGCCTTTTTAGATTTTGTAAGCCTCTCTTGAGTGCTGAACTTTCCAAATATGCCTTTAAAGTATATACAGTGAGAGAGAAAGTCAACCGAGCTTTAGCTCATGAAACTTCATTAGCCAGTTCTAACTCATGTCAGCTGAAGGGTAAAGAGAATAGTTAGACAGCAAGTCTGTTAGGTCTGCACAGCACTGCAGGCTGCTCTCTGTGTCCTCCTCTTAGCTTTTCTGCCTGCTGGATAGGAAAGCAGTAGTGAAATACTTCAGTGTTTATAATGATGAAGTGGTTGCCCATGTCTCAGCAGGTTGCCAGAGAAAAAGGAGCAGCACAGGCCAGTTTGATGGGAGAGCTCAGCGAAGCATTCTCAGTCAGAAACTCGGAAGTTGTGATGTATGTGACACCTCTGAGGTGGTGTTGACAGATGAGTTGTAAAAGAAGTACAGTTGGTTGTTAAGGTGCTATGTGGTGGATCCAATGCAGCTTGAGCAGGAATGAAAAGTGGAGCTTCTTTTGTAAATAAATCACAAATCATGTTTTGTTTAAGCACCATATATTCTCTCATGGTTACTCCTTAAGTAAGCAATTACTGATAGGCAACCATAGTATAAGGACCTGCAGATTTTAATTCCATACTAGGAATCAAATAATAATACCCAGATCTCAGTTGTATATGGAATAATTTCCTTTGATAGAAAACATTGCACTGGTTTCCTTTTTGAACATCACTGTTCTGGGTTAGCAAGATTGATTATAGGTATAGAAAAAGCCATCTTTTATGTGTAGTTTCCATAGATTTTGACAAAGGAGAGCAAAAAGTCAGGACTGACACCCTGATCTGCATGTCAGTTTCTTGTGGACGGGGTTGAGAACTAAAGGGAGTATTGATGTAAGGAAGAATTGTAAAGATCAACACTCATGCTTGGTTTATGCATGAACATAAGTCTGTGTTGAAACAGACTTACTGTGAGTAATTCAGTAGTATGGAAACTCTTTTCCTTCAACAGAAGGTATGTAAAATACTGCCCTTGAAGAAGGCCTTTGTTTGCGACCAATGGTTTGACGCAACATCAAACTCACTGTAATGGTTCTTCATAAAGCAGCACATCCCATCCATTGCCCATCAAACCACAAGGCAAGAAAGCACATTTCTTCTGTTTGGAAGAAGCAGAAAAGTGAATTGGAAAGCATTTTGAATTGGAAAATATTTTAAGTTGAAAAAGTGTCTAATGTAGGATCATAATACCTGAAGTCCACAACTACTTATTACTGGACAAGAACAGGTCTTTGTTTCCATCCACTGGGACGTACTTCTCCATGTAAATAACTATCTGCAATTTTTATGTATAGAGCTTCAGAGAAAGAATGTGAGGTTTCCTTAAATGGTACTGTGAATTTTATATGTGCTAGCTAGCCAAACTGCTTGCTGAAGTTCAAAAGAGAAGGATGTAGTGCTAAGGAAGCAACCATTATATATGTTAAGCCACTTCTAAAGATAACCACAAAGTGATCTTTTTTGAGTCAGGGAAGGATGGCACAATTGCTACGTGTATTACACCTCTTTTGTGAACAAAGAATTCTACTTTTAAGCAATATCAGTGTTCATATTCTTTTTATTATTAATATAATTAAATATATCTTTATTACTGGAAATATAATATCATTATTATTAAATTCTAAGAAGTAGCATGTTTACCAAATAAGTAATTTTAAATTTACAGACATATTCAAGTCATCATTGCTGCTGCTGAGATACTTTTAGAACACAGCATCATAATAACAGTCTGAGATGACCGATTTTATCTGAGTACCAAAAACAACTGGTTTCTTGCTAAGTAAATTGAGGCCAGACATCATGAGCTGAATCATGCAAAACCAGTGTTCATTTAAGGAACTGCACAAGTTTTTGCAGTAAAATGGTCACATGATTGGTTGGACTGTTTATTGAGTTTATTCCCAGGAGTGCATTCATTTAATTTCCAAGGAATTTTTTCAGTAACTTTAACAAACTTTAATTGGATAACATACATACAGGCCTGACTCTACTTGCATGCTTATTTTATATACTGTAGTTTGGAACCCAACATTTTTTGAAGATATAGTAGAAGGGAGAAAAATATCTATATTTATGTTTTTTATCAGGAGTTAAGGCATGAGCTTGTCTCCCACTGCCTCTATGCATTTGTAACTGTGTCAAAACTTAATTCTCAATTTAAGTCTACATGTTTATCTTAGATCTCTTAATTTGAATGTGGCACAGGATACAGAGCATTTAATCTCACAGTAGTCATTACGGTTATGACATTTAAGTAGTAAGGTTTTGGGGATAAAATACTAGGGCGCATGGAAGGGAGAGGCTGCTCCGTGGCTATCTACGCCATACCCTGTGCTTGTAAGGATAAAATCTCAGTTTCTTACTTGGGCATTAAAATTCACTTGAAAAATGTAAAGAATAGAAATGGGGTGGTGCTTTAAATTGACATATTTTATGAAATACACGTCTTCATCTGCGCAAAGGAGACATTACAGGTTAGTTAAAGTGTGATTCTATGAAAAGCTGTTTTTAAACGTAGGTAAGAAATTCTTAACTGGAAATTTATTCTGTGTATTCTAGATGACAAAATTTTACAGGTCCTTAAAAGTGCTTTAACATTTACTATGATTCTGAATCTAATAACAAGATTTTCTGTAGTTAAAGATGTTTTTAAGTATACATATACACATACATGTATATATGTACATATGCATAGACTTATATATGATGCATGTGGTATTTATATATCTAGTTGTTTGCTAGGTCTGGTACTTACTGTTCTGCTGGTTTCCAGCTAAAATTGTTGTGGGAAGCACTATATTAACAGAGTTTCAACTTCAGTTTGCCAAAGCAACCTTTCATAGATAGATTCTCTTGGGGTTTTACAGACCCTGGGAAACGTGGGAGGGTAGAGAGGTGGTAGCTGTTCCCATGCAGCCAGCCTTTTGTTTCCTCCTATCCCTATTTCTGTGGCTCATACACACCGTTCCTGTTGAGTTTCTCACTTTTTCAGCTGTCAAAAGCTTGCTGGGTTCTGACGTTTCTGTGGGTTTCCCTGTGCACCATAAAGCACACTTCATATTTGACCTTGAGATTACGTTAATGCCAGTTGGAACAGTATTGCTGAGTGTGAGTTGCTGGCTTGAAATAATATAGGAGCCACTTGAGGAGGAGGAGGATTCAGAAGGATGGATGATTTAGAGGAGAGTAACTGCCACATACTTTCATTAGACATTATACAGCCATATGGAACTGTAAGTGGAGAAAGATACAGCTTTGAAATGAAATTGGCTTACACCTTCTCTTGGTATTTAAAATGCAAGCTTTTCTTTCTCCTTTACATTTCTTTCAAATCTATAATTTCCTGCTACCCCTCTGTTGACTTCAAACTGTAGTCCACCACAGTAGTATCTTAATGACCTTCCATGCGTAGTTGATACCAGCAGAGAAATCCCTAGCACCTGCTTGTGTGCAAAGACTTGCTTCCATTGGAATTCAGAGCTTTTCTTGGATGATGATGTTTTGTTTTCAGACAGTTGCAGTGTCCTTTCTGGGGCTTTGTTGGGTGTGAGTGGTAGGAATGTCTGAACGAGATATATTAGTTTTGTCAGGGGTTTGTTGGTATAATTTAATCTCAGTGTTGTGGCCAAGCACATTAGGAGAACAAGCCTGAGTTGCAGTGCTTGAGATTGAAAATGTCACATTTTCAACTGAAGTTCCTTGCAACCTGGGAATCCAGGATAACAATACCATCATCCTTGGATGTGACAAAATCAGTTCAGGTCTTTCTGTCACATTTAGTGACAGATCAGGTTTTTGCAGTTACGGATGTTTATGATTGCAGAAAGTAATTCAGTTCCTGAAAGAGATGTCTCGGGCAAGACTCCTGTTCAAGATTTATACTGGAACCAAGTATCCCTATATAAAGATTCAAGCATCATGTTCTGTTTTGGTTATGATGCTAATTTTCATAACCTTTTTTAGTGGTCCTAAGACAGCATTTCATTATTTTCTTAACAGAATCTCTAAAAGAGCAAACCAGCTACCTGATATTTGTTGTTTTCTCTCCCCTACAAGAAGGAAAGAAGAAAAAAAATCACAAGTTTTTATTCTGCAGTCAGAAATGGTGAAATTTCCATTAAAAATAAGAGTAATATTAAAATATTGACTGGAAAATTATTATTGCAGGCATAAAAGTGTCTGATTTCTCTTGCAGTGCTATGTTTATTTTTTTCAGTCTACAGGGTATAGAATTCTTTACTCAGCAAAGAACAAAATAAAGTGTAAAATAAAAGAAAAATAGCAAAACTAATTAGCCCCCAATATGGTGGTGTTTCTCCTTAACTACATGCATATCTCAAGGGTTCAGTGTGAGCTCCACCGAGCTACTGCTGGAACCAATAGTGTTGGACCTTTGTCCTGCTGTATTGAGGGATTATTAAGAGCTTTACCCATTTTATTTGGCTTTTTGATGTTTATATGTAGCTTGATTCAAGATGCCACCTTTCTCCAGTGCTCATTAGTTGTAGTGGCCTTTCTAAACTAGGTCTTTTGGGAATGGCAGTGATTGTGACAGATGGTAGAGGAACAGTATTGCTCTGGGACACTGCTTCTCACTCTGTCTCTGTCTCTCTCTTGCCTTCTTTCCTCTTAATTCAGTGCTGATGTTGGATTCCCATGCATTTGCCCCTGGAGAGACACAAATTGCAGTAGTTACTTATGCAGCACTTCACAGAGTACTTGTTAGAATGAACTCTCTTCTTTGTCAAATAGAAATCAATTATATTTTTTGTTTTTTACTATTGGATTTCTCTTTTTCCTTCATGTAAAAAGTAAATGCATTAAAGGTACTGGAGCCTAAAGACACATATTTGTAAGAAAGCATGTTACAGCTGAGCCAAAGCATTCTTCAGCTGCTTTTCTGGAGTTACTTTTAATTAGACATGCTCCGATGGAGAAAAGTGGTATTTTAATTCTGGCCACTAAAGAGCCAAGATTCCTTACAGCAATACTCTTCCAATTTGTATGATCAATATATCCTCCATACTTGTCCAGTGCAAATGGGAAAGGCATGTCACTGTTATCTGAGCTGCAGAAAAACAGTGAAGCAAAGCAAACACAGAGAAATTTTCAGCTAGGGAAAAAAAAGAAGAAAGTGAAGAGGGAAAAAAGTTGTCAAAATGGTGGGAAGCAATGGAGAAATAGAAGAGATGTTAAGCTTTATTATTTCTGTCCTTTTTCTTTCTCCTTATTGGTAAGGTAAAACTTCAGCTTCTTCTGTGAGTCATGTGTGTGAGATTTTCTCATGATGTTCTAAAAGCATGAAACCCCAAGACTTAGCATGAGAATGGCAGCCATTAATATCTCTGTAAATTCAAATACATGTTGGAAAAATAACTTGGACTTATCAGGAATGTGATGTGGAAACACTTAAAATGCAATGTCACAAATGTTTGTGTCATTTGTATTTTAAACATAAACACATTTCAGTCTTTTTCTCTAGCCTGCCTAGCACTGAAGCCAAATTTCCTTTTCTTTATTTAAAATAAAAACATGATATAGAGAGTACTGTATTGTCTCTAGTCTTCTTGAGGTGACAGGCATCTTCCTCCTCTTCTCTGTGTCTTTGCAAAGATTAATTGCTTCTTCAAACCTATGTGCATTTTGCCTTCAAAGCATTCTCCCTTTGATCCCCCTCCTCTTAGCTGCCTATCATTGCTGGACTTGTACAAGGGGAAGCTAAACTGGATTTGCCTGTGTATTTGTGAAATTCACTGTGTGAAAGGGTACAGCTTGCACATTCTCCATTGCTCACAGAGTATTATTGGATTAACCCTAATCGTGAGCTGCAGTGTACCCTGGAGGGGACCTTGGAAAAATGGGTATGGTTCTGTAGTTTCAGGGTCAGTGCTCTGCCTGTCTTGGTGTTCTCTTTTCTTAGTTGGAAAGTAAATCTTTCTCTTGAGGTCTCTTTCATTTTTAGGAGATGGTCTCCTAAACCAAAACTGTTTTGATCTGTATACAGTACCACGGTGGAGAATCATAAATTCATTAGTGAATAGTACATGAAAACAAACTGAAAGAAGATCAGTGAACGACAAATACTAAATTGTAGGCGCCTAGTGAAAATAGTGCTATTTGTCGTCTTCTTGCTTCGTATAACCTTGGGACTTAATATTGCTTAACTGTATTTAAAATAATTGTGATATACATTTCCATATGCTTAACTGTAGAGAAGATCCTGTCTTCTGCTGCAGATATAACCTTGTTTTTTGGGTTTTTTTTTTGGTTTTTTTTTAAATTAAATGAAAAGAATCGTCCATTATAATTCTTAGGATCTCAGTGTCTTGCTTCATGTACTAAAAAGATTGGAAAACAAAATTTTACTCTCATATGACTGAACTCCTTTTTTTTCAGTGGTAGATTTTCTGATCTGCTTTGTGTTGCAAGATGTTTCAGAAGTTATTCAAGTGGAAGCAGGCATGTGCTGTGTACGCCACAGCATACAATTTTAATTTCATGGGGGGCAATGGTTTTTTTGTTCTTTGCCAGGCCTTTTATAAACATGCTGCTAGATCCCCTGTCTAATAGCACCTGCTGTGCTAGTGATGGGGATATGTATAATGGTATGTCTATCTTGGGAGATTATGGCTGCGGTAAGGGCAGGGGACCAACAGGGAGGCCAATGTGTGTGTATACTTTCCAAATTCTTAGCTACGCCCCTGGCTAGATTGCACTGTTCAAAGAAACATGCTGTTAACACTGGAATATATAAAGTGAGGATTAAAAAATAACCCATCTCTGCATGTTAATGACTGTGTATTTTCAGTGCTTCCTAGCAAAACCTGCAGAAGAATAATCACCTCTCTAAGGCAGAGCTATAGAGCCCAGTCTCTCAGACTGGCAACCTTTCCTTGAGCTTGGAAAGTGATGTGATCTGTTCCAGCCTCTGTCACCTTGGGTTTCAGGCAAGGTGATGGTAGCTTTATGAATTTCACCTTATAGGGACCTAGTTATTAGGGCAGATGCAACCAGGGAGTTGACAACCTCCTACACACATTGAATGGACTGACATTTGCTTAGCGGTAACAAGCTGCCATGGTGTGGTGCCATGGGGGCCCTTGGGCTTGATTTAAGAGTGCTGACACCAACTGCTTGTTATTTCGTATTTTAGAGCTGTCAGGGAAGCAACTGATGTCAGCATAAAATTATTTGATAGCTTTAAATCATGAGTAAACTATGAATGTATTGACAGCAATAAGCTAGAAATCAAACTGTTGACCCCCTCACCAGGGAGAAAATCGACAACTGAATGGTGTACATGCACACACGTATGATGTGTAGAATATGTAGCTGTAGCCCATCCTGTGCCTTTGCTCTGAAATCCACGTGTAGTATTATATCTTTTAACATCCTACTACTACTGTTGCTGTTATTGCCCAGCAGGTTTTCTAGAAAAACACTGCATTGTGACTTCCATTGTGTCCCCACTGAACTTTTATTTGGCAAATTTGGTGATGGTAACATTCTCATATTGTACATATAATGGCAATGACAACTGTATTGACTAATGGCCTTTTTGAAAACCTTGTGTTGAGAGGAGGCTTTTGAAGTACGAAGATAATAGTGGGCTGTTAGGTTCACAGTGAATGTTTATGAAGCATACTGCATTCCAACCCCAAAAGCTGTATCAGTCGTTTTACCTTTATTTTCTTTGCTTTATTCTGGTGTAGCTCCATTACCATACAGTGCATCAAACTTGTAAGCTCCAATTCAGGAGTATTTTTGGGTTGGGTTTTTTTTGTTGTTTTATTTTTTTACCTCTGCAGTGTATCTTTCTTTTTCTATCCTGCCACCCTAAACCCATCACATGGATTTTGGGAGCTTCTGATTCTCTAATTCTGTCCCAATATATACCAATTGAAAGCATTTAGTTGTGATTAAAGCAGATTGAATGAGATAATCCCTCTGAGTGAGCAGCTTCAAAAAGCTCAAACACAGCTCTTTGGGGACATGAACTAACTCAATGCAAGCTAATTCCTGCGTCATCTCCCATGTGATCTGTTAGGCACACCACTTATTTGTTTTGTTTACCAGATCCCATTAGATTTTGCTATTGTTTAAGAAATTAAATTTTAAAGCAATTTTTTTTAGCAGTCGTACAGCACAGGATTGTAGAGTTTATAATTCTTTACACTTCACACTTTAATTTCTATACTGGAAATAAGAGCAAACCTATTTCCAATACAAGCAGTGATGTATTGAGAAAAGACCTGTGGAGGAAGGGTAATAAGAGGCAAAGCATGGGAAACAGTTGCTTCACTTTCAGCAATATAATGATTTGGTTAGACAGTATCATGCTTTCCAAGCCCCACTGCGTGGCCTCATGTTTAATACTTTGCACTTTTTCCAAGTAACATTAGAATGGTAGCCAAGATTCTGAATCTGAGGCCTTGTAAGTGCAGCTGGAGTTAAGAATGTTGTAATGCTGACAGCTTTTTCCAGTAAAGAGGTTTCGGTTGAGATTATAGCAGTCATTATTTGTTTATATTTAAATTCCCTTCCTCAAATGTGTTATAAACATTATTTAAGGGGACCTAAACCTTAAGTTCTACAACCTCTGTAGATATTAAATTATCTGCATCTTTTCATTTCACTTTTAAAGTATTTTAAACTGATTTTTATTTATCTATTTTATTTATTTTTGCCACAAGTCTGCAAGATCCACAACTGATCTGATTACACTGGTTATGTGCTAGCCATAAGCCTACGATAGAAAGTGATGCAATTGCTGTCCTCTACTGTTCACTGGGGAAGACAGGCCTAGGGGATATGAGATACTTTACTGCATATATATAAACTAGGTTCAGTCTTTGCTGAATGCTGTGGTCTTTTGAGTTCAGTCCTAAAAAGCAATGAAATCGTTTCTTCCTTCTGGTCTTCTCAAAATTTCTTATAAGATCATTACTATTTTTCATTTTTAATGAGCTGATTCCCCACATTTCTATTAAGACCCATGTGCACTCATTTCTCTGCCTTTTTTCCATCTGAATGGAGTCTTGACATATAAACACTGGTAGAAACAAGGAAGATGGTATTTGGAGATCTTACTTGGTTTTGTTCTGAGTCAGGTGCAGAAAGTCTGTCATCTGAGGCAGAGAGGAGTGAAAGGGTGCCTCTATTTCAACATTTTAGTGTAGATGAGGAGCGTGCTGTTCTTCAAAAGTGGATCTTGTTATTAACCCCTCTTACTGTACTTTGGCTCCTTTCATAGAGGGATGTTGGAGCATGAGAGCTATGCTCCTTTCAGAAGGAATCAAGTCAAAATGTATGCTTCAGGAGATACTCTAACATGTTCCAGCAACCTTTGGAGATTCAAAGATGGTAACAGACTAAGTAGTTTACAATGTCTCTGCTAAATCAGGTACTGTGTGGATGCTGCATTCTTGGTTCCTTGCCTTTTATTCTACAGATCTATTCCTGTTATACTACAGTTCTTACTAAAAGGAGCATGACAGACTAAGGTGGCATGTAGCTGTGAAAGGGAATACAAGATCATAATATTAGGTTTTTTTCAACACATCCAGGTTTTTGAGTTCTGAATAAAATAGAACCATTATGATAATCATATTTATTTTTATATACTTCTGCTATGGCAAAAATATTTGTGATTGAAATCTGAAACTCCATCTCTACATAAACTCTAACAAGAACTACTTTACTGTGTTATATTTGGACTGGGGAGAAATTATAAGCTAGAGTTCGAAGCAACTGTAGAGATCATTGGCACATGCCCAGTTGGTGACTGTTCATACATTGTGTTAGCTCAGTCACCAGCCTTAGAGCAGAGAGGTGGTTGATGAGTATGGGACAACTTGCACATGTGGGAGAATGTAAATATGTTGGCCACGTGCCACCTACCTCAGTCTTTTTACAGGAGAAAAACTAAAGCATTAGTGATGAGGCAAATTCTGCTGCTTTTTGCTGTTGCTCACCAACAAAGGAAGAATTAGGAATAAGCTTTAAAAGTTGCATAACTGAAAGTGGGCTTTGATGTGTCCATGTAAAAGCAATCTTGTATACTAATTAAAGGGGTTCCAGTCATGTGTTAAGTGTGCTGTTCATCCAAAGTATAACTTGCCAATTCATACCACTTGCAGTTGTAACTAAATATATTATTGACACTAGATTTTGAGTCTGGGGCTGATCTACTGGACCTGTTCTCCTGAGATGTCTCCAATCATCTCTCACCTATGGAAAATGAAATTTTACCGAGCAGGGAAGGAGATGTAGAGACTTCACTGATACGAAGCTCTTTTTGCAACAGTAAAGGCAAGAATCAGAACTGGGGGCAGACATTTTTCTCTTCCAGGAAGCCAGAAGAAGCAGAACAGTTGGAGCCACTTTGGCAAACCCGGCTTTTCAAGATTCGGGCAAGATTTTTTGACTTAAAAAGCAGTGCCAATTCCCTGTCTTTAGCTTTGGTATATTGTAGGGTTATAACAAAATAGAATTACTCGACAGTTGGAATTATGCGGGGCTTTCGAAATTAACACTTACACATTGGAATTTGTCATTAAGATTATCACAGGTCAGATAAATAGATGCAATGGGGCAGGAGAGAAAATACTGCTGGACTAAAGGGAATGGGCAGACTGAAGAGAAGGACAGCACTTTTCGAGACATGAAAAGTTTATCTGTGTCACTTCACATATGACAGTTTCATTTTTGCCCTTCTACTTTGAAAAGGGTCATACTTGTTTTAATACCAAAATACTAATGTACTTACTTTTTTTTCTCGTAGTAATCAGTTACGAAACTGCTTCAAAATTGTCTGGTTTTGGCCTAGCCATGCTGATTTCACTGTCTGTTTGAAATGGGCAAGGAATTAATCCCATACACATGGACCATTCATCATCCACAAGCAAGAACACTCCCAAAGTCTAAGGGAAAATAACATTACAAACATTTCTTTTTCTTGACAGTATTTTATCTTTTCATGTAGAGCAGATACTCTAGAAAGGTAGAAGATGAGGAACACTGACTGTTATTTTCTAGAGAAACAGAATCATTCACATTTGTCTTGGCTTAAAGACTGAAGTGATAAATCTCCTATTAGGTTGGTTTTATCCTTGTAAGACTACAGGAAGATGAGACAGACATCAGAAATCACTAGTTTTCACGTAACGCATCTAGGAAAATTACACTGCTATGTCCAAGCTGAGAGGCCTTCACCTTGTAGGAAAAATCTAGTATTGTTCCTAGTCCTATAGGATATACGAACAAAGTCAATTTGATGGGGGGTGAGGGAACTGGGAGCGTAGTGGTTGGGTTTCTTTTGCTTTTATGTTGCCCCCTGATGAAGTACCATACATTGAAATAGCCCAACTTTAGGCCTTCAACATATTTTTCCAGAATTTTGTAGAACACAGAAGATGAGCTGCTGTTCTGAACCAGCTTCTCCCAGCATCTCTCTTTTTGCAATGGTTATAATGGGACTTCTGGAAGACAAGCCTTTTGTTTAGGTGTCTATACTGAGATGGCACTGTATCACCTCCTTAGTTTTCTTAGTTGGCATTTTGACAGACATATTTATGAAATAGAAAGATAGGAACCTCTCTCTTCCATTGCCACAGGTTTTTTTTAATGTGATTTATGAAAAGAGAATTACAGTTGTTGGAGTTTAATTAGTTGGATCTATTGAATGCCATTCAGTAACTGCTCATTGAATTTTTACCAATAAGTGGACTGTAATATTACATGCATTTACCTGTAATATCTATCCTTGTAAAAATGAACTTTCTTATTATGATTTTTATTGTGTCAAGTTTCTTTTCTGATGGATCTTGATAAAGGCTCTACATGCATTGTTTAGGGAAAGGTTCTCTTTGGGGCTCCATTAATAATGGATATCATCCATCTGTCCCTCAAAAATGAATTTTCATGATCTCATTGTTTTGAATGATATGGCTAAAGCTCACAGTTGTCATACGTGGGAAGAAGAATTTGCCTTAGTAGATTAGACCATTGGTCCATGAAATCAGGAATCCTGCCTTCACTGGCAGCCAGTTCGTTGCTCTACATATTAAGGACACTATTCTGATCAGTTGGTATACAGAATTTTCTCTAATTTAAATGAAAAAGCAGCATGATAGGGCTCTTTCATTTCCCTCCAGGATATTAGGGGACATTCATGGTAATGCATCAGGGACAATATCACATGCTGTGCATATCCTAAAAGGGGAAGAAGAAATCTATATAAGAGGAGTAGCGAACAGTACAGATTGTCATGTTGTACTGATGTTTTTTGTAATATTTCTTTGAAATCTTTTAATAACTGTGTAAGTAGCTGAAGCCCTTGGGCAGCTCTAACTTTCTGTGGCAGCAGTTCAGCAGTAGCACAGCCTGTGCATTACTGACCTTGGCAGGATTACATAAACCATATTTTCACCTGCATAAAATGTTCTTCAGCAATTTTTCTTCTGCTTTAGGCGTAAACAGTGTTTTCTCCAATGTCACATTGGCATGCTAAATTTCAGTCTGTGTGCGCTGATCATGAGGACACTTCTCTGTTCTCTACCCTTGCGAGGCGTGACATGCTCTGTTTTTTTGTGTTATTGAAGGGGTGATGTAGGATGCCTCGTAATGTTATCGCCCTTCTCTGTTTGATGACATCATGTGGAAGGTTTTGCAGAAGTCACACTCATGTTCTCAAGCCTTGACTCCACTGAAGCCAAAAAAACCTTTATCATTTGTTTTTGCAGGGCTAAATTAGGAAGAGGGAATATTTATCCCCTAAAGCAGGTTATTTCTGATGGGATTAACAGTCATCCTCCAACAAAACACCACCTGACAGATCTCTCCAGAATTTGTAAACCTAAACTTTCTTTGGAAACTGCAGGTATCTTGAAAAATGAGGAATTGTAAAATATTAATACAAGGAAGAAAATGTTGACAACAATCACACGTGTGTATTTTTGTATAAGTGTTCCTAAAGGAAACAGTCATATATGAAATCTTTTGGATTTGAAAACCCTTCAAGTAGAGACCCTAAAAGCTATTGTGTGATGTGTATAAATAAATATACACCCCAAGCAGTGAATTACAAAGGTCAAAAAAACTTGCCAGAGGAAAAGTCCAATTAAACGCTTTTTGTAACTTATGCACGTTCACATATGCATGATCTAAACATTGATTTCAAACAAAAGCATTTTGAGGGAGTAAGGATGATCCACAGTTAAACTGTGAGTACCTTTGAAATATGATTGTGAGTTTTTTTATTGTCTTGCCATCCTAGTAAAATGACAATAGTTATAGTATTTTTTAGATCAGATAAATATTTTGCAAATAAGGATTATGAAGTTGTCCAGCACTAGGGACCCAGTACTTACGTGTCTACTTTAACTAATAGATAACTCACACAAATAGAATGGCACTGAATTAGTTGGATATGCTCTTCTTTCTGGATATTTTGTTTTATGTTGTTGTTGGCTATCCCATTCCCTTGGTCTGTTTCACTTCAAGTTCTTTTTTAAACACACCGAGAGCTCTGTGATAACTTCTTTTTGAGGAATTTAGCAGGTCAGTAATGTTATCCCAAAACTATACTTGGGAACATCTTAGGAAAAAATGCTAGAAAGAAAAAAGATACTGCTTTTGTAAAGAACCAGTTAAAGGCAATCTTCCTCCTCTCCTCAGACTCAAAAATCAGGTTGTTTGGATTTGGACATTAACTGATGGGTACCATCAGGTTTACTTGTTCTGACTGCAGGAAAGGGCATTTACAGCAGCTGACAATCTCACGACTGAAATCTTCACAAAGATAATCTTCTAAATGTCATCTCTGTGTCTTGTGATCTACACTTAATCTGCCTTTTTGGATTTTTGTCCAAGTTGCAGTGGACTAGTTAAGCATACACATTAATTGGACTAGTTAAGCACATACATTAAAAACCAACAGTAATGAAAGAAAGGCAGTATATATTAAGACATGCTGTCTTTGGAAGCATAGAAATAATTTTCAACATTGCAGTTCACAGCATGTGATAACTTGGTGATTAGTGTCCAAAGGCTTCAGAAAAATAAACATAGCAATGTAATAAAAATACAATTTAAAACCAAGCAGTGCTTCATCAAGTAACATTTGATCCTAAATTAATGGAGTTTCCAGTAGTGAGTATGTACTGCTGTGGAATATTTGTGTGTGCCTTTGAAATACCAAAATGAGGGATATTACTTGCTTTGCATCAGAGTGTCTGGTGAGCCCTGAGAGTACACTGGCTTTTATATATGAGTTTGTGTTAGGAAATAACAGTGCAACAGGGTATTCCCATACCTACAGTTTGAGCCTGTTGTCTTGGTGCAGCAAACTGGCTTAACGCTGACAACTGATTATAGAGTAATGTAGTTTTCAATTTGCTAGGTAACCTGAAGTTCTTATTTAGAGTCGGCTTTGAGATATACACATATTCTAAAAAAAATAAAACCATGGAACTATTATGTTCTTTTAAACTTAGAATTTTTATATAAAAATGAAGACTTGTGATGCTGATATTTCCTTTTAAGAACTATGAGGTTTTTGATTCTCAGCATCATTTTTGCAGCCCTCTGAGCTCTGTTGTTTCTGATGGTTCTTATTCCAGTTCACTCCGGAGAAAGCATGAATAGATTTTAGGCTACTGGTTAGTCCTTATTTGCTTGTCCTTTTTTTGCCTAGTGTTTCTTAGTGAGGGCAATGATTTTGCTTTCTTAACTGCTTTTGTGCAGTGTAGAGATTACAGCAGATAGCATGCAAGAAAGAAAGAAAGGAGAAATAACCAAGTCAGGTATGCTCTGAGGACAGGTCACTGTTGTTCATTGTCAAGAGTGAGTGGCGTGGGCCATCACACCAGTTCTTGCCAGCAGAAGTGACAGGTGAACGGCCCCTGGGGCTTCAGCAGGAGCAACCTGCCAATCATATTTCAAGGGTGCTCATTGAGCGCTGCAAAAACCAATCAAATTATTAAATAAACATAATTTCCCCCCATTGTTCTCAACTGGGCAGTAATTAAATACACATATAATGTATGGAAACATATATTGAATAAAAAGACTGTGAAGTCACCATACCTAGGTTGGCCAAATGTGTAAATAAGGTAGAAGGCAATTTCAGTTTGTGGTCTCTTGCCTTAGGGAGTGTCTTTTAATGACTTGATGTGATGCCTTTTACAGTTTATCGCTGATGACATTTTGAGGACACACACAGTTCGTAGAACAAAGAACAATAAAACTAGGGTATTTTCATGAATGTGGTTTATGTGCCCGACAAGTTATCAGCCTGTGCTACTGTATATTATTCTCCCTGAAGATAAGAAAAAGCCTGCCTTTCTTAAGGAGAATGTTGTCTATGTGACAATAAACTGGTAGCAACCTAACACAAATACTGAATTTGAATAAATACTTATTATTCTATTATTCATAGTATTTGTTTTAGTTTTTATGGTTTTGGGGTTTTTTTCCTGATCTTTAAGGTATCTGAATATTTCCAAATTACCTATATATCATTTATATATATGCATATTTATGTGTGTGTGTGTGTTTACTTCTGTGTTAGAAGATTGCACGGTCACTTGTGCAGTGGCCCTAACTTGGACCTCCAAGTAATCCTAGATGCACTTAATCCTCAGGTTAGTGAATGCCTGGAGAAGACAGACAAAGATGTTGAACTTTGCTTATTTGCTTGTTTAAGGAATGAGAATCTCAGCTGTTTTGGAGGGTGCTCTGGATTTCCTTGGACTTGGTTCTCAGTCATGTCCTTCACCTGTCTCAGTCTTTGAAATGGAAAGCTTTTCTATTGTCTCTGTACAGAAGAAATGGTAATGCAGCTGAAATATGTGTACAAGCTTATGTGTGTGTATACAAATAGACATAGTGTTCTATACATGAATCTTCACTGGATACTACATATTATCTGTAGATACAATTTTAATAGAAGTACAGCAAACAATCTGACAGGTATTATGTAGCTGAAATCTGTAATCACATTTGAGTCTTATCACACCTTGTGTGATGTGTTCAAAAACTAGCTGGACAGTCCTGATCTCTTAAAACTTCTTGTATTGTGTTACTTTTTATTCAACTTCAGAGTTTCCTCTCGCTTGTGCTTGTATTGTGCAGGCTTATCAGTATCTGTTCCAAATAAATGTCTCTTTTTTTGTGATGGCTAGGCAAGAATGAGAATTAAAGCTAAATTATCTTTCTGCCTTGATGTGATCAGGAATTGATGGTGGCAACTGGCAACTACTGAAGGACTACTTTCCAGTTTTGTTTGACACAGTCATAGCAGTGATGCTTAATCAAAAGGACTGAGGTTAATGTAGAATCCATTCAATACAATTATGGAATACTTGGCCAAAATCTTTTTGTGTTAATAGAGGTTATAAACAGATATCAATGTGTATCTCTGGTAACCGTCACAGTTAGTAGGTATGTGTTTTTATTAATCAGACGGGTATAAATATTCTGCTGCGCAAAACATGAATATCTGATCTGAAACAATAAAAAATAGTTCTCCATTAAATCTTAAAGCAATTTAAAGACAAAAAGTGAACTCATAATCATATTTTCTTTCAGAAAACTTATAATTTACCTTACCCAAAGCCAATGGCTCACTGAAACAGCCATAGTAAATGGGGAGCTTACTACTGGAATTACGTTCTCCTTACTGGTTTCACAAATCCTGGTCCTCTTCCAACCTGTATTTTCCAACTTAATAGGTGATGAATTGGTTAGGATTGCCAGGGAAAACAATATTTCATTGTAAATTGTGTTGAATTGGTCCTACAGTAATTGTTAATAGTTAATTTTCTCTTGTGTCCATGTGGCTGCAACCCCCTGGTAACGTTCAGCATCATGACAGGGTTTCAGTAGCTGGCAGCTGCCACTGGCTTTATGCTCTTCTTCAGCAGGTTCTCTTTGCTAGACTGTGCCTTGGTACCACTTGAATAAAAATGACAGCAGCCAGTGCAAAGGAGGCATTATTTTCTTCTTTAGTGCAGTTGTTAAACCAGAAAGGCTTGCCAAAGCTATAGAGACTATCAGTGGATGTACTGGCCACATTCCTGTTCTGAGAGCTTCTGTCTTTTGTTAAAGCTGATATTTTGGAAGCAGCTGTGTTGCAGACCAGCAGCTTATGGCAGTGAGGTGAGGAGCTGAGGTTTTGGTTAGATACAACGTGTAAACTGCATAATAAATATCAGAAATGCAATAATGAGGAGCAATAATGTGTTAGCATTGCCTCCATATCGTAACTGAATGCAATCACAGGTTTGAAAGAAATAATCACATATTTTTACTTGCCTGAGAACACTGTAAAGGTGTAAGAAAGGAAGGAAAGCATCACAATGTTTGTATTGCTCTTTATATTGCACTGAGATGCAGTATCATTTATCTGATAATAACATATCTTAAAGGGAACCTACAATTAGTTTTGTCAGCATCTTCAGGCAAACTAAGTAGCCAATGAAAGTAGCAGCAGTCATAATCTCCATGTATTGCACCAGCTGCATTTCCGATCTCCAAGCTCTGTAAGAGAGCATGAATTTTGTCATGGAAAGGATGGGGTGCTGCATCAAAGCCCCTTTCAGTAAAGGTTAATTGAAAGGTGTAAATGGGTGTGTTTTGTTATAGTTTATTGCTCCACTTTTGTTTAATATGGCAGGATGGCAGAACCTTGAAATAATAACTGCAACAAGTTTTGCTAGCTCTCTCCACAAGCAGATTTGCTGATCCTTCTGGTATCATAGCTTCATGTTCTAGAGGATTCTGCGACTATTGCATTTCAACTCTTTTCTACCTTTCCTTCCTGCATGATAATCTTTAAGTTTAGCTTATTTTCATTTGCTTTTCACTCAGGACCCAATTTATTCTCTTTGTGTAATTCCTCTTGTTCCTGGTAATCTTTTCAGTCCCAAGCCTTACTGAATCTGATTAGGTCAGATAGAGGCAGGCAACCTTTCTTGTTGGAATTGTCAAGTGCTGATGATGTCCCATCAGTGGAATAACTTGAATCAGAATGGTTCTGCCTGGAAAATCTACAGACAAACATGTTATCATTGACCTATCTGAGAATTTCAGTTAGGTGGAAGAGAAAAGCCGGCTAGTGATGGGCTAGCAGGACTGTTCCAAAAATTAAAGATTAAAATGCATAAGGCACAGAAAGTGATGCAGTGACTTCGGGGTAAATCTAGTGAAATAGGAATCTCCATTGCCCCTTTCTTCCATGTATCCCTGTACCTCCATAGCACTTGGGGCACCACAGCTGCCAGTTCCCAGTGCAGTTGTATCACTGACATTGATAATTTTGCCCCCACCAACAGCTCAGGTCCTGTGTGTAGTGCATCAGCAATAAAGTGTGATGCACTGTTTGATGAGCTGTCATTGTCTCTAAAGATTTTTATTTGTTTAACAAATAATGTTCCTTCCATTGCAGAATTAAGGGGAGGGTGGAAAGGGGCAAGAGGAGCAATTTATAGCTGCACATGACCAGTGAAAAGATTTATCTTTCTTGTGGTGCAAATTAAGTTAGTCAAGTGGCTGATTCCTTGCCAGCAAAGGCTGACTGAGCCCTAGCCTTGGAGTGCACATCCTAACAAATCAAATGTTTTGCATCATGTAATAAATCTATAGGCATTTGCTGAAGTCTAATTCCATTGTCCTTGAAATGCTCCACTGAACTTTTAGGATTTTAATAACCTCTCATTATTAGGAATATCAATGTCTTGGACAGTGGACTGTAGAGGGTTAATTTCTATCCAGGTCAAAGATCAAGGGTTCAATGAACTGTCATGAGAATATGAAAGAGAACAGTAGAGACCTCTGAATGGCCCCCTTTAAAATAGATAAACTTGCAAATATGTTTAAGACAGTAATTTTCTGTCTGAAAACAAAAAAGATAATGTAATTTCTGTAGCAAAAAAATGACAGTACCATTGGTTTCTCTGTGCATCTCTCCCAGCTATTTAATCCTCAATGAGTTATGATACAGGTTATCAGATAAATGATCGTACAAATACAGTGCTCTTTGGCAGTGAATGCCCTTGATTGTACTTTAAATGTGCACACAATAGCCAGCAAACTGGCAGTTTCATATATCTTCCGGTCCTCAGGAAAGCATCCATAGTTTTCTGAGTATCTGGGCTGTGATAGGCAGAGTGATTTCCATAACAAACAGCCCCAATGTCATGCACAGGACTCAAGGGAGGCTGAAGCCTCACCACTGATTTAGCTGACCTGTGTCTTTTTACACAGTCGAGGAACTGGCCTGTGACTGCCAAGCAAATCAAAAGTCCACAAAATATAGTGTTTTTTTAGCTATTTGTGAACATTGTGGGAAGACAGAGGAAAAAAAAAAACCTCCCAGAGGATTCTAGGGAAAAAGCTAATTTATGTTACAATTTTTAGGGACTTCATAGAAAGAATAATCCAAAATATTACTTAAACTATGGGAGACAGGGAACAGTAAGGGTTAAGACTTTTTGTGGAAGATAATTCTTTTCTTATTAAATTGCTTTATTTTTTTTGTGTTGCATAACAGTGTTTTCCTACTTATGTCATTGTAAATAGAAGTGGTGTAAGTCAAGTAGTCTGTTTCTTGAAGAAGCAGGAGGTTATGAAAACATGTTTTCTTGGCTCATTTATCTTCTTTTGTAAAAAGGAGTTTATTAAAACTGTTTTTTGGGCATGAGTATGTTATCATAGGAATTCTTCACTTTTGGAGAGCACCTGGGTATTTGCATTGATGAATCCTGTGATGCGTAGATTAGAATACGATGGAAAAATCTGCAAGTGATAGAACAAATAGAATATAACATTCCCCCATCTCTACTTCAGTACTGTCCCTGAACTGTGAGATTAGTGAAGGAAACTCTCTTTTCCTGATGCTTCCAGATAAGGTTGACCCCTCAGCTTCAAGGTTGTGTGCTCGTATTTGCAATGTTTATAGGCACGGAAGAGCAAAGCACATTTCACTTAATAATGCCTTCTGTTTGTATTGCCATAGTAGTAAACACTGAACTGAACCGAAACAATACCACAATAGGAATACAAGGGCTCTCCCTTGATTTTCCCTATTAAATGAATTGAAGCAGCTTATATCTGTGTGACACATCTAAAGAGATTACCATGCATCTAGGCTTGGAGGCCTCTGGGCAGGCTAAGTGTTTCAAATACATAAGCGGCAAAGAAGCTAAACTATGGTCATGTAAAAGGAATCCTCAAGATGTGAAGTAATTTATCACAGGTGCTATTTTAAAGTCCATGTTTACATACAGAATATGTACAAAATATTCATCTCTCTTTCCTGTATCTAAGAATTTATGTGTTCCTCCAACCTTGTGAATGAATTTTGACTTGTCTGAATGAATAATAAAGGTTTAATGGCAAATCTTTTAAGCACTTACTGTAGGCAGAATGAGTTAACAAAGCAGGTGCTTTCTCTGTCACCTGTAGGCTTGGCATGACTCTGGCAATGTCAGATATTTGATAAATGCCACAGCTCATTCAAGATTTGGGGTTTCTTAATGACATATAAACTAGCTTTTTAGAATGTTTATCTATGAGAGGAAATCTAAATTGACAAATCAGTGGAGTAAGCCATCTTGGAAGAGGTCAAAATCCAGATACAGGAGCCGGTGTAGTCACAATAGCTTCCTAGCAGCCCAGCAAATGATCTTAGAAAATCTTCTGAAGAGATGCTCTTTCCAAATCCATGTTCTTTCCAGGTTCACTGTGGAACTAAAGTATTTATATAGGTGTAGAAAAGGATGACTTGGAGTTCAACTCTGTTGGTTGGGATCATTATACCATAAAGGAAAAGGTGTGCCAGTATAATTTGTTGTTGGTTTGATTTCAGCAGAGTATACATGACCTTGTGTGAGCATCTTTTTATGGCAATGTCCCCCTTTATCTCTTCTATTGAGAAACCATTTCTTTTCGCTCATACTACTGTGGTTACACTTCATAGCAGAGAACAGCTTTTCTTTTTGTAGCTGCACATCATGAATAACAGCTTTATTTGGTGCCAAATGAGATGCCTTGATTTGTGAGCTTTCCATAAACATACCTGAATTGTTCAATTTCTTTCTCATTGCATAATTTCCATCTTGGCCTTCTGCCTGCTGATGTTCAGATAAAGATTGCATTCAAGTCATTTACAAAAATGCTGTGAAACTATTTGAACGTAGCCTGCTATCAAACATAACAGGGTTGTTTGATTTTTATTTATATGTAATGTAAGTGCTATTCACCATTTTCTTTTAACAGCTGCTTTAACAACTGTCTTGCAGTAATGAATGGTAACAGGGGAAAAGAAAGAGAATTAGAAGTTACGTGTTTAAATGAATACATTCCATGTTCATGGTAGAATGTACCACTGATTATTATTTATAGGTTTGTTTTAATGCTTTTTTGTTGTTGTTTGAGGAAACAAGCAAGGTAGCTTACTGTTTTCTTTTTTCTTCCTTTTCTTTCATGTCCTTTCAACACGGTGATGGATTCCTTACATGTTTATCGGAACTGCTCTGCAAATGAATTGACTTTGATGTAACTTCAATAGGTAAGTGAATTTACCTACATTGCTACAGTATTTTTGCTGCAAAATCTTTATTTAAAATTTATAATGTAAAAGAATTCAAATGAATTTCCAAAACAGCAGTGAAAACATGTGTCATACAGGGTCCAGCAAACAGCAGATTGAGTTGATAAAGAGGGAATCAGTCTGATTCTACCTTTTCCCAGGGAAAATGTGTCTTGCCATATTTTGGCCTCAGTGTCAGGATAAATTTGGCACACGCTTAACTGTATTGTAACATTTAATCTTTGTGGTTAAACCTGGAGAGTTACAATGGAAAAGGAATTATTTGTCTTTGAGAATACTTTACGTTCTCAAGGAATGGAAGAAAAATGGTAAGGAAAAAAAACCCTCTCCAGCCATTAAATTACTGGAGTGTTGTGTTATCAGTAGTGTTCATATATATTGAACTAGGAAGTCCTTAATGAAGAAGATGTCTGAGAAAGGGCAGCAAAGCAAGGTACATAACTGTGGAAAACTGTTTAATGAAATCCCTCTATCCAGTGGGTGAGTGTCCACTGAATAACATAGTTACAATGTCTACTATTACTTTATAATAGTAAATATGATGAGATAGATAATAGCAAAATGGTGTTCCTGAGGATGTAGACCTTTACTAAGATACCTCATGTCCAGACATTTCATGAGGTGGTCTTTCTTGCATGTATAGCAGAATGATTAGAATATATTAATAAAATTAATGCTGTACTTCATACCGCAACCAACCAGTGGAAGATTTTAAGCTATGGTA
The DNA here is from genome assembly GCF_012275295.1 of Melopsittacus undulatus. NCBI lineage: Eukaryota > Metazoa > Chordata > Aves > Psittaciformes > Psittaculidae > Melopsittacus > Melopsittacus undulatus. Next base: position 109,173,657 of record NC_047528.1, on the reverse strand, counting down.
CTTAGTGTTATATCAGCTATCACTATGGCAAAGCTTTATTTTGTAAATATGGACTTCCTGTGTATTTGTCTCTTGTAGAGGCAGGGAGGGAGTGCTGGTGCTCTCTTTATGTTTCAGTTGATGGTTGAACCTGCGTTTGTCCTGACATTGTCACCTCCAAGACCCCAGGCTATGTCCTAACCTTCCCATGCCAGGGCACCTGACTGTGCCCTGGCAAGAAGGATCAGGAGAGGACCCTGGCAGGCATTGGAAGGGTGATCTGCAAGAAAAGCATGTGCATGTTTAGTTACAACCGAGTTTAACTGATTGCTAAAATTGTGTTTCTTTAACTGTTTGTTTGCTGTTACTGACACTTCATAGCTGCAATGAAGGGTTGCAGTTCCAGTACAGGAGCAATAGTTCTGGAGGGTCCCCCATTTGTATGTTCTCCAAACACAGAGCATAGATGTGTCCCATGATGACAATTAGAGCTACATGACTCTGGACAATGTTTCTGCAGCTGCACACAACCAGCTGCAGTATAATGCTGTGCAATACAGATCTTGTAACACTCTTTTGATTTTTTTTAGACTAAGGCATGGAAGAGGAAGAAAAAATGGAGCAATCCTCTTGTTGAGATTGTGTTTTTTGTTGTTGCCAAAAGCTAAATTTGGCCTTTAGTGTGCTCATTTAGCACACTTACAGTATTTACTTTGTCTCACTAGGCAGCCAGTATTTCACAGAAGCAGATATGCCAGTTTGCATTGTTACAATAAATGTTTATGAGAGATGTTAGGAAGGAAAAGATATGCTTTAGAATACTGTGACAGGGAAAGCCACAATAGTATGTAAAACCTGCTAGCTGGTAAGCAGACAGATTATTTTGCTGGTTTATATCAGTCAGATGTACAACTTCTTTCTGTGTATTTGATATATGTGGACAGGAAGAAAGAAGAGTTGAATGTACTGTACTGGTCAATGTAGAATACAATTACTCAACATTTTTTTCATGAAACAACTGTACTTCAGAATGGAGTTGCAGGGCTCACCAGGGAAAGAACAGCTGGTTTCCTTATTAGATTTTGTGTCGTACATAAGGAGGACCATGTTTCCCACTGTCAGAGTGTAAAAGAAAATGAAAGCTCTGGGCATCATCATTAAAATCTTGGAAGTGTAATATGTATCAGTTCTATTTCCACAGTACCCAAATCAAAAGCTTAGTATGAGGCCACTTAGCAAATGAAACCACACTGTTTTCCACACTTCGGATTTTTTGCATTAGGTTTAGAGTGATTTTCTGTTTCAGCTGTGTTCGGCAATATTGTCTGGGATATTGTACTTCTGTACTGAAAAAAGAAAGTAAGCAACTACAGAAAACAGCTTTTGTATGTACTTCTGAGTATCTTCTATGCACTGTGAATTAATGTTAGCAAAAATGTGAATTGGACAAATATGTTCTTTGATCCAAAGAGATAATAGGGAGATGTCTCTCCATCTCTTATTTTGCCTCTCTGCATTTTCATATCTACTAGAATGCAATGCATATTACAGATCTTGAGTTGCACAGTTCCAGCCTTACCATGGGGTTTGCTGAATTAGGTCTTGGAAGGCAGATGTAGGGACTGTGAGAATGATGACCTTAGGCCCACTGTAGGAAAGGATCTGGTTCGAGACCATCTTAAGAACCTGGATGTACACAAGTCCATGGTACCTGATGAAATCCATTCGTGGGTCCTGAAGGAGCTGGCAAATTAAGTTGCTAAGCCACTGTTCATCATATTTGAAAAATCATTGAGACAGGTGAAGTTCCCAATGACTGGAAAAAGGGAAATATAACCCCCATTTTCAAGAAGGGGAAAATTGATGACCCAGGGAATTACAGACCAGTCAGTCTCACCTCTGTGCCTGGCAAAATCTTGGAGCAGATTCTTTTGTGAGGCATGCTAGGGCACATGAGAAACAACAAGGTGCTTGGTGACAGCCAACATGGCTTCACTAAGGGGAAATCCTGCCTGACCAATTTGGTGGTTTTCTATGATGGGGCTATGGAACTGTTGGACAGGGGTAGAGCAGTTGATGTCATCTACCTGGACTTGTGCAAAGTGTTCGACACTGTCCCACATGACATCCTTGTCTCCAAATTGGAGAGACATCAGGTTGATAGGTGGACCACTCGGTGGATAAAGGACTGGCTGGATGGGCACATGCAAAGAGTTGTGGTCAACGGTTCAATGTCCGGCTAGAGACCAGTAACGAGTGGTGTCCCTCAGGGATTGGTGATGGGACCGGTCTTGTTTAACATCTTTGTCAGTGACATGGACAGTGGGATTGAGTGTGCCCTCAGCAAGTTTACTGATGACACCAAGCTGTGTGGTTCTGTTGATACGCTAGAGGGAAGGAATGCCATTCAGAGGGACCTCAACATGCTTGTGAGGTGGGCTGATGCCAACCTCATGAAGTTTAACCATGACAAGTGCAAGGTCCTACACCTGGGCCAGAGCAATCCCAGGCACAGCTACAGGTTGGGCAGAGAAGAGATTCAGAGCAGCCCTGTGGAGAAGGACTTGGGGGTGTTGGTTGATGAGAAACTCAACATGAGGCAGCTTCAGTGTGTGCTCTCAGCCTAGAAAGCAAACCATATCCTGGGCTGCATCAAAAGGAGTGTGACCAGCAGGTCAAAGGAGGTGATCCTGCCCCTCTACTCTGCTCTCGTGAGACCTCACTTGCAGTATTGTGTGCAGTTCTGGTGTGCTTAACATAAAAAGGACATGGAACTGTTGGAACAAGTCCAGAGGAGGCCATGAGGATGATCAGGGGACAGGAGCACCTTCGGTATGAAGACAGGCTGAGAAAGTTGGGGCTGTTCAGCCTGGAGAAGAGAAGGCTGCGTGGAGACCTCATAGCAGCCTTCCAGTATTTGAAGGGGTCCTATAGGGATGGTGGTGAGGGACTTTTCATTAGGGACTGTAGTGATAGGACAAGGGGTAAAGGGTTCCAACTTAAACAGAGGAAGTTTAGGTTGGATATAAGGAAGAAATTCTTTACTGTGAGGGTGGTGAGGCACTGGAATGGGTTGGCCAGGGAGGTAGTGAATGCTTCATCCCTGGCAGTGTTCAAGACCAGGTTGGATGAAGCCTTGGGTGATATGGTTTAGTGTGAGGTGTCCCTGCCCGTGGCAGGGGGGTTGGAACTAGATGACCTTAAGGTCCTTTCCAACCCTAACTATTCTATGATTCTATCATTTGTTCAAAAGGGAAGTTGCAATGAAACAGATACTTGCAAAAAAAAAAAAAAGCCATTATTTGTTCATTGTGCAGATCAGAGGCATCATTCTGAGAAAATAATAGGAAAGAACAGGAAAATTTGGGGGGGGAAGTAGAATTCATAAGTTAGGCAGAGTCTGAATAGATTATTACAATGTCACAAGGGGGCTCTTTGTATTAGCAAATTGGTTGAACAGTCAGAAACAGCAAGTCAGAAGTGATGTTAGGACTGATCGTGTTTGGAGACAGTTTGTGCAGCCCGCTGAAGCTTACTGAAGTAAGCTGGGGAGGTGTTCAAAATGTTTAAATTTTATTGGCACGAGTCTTTTCAAGCATTTCAACATTATAAAATTCAGTGTTCTTCCTGTTTCCTTCCATTCCATATACAGCACAAATTAAAGTTTTTATTATTATTATTACTTTCACTACTACTACTTCAAGTAAGAGCAGTCTGAGACTTTCCATCTTTCTGCTCACAGTGCATGTTAGTTTGTTTCATGGCCAAGCAATTCAGTCCCATAACCTCAGTCCCTGTATTCTTCCTCTTTCCTGTGGCTTAAAGTTGTACTGGATGTGGTCTTATACACACTGAAATTTCTGTAATTCACTACTTCTATTTATATATGTCTATATATACTTATAGATCTGTGGTGTGCCCATATGTATGTTTGCTTTGGTTGCAAAGGATATTATACTTTATGTCAGGAACACGTTGTAGAGAAATACTGAAACATTAAGAATCATGTAGCATTAAATGCCAAGAGGTCACCTGTTGTTTTACCTTGCAGCTGAGACTCCTCTTTCCTTTCTGCACACATGATTCTGTTTTGTTTTCCAAATAACATCTTATATAGGTTCCTACCTAGCAGACTGGCTGCTTGCTGCTTGGTAACTGGGGTCTTAATAAGTTATTATTTATGAGATGCCCAAATAATTATAAGTAAGACTATTGAAACCCATTGACTTCCTGCAGCAGTCTTCAATGCTGTTTCTTTCCAGAACCACACTTGGTTAACACCATGAAAATTTAGTGAGAAACATATAATCTATCCTCAAGTGAGAAGTCATGGTACTGAGACTGTTTAATATGAGGGACTTAATCTGGATCAGCACTTTATATGCTTAGGTTTTGCCTGGAAAGTTAGAGCAATAGCAGTTTAGTCTTTAGATTTTGATACATATTGTGCATCTACATAAAGACACTTTCCAACCATTTCTCTCCAGTCATGTCTGTATGCACATTTGTGTTCATCCTAGGAGAGAGCTACCACAAATGCTGTAAAGACTTCAGTTTCTAATTAAGGAAATACTGGTTTGCAATAAGTCAAACTGGCATTTATACTGTTCCCACTAATTCACGGTAATATCTACCACTGACTGTCATGCTATTTTGAACACATGACACGTGGCATGAGGAAGCTTACTTGATTTCACCAGCCTGAGTGTGGCATGTGCAGTCATAGTTGTGGAGTCACTAGTGTGCTGTAAATTCACAGCCAAGTCTTCTGGGCTGTAATGTCTTCATTTAGAAAAGCCCTTTATTGGAAATGGAGAGGCTTTGTGAATTATTTTGATCAATCCCTCCTATCTGGGTTTTCTCTGGTCCGTTTCTCATTAAAGGTCTATTACAACTTATATCAACATAGTAGATCTCTGTGAACTCCCACTATCTTGCCATTATTTGTTGTGTATTTTATTGACATCTATATTTAAACACTTAATGCTCTTCATTATGCTCTCAGGATCAGTAACAGCAGGCCATCACCGTAAAGCAGCTCAGTGCCATTAGAACTAAGCTACTAACTTATGCTGAACTAAAATAGACTTGAAGATGCAGATGTTGTTGCTGTTGTTTTACCCTTTCCATACTGGTTTCTGTTTCTTTTGACTAGAATGAGTTAAAACTTAGAAACTTTATTAAATATAAGCTGTTACAGTGGGCTTCAGTGTCTGGTTAAAATTGTCGTATGAAAAGCTGACTATTTTGAACTATTTTCTTCAAAATTAAATAAATTATTTGCTTGATATTAGGTGAGATGAAAATCAGGAAAAAATTGATGCATCTACATAGTAAAACTATACTGAATGACAAGCAACACTGTTGTGTCTCAAGATGTATAATCTGGATTTTAGTCTGTTCCTTGTTTGAAACTTCCTTTCTATTAAAACAAATGGGGAGCAAAAAAAAATCTGGCAAGTCTTTGCTAACTCAGAATGTGAATTTAAAAGACAAATGCTTTTACATATCACTTTTTTGAGAACTAGTGTATTGTGGCCAAACTGGGGTATAGAGAAAGTTAAAGGACGAAGACTGTTTCAGAAAGCAAAAAACCCTCCAGAAATAGCAGTAAATGATTTTGTCCCTGCCTCCTAATAAAGCATGTATATTTTTTAAACAAACCATTGGAAATGCTTTTGAAATGTACAGTATGATGCACTGCATACATATTGTACCAGTGGTAACTTCTTTAGAAGGTGACCTTTTCCATTATTTTTTTCCATGTGTAAAATGGACTTATATTAGCAAGTGGCTATATGCAATAAGCCATCCATACTGCTATTATAGACAGTTGTTATAGAATAAGCTATTTGATTTCTTTTTTTGAAAGAAGTGGAAGGGGGAGCACTGGTTACCTTGGGCATTCATAAGCATAAAAATGTAATAGATTTACTCTTGGAAACCTTAAAAAAAGCCCTTGATCACTATTGTTTCAGCCTTGGGATGCTCTTCTGTGTTTAAATAGCAGGGAAAGCAGTGCTAATATCTTTGTTGCTTTTCTAGGCATAATAGTGCTCAGCAATAGAAGCCGTAACATGGCAGAACAACATAGTTCTGCCTTGCTTATGCCTGCTATCTGTTATGTTGCAGATAAATCAGTTATTTTTCTTGTTCTGTCCATAACTGTTTAAAATGTGGGGAAATTTGGGCTTCTGAAATTCCTGATGTTGATTCAGTGGCCTGGCAGTCGCTATGGGAGACTTCTATGAAATAAGTTATCCATCAAATAATACATGTTATAGTTACTCTTTTTCTGTAAGTAAAATCATTAGCTTTTAAATATTTTTTTTTTTCATTTGTGAGAATTGAACACATTAACATCATCCTTCCACTTTACCTCAGTATTTTTCCCATTAAACATTTCTTACCTTTGGGTAAGATATGGAATTTTCTGAGAACGTAATCAGTCATTATGCATGTTTTCATCTTACTGTTTTTTTTAGAAGAGGGACTTGGCATTTGCTTTCAAATCAAACTAGATGCATATACAGGCTCTTGGACTGATAGGATTCTGTGGCATGAACCTCTTTCAGTTCCTTCTCTGAGCATTTTCTGAAAGAAAAGAGTGATAGGCTGATATATATATATGTATATAGCAGTGAGTAAAGCAAATAGTTGGAGAATGGAAGCATCATATTTTAAAAGAAGTAATAGACTGGTATGGACTAATAAGTAATAACTGAGACTTTGGCACCTTTCTTAGATGAGCAATAAAAAGAGCATTCAAGATGAAAAATTAAAGGTGTTATGGAGATGTTGAAAGTGATTTTCTGTTTCTTACTGAGGGATTATGAGAGAGATGAAGGATTCCAGTCTTTGAGAACCGGAGATAGTAATTTCTCTAGCTCTATGGGACATACTATGCTTAGGAACGAAACTGTTTCTAATAAAATCTGAGGCTGAAATATTACCTCTGGCTTCCAGAACTTTATTCCTTTTATCCTCTCAAAGGAATGCTACATTCCAGTTAACCATTGGAGTACCAGAGCTCACCAGTACTTGAAGAGTTATTTGCAATGTATCATCTGTGTATTTCTGTGTATGTTATGTGTACCTGCAGGGTTTTTCTGAGAGCAGGCGTAGAGAGGGAGAAATATTTCTTATCTGTAAAGTTGAATGATAGTCTAATGAACAGCTTACACCACAGAGAAGCCTTGCTGTATGTGTTAACCAAACTATTTTCTCACCATCATTTTGTTGTTAAACAACATTAACTATTGATTATTAACTCATCAAGGGAGAGTTGGGTACTACTTGCACATGCACATTTTAACGGGTCATATGGATGTGAGACAGTAATACTCAAGTTGTGATTCTTCTTTGTGTACTCAAACTATTTCTAATAGATAACACAAATTTTAACCTCCCATGTTGACAGAAAAAGCAGAATCCTGCAGGATTGACACCAACAATATAGGACATTAAGGCTGCAGTCTCCTTACTAGGCATATGTTTTTCCTGGCTTTGCCTGCTTTCTGTTAAATGTCTTGCAAAGACATATTCCAGTACAGAGCTATCTAGAGTGTGAAAACAGTTGTTTAATTTTGAGATAATGTAATACATTTATCCTCTAACTCATGCTATTTTATGTCCTGCAGTATTTTCCCTTTATTTTCATATATTTCCTTTCTAATTTTCTCTCCTTTCTGAGATGTTGTTAGAAATAAGTTGGATGAGTTTTTATTGTTGTGCCTTTTTAAGGTGGGGTTTGTAGCATAATATTTTACAATAGGAATATCTCCCTCGGTAAACATTTTAGAGGGTGTATTGGCTGTGGAATTACTGGAGTGTGTTATCACCATCTTTCGCAGATTACAAATACATCTGAATTACCCTCCTTAGTTTTGGAGCACCATCCAAATCTCATTAAGCTCAACAAAACCCCGTGCTTGTAGGTCACTTTCCCTGAGGCCGGTTGCTTAAGGCAATCTTAGCTAAGGACACACTTGTGAGAATTGCAAAATCACTGTCTTGTCAGTTAAGTGCTTCTGATTCTGTCGTTTCCTCAGTGAACGCTTTTTACTCAAATTGGTTGCAAGTTAAGAATATAAACTGAAGCAGACTTACGGAGATAGCAAGAAAAGTTCGGATGGGGTCTTTAAAGCAAAATCTATAAACTTTAATCAATTTCTAGTTTGGTTTTATCGTTATAGTAAGTACAGCAGCCATAATTTGCTTTCCTTTGGTGTGCTCGGTTCCAGTGCTGGAGACGCTGCTCTAAATCAGTTGTATTTGTCTGTGTTTGTTTTTTGCTTCAGATTCATTTGTCTCAGGAAACGTCAGAAAAAGACAGTGTCACCCTATAACAGTTTGCAGTCACTTTTCACAGTTGAAAATACTTGTTAGCATCACAATGGCAGTAAGGAATCAAGCTCTTCTTAACTACTAAGTTTTCAGCCCTAGGTAGTGTGTGTGACCAGCCTTTGTTTCCCCGGTGAAACCCGCCTTAGGGTTCAGAGATAAGAAAGACAAGGTATAGCATTTTGTCAATAATCCTAAATGCAGAAGGCTGCCTTTTGTAAGCGAATTTAAATTCCAAATGGAAGAGAGCATCTTATTAGTTTGCTGATTCCTTCTCTCCTGGAGTTGTAGACTTTGCTTGAAGGACTCTTCAACTGCAACTAAGTGAAGGTTTTTTATCCCATGAAGTAAAGATCCCTTCTAAAAGAAACCCCAAATTTTGTGAGGAGTTGCTAATTTGGTGTAGTATTCTGAGAAAGGAAAGGGGAATATGGTGGGGAAGAAGGTCTGGGCTTACTTTTCTTCAAAGATTAGAAGTCAGGCAGGGTCTCTCACTAGATTTGTCATAGTTCAACTGACACAGAAATGTATTTTAAAAGGGGAGCTCTGTAAGTTTTTGTTAGTTTATTGAATAAATACCACATATATTTAGAAAACTGACTGAATTAGGAAAGACTTTGTTGCACCTCCTTGATTCTTAAATGCAATGGAGATTTTCCTGCAGTAATTCTATATATTTATTGTACCGCATCTAAATCGTGACTCAGATGTGGCATTTCGTTGGAGTAAGTACATAATTAAAGCGCAATGTGTAATAATCCTAGAACTTTTTCAGGAGGAAAAAAAATAATCCACAGATTTGTCCTAATTATAAAAAGAAAGAACCGAACACAACAAATTATCTTAATTAGACCTTTCCAATGCTCTTTTAGAAATGGTTTTTTCTTTAATGAACATGAACAAACTACTGACTTTTCTTTAACCCTTCATATTATAGAAATTGCTTCTCTTGCACCAGAAATAATAGTCGTGTGAGTTCATCATTATGTGGAACTTTATAATTCAGTTACGGAATACTTTATCAGAGCTATAGCTTAATAGGTATTAAATAGCAATGGTTCCTTTATTAACTGACAGCTTTAAGAGCAAAATCGCGGGGAATTATAAAAGGTAACTTGCAAATCAGTTATATCCTCACTGTTCCACTACACCTGGAGAAAGGATGTATCTGAGAGATATTTTGATGGAGTAAGGTGCAGAAATTATAGCTTGTAGCGGTGTCACTGCAGGGAAAAACTGTAAGGCGGTGACATGGGGAAGCAAAGGTGACCTGAGTCATCCCTTGGCAAGCTGAACGCCTTGAGGGCATGAGGGAGTCCCGGTCTCCGGAAGGGGTCAGTGCATACCAGGGAGAGCCTCCGTCCTACCACCGAGCTGGAAACAGCCAGCCAGATCCAGAATCGCCAAGTGTATTGTCATTTGCAATACCTTCTGCCTGTGTAATGATAATGCCCTTAGCAATTTCACAGTGAGGAGGGAAAGCATTTATTTAATCAATTTGAAGGCTTGGTTATGGCTTTCTGATGCAAGTCTCTATGCAGAGGGACAGGTGAGGAAGACTCAGATTAAGGTGAGCTACGTATCAAAATTCCATTTGCAGTCAATAAGGTTAATAGAACCAAGAAAACATCTTAAAGCAGAGATCTCCTGGCTGGCTTACTGAATCTTTCAGACTGCTTTGACTATACTGACTAGATCTTGTTTGACTGTCATAGGAACATAATCACTGATCTCACACTTTGACCTGTCTACATTTTGCTCTGAATCCCATCAGCTGACTTCAGTAGGATTCAGTTGTGTCAGCACTGACTATTATATATTAATAATATTATCTTAGAAGCCATTGCATATTCACTTCTTCCATGAGTTCCACCTACCTAGGAGTGAGTTTCCCTTAAATCATATTTGCCAGTCCTATACAGATGCCTTAGATATGCCCAGGCATCTAAAATGGTACTGGGCACCCATATTTTAGGGTATTCTTTTACCAGTAGTTGCAAAGAAGTAGTAGCAAAATAAAAAGCCAACTTGTCACTTCTGGTTTTATAGGTCACAAATGCAAGTCCACCACTGTACTTTCACTGAAGATACTGGGTCTTTTATATTAGACAGATAAGTTTTAGGTATACAAATTTGAAGGACGACAACTGTATTATTACTAAAATAGTCCATATTAATAAAGAGGAAACATCAATTCTTTCAAAGTTGCTCCAAGACACAACTATTCTTATCTGCTTAGCTGAGAAACCAGAGTAACACTGGCTACCTAGATTGTCCTCCAGCATCCTTAATCAGCAATGAAAAGGTTATAATCGTCATTTCTCCTGAACTAATGGCATCCTCGGTTAAATCATAAAATGCTATAATCAGGACAATATGAAAAATTATAGTTGTTTTCCCTCTCCAGCTGGTGGCTATCCTGAACTGTATGTTTAGCCTGCTTTTGTCTTCGCGTGGATAGTTTCACAGTGCAAAGTAAAGGCCCTGCTGGTTCTGCCTCAAAATGCACAATAGGCAGTACACCACTACTGCATGCGCCTCTGGTTAGTTCATACATGCAGTTCTGAACAGCCTGTAGCTAGAAAGAAGTACAGATCAGGCTAATGTTTACAGAAGTATAGAAACAATGAATTGCTCTCTATATGCAGGGACTTAGCTCTGTGGGATAGATGAAGCTGTAAGCTTACAGAATGTTTGAATGGGATGAAGTTGCAGATGGTTTTATTCACAGTGAATAGATATGTAAAAAGGGATCTTAAAGTCATTTCTGTTTAGCTCTGTTGGAGCTAAACAAGAACAAGGAAGTACATTAAGCACCGAATCGGTTACGTGGAAGCCTGGTTTCTCCCTCCCCAAATGGTAACACAGATTTGGAAATCATATTCTGGTAGCACTCAGGAAAAATTTACTGCCAACTGTTTGGAGTCCCTTAACAACTTGATAGAGATAGGGTTAGCTGTCTAGATATTCTTTATACATTTCACTTCAATTGAATTAGGTTGATTAAAAAGCACAAAACAACTGTTTTGTTTATTTTTTTTAGACATACTTGCAGCATCTCTGGCTTTTCCCCTTTTTTCTGGAGCACCACATAAGCAATGATTTTGTGTTGATGCTGCTATTAGAAAAAGCTTATGAATTTGCATGGGTTCTGGCATTTTTGTCCACCTTTATGGTGTTTTTTAATGCAGTACAATGCATAAAGAGCCTTCTGTTCTCCTGAAGATCTTTTCAAAAGCTTTCTTTTCAGCTTTAGTATGACTGTTTCAGAGATGGAGAGAGATTTAAATAGTCATTCTGATGCTGAACACTTATTTAACATGTTGCAGCTGATCCTGGTGGAGTGCTGTGTACAACTTAAGTATCAACAGTGGGGTTTCAACAGAGCTCAGAGTTGCTGCAAATTTCAGTTCTTGGCAAGAATGTCAATTTTATACGTGCCAAGTGTCTGTTATTTAACCAAGCAGAGGAGATTGAGTTACTGTAGCAGAAGCAAGATGTATGATTCATGTTTGCATATCCTCCTTCAAAACAGAAACAAAGAGGTTTCACTTTTAACACATCATGATTCTCTCACTAGCCTTTTCCCATTCACAGTGCCATGATTTGGCAACAGAAATTCAAACATTAAATATTTATTCACTTATTCAGTGTGATGGGCAGCAGAACATGCTGCCAGGTACTAGAAAAAACTAGCTAGGACCAAAAACTGCAGCAGTGTAGTATGCTTTTTAAACTTGTAGAGCGATACTCTGTGTTGTTAAAATTCTCCACTATCAAATACAGTTTATTTTCAATAAGAGTTTAAAAAATCCTATGTAAAAAAGCAATAATAATTTTAAATCATTAAAGTAAAAAATATAAATAAAAGCTATTTTTGGGCAATTATGCTGGGAGTGGCGGTGATGAGTTTTGGCATACTTAGGGTTAGGGTTTTTTGGCTAATTCCTCCTTTTGCCTGATTGCCTTTCCAAAAGATACGTTTTGGGTCAATTTGGATTTGATGCTGTTCCTTTAACACTCTATCTTAAATCTGCAGCTACTGTCAGAACAGATCAGAGGAGCGCCCTGTTTAACCCAGTTTTGTCAGCGTGCCACTGAACACCCTGACTGCATCCGCACTCAGGGCACTGCACGCTCCCATCTGTGTCAGCTCCCTGCAGGACATTCAGCCATTCATTCACCTGGCTGCTGCTGCCTGCCAGCTCGGCTTGGTCGAGGTTCTTGAGAAAATGGTGTTCATAGGACTTTATGAAGTTTCCTACAGAAATGCTAATACGATTTCCCTGGTTCAGCTGTCCTAGCTGAGGGTGGCTGTTAATGCCTCTCAGCATATAATGAAGTGGGTATACACGCTATTAACTTCAGGACAGAGATTAGTTTTTCTGTAAGAAAACTCAGCGGAAAAGAAACTTTGGTGTATGTTTCATTTCTGGTTCCAGATTAATATTTGGGGTGGCTACTGACAGAAATTCAACCTAAGTGTGTCTGGATAAAAAGTTGGGCTGCAATAGCATAACCTGTGCTGTCTGCTCTATGGCTTTTCCCCTGTTATGGGGTATGTGTGCAGAAATAACTGTGAACCTAGCCTTGAATCTCTGGTAGCTTTGTATGATCAGAGAATCATGCAGTTACCAGCGCTGAATCAGTAGGTGCCGGTGCATGTCGTACATGAATATGCCCTGGACAGGTCACCTGTGCATAAGTGACACTGCCGTGAATCACAGAAACATAATAAAAGTAAAGTCTCTTCAGTTCATTTGTAGCTAGCTGTATGACATTCATTTTTGCTACTTTGAATCAAAATCCCCAGTATATTTGTTGGATTGTTAATGGTCCAATAGGTCTATGGGATAGCATTTCCAGTACTTTGTCAGGCACGCTTTTAAGATTAAACAGTTCTAGTTAGTCTGAAACTCCGAGGTAATTGTAAAGGTGACTTGATTTAAAACAAATACAGCAGTTGTGACCAAATAACAGCACTCGTTTTGTATTTCATCAAAACTTTGCAGTATTTAATGTAGGATATTATAGTTCACCTTAGTTCACCACTTTTGACCTTTGTGTCAAAAAATGTTTGTTGTTGACTTTTGGGTCTAGAAAATAGGATAGGAAACACAGTGAAAACCAGTTTGATATAATTTTTATATGATGTTTCAGATGGGATCACATAGTGACAACATGGGGGAGGGCAACTGATATGGATTTTATCAGCCATACAGGGCTATTCATAGGAGTCAGGTGTCTAGTCTGGGTAAAACAGACAGCATTTGGCTTTATGGATACAATTTCCAAATAAGAATATCATAAGTTTGTACAAAAAGTTCTTACTAGTTCTTCTGTACCCAAAAACTTAAGCTGAAATAATCTGTTCATTGAAGTTATTCTTACAGAGCAAAGCAACCAGAATGTTTAAATGCTTTCTGAAGCAATTGAGAGGCAATATTTTGTATTGGAAAGGGAATATCCGTAGGTAGAACAACTGTGGGCATTCATATTTCATGAAACTTCCCAATGATTTTTTTTGCCAATTTACTTCAGAGTTTTGTTGATCTTTTTTGTTACTAATATACAAAAAGGTTGATTGTTAACTTCTTAATATTGCTTGAAATAAAAATTGGATCCGAGCTTCTCTTCTGGGATTGTGAACAGCAATAGCAAATGGATAAAGCAAAAAAAGAGTTCTGGTTTATTGCATACAAGGATGTAAATTGAGTGGGTCATGGGAGGGCAGAAGTAAACAGGAAAGTTTGCATGCTGGTAATATCAAAATACCAAAGCAGGCTTTGTTGCCTAACTAAGATGAAATATGTATGTTCTCTTTTTTGCATTTCCCTTGTGAGATATTTCATTACCTTTTTATTTTGCATTTTAGGTTTTTTTCCAGGTTCTCTACTATTTTATCATAAATATGGTATTATATTGATATTATGATATTTTTTTCATGATAATCAGGCTTCAAAAATAATTTCAAAGGTTAAGTTTTCAGCGGGTATAAACTGCGAAGTCCTGATTTAAATCTGTGTCCTTGAATCTGTCATGAAATTGAAGCTATGAGCTATTTTTTCTTGAATATTTCATTCTAGGGAGAAAAAAAGCTAATTATATATTATATGGTACTGAGATATTTGGTTTGAATTCTTTTAGAGGAGGAAGAGGGATCATTTTAGTGATTAGAGCTGCAGAGGTAAAGAGAAAAGTAAGGGGAAATGGCTCCAGTAATGCATAAAATCGAGGAACTGAAAAATAAAGGAACACAAAGGAGACAAGAGTTGAAAGAAAAAAATGATAAAGAAAACCAGCAGATGGGGATTCTGAGGAAACCAAAGAAGTAACAGAAATAACCATGCTTTGTTTTCATGTACTGCTTGGCCTTAAAGCTGTGTTAGGCTAAAGTGTCCTTTTTATCAGAGCAGTGGGTGTTGCAGAGATTATTTCAGTGGCGAGTCTGTACAAAGATGAATGTGCTTCTGTTTCCCTCTGCTGATTAGCACAGTCCCAAATGGCAAGTGTGATAAACCCTGGTCTTTTGATGCCCCTTTTTTCTCTTCAACGCAAAGACTTTGAGATCACAGGGTATTTTTTTTTCCCCTAACAAGACACCGGTGTTTTTTCCTGAATTCTTTATAAATCAGATTTTTAAAATGCTTAAGACGGTGTCCTTACATTTCCTGTTTCCATGGAATCTATAGGAGGTTTAAAGTATTCCAGGATGCCCTGCCAGCCCTTAAAGCCATTATCAGATTTTCAGTCTCTTGTGTCTCACTTAGATCTTCTGAGGTGTATTGCATAGCTGTTTTCAGTTGAGCAACTCTGCATGAGAAGCTCTTAAATGATGCCTTCTAAACTTCCTGTATTCCTTTGATTTCACGCTGGGTCTATTTTTTGCATCTTACTGACATTTGTCATTCCCTTGAGGCAAGTGCTACAGCATATACAACACCCACAGCTAGATAATCATAAGCTTGTTCATGTGACTACTTAAAGCAAAGTCTTTCTTAAAGCAAAAACTGAAGGAAGTGGTCTTGTAGTTAGTGCACTGAGATAGCATCAGAGGGAGGGCAGCTGTGCAGCATAAGGACTGTTTATCCTGTTTGCCCATTTTCTTTTTTAGGTAGCCTCTTTTAAACCCACCTTTCCCCATTTTTTGTTTCTAGATAACCTCTCTTAAACCCACTTTTCCTAACCTTTCCCTCAACTTGTCCAGGGTCACTGCAGTGCAGCATGCAGACTCACAGGACAGCTACATTAGTGACTGTTCTCCTCCCTGCCATGCATGAAGACAAAACATGGTCATGTTTCAGGCAGGACTTGGGCCATTTTCTTCAGAGGAACCAGGCATTGGACCTGAGAGCAGATGAGTCGGAAATCTTGGCTGACTGGTTTCTAGTTTGGCATAACAAAACAGCAGAGCTCAATAGAGTAAACCTCCTGACCAAGGAGAATATAGTGGACTTCAAATCTCTGCTGTAATGCTGATGCTTGATTTTCCTTCTTTCTTTTTTCTTTACTTTGAATGTAACTAGTGAAAGGTTTTCATTTTCCACAATCCTTTTCTGCATCATGTATTTCAAGCATTCCCTTGTGAGCTGTAAAGCTGAACAACCAGTAAGTTGCTTGTTAAGCAGTGCTAAAGCATGACATAGCTTCTGTGTGCACTAATGTATTTGTTCTGTTTATTTCATTTTAAATGTTCATCTAAAATTTAAAAGGAGGATAAAACATAGCAAATAAAAGCATACAGGAGACCAGAGCATAAGAAAGAGGTGATTAGAGTCTCTGCAGGACTAGAGAACAGAGATTTGACTTTTGGAAGAGCAAGAAAATTACAGTTTGGGGCAGTGGTACTACAAAAAGAGCTATGACAAAGGCGGTTTGTCATGAAATATGGGAAGGCTATGCTAGACAGCCTGTAATTATGAGCAAGTTTCCGTGTTTGGCAGCAGTACCCTCTGAAAATGTTGCTGCATCCATTGTTTCTTGCCAGGCTATGGAACACTGGCTCCCTCAGGTGTGCTGGCAGACGTGTTCATAGCCTCACGCTGTGAGCCACAGTTCGGTTCCACTGAGCAGTTATACAGTGCATATTTAGGAAGGACACAAGTGAAGATGTGGTAGATTAGGCTGCCTGAGCTGTGTCACGGTGTGGTCACAAACTACTGCACTGTGCTAGCAAAATGAGAGAAGGAATGGGAGGGAAGCAGCAGCTGTTGCACAAGCTCTGTAGCTGTTGAACTCAAGTGTAGATATTTGGTGCCTTAGTGCCAGGATGGCCTTAAGTGGTTGGAATTGAATATTACTGAGTATTTCCAAAACCTCTTTACACTTCAGGTGCAGCAGATTACCAGACTTACTGTTCACTGCCTTCTGGCATGAAAAATGAACTTCCCACCTCTTCCATCTTACGCTTCCACATGCTTGCCCCTTCCCTTCTGCCATGCCAGGGCCCATGGTTGGGGCCAGGGGATGTGGGCAGCAGTGTCGTGGCCGCTGTGATGTTGCAGGGACTGGTACCCACTGCTCTGGCCTGGCTATGGTGGGGCAGTGGGGGGCCTGGGCTTGCCACCAGGCCCTGACAGCTTCTTGGTGTGCTTTGAATGATTCTACCTTTGCATCCATATGGTATAGAAGTGATCTAAAACCTGATTGTATCTATATATGAAGTCTTTTTATTTTAGTCCTAATTATCTCCCTTTCCAAAAGAATTTTTGGGATGTTGTAGTTACGTTGTCCCTATATTCCCTGAAATGATCCCCATTGTTTCTAAGAAAGGTTAGTTTCTTGTTCATGTGAGCCATTGATGCTGACACTTCACTGGGATAATGTTCTACTTGCTGTTAAAAACAATGCATAAGGGTATTGGATGTGACCCAGCATTTGATGGGAAACCTTGGAAGAGCATGCAACAGTTTGCTGGTGTGCTGTTGAAAACCTAAGTAGCAGTCACAGATTTTGTCTGGGGTTTGCTGCTAGCTAAAGCTCTCTGGAAAAGAGGAAATAATCATACGACAAGGTCCTTTTACGCAAAACACTGTTCAAGCAGTAACTGTTATTCGCATGCCTACCAAGTAAGAATAAATGCTCTCCTTCACTAGAATGAATCCTGATTGCTGAAGCAAATAAGAGCAAAGCTGAACCAAAATTAGGGCCAGGGCTGCTCAGGTAAACCCATTAAAGGACAATAAGAATGGCATAGAACAGGCAATGGAAAATTGTAATTAATTAGTGTTAAAACATTGTTAAATATTTCTATTCACTTTTTCTTAAACTATAATGGGCTTCACAGGGAGGCAGAGCCCTTTTAAACGTGGAAGGTTAATGGAATAAGAAATTCTGTTTACTTGCAGTGGATGAAATCTACACAGCCCATTGGAGTCAGTAGAAGTTCAGTTATTTAATTCAGTAGGGTCAGGTTTCTGCTGTTAATAATGACCTACTGTATGCTTGGACACCTTTTCAGTACAGGAATTAGCTTCCACTAGTTAAATGGTTTTAATACTTGCAGAAATCAAGTGTAATCATTTGGCAGCTCTTTGTATGTGTGTATGTAATCATTTGGCAGCTCTGTGTATGTGTATATGTTGTACCTATGTATGATCGTTTTACTTCCTAAATCATACTATTTTCTGGTAACCAGCTAGTGCCGACAGCAGTAAGATAAACCAATTTAATGCAATAATGTAGCTGTCTCCAGCACAGGTTTTCCCTATATTTTGTATCTCGTGAAGAAGAAATAAAGCTATTCTGCAAAAGTGCAGGAGGAAAGCTGGGTTTCTTTCAGTTTTGAGTAAGGTATTTGTCCATGGATAATCTTTCTCACTGTGTTGGGTGTAAATGCTAAATCCCAGTTTGAGCTGGGATGTTATCACAGCTTTTCAGTTTATGTCCTTTTACAGTCTGCCTTTTACACTAAATTGACTATAAAACAGAAAAAATAAAACAAAAAGCACTTTCAGTATGCCAAATGGAAACTCAAAATCTTCCAGAAGGAGTAAAATTCTTGAAAAGTAACTCTTAAGTGGAAGGGGGATTTAACAGTTTTAGGTCAGCATTAAAACAATGGAATTGCACGTTGATTGATACTGCCATGTTTAGAAAGCTGACGAAGAGTTAGCTATTGTCAGAATTATGCCTTGAAGGGTTTAAAGTCCACTATCCAATGATCTCGTCTGCATTTGTCATTAACTTGGGCTTTCTCACTGTCAAATCCCTTAGTGATGCGTTTCATTTCCTTCATCCTGATTTTCCAATATTCTCCCTTTTTTTTTTGTCAAGTGAGCAGTTTTACAGCATCTCAGATGTAATTTCTTTCATGTATTCTGTGAATTGCCAACTTTAATTTCATTTGACTGTCTCTTTGATAGAATTTTCTCTACACTGCAATTGTTTTTATAATTCCAGATGGGTAATTATGGGCTAGATGGCAATGCTTTGGGGGAGGCAGGAGAAGTAGGTAGTGTGCATAGTGAGCAGGGATTTGAAAATGCTATTGAGATTGGCAGAGAAATGGAGAAAGGCAGAATCCTGTGAGAAGAAGTTGCTGTGCCTTTTATTTAGCTTTAATTCAAATACATGAATCTCTCTATGCTGGGCTTAGAATGTGAGATTGTACAGCTAAAAATACAGCAGTGATGTGTACAAGAGGAAGAAGAAAAGGCCTAGCTTTTCCTGAGGGATGTGAAGGCTCTTAAGTCTTCCCATTTTCCTAGATTCTTGTCATCTGTGTGCTCCAAATTAAATTGGAATAATAAATAAAAAATCCACTGTACAGCAGGGCAAAGGTTTCTTCTGTAGATCTGTCTTGTTAGCAAGTGTTACACTTCTCTGTGGAGATGCTTACCGATTCCTGCTGATTCATTATGGCAGGAGTGGCTCGTTAACTCTTGCCAGAAAGATGAGTGACAAGTGTGGCTTTCTGGTGAGAAAGAGCAGAAGGGCTAAGACTGACCTCAATGCAGCGGGTATGGATTTTATTCAGAGCAATGTGGGATGCTGACACGGGAAGTAGATTTGGCTTTTATCAAGCCCAAATTGTGTTTCTGAAAACTTTTCAAGCAGCTGCTCAAACATCCTGATCTAATAAGATACAGGCAGACAAACTGCCAGTTCAGCTAGCACAGGGAGAGGGGCTTGAGCACAGAACTTGGAACAGCGCTTCCTGCTCTGTGAAACGTTTGTCCTTTTGGCAGCTTGCTTGATGGGATCGTTTGACTTCATATATCTAAGTGATTTATATGGGTTGGATCTGTGGCACAAAGCTCAACTGTATGGAAGCTTTGTGGGAGAGCATAATTTGATCTTGCAGAGCAGGAATACAATTTGTAATGTAAATTGTGATAACGGTTCCAGCTTTTGTAGTTCATTGATTTACTTATAAAAATGTGTGTTTATATATATATATAGTGTATGTATAATTACAGTGTATGCATGTATACATTATAGTGTATGCATATATATACGGAGCCCACACTTCTCACTTTTAATGTGCTGTTCCTTCTGCATGTTTTATTACGGTTGTGCACATGATGCACAATGGAAATGTATTCTGAAAGGGCACAAAGAAACCTCTCAGTGCTGAGTTTGTGTCTTGTTCTCATGCTTAGAGTTTGAAAGGAATTTTTCCTACAACAAAAGGGAAGTTTTTGGTTCTCTTGACAGTGTGAACATTGGCTTGCTTTCATGAGCTCATCAAGGTACGTTTCAACTAACAAGTTTACTGGCTTTTCAAGTACCCATGTATACTCTAACCTTCTGCTGTCTGTCTGTAACTGAATACTTCAATTGCTGAAATATTTTAAGTAACATTTGTAAGCCTATGCTGTATAGGATGGTTTTTTACTTATCCTGCTATATAAAGAGGGCCAAACGAAATGGCATCGCAGAAGTTCCTTTCATAGATAATCACCTAAAGATGATACTGGCAAAGAGTAAATGAAACAAAAATTAAATCAAACCAGGATATTTGAACTTTCAAAGCTGTAGTTCCATAGCTTGCTTATTGAGACAGAAAGTAGGGCAGCTATTTATTTCAGTGATAAAATTGAATGGCTTTCTTAAAGTTTCAACATAGCTTTCAGATCTCATGGCACATCCTGCTATGTTCTAATAGTTTCTGAATAGGCAAGATTCTTACAGTACAAAACCATTGCCTATTGTTGCTTTCTATGCATAGGGGGAGAAGAAGGAATACAGTAGTTGCTTCAACACTTATCTGATGCTTGCTACTATTAAAAGATTTCCATTAGTCCAGCAAATTGTAATTTTCCTCTATGCTTCCCTTGGTCTATTTAATAATAGAATAGGCTATCAACAGATAGGCTGCTTAGAGAATGTGATTTGGCTTTCAATTACCCTGCATGTTGTAACATCACCTAGGAATTAGTTAAGATTTCCATTAAAGTTCACTTAAAATATTTGTTTAGCTACATGTAAATACCTAATTTGCACTATGCTAAATGGTTTATTTCTGTTTTAACTACTACAGTATACCCCGAAAATTACTCTTTTCCTTTAGTATGTTGCTTATTTCAGCGCACCTTTTTCACGTGTGTATTTCCAGTTACAATAATTCATCCGTTTTGTACACAGTTTTAATCACTTGAAAGTCTGAATTAGTCTTTTAATTATTAATAAGGTAAAATCCATTGATTTTCTCCAGTTGTTCAAACACGAGTCTGGCCTAATCCTGCCTCAGGCTTGAGGAGCACTGAGATGAACAGCAAATCCTTGAGCTAAACATTCATTTCATGGGATTTAAAGGGGGGGAAGGGGAAGGAAGGCATCTCTCTTTTTTCTCCTATGACCTTTTCTTTTAGCTTTTTCCATATTCTCATATGCAAGCATATATTTGAAAGCCATAATTTCATGATGCCAAAAATAAGTTGAAACAGAGTAGTTTGAAAAAATTCTTCAGAAGCAAGGTTATTGCTTACTTAAGTCTACTCAATTTATGTGACTGTCTGAGCAACTGATAAAAGTAGACCTGTGGTGCAGAAAGCTTTACTACTGAGACTGAGAAGTTGTAGAGATAATAGGTGAACCTGCGAGTGTTCTAGCACATAAAAGTGCATCAGATACTGCAGGACTTGTGTGCTGTGTTAATGCACATGTGTATGTGAGGTTTATCCTATGATTAGTGTCAGATTTTCTCTTTTGTGTGAAGGACTTTTTTCACTAAAGCCTCTGGCTCAGCTGCAGCTCTGTGGTTTGATGCAGTTTTGTCACAGTTTATTTCTTTAATTGATGTGATCCTCCTTGTTCTTTACATGTGACCCTAATTACTAAAACTTGGCATCTATCCATCCTACAGGAGTAAAATAATTTGCTTTACTCCTTTGTCTTTTATCTGTTTAGTTTTGCTTTACCTCAGACTCCCTCATGTTGTATTATACCATAAGAAGTCTCTTCTGTAAGATCTGAATCCATGCTGAGGTAGCTTTACAGGAAGAGGGGGTGGGGGATAAAATTCAGCAAACAAAGACTGTGGTTAGAAACCCCCATGATTTATTGATCTAAAAATATGTAATTCAAAGCTGTTCTTGATGCTTTTCTAGAAAACAGTGCAAATTTCTGAGCCTTAATGCGCTGTTTTCAGAATTTTTAGCCTCTGAACAAATTATTTCAACTCAGAGTCCCTGATCTTAGGCACTTAATTCCCAAAATGATATAAGCATTTCAGAAAGCATCCATGAATATAACAAGTTCAAAGTGGCAAGTATCAGTACCTCAGTTGTGCACAGGAAGACTGTATCCATCTTCTGTGAAGAGAAATAGTGTTTTTCAGTGCTGCCACTAAAGGAAATCCTCCTCTGGGACCTTGTTAGGTGCTTTCATGTGAGGACCATTTGACCCACTTCTGAGTAGTGAGCAAGCTTAGAAGGCAGTAGTTGTTGGGGGTATGCCTTTGGCTGATCTCCTCCCCCTCTTTGCAGTGAGAGAGAACCCTCAGTGGAATATATTAGGGATAATAACAGGGTAAAAATGTCAGTTGAAGAAGGGTGATGGATGGAGGTCCTAGCCAAAAATAACAACAATAATAATAATAATGATAATAATAAACAAAAAAATCTCCAAAAGCTGTTTCTCTTTACCATGAAGACAGCATTAGAATAACATCATCATTCTTTTTAAAACATAGAAAAAGCATACTTGTAGAACTAATCTCTGCTTTAATAACAAATAGTAGTAGTTTCTGAATATCCTTAATATTGACTTTTAAATTAACCCCAAATTTCCCTTTAACATGATGAGATCAACTTAATTGAACTGAGATATACACTGTTTGAAAGAAAATTGATTGGTTTTGTCTGCATGTTACCAACAAAGAAAGGAGGAGTGCTTATGGAGAGTGTATGTTTACACTATCTGAGGACAAGGTGTTATAAAACCCAGTTTTATGACAGGGAAACCATAAGCAAAATAATTCAGAATACATATCTTTAACAGATCCTTCCTGTCTCATATCTAAGACAAAAGAAAAAAAACCCTTTCAGCTATAATGCTGTTTCTTACCTTAGACAAAATACCTGTTATTTTTCCATCTTGACAAGTGGATTCCTTTGCCAAATACAGTAATTTTGGTTGTTCAGTAGGATGACTCCATTGTAAGGTGGCCAGTTTGAAACCAGTTATATCTATTTTCTCTTAAGATACTGAAGATCTACAAAACCTATTTAGTTTTTTTTACATGTTACAGCAGGCCTTCATGCAGGTACCAATGTGTTCTGCATTACAAGATTATTGTACTTGTGTCCTTGGGAAAGCTGGTTTTGATGTATGTTTTCTTCCCCAGTCACCTCTAAATATGCAAGAGTGGATCTGCAGCATTACATGTGGAAGAGATCAGGAATAAGTGACTTCTGAAAAGAATTATTCATCTTAAGCCATGTATAACTACATGAAATACGAAATAGTCTCCTTTTGGGCCATGTGGGTTCCTCATAGATAATCTGACTCTGTACAGAACACATGTATAACTGTATTAAGAGAGAAGCCAGAGAAACCAATTAGATTGTTGTGGCAAGTAGAAAATAAACAAGAGAGCACTGTTTATAAAACACAAAATTTCTGTTATTCCGTTGTGCTTGGAAGTCCACTTAAACATTGGCTCTTTGGGTCATTTTTCAAGGTTTTATTTGTATTGTTGGAAAAAAACTGGAAACCAACAGATGAATGTCCTTAAGAAAAATTCTTCCCCGGCATCTTCTGAATGCCTGTCAGTACCTTTCACATAATGGTAAGCCTGCAAAACCCACCCAAAGGGATAAAACCAGAATGCAGAGGCAATGATGGGCCTGAGGAATCCAACAGGATGTAAGATGAAGACATCTGTAGCTGAATAAAGATGCCGCCTTTAGGAGATTATCCTGAAAATGATTGCAGCTGCCACCAGAGAGCAGAAGTGCCAGATGCTGCCATTGCCCCCGGGGAACTGGCTGTGTGTGATGAGTTGTCCGAGACAGGAGACTTGGAGGAACAGGCATCCTTCTCCAGATCTTACAATAAGAAATCAGGCTGTGATAGCCCTTAGCCTTTGTCACCAGTAAGGGAAAACTTGCCTTAGGCCTCTTGCCATCAGTTATCTTTTTCTGGCATTCCTGATTTGTGGGAAATGACTACAATGGCGCTTTGTATGATTGGTTAAAGCTGTTTGCACAGACTTTGAACTGAAAATGTGTGTTGCTCCTTAAAGTGTTAGGATTTTAATTTGTTAATTATATATCTTATACCTTTGAAAGGGAAGTAGCTACGTTTTTATAGTAGTGGTGGTGTGTCATGGCAGGAAAATCAAGTTGTTTTATTGATTAAGTGTAGCACTGTTCAGTTTCTGTACAGGAAGCAAGTATGAAGCTGTGTGCTCTGTGAAACATTAGAAGTAAGATCAGAGAAAGCTGAAGAAGCTTTCCAGCAGCTGGCGAAACTGAGAAGCTAACAATAGCTTCTAAATGTAGGAACAATCTTCTGAGAGAAAAGTTGCTGCAGTTGTGGGCTTGTTGCAAGAAAGTTTTGTTCAAGTTTTCAAATGAGATTTTTTTATATCTGCAGGTATCTCACACTCATCCTTTCAGTCTGAACATAACAAATAGCATGGTAGAAAGTTGGTTCAATATTCACAATCAATTTAATAGCAACTTTCCAGAAACTAACTGAAAATTGTTGCCATTGTGAAGAAACAGTGATTTTTCTGATTACTTCATCAAATCTTTGAAGAAAATATACTTACTATAGCCTTTGCCTTTATGTAACTATCTTTTTTACCTCTTTACTTGCTAGTACTAAGAAACTAGTTTTCTGGTTGTCTGTTAGGAAAGGTATTAAAGCAATTAATTTAGTGCCTTTAAAGCAGCTTGGCCTCCTTTTATTCTTTAATGCTAGGTCTTTAAAAGTGAAGAAAAAAGCAAAAGTCCAAACACTGTGAAGAAAAGCTTGAAAACATGAACTCAGAGGCATAGAAAATATGTTTTCTTAATTCTTACCTTTGACATGTATCAAACTTTTATATAAAATGTATAATTTCACAATTCTGAGGCAAATTCTGTGATTTTGGCACACGTTTCATGATTTTGGAATGCTCACACAGACAGTGAAGTGCTGGCTTGTAAAGACAACTTTCTTGCCTAACTCTACCAAATGTTCAAAATTGTTTTAGTAATAGTTCTTAAACCTGAATTTTCACTGCAGTAACTGTACATCGTTCTTGATCATGAGAATGGCACTCATAAAAGCCTAAGCATCTTATCTGTAACTCACTTATTTGATTAGTATAGGGAATCTTTCACACAAAGTGACAAAACAGATTCTGTTCCTATACATATATTTGTTTTTCCTCTCCATGTGTTTGTAGATAGTTACATGTTTTTCCTTATTGCTGTGTAGTTATTTCACATTTGAATGCCTCCTAAAATATTCATAGAATTGCGGACTGGTTTGGGTTGGAAGGGACCTTAAAGATCATCCAGTGCCAACCCCCTGCCATGGGCAGGGACACCTTCCACTAGACCAGGTTGCTCCAAGCCCCATCCAACCTGGCCTTGAGCACTGCTGTACAGAATTCACAGTGTGAATTAGTGCTTTCAGGTTTATACCAGCAATTCTTTAACTGCAGTGCAGCTGAAAGGATTTTATGATCATGTCCTGTAGTAATTCCAAATGAAGCTGAAATGATTCAGGTCTGTGTGTCTGTAGTCTGATTTTAATGTACTTTTTATTCAAGGGGAAGTTTACATACACATGAAAAGTCATATTAATTCTTTTTTTCCTTTTCTCTGTTGCCTGCCCTCTATAGTGGTATCTCACTTTGATTCTGGTGTTACTAATTCCTTCTCTATTACTGTGTTCACATCAATTATTTTACCACACAGGCACTTAATTATGCTATAAGTAACTCTTTGCTCGTATGTTCAACCCACTTATCATGTTGGGTTGCTGATTTTAGTATCTATCTCAGAGTTCACCATGTGTCATATATCTTATAGACAGTGTATAGAAGATAGCCCATATGTCAGGTGATAACATCACCATCCTATCCTGTTGACCTCACCCTTTGACCCCACAATGGATAGATTGCTGTCTTGCGCAGTCACAGTCGCTAAAGTGTTCTGTCCACCACCAATTAGGATGGATGTTCTGAGTTTTCCAACATATACAAAATACTTTAGCCAATCAGCAGGAAACTGTTGTACCATTTGTCTTCATCTTGCCAACTTCATTTTATGTTGTGAGGCAACAAAGGAAAATGGAAGAGCTTTTCTGGTCAAAACCATGTTATAATGCTGTGGGAGGTAAATGATGAAGCTTTTCTCCTCTGTTCTATAAGTGGTAATTAATTCAACGTAGTGATGGCAGATCTCAACCAGTAGGCTTTAAAGTGATGAAAATGAGAAACAAGTTTGTGTGTCAATCATCTGAACCTAAATGCAGTCTAAAAACTGTAAGAATCACAAATGGGCGTTATTGGGATAGAGTTTGAGAAAGAATATGTTTTTTTATGTATTACACTTTTTTCACAACATAGATGTTAACTACATAGATGATGCTTGGTTCAAGGATACATGGATCATACTCTTGCCAGTGATGCACAGATTTGAATTTGTTAATTTCTGGGTTCATGCATACAGCCATGGACAGCTAAAAAGGAAGTATTTGTGTATGTTTTCCACAGGCTGATTTTATTAGGTGCTTGGGAAGAAGAAATACCATGTTTAATTCCTCAGCCAAAGAGTTGTCCAGTTTCCAAGTGAAAATATCTGCAGAAATATTCTATAAATGATGCTGGCCTTTAATTATTTTATAATTATCCTGGCATCCATCCCAGAAGCCAACAAGATGATAATGCCTCTGCAGTTCACCTGTAGGTGCAATAGGTTCTCACCAGTTTTTAGCAGTTGTCCACAGCTTTGTTCATGATCTGAAGTTTCTGAATGAATTTTAAGAACAATTCTGTAAAGACTGTACTGCAGCAGAGTGTTTGAGCTGACGCAAATTTGAATTTGCTTTGATTAGACTTTGTCACTGAAGAAGAACTGAAGTTCCTTTGCAAGGAGCAGATGAAGACAGCATTTTCAACTGCAGCGAATCTGAAGTTTCCTGCCGCTGTTATCAAACATCTGCTCTCTGCTTTCTGCGCTTCAGACTTTTTCCTGCTTGTGTGCGTTTCTTAACTGATGACTGGCAAAGTCTGTCAATACCCTCTTGAGGCGATTCTGTACTTCAGAGTTAGCGTTTCTATGTATCGTGAAGTCTTTGACCTGCCACCTACTATGGCTTTATAGGACTATCTATATCAGAACTGCCAAAAAGGAATGTGGACTTGTTATCTAGAAGTTTAATGTGTTCTTGATGTAAACTTTTCTCAGCCTTAGCTGTCTCCTTTATGCCTTTGTGGGTCCTTGTGTGAGGCTGAGCAGCTATTACACACCTGATTGCCCATTCTCTCTGGTATGAGTCAGCAGTATTTCACTAGCATTTGCATCAGAAACTGATAGTTCTCATAAACTCATGGGCATCTGACCTGTATTGATCTTTAGAAATATGTCATCAACCAAAGGTAAAAAATATTGTCTATATGGAGAGATGTGCAAGTAAAATCTTGCCACAGACACAAAGCACAGTTAATCCCTGTGCAGATAAGCACTTCTACATGACTATAACCTTTTTGATATTTCACCCTACCCCCTCTCCAGCATTCCTAACTAAACAATGATTTGGATCAATTTCTGGGGACAACACTAAGTGGTATGGAATCAATGGTAGGAAGTAAGGGCAGAAGAAAAAAAACCTCTGTTGGTTTGCTCCCCATCTCATTACCTGTGAAGGATTGTTCCCTATTGTGTGTTTTCTAGTTATTTGTCCGTTCTGCTCTTAAAAGTTGCAGGCCCTGGGTTTCTCCTACATCCCTTGAGAGACCAGTCTAATGTATCTTCCTGTCAGGAATTTTGATAGGTCTTCTTTCTTCTTCTTAAGACTTTTTCTGTTTCCCTTCCTTTTGTTTCCCTGTTACCCTTAGTTATGTTATAATAAAGGTAATTACTATTTGAACATGGTTTAGAAGGAGCAAATGAGTTTTTACAGCATATATTTAGAGTTTTATTTGTATTTGCATCTTCTAAATCAGGATGTTAAAAGTCTTTTACAGGCCTTAAACAATCTTTGTCTTTTTTATCAAATTTATCAGTATGGGTTTTTTTCTTTAAAATTGTTTAGAAATAAAGGTAGGTTTGTTAGTGGTGCCTCAGCACAGTAGTATGGAGAGGATTTATAACTATATGGCTTTGCCCCTTGGTACATCTTAGTGTAACAGAAACTATGTTAGACTTTCTGTAGACATTGCTTCAAATATATGTCTAACTTCTAGTGTATTAATGTGGTTTAGATGGCTTTTCATCCCCTTATCCTTACTTATTTTAGATTATTTCCCCTGCATATGTTGTTCACTGTTAAAACATAGTACTTTCCCCCTTGAATTTCTAGGAATCATTGTTTGTATTATATCTTCTATCCCAAGTGAACAAGTCAGATTTTCAGAGTTTCTGATTTCTATGGCTTTCCTTTGATCTTACTGATAAAGAAACTAGGAAAATTATATGTTTTTAATGTCTTTAGAAAGTCACAGTGTGGCTTTAGCTGTTATTTAAGTTTTCTGTTGTTGTTTAAAATTCATCAACAGAACTTGATTTCTATGATTTCTCTTGCTTCATCCATTTGAATATGCACTGTAGTAGCAATATTACCCTGTCAGTAATATTAGGGGGTTTTTACTCCAGAAACCAATTTGAAATCATGCATCTCCATTTTGCTTATCTGATATACATAACAGTGAGATTTGAATATTGGCTGGATATTGCATGCTGCAAATCCTGTCCAATTTCCAATAATCCATTACATAGCAGTTCAGATTGTTGATAATCTCAGCACTGCAGGTTTTGCACCAGTTAACAGCCAGGAAAACAGAATTTCAATAAACATGAAGTTGTATGTGGAGATGAGACATGCTGAAATATCACATCTCCCATCCACAGAATTGGAAATCTATTATCTGACTTTCCTAAACCTAACTTTATGTAAAGAAGGAAGAACTGGCCAAAATAATCTAGTCTAGCTGTATTCCTTTATAGGTAATATTCTCTCACCATCTAAACATTTTCTTTGAGCTACGTCCACTTCTGCTGTAGCTATTGCTGTAGGAGAGGAGAGCGTGCCTATGGCCAGTGAGGTGATGAAAGGCCCATGCTTGGATGCCTTGGGCCACTCACTGGCACAAAAAATATGTATTTTCAGTGGTGCATTGTGTAAACTTAATCTCATGGAGGAACAAGCCTAATTGTGCATAGAGAAGAGATATGTGTTTTGAACTGAGAGACAAATTCTGCTTTCCTTACATGTCAAGATACTGGCAAAGTAAGAATATTTGCAATGATTGAACACAAAGTAACAAAATGCACAGTATCTGTCCCATCTTGCCAGTGTTATTTTTATTCAGGTCCTCCAGAAAATGTTGTATGCACAAAAATAGCACATTTAGGAAAAAGATCTTCAGAATCTGGAGAGGAACATGTGTCTTACTGCTGCTTCATCTCTCTTTCGGTTACTTTCCCCTGATTTTCTGTCACTAACTAGCAAAGTGGCATCATTCAAAGTGAGACCAGAATACTGAAAGCTGAAATGCACAATAAAGGTTCCTTGTCGACTTTTGCTGTTAACTTCAGTAGGAGTAAAAGAGACCATAAAAACTTCATTTGAATTCTCTAGAGGCTTATAAAAGTCTCTCAGATTTTAAATGGCTTGATTGAATTTGCTAGTGCAATTTGGTATTTTGGTTCTGACCATTTCTTCACATGTATCCTGGTTAAAGTCAGGTGTTATTTTCTTGGGGTCTCTTAATATCCACATCTGTGTCGCTAACTGTACAGAGATGGGAATCTAACTCACTGTGCCAGCAGCATTCCTAGTCTCATACTTAAAGGTGAATTTCTATCCTTCGGTTAATGAAAATCACTTTTTTTCCTTTGTGAATTTCCTTATTTTGTTTTTTAGCTCTGAGCTGATCCTTTCCAAATGTCATTGTGTTATGGGAAGATCCTGGATTCATTAAAAATGTTCCATTGAGAACTGGTGGATATTTTACAAATGTTCCACTTGTTTCCAGGTGACCAAGAAACCTAGGCAGGCAGCTTACCAGTCAGCATTTCGTAGAACAGGCAGACAGGCAGGTTTTAGCAAAGCAACATTTTAAGTGGTTGTTATTTGGCTTTTTTCTTCCCCTTGTTTAAGTATTTTCACTTAAATAGCAAAGCAGTGCATTGGGGGAGAGAAAGAAAGGAAAACAAAATATTAACAATCCCCGTGGTATATCAGAAAATACAGTTGCATGTGTAAGATGTCCTCTTTGACCTGGAATATGCATGTGCTGAATTACAAAGTGTTTTGGTTTTTGTACAAATATCTCCTTTTGCAAATAGTAGTTGACCCAGAAAATATCCAGCTCTGCTGTCTTAGAAAAGATGGAGAACAGCAAAGAGATTTCTGACAAAGCAGTTACCTCAAATCTCTGCAAGAACATACAAAATAAAAGGATTTTCAATTTAGGAAATACTTGGTTTCTCCAAATCCGTGTAGTGAGATCATTGGTTTGTCTTTCGTTTGTACAAATGACTCTTCAATGGCATATGGGCATCATCGTGGGCCACTGGGTCAGTATTGCTGCCAAAGGGAAATATTCAGCAGCTAAAACATCTCCTTCCTTAGCTGTGGTGCCCTGAGGGTGCTTTGAGAGATTTCACATTGAAGTATTTTCTTAGCCCCTCCCTGCTGAGTGTGTGAGAGCTGATGAGATCACAGCTTGATATCAGATAACTGCAGGCCAAATATTCTCTAAGAAGAAAAATACCCCAGCTATATAGGTCTCTGGAAGAAAGCCTGACTTCTCTAAATCCAATGAAGGCAAGGTTTCACCTTATAGGTATGTAGGTAATCAATTCACTGTCAAGATCTATTTACATAAGAGAAGGTTGTTTTATTTGAAAATGGGCTTACTTTTCCCTACTTGCTGATGGAACTTTAACATTTTCAAACAAGTTTTTAGTGTGTGAAAAGCATGTAGGATTATAATATAGCTCAATAATTAGGCTAATAATGAATAGTCAAAGAGCTGACCATCATCAAGGCCTGATTAGGCTATGCATAAATATACATGATAAAACTACTGCCCTTCTGTCCTTTTATACAAAAAGGGATACCTGTATTCAGATAAACAGAATCCTTTGCATTTTTTAACACATGAACAAACCAGCCAAATCACATAGGAAAAAGGCAGTAATTTATAAAGTGATATGGAAGTTTTAACACATAGATTGAAAACATCTTGAGGCTGTCATTTGGGGAAAGCAAAATCTTCCACTGCGTTCATTTACAATAAAAGAGTAGAACTTTGTTTCCATTTACTGCATGTCATGCAATATTAAGTTTTTTAAGACTCAGACTTCTTTATGGGTCAATTATAAAATCATTACACAACCCTATATGAATAGGGTTGGGTTTTTATTTTTCCTAGCACTGTTGTCTCTGACTAGCAAATACAAATGTGCCCAGAGTCCTGAAAGTCCCTCAGAGCAATTATAGCTTAAGTAGATGTTTAAAGCAAAGAAGTAAGACTGTTTACAGCCTTTATCTCAATATTCACCTTCTGCAAAGTGAAGGGGTTTGTCAAACAGCCTTTTAGAAACTTCCATTACAGATTCAGTTTTTATTTAAATGTTTTCCAAAACCTTACCAATCAAGTAAGCTGTTACAAATTATTGCTCAGAGCATAAGATCACACCACAAGTGAAATAAAGCAGTGATCTGGAATAGACACCAGTCACCAGTGAAATTACACTGTCCTACCCGGAACAACAGTTTTTCAGCCATGCAAAGAAAGTGAGATCCCAGGGAAAGTTGTCAGTTCTGCAGCACCTCCAATGAGCAGCAAGTGGTCTGTGAGCCTTTTCAAATAGGCAGTGTGCATTTCCATGCCATTGTAAGCTTTAAATGAAGCAGCAAATACAAAAGTACATTATGGAATTAGGAAAACTCTGTGGGATGTCTCTCAAGAAGGTAGTGCAACCCTGGATGTTAGTTAAGGATGCAAATACTGTAAAATGCTGTTTAGGAAACAGGCCATGACACAAGTAGTTCCATGGAAAATTCAGTTTTTATTATATGCCCTTTTGTCCTTAAGATTACAGTAAAACGCTTACACTAACAACTTTATTTCATAAATTTAATTGACACTTGCAGTACAGATAAAGTCTCAGGTCTTGAACTTTAAAGCAGAGTTAAGACCTCAGTGGATGCATTTGATTTAAGATTCCAGGGTTTTGACAGAAATATTTCCTAATCCTTTATGGTGCACTGCATTTTGTTGCCAAGTTTTGTTTTGATCAGTTTATGTGTTACATTAAATCAAGGTTACCTTCCTAAGGAAGTATGTTCCTAATTTCTCAAATGCGTTCTAGGTCAGAGGAGCTTGGAAAGCTCGTATTTTGTTTTGCCTTTATCAGAACAACTGCAGGCATCTATTTTGAATTAGTTTCTTTACCAGCAGAGTAGCAGCACATGGCAGATAACTTTTCCCCTTGGTTTGACTATTATCTTTTGTACAGATTCTGTAATCAGCTGTGCTTAGATTCGTACCAAATCTGACGATCTGGTAATCTTTAAGGCCTGCCAAAAGCAGATGAGAACTGATAAAACAGAAGAAGAAAGCAGAGTCTCAATAATGGAGAGTGTACAGGACAAGAAACAAGACAACCTTGTGATCTATTTTTAAAATATATATTATATTCTGCCTTCTTTATTGCTGCTCCCCCACTGCTCCCAATTTGCTTGTTCTTGGAGCAGGGATGTATGCAGGAGGGGATTGCCTTTCACAATGGAGAAGCACAATGGTGTCTGCTAGAACAAAGCAAAGATCCTTTCTTGTATTTTTCTCCCTCCATTCGTGTTACCAAAGGCTGGGGTTTTTTTTCTTCTTCACGATTGATGTTGTCATAACCAAAGTTAAACGTTGATCCTTTGACAATCGGCCGATAGAGAATGTGCCTCTAAAACTGTTAGATCGCATGTGCAGAGCACACATGAAAATTACATAGTATCTAGTTAGCATTGCTAATCAATATGTAATGCATATCCTTCAGCTAATCTTTTTGAGCAATTAAAGCAAATTCAAAAGAGAGATTATCTTGTGTAAACAATGACAGCTTAGATATCTTGCCTACTGGCCTAAGGTCTCGCCACAGATCCTGCAGAGTTTACCTTCTGTATCAGTAGTTAATTAAGGTGAAACATGAGGTAATTAGGGCTAATCCCAGTGCTATCCTGCTGGCCTATTGCCTCTCAGGCCATGCCCTGAACCAAAGCATTTTCACAGCTTGTGAAATGCTGCCATTTTCAGAGCAGCTTTTAAAAATTGATGCCCATGTTTATTACAGTATTCCTAAATTTTTAAGGAAGCTGCATGAGCACATTCCAAGTGGAAAAAGGGGAAAGGATGGCTTCATTTATTTTACTGTGGGTTTGAAAACTGCAGTGTTGATACAACTTTACACTAGGACATTCCTTGTAATTGACAAGGGATTAGGAGGATTACATTTGTAGTCTACACTTGTTTCCAACTGCTTGTATGAAGCTTCTTTCTTTTTTTTTCAATGCTTTACATTTGTTGACACAGGACTGGGATGCACACTCTTAGAAGATGAGTTTGTGCACAGACATGCCAATGTGATGTAAATGAAAAGATATATGGTGGTACTTGGAAGAGCTGCCTCAGAACAACATGGGGTGTTTTCCCCCAGGAACAGTTTGGCCTTCGTGAAGCAGTAGAGAGGCCCTGCTGAGTTATGTCTGATCTCTGTCCTTCAGTATACATATTCCATTTGCATGAGGAATATTACAGATGCTAGAGACTACTTTTATTATTGAAAGAATGGATTTAACTGCTCATTAGCTATATCTAACTACACAGAAAGGCTCACCCTCTTAATAGAAACTGTAACAGATTTATTTTAAACCAATAATAAAGTAAGCATTCGTGCCAGAAGGGATTTTATTAGGCTTTTAAATTTTTAGCCTAGCTGTATGATCTTGAGTCACATGTCAGATAAAATGACTTAGTTTTCTAATTAGCTGTAAGTTAGTATGGACACACTGTCGGCCAATGACCCTTGTTTCTTTTGTACTTCTTGAGCATAGTAACCTGATCCAGTGCTTCTGAGTTGTACCCTATAGCAGGGAAGAATTCAGGTCCCATTACTCCTGTACTGGAGTCATCTTTGATGACTTGGTTCCGTGAAACTCCTGAAATAAAAAATGAAACAGAATGGGAAGAGGTAGTCAAAATGTAACATTCCAAATTTACAGAAAGGTATTTTTGCTGTCAATGGACATGTATTTGTTTAATTCTGAACCCATCGTAGATGCTGATGGTTACACTGTGGTCATTCATCCCTGCCTTTCCATGAGCAGTGTTTCGCTCAGCTCCACCATGTGGCTTTGAGTATCTGATAGTGCCTTTAGCAAGTCAAAGAGCTGCCCTTCTTTGACTCTATTAATAATTTGTTTGGTTGGTTCTTTAATACTGCCTTCCTCAGTTTTCAGAAGCCAGGAAAACCAAGACTGTCAGTCTTCAATTTGGTATCACTTCCCTGACTGTACGTTTCAGGGGGGTTTAAGTGCTGGAGAGTGGATGGATTCATTTCCTCAATTCCATGTCATCCAGTCTGTTTTTCTATTTGGAATCATTATCTTTCTGAGTGTTATAATCTTTACAGTTTAGAAGAATAGGTATTAAAAGTCACACACCTAGGAATAAAAGATTCTCTCTCAGATTTACTGTTTTTTAGAAACTTAATATGGTTTTTACTTGACTTCAGTTTCCAAAACTGGAGGAGGATCTTCTGCATAAATGCAAAGAGGATTTGCAGCATGACATTTAGAAGTGTATTGTATGAGGTTTGCTATTGATCCCTCTGGTGGGGATGAGTGCTCAGAGGGAATAAATGGGCTGCTTTTATGAGGCTCCTTGTCATCATGGATTTAGCTGTTTCATTTGCAGATTCCTGTAAATGTTTGCCTGATTTATGGCCAGTAATTTTCACTGGAGAAGGAATCGACGTATCGTCAGCAAATGACTGCGCATCGTTAATACTTTCAAGTGGCATCTGAAAATGTTCATGCACTTGCATTGATCCAGACTGCTTCCCACTTTACAGCTCCAAATGGTTTAGTGTTTTGTTAATACTACATACACGAGGCTTGGGACGCGTTTCATTAGTGGGGTGTGGGAAAGTGTTAGAAGAATAAATCATAGTTCAGCTTCATTGTGTTCAGTGAAGTTTAAGCAAGAAGAGGAACAGGCTCAGTTTCAGTATGTAGCAGTTCCACCTGATAGGCTGAAATTAATTTTGATGTATTTCACTGACACAAGCAGTTGCTTGAAAGCACTTTTCCTGGTTAAATACAAAACAGTGGCCCAAGGCGTAAAGACTTGGTAAAACTTTTCTAGATTCAAGCATCTTCAGTTCCTGTTCTGTCATTCTTAAGGCAAATTGATTATATTCTAATTCTTTGGAATATGTTTGTTCTTACAACATTTTATTTGTTTGCATCCTATTATTATTGGCATTTAATTAGCTGAGGCATCCCATAGCTAAGGTTAATGCTTTGGTGCAGGAATTCACATGACTTTGATAGTTGTTTGGGGTTTTTTCATGCTTTATTAAATTAGGAATTAAAAATCTATTTTATTTATAAAAACATGAAAAAAAAAATCTGAGTTTTGAAGCTGATATTAGAAAAATGTGAAGCCTAAAATCATCTCTGTTTTTACTTTAAGTCCTCTCTGGGTGTGGTATCTAAGTGTGAAAATAGTAGCATTGAGTCTTTACACTTATAGTGAGATTTGTTCTTTGGGGAGGCATTCATATTAGCATGATAGCATTAAGTTACATATTTTTTCAATCTTCTGCTGATAATGTGTTGGGTTTTTTTTATTTCCAGTAATGTCACAGGAGTTGTTGGGCAGGTGGTTTTGTTATTTATTCTATATGCTTGATGTTATTAAGCTACTGGTCATGCTAGTAATATGGTCACTAGCTATAAAAAGAACAGTGTACATTATCCTTTTTGATACAGCCGAGGTTGTGTCATCCTGGTATAGCTATTCATTCCCGAAAGATGTGAACTCCAGGGCAAATGTACTTTACACTGTGTATTTAATGGTGCCAACTACTTAACTTGCTAGCACAGAGCTCTAATACTGTTTCCTATTTTGTATAATCTCTAGGGTCTCTGATACCTGTGCAGAACTGTGGAGTACTTAATTTTAAGCATTGATATATCAACAAGTACAAAAAAGCTTTATAGAAGTTTGTGTGAAAGTGTGAATGAATACTACTGTAACATAACTTATAAAAAATAAAGGCATCCATTTCTGTGGGAAGTCCTATATTGGCCTCCCTGTGTGCATACATATTTCATACAATCATAGAATGGTTTGGGTTGGAAGGACCTCAAAGATTGTTTAGGTCCTGCCCTCTGCCATGGGCAGGGATACCTTCCACTAGAAATTCTTTAGTAGGAAGTTCTGCAGTACTTCCAGAATAAAAACAGTATTTAAATTCACATTCCTTTTTTGTTATTATCATTGAATATGTATGGAGCAAGACAGAAATCTGTAGCCATGAGAAGAAATGTTAGAGAAGGATATACCAGGTGAATCACAGCTTTTTCTTAAGTAGAGTTGCACCCAAGCTTGGCTGTACTATTTGTGATAAAAAATATTTGTACTATCTAAAGCAAGATAAGGAGAAAGCAGGTTACTCAAGCAGTCTTTTCAATGAAATCCAGTTCAGCTTCAAGGTCATTACAGACTGAAGCCTTCAACAAGTATAATCTGTCTTGATACGGGAACACAAGTATCCACAAACTCTTCATAAAGACACTGGTATAATCACCACCTTGTAATGATCTGAGGAGGTGCTGTAGTATGAATGGGAAGAAGCAGAGAGGTAGGCTCTCTTTTCTAGAACTGCTCATCCAGGTCAGAGCCTACCTGTGTTTCCTGGAGAGATCACATTGTCTGACTTGTAGGTGTTAACATTATTACTGTGGATGATTTTTTGCGAACAAACTGTATGTATGCTTCCTTATTGCAGCCCAACCCAGCTTTCCTTTCTGCTTTTTGCAGCCACTTTAGCTTGCCTTTTATTTACTCTCAGAAATAACAGTTTCACACAGAACATTGGTAAATGAAATTCTGTCTGGCAACTAAGCGGTAGTGAAGAGGCATTTTTATTGTTGTAAATTTGAAGGAAAATGTATCTTGTTTGTTCTTCTGTTGAAGTATTCCTCTTGTATAGTCAATGCTCCTGTGGAGATATCACTTAATTAGTCAGAAATTTGCTGTGTGTTGCCTTTATTATTCCACGCCGTGACTGCTCCACCTCTTTCTCACCACCAGCCGTCAGCAAAACAAACCCCCTAGAAAGATGAGCTGTGGGAAGCAAAGGAGAGGATTATTCATTATTAGCAATTGTTATACAGGGAAAATGTGATCCACTACAAGCAAGCCAGCTGCCTCGTACATGAGGAACTCTGTTTAAGAGTATTTTATCCTGGCATTAAGAAAATCAGCAAGAATATTAAATTTTCAATGTAAAAGAAACAGGTGTTACTATGCAGATGAAATCATGACTAAAGTATGTCTATTTCTTTAATGTGGTATTCCTTCCATTTGTGTTATGGAAGTGCTGTACAAGAATGTATTTGTCTCCAAACAGTGACTCTCCAAGCACTTTTCAGGAAGTTAGTGTCTTTTATCTATTCTAATAATGGGAAAAAACAGTAAATACATCTTTGCAGTGCCAAATCAGCAGGTGAGCTGGCAGAAACAAGCTGACATCCACAGCTCCTCATTCATAGTCTACCCAAGTTCTCTGGTGTACAAAAAGACAAAATATAATAATATAATGATATATAATATATGTATAATTAATAATATAATTAGCAGATATTGAAGAATTTCAAAGTTCTGTGGTCTTCTTAATGAAAAGATAATTCACAGTGCTCCTGGAGAAATGCTTGTGCCAGTATGTGAATGTGGGTGGACTGTGAAACTGTTCTTTCCAGATACACCTGGTTCCAGTGTTTCCTTCATGTCTGTTAAGGAAACTGAATGAAACTGTGGCAATATTTGAAGCAGCTTATCATCCTGTTTCTTTTTCAATATCTTTTACAATCTTGATTATCTGAAGATACGTTTTTAATTTTTAGGGCCATAATGTATCTGTACTATGACAGAGCTTTTGTTAATGCCTGATGAAAATATAAAAAGGAGTGTAATTGAGCTATGCTGAGTTATTGCTAATATCAGAATCTTATGTTTATGTTCTCTCTAATTAAGGTTTTGACTTTGCTGTCACTCATAATTTCTGCTAATGCATGAAATATATCATGTGCTACTACTTAACCTTAAAACTAGAAGAAAAAAGCAGTTTTAGTGTATTTATTTCTGCTTTTTTAATTCTTCACTGAACATGGGATTGTTAAAGGGGTGAAGTAGATGTTTCAGTGGTGCTTTAGAAAATAATTAGCCTGAATGACTTTGAATACACCAGAATCACACATTTGAGAGGAAAAGTAAATGAATGCATGAATGTGTGATCAGGTTTTTGAGAAAACTACATTTGAGCAAGGCAGTTCCATTTTATTCAAATAAAAAAAGTGGATGTCTTACAGTATTAGAATTCTAAGTTGAGCTAATGTAAATAAGAGGCAACAGAAGTTTGTGAACCGTGTGAACAGTGTAGCAGTGTAGACTGTTGGTTTTCAGCGCTCAGGAATATTCCTTGGGCCCCATTAATACTGTAGCACAGGCAGAAGTTCTCAGTGTCACCGTGGTGGAGAAGGATTGCTTTGGAGTTTATGGTGGAGAAAGATTGCTTTGGGGATTATGCAGCTGAAGCAAGCCCAGAATGTTGTTGACCACTGGAGCAACGCTCCACTCTGACTTCAGTATGGAAACTCAAGTAAAATGAAGAGAAGGGGAAATGATTAAGTCGCAATGCTAGCATATGTACAGGAAGGTAATGCAGCCTATTCAAGCCCGCCAGTCCTGGGCAGTAACAGTCTGCATGGAAAAGCATTAAAACAGGTTAATATTTCAACCAGCATATCTGAACCATACTACAGAAAGCTTATGGTTTTGCAATACCTGTAGTTACGTCTTTTTTAGTAACTAAATAGCTAATCATTTTGGTAGCAATTTGTTATCAATCATTTGTTAATAATAATTTTGGAGTATTTCTTTGGATTGCCTCTGGTCCCAGACAGCCTCTTCTCAATATTAAGAATTCATTTTAGGGGAGAAGGTATTTTTGGAAGCATGGCATAGGTTTGAACAAAGTTATTTGGGCTTTAACTCATGCGTTAACTCAAAACTACTGAAAGTACTTTTTGGACCATGTACCTTGGATTATTCTGAATGGTCAGTTCAGTCTTTTGCTTTCTTCTCATGGTCTGTTCATGCCCATTTCAGCACCTCCTACAGGCTGATTAATGAAACTCATTGCTGGCAGTCATGAAATATGTTGCATGTAGCATCATCCCAGCTGGAGGAAATGTTGCTTGTTGATGGTTGGCTGCACGTGAGGGAAAGCAGCTACCCAAGGCTGAAACCGTGGGCATTTCCTGCAGATAAAAGCTGGATGGTGAGTACTGGCAACAAGAAGAATAGACAAAAAAGCACAGCAGGCTTTTGGATCCATAAAATGTTTGTTCCCCAACTGTCACACTTGAAGTCTCTGCATCTGGCGTTCTGTTGACTCGTTTTACCTGAATCAACCAGCCAGCTTTTATTGAAGTGTTCAGATTTAACACATAACATGAAGCTCTTTTCCCAAATAAATCTGTACTGCACCAAATTCATAATTTTAATATGCAAAAGAACCAATTTTACTTACTCTATTTAACAAACCTAAACATGAATTCCAGATCTTAGCTATTTCTGGTGATCAGCATTTACATTTGGGCAGACAGGAGAACTTTGTGGCATCTTTTAACTCCTTTTGGTTGTTTTAAAAAATAGGGAAAAAACCTGAACTATTCTCTTTGCTGTTTGTGCCTTTTGTTTCTCAAGGATGATAATTATTCATGGTTGCACTGACTAGTCTGATAATATTGGAAGCTTCAGGCAGTCTTCTTTTGTAACAGAGACTAAAGCATAAAGGAGGAAAATCTAAAGTGAAAGATTTAAGAAGGAACAATTTATTGCCTTTTTCTTTGAATTTATTTATTTTCTTTTGATTTCTTTTTTACATTGGCTTTTAACAGGCAGAGGCTTGAATCTTTCCAGAGTTTGGTAATATTAGAGGTCACTCCAGTGGGAATAAATGTAATAAAAGGAGGACTGGTGAAGACAAAATTGCATGCATACATGTACTCAGTTACTGATGTCCTTTATTGAACCAAGGACAATATGCTCATCCCTGTTGAGGGCAGAGAAGATGCAAAATCTTTTCTTAAGCAAAGTGCATTATTGTGCTGTGCCATTTTATTGCCTGTGACTGGTAAAAACTACCTTGTGATTATTTAGGCAACTCTGTACCACAACTGCAACCGACTGTTCTGGACTAAATTGACATTAAATGCAGGGGAGGAAATATAGAGGAAGTACAAAGAGAGGAGGGAGAGTGAGAAGAGCATGTCTGTTGCTCAGACATATATCACTGTGCACTCTAGCCACCGAATACTGACGTGTGGGAGAAGGTTGGATGAAGCCACCCTTGTCTCAGATCCCATTCCTCCTAGAGCTTCTTGCTCCATGCAGAGCCACCCCATGGACATGGCATGGTCCCTAACAAGTGAACATGGTGACAGATAAAGGTAGAGAAGGATGAGATCATTATCAGAAAACAGCAGGCACTGATAGGGTCTTGGCTTTTTATTTCACCAAAAATACATGTGTTTGACTGGATTTGAGTTAATAGTGCTCCACAGGACAACTGTGCTGGGAAAGTGCATGTATGCAATGCATACAGTAGCATTTGCAGTTCAGATTTTCTTTTTCTGTAGCTACAAACTTGGAGCTTATGTTGTAGTCCTGGATATTGACAAGTGAAGCT
The DNA here is from genome assembly GCF_012275295.1 of Melopsittacus undulatus. Lineage (NCBI taxonomy): Eukaryota > Metazoa > Chordata > Aves > Psittaciformes > Psittaculidae > Melopsittacus > Melopsittacus undulatus. Next base: position 109,132,681 of record NC_047528.1, on the reverse strand, counting down.
GAATGTTGATTACACAGAGAGAGAGGATAGCAAAAGATGGGATTATAGAGGAAATAAACATTCTTATATTCACAGACTCATACTTTCTGGATTTAGAATAAAATAGAAGAATTTCTGTACTGTGCTGCTGGCCTTTCTTTAAATCTAGGACTTCACACATGTGATAACGTGCTCCTACACACATTTTCATTTTCACAGAGCAAAACTAAAAACAAAGCACATCCAAAGGCATCTACTGTGGTGTCTTTCAAGTTTTCTGGCAACGTGAAAAGTAGCACCCAAGTAGGATTAAATGAAACCAAGAGTATTTCACACCTGACATGTTTAAGCATCTGATTTTGTTCCAAATCTAAATCGCAGTAAAAATCACAACATGAAATAATATTTTGTAATTTCTGACAGAAAAATCATTAGAAAAGGAAAATGTTTTTCGGAATATAGTGCAAAGAGGTAGGAGTCCTTCTGGACAGAGAATCCCAAAAGGCAGTTTATCTCTCAAGGTCCAGATGCATTTTTTCATACACAGGTGCATGCAGGTTTGGAATCCTAGCTCTTTTGGGGTTTGGTGGGGTTTTTTGTTTGTGTGGGGTTTTTATTCCTTCCCAGAACCAAAGATTAAAGATAAAATCAATGGTGTCATTTCCACTGATGCATGGAACTTTCAGAGCATAACACTGGGTAATAAAAAGCAGGTTGTCTGTATTTGATCTACTGTTGTGATACATGGACTGTCTGTAACTAAAAGAAAAGGGAAGAGTAACTCTGAGAAATGTATCAGGTTTTGCTAATGCTGTGGAAAATAAGAATCTGTTTTAATCACACTGTAGAGGAGAATTTTAATTAATACTTCTTAAGACATAGAAATACATTAAAACCCATGAATTAACCTCAATATTATGAGGTTCCAGAGTGGAAAAGACTTGGTAGGATTACTAAAATTTTCAGATTGTTAGAACAATGTTCTCAGCTGAAGCGTGCTTTCATGGGTTCTGCTGATCTCTTTCTTGCTTTCCATAAGCATCACCTTGCTTTCATGATCTCCTCTTGGAGCTTGCACGGATCATTTGAAATTATAATGGGTCTGGGTGCACTTGTCCCCCACAAAACCTGACAGAAAGTAACAACCCAAAACCAAACTCCTGCAGGTCCTTACAAAGTAGTGGGGCTTGGGCATTCCTCCACCCCAAGGGTGAGGTCTCTAAGGGTCTTGATAAAAGAACATCAGGAGGTCAAAGCAAGAACCATTCTTGATGAAGAAGCATAGATGGGCTTGAGCAAGTAGCATTAAGTTTCAGTGCTGGCATAGCTGTAGTGGCAGTAGTGATGCCCTGACTCCTTGGGCTGATCATCTGCCTCTCAGGGCCAGGGCAATTGGGCTGTTTCTGGTGTGGGAGCTGCAATGTCCATGTGTGGGCCCCATTTCAGACCCAGAGGCCCTGTGGAGGGATGATGGTGATTTGCAGCTCTGCCCCTCTGGAAGCTGCTGGCCCTCACCATCTGTGTGCGAGCAGCATATGTTATTCAGCACAGCATGCAACACAGCGGGACCTGCAGCCATGCCGCTGCTGATTGCTCACCTTCAGACATCTGTTACTTCCTACCCAGGAGCTGGATATCCTTGTGCCACCACATACAGCCTTGCCACATGGACAGTGTTTAATACTCATAAAGTAAGGTGTTGTTCACTCTGAGATTCTGTCATTGAATCTGTATGTAAAATTAGTGACAACGTATCTCTGTCATGTGTGCCCTTTAACTAATGGAAAGAGGCAACCTTTTACATTTGGTAATGTTTATAATGTCCATTTGTAATGTTTTAGTAAAAGGAAATTAAAATAGTGATTTTCTTTTTTTTTTCCTCCAGGACTTTATCCCCTTTATTCCGGTTGTCTTCAGACTCAAGCAGGCACTTCTTTTTAATAACATGAAGCTTATGTTTTCCTTCCTTCCTCAACAGTTATTAAAGAGTTATGCTTTTCAATGTGAGTGGAGAGTCTGATGTAATTACATGACTCACAGATTAGCATTTTTCTATATTCCCTATGCCTCTTATGCAGCCTTTCCTAGACTTGAGTAAACATTGAGGGCTTTGGACCTGAATTAATGTGATACTTAAAGATGAGTTCATAATGATGGGTGGTAGGAAAGGACAAAGACAGTCCATTTAAGACATCTCTTGGGTCAGCAGTGTACTGCACTTACCTAGAATATATGTAAGTTTGCTTGTGAATTTCAATAGTGAGCGGTGGTGGGGTGCATTTCTTGCTCTTAAGAGTGAACATACTGTGTTTGAGTGTGTCTGTTCCTGTGGAGCTCCTGAGCCTGACCTCTCTCTATAAAGCATCTCAAGTCAGGCTCCTCAAACCAATAGTTTCTGGAGAGAAAGAAAAAGAATATGTGGAAGAACAGCATGGAGGAATAACATAGTCATGAGTAAGGAAAATAAGAGTTTCAGGTGACGCTTCAAGGATGCTTCTAGGTAAGCAGAGGAGCAGGACACCAGGGAAACAGCAGAATAGCTTTGACCAAGTGAGAAATACAAAAAGGGACACAAGTCAGGGTAGGAGAGAGGAAGATGTGGAGAAGTGTCAGAACTAGATGATCTTAATGTCCTTTCCAACCCTAACTATTCTATGATACTGTAATAATGCCAGTGCCCAAACAGAAGTCTGTCTCATTGAACTCTGAGCACTTTTGGCCTGAATAAAAGTTCTCTAACAGTAACCTCCATTAAACTGCAACAGGCCTAGAGAGTTTTGACACGAGAGCTGTTGTGCATGATGAGTGGCAAATGGTTTATGATCATGCTGATTCTCTACTCTTTCAATGAGAAACTTGATCTGAAAAAGTGTTAGTCCAGAAAGCAAATGCAGGTTTCATTGCTTTCCTGTTGTTATTTTTAAAAACACACAAATAATACTTCTCAGCAGCTTCTCTGTCTAAGATGTAGTCATGTTGATAGATTTTAGCAGCTCTGCTTTGCTATAAATGACTCTAGGCATAGATCACCTTTATTTTGGCCAAGTTAGAATTAATGTATTGCAGTTAAAATATTGCACTGGATCATATCAAATGCATCTGTGATAAGTGATGATGTCTTCAGAGACTTGAAAGTTATTGTATGGTCTTAACCATTTATGAAATCTTAGCATAAAATTAAGCATTACTCGAAATTATCATCTTAACCTAAATCAAAGGAGAGAAGAGTTTTAGCTTTATTCATTGCTGACATTCAGGTTTGATGATTTAATTTTGTGTTTCATTTTAATCACTGCTTCTTTTCATTGTGAATACCAAGTGAAAACTTTTTATGAAACCATTAGGGACATGATTTTTATGGAGTCTAGTGCCTCCTGAGTTTCTTTAAAATAGCCACCTACTCACAATTGAGCAGAGTTTGAAATCTTGTGTTTAACTAAAAAAGGCTGCGTGATATTTTAGCAACTTGTTAACAGGCCTGCAGACAGGTACTAATTACACCCCAATTTACTATACATCAGTTTAGCACTATTGATCTGTTAAAAAAATGAAAGTAAACTGAGCAAAAGCCAGTCTTGTTGCTGAAGGAGTGATGTATTGATTCCATCTGACAGTGCTTTGTCTACAGATCAATGTAGATGTTCACTATAGACCAGAAGAATGAGACAGGGTCACCAAAGGTCAGTAAAAGAACAGGGTATCCAAGATTATTGGAGACAATGAAATGAACATATCATAAAGTAGACCTGATTGGTATTTGTGAAGGAATCCACCAGTAACAGGTTTTGTCTTGTAGGACAGGAATAATATATTCTATTTTGCAATTAGCTTTAGCTGCTACCCATTTAAGAGAGTTAAGGAGGATTCAGTGTCTACTCAGAAACTAGCTGACTTCAAGGAATCTCACAAGACTGACATAATAAACTGCTTACAGCTCTACATGTGTATGAAAAGTGAAAGCTACACTTCTGATAGGCATTAGTCTTTGTCCAATGCATTTAACATTCACATATTCATAAATTCTGAATGCCTTAAAAACTGCAGACCCTTATTTTGGTGGTTATAATTGCTGGGTTTGCAGTATACAAAGGTTCTAGTACTGTTACATTTCAGCTTTCCACATTGAAAAAGTAAGTAGGTACGTGCTGGTTTAATTTGACAACAGCACTGAAGTGGACTTGTACCACTTCACGTCTTGTATCTCACATATTCATTTCCATATTTCTTGTGTTCTTGACGTCCTCTGAGGAGGAATGGTACTATAATATTATTAATCCCATACAGCTTTCATGCTTTCTAAATCCTTTCTCATTCTGCGTTAGAAATGTAACTTTTATGATGAGGGGAGCGTTTGCTCCACACAAGTATTATAATTTAGGGCTTAATCCCCAAAATTAATGTTTAATTTGCACTGCTGTCTTATTTTAAGAGCTGTTGAATAGGTGTCATAAAAATGAAAATGCTTCCAGAGCTTTCTAATCCATATTTTTACATCAGTGCTGTGATGTTCTTAAGTTTTACCCTATTTTGTAGCTAAGTATCTAACACTGGATGATGAAAGGTTGAGAGTGCATGTTCTTCTGACATAATCACAGAGGAACAGTTCACCACACTGCCACTTTAAGCTGCTCTCTAAGGAATCAGATTCAGCACAGTTTAGAGTTATAAATGCATAGTCACTGTATCTCTTCAAAGTATATAAGCTGGTTTGGTTGGGAGTGGCTTTGCAGGAAGGGAAACAACATCTGCACCTTTTGTCTCAATCCCCCCTTTTCTGTCTTCTGAGGCAAGATACTTTTTACAGAAGATGTGCTACACCAGCATTTAGTAAAACTGCCTTTAAGAATAAAATTGGTTATAATATGAATTATTCACAATAGAATACCTTGGGGACTTCAGGTCTTTAAGATGGTCAGATGTGATCTGTCAAGACTATGTAAAGGGAATGTTAAAGTTTTTACAGAAAATGTTTTCAGGGGCAGAGCTAGATACCAACAGTGACAGTCTCGCTGAATTAAAGATTACTTAATATAATGTACATACGTGTTCCTAGAATTTATCTTACCTCTGCCTTAAAGAAGCAGATATGGAAACAATAGGTGAGTTCTTCAAAGAGCTGCTAGATTTGATTTTGTGCTTTTCAACCTAGTCATAATTGGAAAATCAGTTCTCATCCTTTCAAAATCCTGCGGAAGTTTTCAAAACAGGAGGTAAAGATGCTGAAATCACTGCTTTTCCTGTTGGTCAGTTGTGAAGTTCACTGTCTATGCAAAGTCAGGCATAGAATCTATTCTTTGTTTTACTGATGTACTCTATTTACCTTCGGAATAAACAGTGAATTTCAATTTTTTGGTATGATTAATCCTTTGTCATTTGTATGCACAGTGTTCATGACAATTTGTCCAAGCATATAAGGTAGGTCAGAATTTTCCATTCATTTGTCTCTTTTATGAACATTACCTTGTTAACCATGTTGGAAATATCCCAAATAATGCATTCATTAGAGATACACACTGTCTGAAATTATAATTTCAAAATCTGTCTCCCCAGGGATTTGGATTTATACATACTGAGTTAAATGATTAATGAAACTATGGCACATTAAGTGTTCAGGATTTCAAGTTACTGGGAAGTTTCCATCAACATTAAGAAGATTTTAATTTAAAACATCACAGTCAAAATTTCTATGTTTTCATTTGTAATTTCTTCTTCCATTTTGTTGCAGTCATGAATGACAATAGTAACTGAATTCCATTTGCAAGGTGTCAGCCCTCCTAAAAATCACCGCTTTTCTTAGGAGTTGATAGGTTTACTCATTTCACAGGAAGACTTGGTAACTTTCAGTTTTTAATCCACTGTGATCAAGAGCATGTTGACTAAATAGCATACAATAGGAGGGCATTTTTGTTTGTATAGTCTCTGATAGACTCAAGAAATCTGACCTCTCTTGTTTAAATAATAGATACTTATTAAAAAATAATACTTGTATCTCTTCCTTTGAGGTGAAAACAATTACACTGGTGGTTTTGCCTTTTAGATTTCTAAGACTGTAAGAACAGGGACTTGACTTCGCTGTTAATGCACACTAGAGATGCTAACAGATACATATTGGATGGTGTGGTCTGCTGCCATACATGCTCTGGTACAACTTTAAGTCTCATGCTGCACTGTTTCTGTAGATCTTGGACTCCTGTATGCCATAGTGGAGGTTTCTAAAAGTTTTTGACAACCCAAAATACCAAATTTTAACCAAAGTGTGAGTGGGTTAAAGCCAACTCTTGCTGGCTTCAGGAATCAGAATATCTTTCCACATAATTTCATGATCTTAGCTGGGAGAATTTTCTTATTGATAAGTATTAAAATTACTGATATATTCAGCTTCATACTCTTCAGAAATACTGTGTCCCTTTGTACTTAAAATGAGGTAATGTTTCTACTGAAGTTGGTGTCTTGTGTATTCAGTATCTGTTCATGGCAAGCCACTGTGTTTTAAAAAGAAATAAAAGTATTATGTGAGTGTTTGATCCTGGTTTCTTATGGAAATTAGGCTTGGGTCATCAGTATTAGTCACTGTGTGTGTCTGCCTGCTGACCTTTTTGCTCTCTGGTCCTTCTAATTTCAGTTAAATCTAACAAAGAGGTAGAAAAAAATTCATAGTATTAAGTTTATTTTTTGAGACTAGATGCTCAGATTGAGAAGATACACTCTGAAGAGGGAGAGAAGGAGATCAGTCTACATAGAAATCTGCAGAATTAATTGTTCTTTTAAAGGATGGAAAATAGTGTGGTAGCAGTTAATACCCAACAATGTCCTATTGAAAGTAAAGGGAATATGCTGGTGAGTAAATTCTAAAGCTCTCATATTATCCTGATGAAATTTACCAGATAATATGATACATGCTACCAAAATAAGATTAATATTCTCATGGCATTACCCTGGCTATTGCTGTTACTCTCCCTCAAAGAATGTTCTCAAGTGGTTTGGGTAGAAAAAGACATTTAGGAATGCAGTCCCATACAGCCTTACACATAAATGAAGAAGAATACCTTATGCTATTTACAGCTGTCTGAGAACCATTTACTTTAATAATGACAAATTAGTCAAACGTTGTAAATCATTAACAAGCAATTAACTTTCTTTATAGAGTTTGAGCAGATGGGGCTGTTCTTATCACTGAAACTGCCTAGGAACTTTGTCTGCCTCCCAAAGTAGCTGACTCTGTTAGATGGCAATATGTGATAAAGTTGATATGTCAGTGGTATCTTGGGAAAAGAGACTGATAAACAAATTGGCCTTTTCAACTACCTCTGAGGTACTCTGGAACTGTTGCTGCCTTCTCTCCCAAATGCAAGTCTGTTGGTACAAATTAATTTGTGCAGCTTCAGTGGGAATCAGTGCAATGTATTTTTCCAGTACAGTGTATATCCAGACAGGGAAGACAGCTCTACCTTATACTTACTTCTCTAGCAGTATAAAAACTATCTGCAGCTGACAGGCTACTGATCTAATGTAATGTTTTTACGTACAGACCTGGACTGTATTATATCTTGCAGAAGAAATATAGCATTATCCATGAAAGGTTTTCACAGCTTGTTACCTGAAAGTAAGCTCCTATACATCTCCTTTAGTTGTGGTGCATTTAAAAAGTGCTAGTTAACAGTACAGAGGATTCAAATACTTATTTGGGAGCATTCAGGGTATGGGTTTACTTGATTTACTTCTAGATTTCTGTTCTCTAAACTCCTGGCTTATACAATTTTATGGATCAAAAAGATAAGCCTCCTTTTGCAGAAAGTTATATTTTTTAAAAGTGCTATTCCAGCTTAATTACTGAGTTGTAAGACAAATGTGCGTGACATAAAATGAGTTTGTTTAAAGAGTTATAGATGTCTCTAGCTATTAAAAGAGAAAGCAACAGTAGGTATAGGTGAATCTCTTCCAAGTTATGTTTTCTAAGATAAAGTTGAAATAGATCTCTTCTGGGAACTTAGTGGCAGCTAAGCTTATTTCTGCATGGAGAACTATTATATGCTGTAACTTGCGTAAAATGTTTGTTTTGTTGTAACTTTTTAATTAGGTTGCCCTTCCTATGAGAGACTCCCACTACAGTATTAAGAAAATGTTTTCAATCTTGGCATCATTTCTAACTTCTGCCACAGTCTTGGGATTCCAAATCCCTACAATGTAAATTAAATTAGGAACGCCTCTCCCAGAGAAGATACATAACCTTTCTGAAGTGTGAGTGAGACAAATACGCAACATTACTCTCTGCTTTATCTAATCGGGGCGGCTTAATCCAGTCCAGGTCTAAGGAGTCAAGCCTCTACTGCTCCTAACAACCACATTGGAACAATTTCTCTGAAGAAAATAAATGTGTTTCTTGTCAAGCCATTGTAACAGAAGAGCTGGGGGCATTGATATTGAAGGGGTCATTTTTTTCCCTGTTGTATACTAATTTGAGGGTGACATGTTGTAAACGTTGCAGTTTCATAAGTTGCGTGAGACATCGCTTTGTCTTTTCCCTTCCAGATATTTTCTAAACATGTCATCATCAGTCATATATAAAGCATGTAATCTTTTATCATCTTTATGCACATTCTGACACTCTGGTGGTTTAGTCTTAATACCATCCCCATTACTTTGTAAATTAAAATCCTGTATTGTATTAGTTACACAGCTTTTTCCTACCTAATCATTGTCACTGATTCTCTTCTCCACCTAGTGTTTCTTGCTTCTGTGTGTTTGTTAGTAAACAGTTTCAAGGAGTAATCCAGGGTGTTAATTTAACTGATAGCAATATTACATCAGTGAAAGTATTATGGGGAAATAAAGAAAGAAGAGGTAGGCCAGTGGTTTTCTCACAGAGCAGAGTTGTGACTGGTAACAATTCTCTTGAGAAGTCATTGAGAACCAGCGAAGGAATCGGACAGCTTTTAATGAGTCGGATCCTCAGGGTATTACTGAAGAAAAGTAGCTACTGAAATATCAGCCCTCGAGGCTGAAGTCTTATGTGTGTATGTAACTTTATGCACTGTGAGCATTCCTATTGACTTCAGTGGGATTACTGACAATGCCTATAGTTAAACATGTACATAAATCTTGGGGGCATACAAGTCTTTAGTGTTTTTCCTCTGTTTATGACTGAATGCTTCGAGGTTTATTTTGGAGAGGCTCAGGAGAAGCTCATTTATCCTCATTGTTTCAGGCTTCATCCAGAAGCAGGAGCTCGATGATTTGTGTGTGCAATTTCAACAGGTTTTTCAAATAGTTAAGAGAATATGTGTTTTGTGAGTGTAGCTGTAACAATAGGTGATTTTAGCCTTCATATGAAGTATGGGCAGTTTCTGGTGGCTTAATTGGTGTTTTAAGAGAGGCAAAAAAAAAAGCCATGTAATTACTGAATTTGTTTTTAAGAATGCACAGATACACCCGGGTATACACACACAGGCACACATGAACACATGTGCAATATTTATATGATTTCCTTGGGGAGATGGGAGGTTTTTTAATATATTGATTTTTACATTTCCCTACATTTGCTGAATGGGCTCAGTAAATAGAAGTGAAATGTCACTTACTAATTCTTCTGTGTTCTTTTAAAACTTCAGATGAAGCAAGGTCACTCTACAGCCATTTCAGGCAGAAGAGGTTTTTGAGAACGCAAGCATGAATTACCATAGAAGTGGTTTTGCCTAAATACTAAAGGTGACTTTTAACGGAAAAACTATAAAGTACTTTGCTTCAATACCTAAGATAGCTTTTAATTGAAAAGTGTAAGTGAAACTACAAAGCAAGGTTAACACTTAGCGGTATAATTTTATACACGCACTTTGGCACTCACAATGGCTTTGATTCAACCTTGACTTCCTACAAGATCATAAAAAGGCACAGAATAATTTGTTATAAAAGAAATGAGGACTAGAGTACAAATATGAGTTGCATAACAAATTCTGAAGATGAAATGGTAGCTTTCAAATGAAGTGTAGCATTTTATGCCAGTGTCATAATTCTCAGACAGTGTTAAAAAGAAGCATGGCCTGCAATTTCACCTTCTTCCTTCTCCCTCCCTGCAGCTCTGTAATGATGTTTAGAACTTCATAGCTAGGTTAAAAAAGGTTTTAGGGAAACAATGTCCTGTAGCCTTCTATAGAATACTGAATTCATAATCACCTTAAAAGCTCTGACTAATCATGCCTGCTTCTTGCCAAGGGATGCTGGTAAGCAACTGGTACTTTAATCCTCACGTTCAGAAGAGCCCTGCACAACTTGCTTTTTGGGTAATCCTACATGCCAAGCAGCTTAAGCTGATTGCCCAGATCCAGTCTTGTCCCATTTCATTTATACATGCAACCACTAAAATACTAGAAAGATCAAGTGAGTATAAATAAGACCCAGTGCTCCAGTGAACACAGCAGAAGATATGGCTTGTCAAATTAAGGCCACAGGCTGAGCTTCTCACTTTCATTCATGAGCTGAAACTGAGCACTACTGTTTTATTCTCAGTTGATATTACACTGCCAAGAATCATTAAATCATTTAGGTTGGAAAAGACCCTCAAGATCATCGAGTCCACAAAGTAGATAAAATCTGCATGATCATGAGATTTTTTGATTACAAAAACAAGAGAATGTGATCCGAAGTGTATTAACATCCACGTAGGTTATAGAATTCCTGAATATGACTTGGAGTAATCAGGTCTGTAATTCAGTTACTCCAAGCTATTGTCTTCTTTGGAGGTGTGTCTTGATTCTTCAAGTTGGTGGGATAAGCTTTTTGTTAAAGTGGAACTAAAGGATATTTGCTTGAACTGAAAGATAACAGCCTTTATTTCTGAAGACCAAAAAGAGATCACTGAATTATTTGCTAATTGTGAGAAAAGATCCTATTTGTTTTTTGTGTGTGTGTCTGGCAGTAGGGCCACCAGCTATTTCTTAGTAGCATTTAGTGCTGAGGAATCTCTTGGGAAGAGGCAAAAAAAGTAAGAGTTAAATCCAAAAAGGAAAAGAAAAATGCCGTGGTGACACACAACTGGCAGACTGCGTGTTTTGATGGCATATGATTTCTCTAGTAAAGGGTTGTCAGGATGGAAGTAATAAATACTAGCTCACAGCAGTAGCCTAAAGTGAAGACAGATTCATCTCTTATGTGCACTCCATGTACTTTTATGATTTATTGTGATTTTTACTCTTATGTCTAAAGAAAAAAATCAGTTTATGAGCTAGAAATTTAAACCATTTTCATGTTTCTTTGGAAAAAAATGCCAGTGACATCTTCTTCAGAATAGGTGATATTCATGAAGTAGAATGTGTTACTGTAGCTGTAAAATATGTTATTTATTAATACATTTAATAATTTCTCCCTAAAATGCCATATTAGTTTCAACTTTAACTTTTTGGTTAATTATAGGAATGAGTTCTACTTGTAGCTGAGCTTTTCTTGAAGTTGTTTCACATGGAAAATCCGTATGGGCATATGTGCGTATGAGAGCTAGGTTTGGTTTACTCCAGAAACAGAAGTGTTTGCTGTTGACAAATGGTGCTCTGTGTCCAGAGTTGTGTAGGTTTTAAAGCTGTGGCAGATTCACTCTTGTAATGTGATTGGTACTGCAACAATGAACTGCTTTCACAAAATAATACATGAGCAGCAGGGCATTAGTAAACAACAGTGACTGGATAATTTTGAGGAAATTTAGGAGGGTATAAATATAGGAAAGAATGGAGACAGATCCTGCTGCGAACTTTTTATACAGGGAAAAAAACTATTCCCATATGTCACCAAATAGGTATTAAAACCAATGTACCTCTTCTTTGACATCTGTTAGAACAGAATGAGTCCATTTGAAATCCCCCAAACACTCGCATAGTGACAAAGTGTAGTAAATGAAGCAAAATGATTTGGGGAAATGGGGATGTGTAAACAAGCCAGTCAGATGTCATTTACTTTCTTGGATCACTTTGCCATTTTTTTTTCAGGTCTGGCTGTATGAAGTCTTTGTACACAAAGCTGTATTTACTGCACTGAACATAGATTTTCCACTTTAAAGGACAAGGTTGTTTAAATCACATCTGGTTTGGAGCTGGTTCTCTCAGTTGTGTTTGATTTGCAATAGGCAGTGTACCTATTTTGTGAGGTTCATTACTGTTGTCACTAGTGACCAGGCAGTTAGTGGTGTATGCTCTACAAATATTCATTGTTCTCTGTTAACACACACTAGTTTGCTGCACATACGTCAGGAGCTCATCACATATTTTCTTGCTTTGGATGCTTAGTAATGACATTTGTATCATTTCTTGTTCATATGCCATTTGACTGCAGTGTAGCTGAAGGTGCCAGAAAAACTCCAAACCACACATAATGTTATGTGGTAAACTCTAGCTATTGGCAATAATTTAGGGCCTTCCTTTTTATTTACAGTATTGATTTTGTATGCAATGGTATTCCTCTTTGTTTTGAATGAGATGTGGGGAAAACAGCTTTAGTCAATAGTAGATTTATTTTTATTTCTTTATGGCACATTCTTACCCATATTGTGGTTTATATTTTGGAGTATATAGGCCAGAAAATGAGTCACATATTGTGGCATTTACAATCTAGTTTGTTCCCAAAATGAATTAAACTGTTACTCAGCAGAACCTGTGACTAGCCTTTGTTCAGTATCCTTAGTGGAATTTGAGGGTCAATCAGTAAAATGTGATTTACCTCTGACTTCAGTGAAGAAAAGAGTTGCGACAAATTTTGTGAACATTTTTCTTTCCTAATCCCTTCCCTCTAATAGATTAGCACAACATAAATCAGAGTACATTAGGGGAAGAAACAGGCAGTATTTATACACACAGCTCTTCACAAAATTCTATCTACTACTTTATGGTTTTAAGGAAAATGTCTTTGTAGTGGGGATTTGAAATATATTTACAGTTGTCATCAGTGTTTTCAGCATGCTTTGAACTTTTTTGGGAGTACACCATTTCTTAAATACAAAGGCACTTCCAGGATGATCTAGATGTGCTTTTTCATTACTTCTGGAGAGCCAACGCTTTAACAATAGAGGATACATGAAGTATCCAAACCTAGTTCTATCCGATACCATTTTCCTCTGCATTATTTACTTTAAGCAACTGCAATTTTTGTTTCCTGTAGTCATTGCTAATGAACTGTATGTATGCATCCATAGCTAAAATCTGTATTTAAAAAAAGCAAAAAACCCCAGGTCTTGTACTTAAAACTCATGTTTCCGCTCAGTTAAATTTTCTTCCATCATTCCCATTTTAATTTTTGTTAATCTAACCTGTGACCCAGAAGATTTACAAGCACAGAAACAAAGGGTGTAACACGAAAAGGATAAAATTATCATCCAGTTGCCTCAGTAAGGAATGTTTCAAGTATATCTTCAGCATTCTGAACTTTGATTTTAAGTTAGGGCTTTATAGAATTACGATAATGTTAAACTGTATTTTATTCATTATTCCCATTAAAATCATGTTACTGCTTGCAAGGAACATATTTCTGAACATGTCTAAAGGATGAGGATTCTGACTGCTTGGCATGTTTAAAGCATAGTAAGGGAAAACAGTAGAGTTGGTAGAAGGAGTACATGGGTTTAGGCTGTGAGGATGGACCTGCTACTCATGCTGTGCAACCATCAACAAGTGATTTAATTTTTCAATGAATCTTTTTTTCTTAAATAGAAAAACAATGACCCAGAGATGTGAAACTGTTTAAATACTTAGGCTTCACTATGAAAAGGATACTGATAATTATCAACATTAATGTAACTTGCCTGTTACCATTAACTTGCCTGTAACCAATTTTGCTAGTCCCTATATGGACTGCATTTCAATTTAGTCAGTTTACTTTGGAATATTGCTTAAGGTAGATCTCACAATCCAATACTGGAAGTCTCATCATATGAGCTATTTCCTTTGCACAAACCTATACTAAATTCTGTAGGAGCTGTGTGAATGGGTACTGCTAAGATAGTCTTCTGTGGTCTCAGGATGAAACCTATCCTGTTCATATAAAATATACTGAGTTAGTAACTGTGGAGTTTAAAATAGTTCAAAATCCAATTCTTGTTTTTAATGATACTTTAAAAGCACAATAACTTTTCCAAAAGGGCATTTGATTCTAAAGTGTGGGAAAGTGAAGAGGTCCTTATAAAATCCAGCCCATAGGAGCGTTGTAGTCAGTGAGAACTGAAGACAGTGGAAGATTAAGTCTGTAGGCTTTTACTAATATGTGTTTTTAAAAGACAAGTGTGATATAGCCTATGCTATAATTACTAAAATACATGTAGTAAGAAATATCATGTATTGACTTGGAAGTTTGTCTATGTAGAGTATGGTCTACAAACAGATTTATAAAAGGTATTTTTACACCCCAGTTGGGAACTGGACTTTCTACAATTCAGACCTGAAGTGGGAAATTGGGTATTTTTGCCATCAGGCAAAGATACATTGATAATATGTATGTTTAATCACACAGCTCAATGTGAAGCCTTATAAAACCACCTTGCTGGTGCCTTTTAACACTAACAGCCTTGCGATTTTTTCGTGTATTAAATTTCAAATGCTTATAAATTTCAATTGATCACAAGTGTTTAAAACAGCATCTGTGTGCTTAGCTTGCAACATTTCAATTTATTTGTATAAAAAAAAGGTGAATATTTGTAGTTCACTGACTAGCTAGACTTTCAGAAAGAGAAGTAAGACTGCTGGTAGCTTTTTAATACTAAAAGGATACAGTCAAGTTCCTTAAGACAGTGGCAACAGTAAGTTGAATTAAAGACGTTTTGCTTTCCCTGATGCTTTCACTCTTGTACTGAAAAGGATCAATGAATCTGTTCTCCAGCTATTCTGGATATGACATTATATCATCTCTTTCACAAAGTTATTGAGCGAGCTCCATCTGAAAATCTGTTTTATTCCTCCACTATGCTTGTTTGAAAGTCATTTCAGGATCTGATAGCTCTAATAGTTAGGGGCTTTCTAATCTCCAATATAAACTTATTTATAGACAAACTATGTCATTTTTTTTACCCTTAATATAGGTCCTAGCAGCTTTTTTCCTACATATATTTTTAAGAGGCACAGTTATAGATTTTATATTATAAAACCCACAACATTGTCTCCAAATTATGTCTCAAAGGCCACCTCATATAATAAAGCAAAAGCTATAGCTAGTTTAAATATCAGAGAAAACTTCCCACAAGCTTCATATCCTCATTGCATTTATGAAGATTATTTTAAATGTAGAATATTCTTGTTCCATTTCACTGAAAAGCAGTCCTACTGCAGAGCACAGCATTACTGCAAGGGCTTGAATAAAACTCAGCCTGAATCCGATTCTGCTTCTGGAAAACTTCCATTAGCTTCAGTGTGGCAGTATCAAGCCTCATGTTATCAGATAAGCCTATAATGATAAAAGAAGCCAATATTTTGGCTAGGTAGTGTGGCTCACACAGTGATAGGAGCAGAGGAGGCAACAAATATATGCCTTGTATGGTGACCCTGCATTTAGCACAGAAGGGACAAACTCATGGAAACAGGTGGTGATGTATGCATTTTTCCACATCCATAACTGTTACAGGGGGTCAGAAGATTGATAGAAGAGAAAATGAAGAGAAGTACCATGAGATTGAGACATACAAAAGACTTAAGTGCCACTCAATTGCCTTGAGGCATCCCCATTAAACATAATTACCCTACTTACTAAGCACCAATCATAGCTATTAAGCATCATCGGGTTTAAATTAGTTCCCTGGGAGACATCCCGTTTAAGAGGACTTCCCAGTTAAGCACAGGAAACCTTTTTTTTCTTTAATCAGGCCTTCCTCTGTTCCTCCTCCTCATTTTACCTGCCATAGAATTGGCTGTTCCATAACTATTTGTCCTAGGTATGACTGCTACTGCTTAACCCAGGACACTGTTCAAGCAAAAGAGTTTTCGATATGTTTAATAGGTCCACAAAGACAAGAGAAATATAGTGTTTGATTCACATTTCCAAAATAAAGAGCAGAAGGATCAATTCCTTCTGTGCTCAGTGAGGACACTGGAAGGGTTTAGGCTGGTCTTGCTGGTCTACATCCATTTTGTCTACACTTGTCTTGTTTTGAACACACTGTGGGATGTCAGTGTTTACCCAGAGTGCTTATTCCTTCGAAGTATGCATGGATCATTATCACATATAATTCTCTTAGAAGTTCATCAAACATGATTATTCTGATTGATCTGTCCACATATAAGTCAATTCTTCCAACAGAGAATCACAGCATAATTGAGGCTGGATGGAGCTTCAGAGCTCTCTGGTCCAGCCCCCTGCTCAGAGCATGTCTGAATTGGTCAAGGTTCTCAGGGACATGTCTAGCTGACTCTTGAAGTTCTCCAAGGATGGAGATTGCACAGACTGTCTGGACAACTTGTGTTTAACCATCCCTATTGGCAGAAGTTTTTCCTTATAAGTTACCATAATTTCTCATGTTTTCACTTGCCTCTTGTCCCGTTGCCATACACCTCCAAGAGAAGTCTGGCTCTTCCTTGTATGTTCCAATCAGTAAGTTATAGACAGCAATAAGGTCTCCTCACCCATGCCAAACAAAGGGAAAGGATCACAACCTGTACTCTTGCTGACACAGTGTGGGATGCAGTGGGGCAAGGCAGCACTTATGCCTCATGTTCCCTGTATGAGAGCAACCTGCACTCAGGTTGCTTTTTCTTCTGACACCCCTAAATGTGTCTGTGTATTAAGTTCATGGTGTAAAGGTGAAAGAGAAAAAGATTTGTTGAATATGATGCTGATTAAGTGTTTAATCTATACCTCTATTTTGCACATTTCTTCACACTTTTGAATGAAGGAGGCATATCATCAACTGCTAACAATTGGTGTTAATTATTACATTAGATGAATCTTCATCTTCAGTGGCAAGATGAGGATGACTTAGACTATAAACTTCAAATTCTAATAAAGGAAGGCATTTAATACTTGGGAAGTTAGGGACAGTATTTCTAACAATGTAAGTTTAAACACCCATACATGAAATAAATTATTTATTTAGAAGACCAAGAAGAGATTTCCTTCTTACATTTAAACTGCATCTATTATAACAAAAGAAACTTTTTAATTTACCTTAAAATAGAAAGTAACAGAACAACAAAAAAATCCAGATGCTTCTTATCACTTACTGTCTTATATATGCAGTGATTTTTATAAAGTGTGTTTTCCCCTTTCTTACATAAAGACTATTATGACTGATCTATCTTCTTGCTCCAAGCATTAAATTCAGTTTGCTTGGATGTTTTAGTTAGTGGAGCTGGGCTTTTTTCTGTTTTCCAATTGAAGAAAATCACTCCTTTTTCAGTATTTTCAATATCTTTGTTAAGTGTTTTTATTCTCTTTTGGGTTTGTTCTTCTTTATAAAAGACTGCTTTGCAATGCTAGCTGCTACAATGTCTGCTAAATCTGTTGTTGTCTTAGAGCAACACAAAATCTGGAGGGGCTTGTCTTCCAAAGTGCTATTGTCTAGCTAGCAGTTTGCTGCAATTCTAGATTTCTCTTTTCAACTCTTCCTTGTGGATGTGCAATAGATAGTTTTAACAGCAAGTCTCAAAGGAGTAGTTTAATTTAAAGAGCTTATTTTCAGTGGAAACTATTTTCTATGCCAACTCTCCCCCTCCCAGGTGTAATGAAAGTAAAGCAAAAGTGGTGGTTATTTTATGCCTGCCATGTTGGATGCATTACTGATTCATATATAGATTAAACCCTTATCTGTTTAGTACCTGTATTACTTAAGTATTAGGTGGAAGTTGACTAGTATGACTCTCATTAAAGTTATTAGAAGATAACTGTTTTCTAATTACGATATGATTATAGTTTCTGATTCACACTATACATGTGCCAGCACTTCTAGTTTACATAGAGGAATAGATTTCAGGTGCAAGCTAGAAGAGGGTTATTAAGATAAGAGATGAGGGAAAAAAGGGCTGAGTTTCAGGACTTTGAAAGCAGACAGCTCTTGAAATGCTGCCATACCCTATGATATCTGGGGTACATTTTATGAGGCCCCTGCAGCATTTTAAGAAAACTGGTATTGTGTTTAGAGCAAAATGCAGGATGCTGTGACTGCCAGGAATGTTGTTATTGGAACAATATTATAATCACAGAATGGTTTGCATTGGAAAGGAACTTAAGATCATCCAGTTCCAGCCACCTGCCCTGGGCAGGGACACCAGGTTGCCCAAGGCTCTGTCCAACTTGGCCTTGAACACTGCCAGGGATGGAGCATTTACCACTTCTTTGGGTAACCCATTCCAGTGCCTCACCACCCTCACAGTAAAGAACTTCTTCCTTATATCTAACCTGAACTTCCCCTGTGAAAGTTTGAATCCATCACCCCTTGTCCTTGATGAAGAATCCCTCTCCGGCATCCTGGGGAAGAGTGGCCCTTAACTTAGTACTGACCAAGTAAATTAAATAATAGCCAAAAGATAACATAATGCCCAGACAAGCATCTATAGATGACAGATAATCATGGCTTTTCCTGAGGAGAGGCCTGCTGCCCTAATCTGCTATTGAGAGTGATAGCCTTTAAAATATACATATGGTCTTGAGATGTAAGATAAAGCACTGTCCTGGAGTAGAATCTAAGAAAAAGAACAAAAACTAAGCTTAGAAATAAGAAATTATTTTTCATCACAGTGATAAGATTACAAATGAATTGCCTTGAGTTGCATAGTAGTTCAGCGATGTTTAACATGTATATTAACTGTGAAGGAAGAAAAGGAGTGGGGGAAAATAATATTCTTGCAAAAGGTTTAGGTGCTTAAAAGGTGAAAAAGACTGATAACTTTTAGGAAAGCATAACTGGGTGAAAGGCAGTTTTTTACTATTGAAAGGAGCTTATAATAAGTGTTTCAAAACTTTTTGTTTGTTGTTTCAAGTCTTTAAAGGTCTATAGATGGTAGGTTTAGGTCTACTGATATTGGGTACACTTGAAAACCACATATTTAAGATCTTGTAAATAAACTGAAATTGCTGGAAATGTTGTTCTTAGAAGAAAAAAAGAATGATGATATAGCTCTTTTGTTAGCAAGATAATGCCTTCAGTTACAGGTATTACAACTTTTGTGGATGAGAAGCCTGGTCTCCGGCCTTGCAGTTGTAGAGGTTTTGATGTACGTTTGATATGCCGTATATCCCACATCAAGTAATTCACAAGTAGTTTAGCCTTTCTGCTAACCCAGCTTTGTAATTTAGAGTCAATCTTACATATGGGCCATGCACTTGCTTAGCTCCCAGACTTACCTCCTCTTCTTTCAGCTCTCACCTTCCTCACTCCCACGTTTGATCATTTTCTGTTCCTCCATTGTCTTGCTCTTATGTTGTCTAAATCACAAGGTAATATAATAGCTGTCAAAGTGGGTAGTTGAACACTCCCTAGCAGCATGCTTCTTGCCTCGATTACTTGTCTCCAGATCCAGCGAGCTATTTCCAAGGTAGAAGGTGAAGTGATGAAACACAGGGAGCATGGTAGCAGTTTGCACAGTGCTTCCCCCTCACCTACGATCTAGAGTGGAAATTGAACACTGAGAAAAAGGCAGAAAGAAGGACAGAAAATAAAAGATGGAAAATCCCTATTTATTTAATAGGTAACTTCCTCTGGTTTCTTTCAAGAGGTTGGCAGGTCTTGAATATATGATGCACATACAACTGCAGGCTCTATTTATCAGGAGTCGCAATACGGGAAGCATCTTTTTTGCAGTTGGAGAAAAATCAAGCATCCAAATCCCGCAGTGGGGAGGCAGTTGGTAGAGATTATTATTTTATTTTTTCTCCCCTGTTCTCTTCTGCATTTGTATCCATTTTAAAAAGGGTTTCTCCTATGATTTTGTAGAATCATAGAATAATTAGGGTTGGAAAGGACCTTAAGATCATCCAGTTCCAACCCCCCTGCCATGGGCAGGGACACCTCACACTAAACCATATCACCCAAGGCTTCATCCAACCTGGCCTTGAACACTGCCAGGGATGGAGCATTCACAACCTCCCTGGGCAGCACATTCCAGTACCTCATCACCCTAACAGTACAGAATTTCTTCCTTATATCCAGTCTAAACCTCTGCTGTTTAAGTTTCAACCTGTTACCCCTTTTCCTGTCACTGCAGTCCCTAATGAATAGTCCCTCCCCAGCATCCCTGTAGGCCCCCTTCAGATACTGGAAGGCTGCTATGAGGTCTCCACGCAGCCTTCTCTTCTCCAGGCTGAACAGCCCCAATGTTCTCAGCCTGTCTTCATATGGGAGGTGCTCCAGTCCCCTGATCATCCTTGTGGCCCTCCTCTGGACTTGTTCCAACAGTTCCATGTCCTTTTTATGTTGAGGGCACCAGAACTGCACACAATACTCCAGGTGAGGTCTCACAAGAGCAGAGTAGAAGGGCAGGATCACCTCCTTTGACCTGCTGGTCACACTCCTTTTGATGCAGCCCAGGATACGGTTGCTTTCTGAGCTGTAAGCGCACACTGAAGCTGGCTCATGTTCATTTTCTCCTCGACCAACACCCCCAAGTCCTCCTCCTCAGGGCTGCTCTGAGTCTCTTCTCTGCCCAACCTGTAGCTGTGCCTGGGATTGCTCCGACCCAGGTGTAGGACCTTGCACTTGGCATAACACTATTGCATTTCGCTTAGTAAGAGGAAAATTTTGTCCATTTTTCAGTAAGCAAAGTGTGGTTAGTCTAAGCTGAATGATGACTTCCAATGATAAGCATTAACACATAAAGCAGTGTATGTTTAATTGGTTGAACACAGCTAGGTTTCAGCTCACCACTGCTGCCCACTCCTGCAAAATGAGTACAAAAGTGGATAAATCCAATATATTTCCTCATATCTGTACATGCTAAAAAGCTTTTCTATATTTACAGCATCAATTTAATAATTATTAGGAACAAAATAGTAATTACACCACTGTTTCCTTGGCCTTGGGGAAACACACCCCCAGTTAAAGAGAGTGCTTTGGAGGATAACAGATGTTTTATCTCCTGGCCTCTGACTTCAAAGGAAAACAGTTATCTGGGAGGCAGAAAAAAAAAGAGGCAGTAATCAATTGTACTGTCATATTTTCTGAGCATGGCAATTGCTGACTCAGCTGCTTAATACAAAGCATCTGAGACTACCTGTTTAGGCAGGTTTAAAATGTTTCAAGTAATAGTAAGAAGTTTGGAATGAAGTACTAGAATTAATCAGTTTGTAGGTTTGGGGTTTTTTATGAATTATTTTATTTATTAAAAAACTCCTTTTTACTGTTTCTGATTTCTCAAACATAGAGACTGAACATCTCTCAACAGTGAATTTCACAATACTGGCTTATCATTCAAAAAACTTTTTTGTTTCCAGAAGAATGTTTAATTAATGTGTCATAACAGGTAGAGAAAAATAAACCTATGTTGATGTAAAGTGGTTGGCAAGGCGATGTTTCTCTTTATTTTTCTCTTTTTCAAGGTTTTGGTAAGTGTCAAAACACGTCTTTCCTACCCCAAAAATCTACAGCAGGCGTTTATCCTTTCATGTACTGCTATTCTTCTTTTCCCTGGAGATTTCTTCAAGGGCAAAGTGGATATTATTTTATTTGAATGCTTATACTAACTTTGGAAGAAGACTATTATTCTCACTTAGTAGAAGACACAGTCTGTAGTCTATGTTCAAATGACCTTGTGAAAGAAAAGACACAAAATGGCAAGGGCTTAATCTTGGATACTCATAATTGTTCCACAGCAGATATAGTTTATTGGTTTCTAAATACTGAGTTAAAACAAACTGTGCTACTCTTTCATACTCTTCCAGGGAAAGGAAACAAACAATTCTGTGGGGTTTTTTTAAGTGACAAGAATGATACACATTTAACAAATAATATCCACAGAGCCATTCATTTGCTTGAAACGGTTAAGTAGTAGAAAGAAAAACTATTAATTTCAAGCCCCATTGGTAACCGCAAAACCAGCATCTGCTAAATCATACAGCAAAAAATTGTATTAAAGTGTTTCATTACAATACTTTTTAAGATGTTAAGAAAAAAAACCCACTAGGTGGGGATGTGTTAAGCTAATTAAAAATATTCTTTAAAAACACACAGGCTGATGCTTCATTCTTGTGTCACCAGATCACCCCAGTGCTGCAAATACTATTCACGCTGTGTTTAGACATGAACCTAGACAACAGCAGAATTTGTTTTCTTTGTTTGCACATAGTCACTGGCTTATTAAACCAGTCATTTAAAAATGTTTGAAGAACATATCCTGTTGAGAGGTATACTTTCTTCTCCTTTGCTTCTTTTCTCACCCTATTCTCTCTCTGTTTTCCTTCCCCTTTCTTACTTACTTGTGGTATATGTATGAACAAAATAGCATTCACTCTGAGCCCCTGAGGATGCAGTAAAAGAATCAGGTAAGCCCAAACCTGGCTCCCTGCCCTGTGGCTGCCTCCTCTTCAGCATGTCCAACCTTGCAACAGCAAATGGAGATTACATATCAATGCAAGAGCGCAGCCACAGTTTGACCTCCTGGGAGCAAACATAGGGAGTTAGCTACAGGCAATCAGATACTGGCCTGGGATTCAAGGTAATGGTAGGGTGAGGCTGGAGCTTGCTTTTCAGGAATTTGGGGTACAGTGATTTCGTAAAGGAAAGAAGAGTTGTAGGGTTAGACTGCGATTCAGGTTGGAGTATGGAGTTATGTCAACAGGCATGCATGCAAATGAAGCAGTAGGAAGGCAGAGGCACTGCGCTACCAGAGGAATACTGGAAGAATTTAGGGTAACCTAAGTAGATGAAGACATGCTGAATTTTTACTTTTATTGAAACATATATAGCTGAGTGTTTAATTTCTGGAGGGGTATTTGGGAAAGAGCTGAAAAGAAATCCTTTTTTGCATATGTTTTAAACTGAGTCTTACTTTAGTTCTCCATGTGAAGGAGGCAGCTGGAAGGCATTCACATTCTTGCTTTTGGAAGAGCTCTGCTTTTTTAGGATAACTTCCTTTAGGCAAGCAGTTTTCTTTCCATCTTGCATTACCATATCTCATCAGTGCACCCAACCTCACAGCACCCCCTTCCATTTTAAGATTACTGGACAGGTAGGTGTGCTGTCAAGATTATTTTTACAACTACGAAGAGGTGCAGTGAGAAAATTATTCATATACTATGGTTTAAAGTAGTACCATTTTCATTTCACAGCTTACTATTTAACGTGGAGACAGTAATGTATTTTGGGAGAAGGGCAGATAAAAATGTGATCAGTTTAAGCATTGTTTGTCACTCTGAATAAACATAAAATTGAAATATTAATCAAACAAGTTATTAACATTGCCAGTTGGATGTGTTCTGTGTATTTGGTACTGTAACTTCATTAACTTTCCAAACAATCAGCCTCTATCCAGCTGTCCTCTTTGGGTACGTCTGCATGTCAACGGCTTTAGTTTATGGTAACAACATGATGTAAACTCTCCCAGGATTCCTGGCAAACACTCCAGAGTTGCTACTGAGTGCTAAAACTCAGGCTGTTCATCTTGACTGTATAGCTGACTGGGCCAGATAGATTAGGCTAATGTAAATACATCAGGATGTGTTATGCTTAGTTCTTAATGCGTCTCTCTAGCTGTGCCGTGTAATTGCAGCTGGTATATGATAGATTCTTTGTTTGTGCTGTGCTTTATTCTTTTTATATTTGGACTCAAGGCAGGAGGCAGAAGTACATGTTTTTGGAATCAAATTTGAAAAACGCTTCTAACAGATGTTGATAATTGTATGGTACTTTTGGCACTGCTAGAAGAAAGGATGAACACAGCTGGTTGAACTGTATTTACTGAAAATAAAATGCTGTGGAAAGTTCTGCTTATTTTAGTATAGTGATTAGGCTGAGATGATGCACAAGTATTTGAACAAAAACCCAGTAGAAACTTTGGGTGTCAATTGTAAAATACTATTTTGGTGTTCAGAAATAATCTAAATTGACTGCAAGGCATATTGCTGTATTTTTGGAACCTCGTTGCTTTTATCTTTCCTGACTTTTTCACCCCTTTATCTCCAGTTAGGTTGTTATTCCAAAACTATTTGGAGCACAGAGATGACCTTCAGTAATCCTCCCAAATATATATACCTTCATCCTCCTGTAAAACTAAATGTTGTCTGCTGATTCAGTATCAGTATCCCAGTTTGAATGGATCCTTGTGGCATATCTCAGCCATATTTATCTTTTGGAAAATACTTTTATGTTGATCACTGATTTTCCTTTACTTTCAGTGTGTTTCAGCTTTGTACCCATTAATATATGTATTGAACACCTGTTCTGTTTCAGCTCCCTGAGGTACCCAACTCTTAACTTCTCTCTACTTGGAGAAGTAACATTAATTACCACTCTGTTTCCTACCACTTAGCTAATCTTTAATCCACAATAAGAATTTACCTCTTACCCTGTGGTTCTTTATTTTCCTTAATAGTTTCTTGTCCAGGATCTTATCACAGGATTTTGTCAAACCAAGTAAGTTATATTTACCAAATCTCCCCCCATCCTCCCTGTTGCATTAACTATGTTCAACGATTCAAACAGGGCAGAAGCAGTATTTTCCATTCAGGTAGGTCCATCTTTATCAATGTATATTACATAAATGCTCTATTATTCTGATCTTATTTGTATCTATCAGCTACTGTACAGCTAAGTGGAGACTTCATGCCCACAGTGTCTTTAGTTTCTTTTCCTTAAAGATTACAATTACATTGCTCCCCTCTTCCCCCTTACTTTATAGATGGATACCTGTGACAGCACTTCTCCTGTGTTTTTATTTAGATGCACTTTTTCAACATTCATAAATCAGTACCTTCACAGTGGGGCAATCAAGTTGAAATCACAGATGATTTGCTGGTTTTCCTAATCTTTCTTGAAAAGACTTTTAAAATGGTGTTTTAAAAATATTTTAATTATTAAATATATTTTAGGAATACCTATGGGATAAAAATATGTCTATCACTTTCTTTAGTGAAAATTAATGTAGACATTTATCTTCTCTGCAGTCAAAATACTCCCTCTGATCAGCACTGCTGCATTGTGCAGACACCACAAGTACTCATCCTGCTCCCCTAATTCTGTAACTACTTGGGCATTGTTGCTATAGGTACAATATGGAAGATAGAAGTGAAATTACCTGAGCAAGAAAGACTAGGGGACATGTAGCCCGGCTTCTTTGCAGCACTTATCAAGGCTACTTGCAGGCTTTGTGTTGTATGATGCTGCAGAATATTCATAGCTGCATCACTTACTTTCACATGGTAACTGCATGGGCCTCTGTCAACTCCCTGTTTGTTTCCCTATAAGGCTTTGAATTATGCAGTAGGTTTTTACACTAACCATCAAATTCCCATTGCAACACGTATTAGCATCATTGCATTTCTTCTTCTAGACTCCCAAGTAGTATTTCTGTATGCCTTTAAACATGATTTGAACCATTGCATTTTAGGGAAGAGTGAGGCAACACTTAAATATATCTCTTCCTAGGAGGCAGTGGGGCTTGTTTGAAGTTTGTGATGTGTTTCAGTCTTAAGTATGAAAACGTTTTAGATTTCCAGAGTTCAGTTAACCACTGCTAATAAGTTAGTAAAAAAATGTGATGTTCATGTGTCTTACTGAAGTTAGAGGAGAAATGCTGATAGAATATAAGGATCTTAAAAACTACCTCTTCCTACAAGAAGGAAGTCGTATCTCTCTGTGAAGTATTCAGTCACAGATAAAAATCAGAAGCCTGCATTTCTAGGTGAGACAGACTTATTTTTTAATTATTGAGTGTCATACTCTTTGAAATATCCTTCTGATGTACTAGAAGTTTCATAATAGAAAAGTTAGGAGATTCCATGGGTGACTGCCAACTTTATCTTCATTTTCCACTTCCCTTCCATCTGGGGAAGAATACTTTCTAATTATTTGTTGTTTTCCAGATCACTCGTGGCCTTGGCTCCCACGCTGAGTGGAGATTACACTCTCCTATTAGCCCTTTTAAGGTCCAAGGAATGCCAGCCATGCCATGTGTGAGCAATCTGCAGGCACCATTAGCACTGCTTGAGTAGCTCTTGATAACACTCCCTATGAAGTCAATTAAAGACGTCAGGGGGTGGGTTGGACTGTTTCTTTTTACTAACAACTCTCATTAGGGGGTGGAGGATGGGGAGCTTGAACAGGTGATTTTTAGTATTTTTAATGAGAAATGGCAAAAATCCCCAGACTAGCTTTCTCCTTTGTTTGGCATTCATTCCTTTCTCTCTCTTGCCCTTCCCTATTTCTAAAACAAATCAATGACAGATACGGCATTTTACGAAGTCTGAAAGAAGCAATAACTACAGATCTCAGCAAAAGAAATCTGTACAGATGGTAAAGACAACTGAAATCAGATTAGTGTTTCATAAGTGAAAGGAAGTCCTTGGCAGTCATTTTTCAGATCACACTCTGCTTACAGACAGCACCTTGCCATGACTGGGGCTGAGCTGAGGACATTCTCCCATTTATAGAAGTGCTTCATACTGCTCAGCTTGGGAAACTAGAGGAATATAAAGATATTTAAGAAATTAAGTAGAATGTTATGTGTTTATACATAAGCATCTAGCAGCTATGAAACAATGTATTGCTACCACCAAGTGAGGGTGGTGTTTTCAGTGGAGATGCTGAATACCACTGGTAGTTAACTCCTAAGGTAAAAGAATAGGTGTTTCATAAAAGAAATGTAAAATACAGAATAAGGTGCATATAAGCTGTGATAATTAAAAAAATTAAAAACACAGTTTATGATTTTGCATGTGTTTTGAAACAAAATCTGAGGGCAAGTATTGTCACTCACCAATGAAACTCATTTTACAGCTGTCAGACAGAAATATTAGGTAAAGAAAAATGTAAAAAAAGCTTTGTTTTTCATAGCAAGTTTGCAATTCTGCTGGTTTTTTTTTCACATTCTATTGTGATATTTTTTACAGATTTTCAAATGGAATGTGGGAACATACATTTCAGTTTTCCTCTTCCAAGGCTGTGCCTTTGGTAAAGACAGTAAAAGCCTCAGTCTTAAACTGAATCTGGATATGTATTTCTGCTCTAGGAATCATTGATATGATAGAGATTGATTCCAAGTAGGCAGTGGAAGGACTTCCAATATTTTTCAACAAATGTTATTCCCTGGTATGGAGGTTGTATCACTCAAGTGTCTTTAGTCTTGACATGGAGTGAAAATGAAAACAAACCCCTCAAGTCCACCTTCAAGTCTTCCACTTCCCATATATGACCCACAAGGTGTTCAGGTGTCTTTTTGAGAAATAAATTCATTAATCTAAAAGCCATCATCCGTTTGGAAACAGCAACATGTAGTATATAACCTCAGCAGGGAGGCACTATGTAAGAATGTATTATACAGTGTTTTAACAGGAAAAGATTTGATGCATTTTGAAATTACCATCGTATCATCCTAAAAGTGCAAACCACCACTTGTATCTGGCAGTTACTATACTACAAGATAAAAAATAATCTGTAATGCTTACTTTAAATTCTTCAAGCATTTTCAGTTCACAGCAGCACATCACTCATGTTACAGCTCCCACCCTGTCCTGCTGGTGAGTGTATCTCATCTCACAACAGCTTCCCACTCCCCACAGCAGCAGGGGGATGCAGTGAGCAGTTTGACTTGGGCAGCAAGAAACCACTATTTCTCTCTCTGTTTCTCTTAAAAATTATTATATCAGCTCTGAATTAAACTGGTATCAATTTTATTTGCTTACACGTTCATAAAATTAACATAATAGAAAGAATTTCCACCTTTGTGGTTTTTTGATATTCACAGCCATGAGTTCACAAATCTTGCACTAATATCAGTTGTGCTTACATGTTCTGGTGATCATTGAATTTAATAGACTAGTCATCCCTCCTATATATGGCAATTGAAAGCTGAGACTTTAGTACATTGCTGGTTGTTTAATTTATGCAGTGCTTATGTAGGGAAAAAACTATTTAATAGGTAATTACTTTTTTTCCCTTCAGTAACATCTATCTACTATTTTATATTTATGGTATCTCATTTAATTTTACTTAGTCAATACAAGGAAATACAATGGAGAAGGTTTTCAACATTAATATATATTATGCCAGTTATTTATTTTCAGAATTATTTATTTCCAGCCATCTTGCTGAGTGTTTGAGAGAAATAACTTATCTGCTAGTGTGTGCAATAAAGATAGAATGAGAGATTGTTTACTCAGCTAAAAAGACACATGATTTTTTTCCTTTTGAAATAGCTGAGAACATGAGATGTAAATTAGTGTAGAAACAGCAATATGCATCTCCATCAGAAGAGTTTGATTTGTTAAAGGAGTATCTGTCATGGTTAAACCCAGCCAGCAACTAAACTCTGGGGAAGAGAATTGGAAGGGTAAAAGTGAGAAAATTCATGGCTTGAGATAAAGGCAATTTAATAGGTAAAGCAAAAGCACAGTATCAAAAGCAAGTTTAGAAAAATGATCTGACTTACTGTATTAAGAACAATTTTCAGCCTATACATTGTTATCTCACTGAGTAATTGTTCTGGATTTATTTTTATGAATTTTGTTATGATATGCATTATAGAATTGTCATTTGAGCCACTGTGTGAGGAACTATCCAGTACATAGGGGAGACTGTAAAAATCTATGAGACTGATTCATTTAAATAACTAAAAGGTGAGTAAAAGAAGTCTGATCATCCATTTACATCTGGGAACTGAGATCACTTAATTGTCCAGACTCACCCAGGAAAACTATGGTTAACCAGATAACTTGATTTCATATTGTACTCGCCTGGTACCACAGGAACGCTGTCCTATTAGATATAAGTAGATTTTTATTTCCTTGCTTGGGAGGCAACAATTCCCAACAACAGCTGCTGAAAATGTTTAATCTGGTTAATATTTAACTTTTTTTTTTTCTTTAGATAATTTCTAATTTTGTCTGTTACTCCCTAGTAATGGTATAAAGGTTGAAAGAGCACAGGACATTTTTTTCTGTTGTTCCCATTACAGTGATGTGTCTAACCTGCTGCATCCGTATTTCAGTTTAATGGTCTCTTTGGCATGCTAGTCATCTTTCATAAACTGGAAAAATCCATATTGGGTGCATTGTGGTGCATGTATGTTAAATAGTGTCTGTTTTGTAAATGTGGAAATAATATTTAAAAGTCATGGAAAAGAGCAGGGTTTGTATTAAAGTAATACTTCAAGGAATCTTAAATGGTGTTATATTAGACAATTCTTTGAATAACTTAGGGCTTCAGAGTTGTACTTTTCCCATCTAAGAGTCTAGGCTGCATACCCTAGCAAGGTGTGTCAGTTTTTCTAGTAAGCTTTCTTTGGCAGTTAAAATGAAAGCAAAATATCTTCCACATTAATGTCAAGTAATGGACACCAGGCTTTCTTTGTGCTGAAGTTATGGAGAAAATGTATCTTTTATCTCTAGCTTTTGATTCTTTTGTTAATGCATTTTTACTTGCTGTTATGAGGAGATATGTTGAAAACTGGCCTTCAACTTTCACACTGAATTTCTCTAAACCAGAACTATAGTTTATTCCAATAGAAATTGTTGAAATAAATGTGGTCAAGCTTACAAGTTAAGCATAAATCTATTAGTCACATACCTAACCATACTTATATCCACTGTTATAGTGCAGACAAATCCTACTCCTGGTGCAGATGCTTACTATTGATACTCTCCTCCTTGCGTAGCCAGTGAAATGTAAGAAGGTGGCATGTAGTTAGCAAGACTGTGAAGGGAAGTCCTTTTACCTTAGAGCTAGGAGGGTCCCTGCCAAGAGGAAAAGCAGAAAAGCAGGGTTGAAGCTACAACGCTGTTGTATGATCAGTACCCCATCTTGAGGGCTTCTGCCTCTAAACACAAGTTAGGGCAGATTCATAGTTACTTGAATGTCCTTTAAACCTATATCTAGGTCCCAGCTAACCTCTGTTCAGGTATTCTATCATGTGTGAGTGTATAGTAACAATAAATGATGAAAATTATAGGAAGGCTATGCACTTGAAAGGCCCTTGCATAATTCCTGGTTGTCCCTGGTGTTGAAAAAGTAATTGGAGAGACATTATATGACTTTGTTAGAAAGTCTGACTTGTAAACTATATTGGAGACAAGTTTAAATTATTCTTTTTAAAATAGAAATTTGCTAAGGGTTTGGACTGTTACCTCTTTTAATATCAATGCAGGTATCACTGTTGCTCGATTCTTTAAACTCTATCAACATGAGCACTTCTCCCAATTGAAAAAAACAACAGGGAGTAAGCAAGAACATAAAATTATTTTTAGATAATGCATTTTTAATTACTGAACTGCTTAATTATTGAGTACTACTGAAAATATCCTGTGAACCTCATTACTATGCAAATGTATTCAGTTTTGGAAACAATTAAATGATAATAAAGCATTCTTTTTTCTTTTACAATATATTACTGTAATGAAGCTGTTACCTCTCAGTGTGCATTTTAATGAGTTTTAAGTAACATTTTAATGAGCTCAACATTACCATAAACCCAAGGATTAGTCAAAATTGAATTTACTGGGAAAAGGGAAAAGTTCATTAAGAGTTAATTATATAGTTTAAGGAGAAATATAATTCATTTTATGATGTCCTATCAACCCAAAATCCAACAGTAGATCTATACTTATTAATAGGTATAGAAATGCCGTTATTATATTGACATAAAAACATAGCTTTGCACACTATTGCTGAGGTTTCCAGCAAAAGTTTCTGTATTGAAATCCCTGGGTCAACTTTGTTCTTATCCAGCTCATTATTACATCTGAGGAGAAAAAATACCAAGCTTTGTACTACAGGTTTGTAATTCCACGTACAATTTTTATAAACATCATAAGCAGTGAAAGCAAAGTTTAATGGATTCACCATTGCCAATAGGATCTGAAGGCAGGTTATGAGTAAATGTCTTGGACTGATTATTTTAAAAAGGACTGGCAGAGATTTGAATCAAAAGTGCCAGCTCTATTGACATGCCCACTCTAACAGTGATCTGTTGAACATTTGCAGTCCAGGCTTCTGGATGCCCAGAAGTTGCAGGTAAATTCCCATGCAAGAGCTGTCCATGCTGTACTTTCAGATATACATTCAGGTGTTCAGGCCCTGAACAATGCAGAGTTCAGGTTGGATATAAGGAAGCAGTTCTTTACTGTGAGGGTGGTAAGGCACTGGAATTGGTTGCCCAAAGAAGTGGTAAATGCTCCATGCCTGGCAATGTTCAAGACCAGGTTGGATAGAGCCTTGCATGACATGTTCTAGTGTGAGGTGTTCTACCCATAGCAGGTGGTTGGAACTAGATGATCTTAAGATCCTTTCTAACTTTAACTATTCTATAATTCTATGATTCTGTGAAACTGTGTAACTGAACTCAGTTCAGTTGCACATTGGGTTCCCTGCTTTAATGTCAGTCTTAGCATTTATGTTTATCTATTCTGTTTACCTATATATTATCAATGTGTGCCAGTATGGAAGGTTGTAGCTCAGTGCCCTGAGACATCTGCTTATAAAAGAGCAAGAAACAGATTTTAAACTGTTAGGCAAAGTGTTAGTTGTGCTGAATTAGGACAGTGCTCTCCTGTTCACAGGGTAGCCCTGTGACCTGCTATTTAAAAATACCCAATATGTATTTTATTGAGTCAAAGCCACTTAGTGGGGTGAGGGAAGCCTCTGAGAGGTTGAAAGCTTTCATGAATTTCAGTAAAATGGAGTTGATCTTCTGTACCCTGCTGCTACAGGAGGAAGAACATTCTGGCAAGTGTCTGTTTGAGAGAGGAAAATCATGAGCTGTGGTCAGCAGTTAAACCTGCTGCAGTTCCATCACTCTTGCATGTGCCAGACCCAGAGGTGTGCCCCAAGAGTGGCAGTTCTGATTGCTGCAATTCATAATGCTACAGTGAACCTGCAGACCTACACTGGGGATTCCTTACAACAGAAGTCGGGGTACTGGTGGCATTCAAGAAGAAAGTCTAGCTAGTATGTTGGATTGAAAGGTGCTCAAAGGAAGTGCAAAAAAGAGTCATTAAGCAGGTAATAAATTCTGGATATGCCAGGAAGAAGGCAAAATGCCACTGAATGTGTGATTATGAACGACATTTTCCTAAACTTGCATTTGTTCAGCAGCACAAGTGTTTCCATCTCTTCTGAGTTGCTTCCAGCTGACCCATCTGTTGCTAAGTAAGGAAGGAAGCCCTGATGAAGAGAATTAAATTGTAAAAATCAAACATGTACCAACTGTTGGCTGAACATTGTTTAGTGCCCCACGTTTTCTCCCCCAGAAGCTCATCTCTCTGTATGAGTGTGGCAGCATAGCCAGGCATGTGGAAGTCTTCAGAGAGAAACTGAAAATGTTCTACACCTACATCTGGAATTGTTCAGAAAAGGAGGAGCAGAGCTACAGAGGTCCTCCTCGAGGGAGAGTTTAATTCAATTTGCCTTAATTGAAGCTGCACAAGCAAACTACAGAATGTTTCCAGTTCTCCTGGTCCCAGAGAAATCCCACAGCATGCACTGGTTATATGAGCTATTGTATTTTATATATTCCGTATTCTAAATATAGGGAAGTATAATGCATAGTTTAACAATGTATTTTCCTCAGTGGAAAATCTGGTTTAAGTAGTACTATTCTCTCCTGGCTAGTTATTTCCTCCGTTTGTAATAGCTTGTCATTCTCTGAGATGCTTATGGATCTGAGCTGTGAACTGGGTCAGTAAAGAGATCTCGGTTAAAAATCCTTTAAGGATGTGGTATTTTTTCCTTTTTCCTTTTCCCTTTTTCCTTTTTTTTTCCCATTGGCATAGAAGAAAATATTTGTACTACTTGGCCTAAAATCTATCCCAGGTGAATACTATGGCAAGCTAAAGGTTTCCTCTATCCAGTCCTGACTAGTCTAATAATCTAATCTGCCTATTTCAATATTATACGTTGTCTATCATATGGTGCTTGAATATTTTATCTTGTCAGTATAGCCTCTTGTTTTCTAATGTAATTGAAGAATGATGGCAACTATATAAAGGCACATAAATCTTTTGTGGAAGCTACAAACACAGGTACTGTGTCTCTAGATAAATTCCATACTAAGGAGCAGTGAAATGAATTACTTAAATGTGTGGAGAATTTCCTGTTTAAAATAATACCTATTTCAATATTTAGCTATTAATGTGACTGCGCTGGGATGGTTTGTTGCACTAATAGTTTAGGCACAAAAAGCCGAAGAAGGATTGTGGAAATGGTTTTATGCTCTGGTTGTGGGGATCTTTCAGACACTTAAGAGGAATGTGAGCCCTTTGTGCAAAGGCTGGTGCTCCAGCTGTTGAATAACACACCCATTAAAGGCTGTTTTACAGGCATATCTGAGATTGCTTCTTTGTAGTCTAGGACACACAATTATTTGACTTGTGCTGTTTGCCATTCTTCTCTTATTTTAAAGCCATCAGCAGATCCATAACTACCCAGATTTTCCCTTGTACTGAGCTGCCAGAGGAATGTTCATCTCCGAGGGTTTATAAGGGCATGTGGCATGGGGGGGATTTATTTTGTTCTTCTAGTTTTATTGTACTGTTCTTTTTTCTATTATGCAAAATGTGTTGTACATGAAATAGCACTTTGTGAAGGTGGTATTAGAAAAAAAAGGGTTGTTTCACCTTTACTGCAATTCAAAACCTTATTCCAGTGTATTTTCAACAGTAACCACTCAGCTGAAGGTCATTTTGATTCTCAGGCACAGCATAGTGTGACTGGAGGGTGGAGCTGGACATCCAGGTGCTGGTTTCCCTCTGGATGCTGGAGCTCCCCTTTCAAAATTGCTGCTTCAGGCTATTACGACTGGTCTTTGCTCCTGTTTCTTTATTTTTGTTTCCTTTCCTCTGGCACAATGTAGTGAATAATGATGAGGGCAATGTGAACTCTTATGTTCTTTTTATGCTTTGAAAATAAGTGGGAGAGTTATATTTTATATAGTATAGAATAATTCCTTATGTTATTTGAGCAGATCAAAACTGCAAAAACTTTCCTGCAAGTTACACTAGTCTCTCCCTTGTTTTGCATTAAATCATGAATCTGGGGCTTCCTTTCCATGTTTGGACCATAGAAAATTACTGTTTTATCTGGTTGTCTGTGGATTATTTCCTAGTTGGTAGCATATCAACAGAACTCAAATGACTCTGTCCTAAGAGCATTTAATATAGGGTCTACATATCATGTTGCTCCTTTACGTCTTTAGAGCTCTGGGAATTTAAATTCATTATGTGTGGAGACCTTATAGTAACCTTCCAGTATCTGAAGGGGACTTAGAGGGATGCTGGGGAGGGATTCTTCATCAGGAATTGTAGTGATAGGACAAGGGGTAATGGGTGTAAACTTAAGCAGGGAAGATTTAGGTTAGGTATAAGAAAGAAATTCTTTATGTGAAAGGGCTCACCGCTCAGGCACAGGAACAGGCTGCCCAAGGAAGCTGCGAATGCTCCATTTCTGGCAGTGTTTAAGACCAGGTTGGACAGGGCTTGGGAAAAACTGGTCTAGTGTGAGGTGTCACTGCCTGTGACATAGGGGTTGGAACTGGATGAGCTTTAGATCCTTTCCAACCCAGACCATTCTATGATTCTGTACAGAATGTTGTGATGATAAGTGACAGGTAAATTATTCTGCAGTGTTCAAGATGATCTAGAAAAAAAGTAGTCTAGCATTTTTGGTCTGTTGCTAAATTTGAAAGGAGCCTTTTATGAAGGCAGAATCCAATGATGAAACTTCAGAAAAACCCAGTGCTTGAACACTGAAACTAAAACATGTCTGCTCAGAGATGGTAGACTTGGAGTTATAATGAGCAAAGTCTTTGGATCATGCATCCTTTTTAAGTTTATTGCAGAGTATTAAAACAATATTGCATTAAAATAATACAAAAATCATAAGCAGTAGAGGAGTTTTGGGGGGTCAGGTTTTGCTCTAAAGGCTTGGAGAAGGGGTGCCAAATGTGACTGGAGCATTAAGCACACATGCTGGTGACTTGTAGCCTTTTGCCATCCCACTCCCGATACATGGGGAAACACAATTCTTCTTTTACATGGCTCCTATTTTCTATTAGCTTCAAATGCCTGGGCATGTCTTAGTGACAGCCATGCACACACTTTTATTGCTTTTCCAGTTTCCAGTCTCTGTTTGCTGGAACAGGTACTAAAAATGTAAAGAGTTGAGCCCTTTGGAAGGTTAACAATTAAAGAAGGCACACTGGGGTCAGGTCCAGCAGGAGATGCCACTGCTAAGCCTGTGTGCAATGACATACCCGTTTATGGGACAGGGGACATGAGGCCAGCCAGGCCTATAAAGCAGGCCTGTTTAAATGGCATCTGGCAAGCACCCCAAAATGGTCTGTTGACATGAGGACAGTTTGCAGGATGGAAAGTGAGGTATTCAAGAAGCAGCAGATGGCTCCCACTGGTTCTGCATACCAGCTGTGTATGCATCTCATGCTCCATGTCTGATGAAGTGAGGCTTCACAGTGCCCTTGCAATGGAGTTATGAAAGCTTATCAAGAAATATGTGCCATGCTATGTCTGCTCAAATATCTTGTTTTCAATCCTGACTTTGAAGGGAGCAACACAAAAATCCTGTTCACAAAAAAAGTGAATAGACGAGGTTTAGCTCATAATGAACAGATAAAGCTTGATAGGGACCAGGGATAGGCACAGAGGTTGGGGGGATGGAAAAATAGATGGAGAATTCCTATGTTGAGCAACAGCCTATTTTGTTTGATGCTTTGCCTAATGTGGCTGAAGTATAGCAGTAATGTGGCAGTGACCCCCTGCCAAGATGGGAAAGCATCCCAGCTGTTGTGTATGTGTTGTGCATGTGTACACAAGAAGTTTATTAGAGGCTATTCACACTTCAGTGGAGCTCAGAGATTGCAGTCTCCATTATATTGGTTAAATGAAGCATCTAACATTCTATATTTCTCGTACAAGAAATATTCATTCATTTGTATTCATTTTCATGATTCTCATCTGTTCTTATTCTTTTGTTTTATGGAAGGCACATGTACATGTTAGGTGTTTTGGCTGGGCTTGAACTGGAAGCCCAGGGGACTGAAGCAGCTGAAGTGGTTGCAGGAGGACCAACTTCAGTTTGGAAACAGAAAACATAAAATTGCTCAATGCTGTGTCAGACTCTAGATAGGATTTGTTAGGTTGAGCATAGTGCTGCAGGTACCTCGCGATGCTACTTTTGTACTCACAACAGTAAACCACATTTTATACTGTGGATTCTGAGCTTACTAATTAAATCTGTACTTCCTGGGGAATCTGTGCTGGACTCTGCATGTACACTGCAGTTTCTGTGTGCTCTTCTGAAACGTTTAATGAAAAGCTGCTATCTGAATTTTCTTCATGTCTCTGACAGTAACATCTGAGGTTTTTGGATATAATTGTTTCGGAAAATTGGTTATATATTTATAAATCCTTTAGGTTTGGAGTGGATTTGTGGTTTGTATTGATTTATTGCTTGATTTAGCTTCTTAGAACCTAAGGCCTTTGCTTTCCTGTATTGCAGGAGGGCAGAGGTCTGTTTAATCTGGTTTATCCTTTTTCTGACAGTAGCCTATGAGGGACTCTGGAGGCCTGTGTATTTTACCAAACATGATACTCCCTATTGCATTGCTGGGACAGAAGCATAGTTGATGTGATTTGAAGAATCCTCTGATGCTTTTGGTGAAATATAGTCCCATATTCTCGCTGCAAAGAAGGGATGCTGGCATACGAGTGACAGGGAAAGTACGCTTCTTATGTTGTGATGTGGTGGTTTTGAAGCTCACATATGATATCCATCCGGGAAAAAAAAAAGTTACTTGCCTGCAATTTTCTTAGTATGTGATGAGCACATAAAAGCTAACGTCAGACTTGAGTTTAAAGGATCATTAAACAACTATTCCAGTAAACTGTTAAATGCCTGATCCTTGTTAAATCTTAAGACTTACAGCAGACCATGCACATTTTTCAAAGCTCATCTGCAATTATGGTACCAGTTCTTGTGGAAAGTCTCTGAACTTTTAAGCAAGTAGTAGAGGTTTTAGTTTCAATGAAATAAAAGTCTTGGTAATGTGTCTCTTGTTAGCATTAGCAGTCTGTGCAGTGCATTCATCAAGAGTGATTATTCCTTAAGAACAAGAAAAAAGAAATCTGCTCTGTATCCTAGAGAATATTTTTCAACATATTATGGTGTATAGCTTTAGATTTCTGAAATTACTTAAATGTGGTCTTCAGGATATTTACATTCATAGAGAATACTGGGTTGTGTTCATTGCTTCCCTTTGCCTTTCTTGACTGTCAAAACACAGTGATGCTTTTGAAGATTTATAGCAGATGGGTAATGAGATTGCTGACTGTTAACTGCAGCATTCAGAATTTGTTGGTGGAAAGAGGCAGGAGTTTAAAATGAGAGAATGTTGTTGGGACTTCATTGCAGTGAAGGCAGGTGATAGAACTTTGGTTTTGATCAGGAAGCCTAAATATAAATATGTTATGTTCCAAATTAGAAAAATATCCACTCTTCTTGCCATCTAATAGTCAAATAAAATATTTCAGAAAAAAATAGGAGATGTTTTATTGCTTTCAAGTGATCACAATGAATCAGGAAGGGGAAGGACACTATACAGTTTTTCAGTAAGTGTATTCAGATTGTATTACTTTTAATTCAGCACAAGTAGCAGCCTTTAAAAAAACAGAAGCAAATAGTCTGTAATAGCTATCATTTGTATACCTGTGTAATTGTGTAAAAGGGGAGGTAGGTCAGCAGTGCCTTAATTGAGTTAACTATTGAAGAAAGATTTTGTAGTCAGATTCTTGTAGTGTGTGCTGCACGCAGGAAAGGAAAAAGCTTTTCTTCTTTCCTGGTCTTTGTGCAATCAGCTAGTTGGGGTATACCTCAGACTAAAATTGAGAGGAGAGCAAAAAAATCCAAGTATCTCCCACTAATTCCATTTGGAATCTGTCTAATTACTTGTCAGTGTTGGCTCATGCTGGTTTAGTAGTTTCTGTGTGTAGAAGAAAGGGTTTTAACTTTCATGTTTAGACATTAATGCACAACACAAAGTCCAAATTCTATAAATGTCTGTTTCTGAATTCATGAGTTGTTGGAAGTTTGGAGGATCAGAATTGAGTGGTTTTACCATATTTTGGTCTTTGCTGAGGCCTGAGGACAAAGAGCAAGGAAACTTCAACTATAACTACTTAAGCAGGTTACTGTGTTCGGAAGCCCATGAATGAGAAAAAGGGATGAAGCCACAGAAAGTTGCTGAATCTGCAAGGAAGAATACTCTCCTTCTTTTGTTTCTTGATGCAGATATGTCCCTGCTGCTGTCTTTCTCACTATTACTGGTAGCCAACTAATCAAACATTATTGAAGCTACTAGACTCCTTGAAAATATCCTGTCACCTCTGAAAATTAACCATGTGGGTTTGGGGCCTCATTTTAAAGCACAGTCTGAACATTCTGAGTCATGATAAATCAGCTGGCATTCATATCTCCTGGGCAACATCTGTATCAGGATATAGGGAAAGGATGGGAAAAATAACAAGAAGGAAAAAATGTATCGTTCCTTATTGTCTTTCTTTAAAAGAAAGATGGCAGCTTGTAGCAGGCAGTGCACATGCAGAGGGAGCTCAGGATCCCTGGGAGTCTTGCCTAGGATTATTGCCTAAGTTGTGATCTTTTTTAGTTATTGTTTTATTTTCCATACAAAATATGATAGAGGCAGTTGCTGAAATAAAGAGGCAGGCCAGCAGCATCCTCAAAGATATTAGTATTCTTCACAAAGAAGGTTTGTCTGTGACCCTTTGTGTTTTTTGCTGTCCCACCATTTCGCAGGTGACAGCCTCACTCAGGTAGTGCTGCCTTGCTCCGGGACCATTTCAGTAGATCATACATACAAATACCCTTCTGCACCATATGCTACCTAAAGTATAATAATAATCCTTTCATCTGTCCACTGCATGGCATATGGGCAGTTATTTGACATAATAATTCATGTTGATCGTGTATATCACTATGTCAGAGGAGAAGAGTGCCAAGGCAGTGGTAAAGGAGATTTAGGAATATGCTGTGGGGTGGTGACTTGAATCAGGGGAAATCTACCTGCATGTGGCAGGTGACCAACTGCAAAAACTTTATATGAGAATAATAATACCCTGAGATAAGCACAATATAGAGGAGGAGGGGGAAGATAAACTACCAGGACCCAAGCTGCAGAAGCACATAAATATTTACTCGATATCTCTTTATACCCTCTAGTCAGCACGACAGATGTAGCGGTGTTTTAAGACATTATCATTCATTGAAAAAGGCAAAAAAGATAGTCTTTTCCTCTCTCTCATCCATGGTAATCTCAGATGTTTGCCCTGTGCGCTGGGGGGAGGAGGTGGAGAGCCGAGTGCTGGTGGGAGAAGAATGCAATTATCCCAAAGCCTCCTGACGGGCATCCACTTCTTCCTTCCAGCTTAGTTGCTCTGACCATAGGCTGGGGGCTCATGGGACATGGACCAGATTGAAAAAGTAGGAGCAGACAGATGGTTATTTGTAATCATCATGTAAATGTAAATCCTATAAAAATGTTTTCTTTCTAAGGACCCAAAAGCTGTTGTACTGGAAAGCAGGATTAAGGCATGGATATCTAGCCTAGAGTAATTTTGACCCCATCACCTTCCCTCCTACCCTATAAATGTTGTAGCTTTATCTCCGCTTCCTTTAAACAAATTGCTGGAGCCTCTGTCAAGGAAATTAATTCAGTTTCCATGTAATTCCCTCAGTTTATGAGCATCAGTTTGACCGGGGCCTGGATTTGGTCCTAAGCTGGCAGGTGCTGGCAAGCAGTTGCCTTGGTAGCAGGGACTTCTTTTTCCCTCTTTCTCCCTGTCTCTGGCAGGTGCATGGCCTCCAAGTGTTTATCTCAGCACTGCCGCTGAGAGATGCACTTGCTTCCCGTGATTGCACTCACAGGTACCTGTAAATGGCCACACAGGACTTCACATCCCTTAAAGACCACCGTGACAGCTTGCAGACATCTATCTTGTTTGAGCAGCATCAGCTTGTTCAAGCTACAAAGAGACTGATCAAACTTTAATTAGCTTTTGTCTGCAGCAGCATCGAGGCTGTGTGTACAGTTTAGCTGTCCTTTACAGACAGTGAAGTGTAGCCATCTGGAAGCTTTTGCCCTTCTGAGGCTTTGCCTATTGAAATGTGAGCATATTTGAGCTGCCATGGGGCTGGAAGAGTGGAGCAGCTCCCCTCTACATCACCGTCAGGGCTGCATGGCAGCCTCCAGGGTCTGGCTCTTTGAGGAGACTGGGGTCCTAGCCTGGGCAGGCAGGGTGGGATGCCAGCCATCATTCTCTTTGGTGTTTGGTGTCCCTTGATAATAGAGGATAACACCCATGTGAGCACAAAGGGAGCTGTGTAACTTATGTTAAAATTGGAATAAAGGAAAATAAGAACATGGTATGAGGAAGAGGGGCCTGACAGAAAATGGACCCTGTCACTTGTACTGGACTTTTAAAATGTTAATATTTGTGCACTACCAAGAGGGCCCTAAGGGTAGGGCTGGCTTCTCAAGTGAACAAAAGCCTCTTGCCACTATGTGGAGAGGGAGATCTGCTCAGCCCTACTAGCTATTTGGAAGTATCCAGCAATTGTGGATAATTGGCTGAGGAATATTCTGCAGCTCTCAACCATTTTGTCTGTTTTCACAGACGATTGTGCCATTAGATATGGTGAATGCCTTAAGCGGTGCTGCAGCTTTTCCATTTACTGTGTGCTAATAAGTGTGAACTCAACTTCCAGTTGATGCTCCCTTCATCTGTGGCTTTCTGTGCCACTGGAGTGGGACAGCCAAAGTTGCCAGTTCACGTACTTCATCTTCTCTGCTCCTTCTGTCTCGGGGTGATGTTTGGGTGTGCTGGGATGGGTGTGCTGATCAGATTAACATCTGTGCTTTCTATCAGTGTTGTTATATTCCATTAAAAGCACAGAATCACAGGAGTGACAGCCTATTCCTTCTGCTCTTTACCTTGCTTTTCTCTCTGCTTTTATTCTTACTCTTTTCCTTCCTTTACCTTTTTGTTTTCACTCTCCCTAAATAACAGTGTTCCCCCTCTTCCCCTCCAAGTTGTTTTCTCTCTTTACATTTATATTCCGCACATTTTTTCTTATCTTTGTCTTTCTGTCCCTGCTTTATTTCCCCCCTATTTCATTTTCCTCCAGCCATTTTTGTTTTTCTCCAAAACTCAGAATGCTTTAGATGGAAATGATGAGATATATTTATTCAAGATTCATATATGTGCTGAGGTACAGAGCAAGATTAAGTAAACCCTGTAGCATCAATTTTGTCTTCCATTCAAGCCAGATTTGCAGTAAGACTTGGGTAAAGGAATGTGATAAAATCAAATCACCTCTTAGCCTCATATTCTGAGGCTGATTGGAACCTTACACAGTTGCTGGGATGATTCAGAGAAAGTTAATGTAATTTACTGTGTATCACCCCAAGAAACTGTATTTGTCAGCTTCATAAAGCAGTGAGAAACGTTCAAAGAAAATGCCTTCCTTAGTGTTGCTGCTAGGGGTTAGGGGACAGGAGTATATAAAGTCATTATGTTGTGGGATCTGCTGATTTTGTGGGAATGTTCCACTAATGGATTTTCACTGAAGTTCTGTAATTGTACAAAGAATGAAACCAGTAAAAATAATATTTCTTTTGTGGGTAAAAATAATGGAAAAAGATATTTATACAGTGGCCAGTTATATGAAAGAGGGCATAGTATTGTCTAGGATTTTTTTCTTCCCGGGTTTGATAGTGATCACAGAGATGTATGAAGATGCTTCCTAAAATATGTGATTTTGTAATGCTTCTTTTTGTTGTTCTTTCGCTGAAATTCCTGTGATATGAACTTTCTTGTGTTTGCATAATGCCAGATAGCCAGCAGCCCATGATCTCCAGCATACTGTTTCAGTGTTGTTCAGTCAAAGTTTCTTCTTTCATCTTGAAGCTCTATAATTCAATTTCTAACAATTTGATTATTGCAAAACAGAAGTGTATAAGTAATTTGTATTAATCTGTTGGAAAAAAATATATCAATTGGGTATATCACCGAGGAAGTCTGGTGGCTCTTGCCAGAGCTGCATTTGTTGCCAGTTGTGTCCTGTCACTTTTATTTTATACTTCAAGAGCAATCAATCTTTTTTTCATGTGTTAGAAAAGGAATTAACTTCCAATTAATTCCCTCCTTCCTCTGGGACCTACCTGTGTATCCCAAAATGGGGAACAATAAAAGTTACTTCCTATGTCATTTTGAGTGCTACATATATACAGCCCTCTCACCTCAGCCCATTCAGAAACCAATTCTTGTATGCATTAATCATATTTTCTTCTGGCTTATTACAGAACAGAAAAATATTCAGTTCCAAATGTTAAAATGGGGCACATTTTATTAACATTGAAAGCAGTAAATTATCTCTGCTTATGAAATGAGACTGAGCAATTTCTGATGAACTCTTCTTGACTTGCCCCCTTCACTAGGATACAGTGTTTTTTAATTTCTCAGAGGGCCCCCGTTCCATTAAGGGCGAGAACTGTTTTAAAGCTGT
Source organism: Melopsittacus undulatus (assembly GCF_012275295.1). Taxonomy (NCBI): domain Eukaryota; kingdom Metazoa; phylum Chordata; class Aves; order Psittaciformes; family Psittaculidae; genus Melopsittacus; species Melopsittacus undulatus. The sequence continues at coordinate 109,090,017 of NC_047528.1, read as the reverse complement.
AATGAAAGCCATACACAGCTGAAATTCAAGGAGGAGAAATGCCCTAAATTCTATTTCAGTAGCTCATCTAGAGCTATTTTCAGTTTTATGTTTATAAGAATGTCAATTAACCTAGAGACTAGGACACACACAGAAGAATGACGATGGAGTGGATATTATTTTAACACACTGAAGCCAGCTAGCTGGACCTAATCCTTCTTAATAGAAGCCTGATTTACATAAGAATCTGTCCTGTGTTGCCTAATTTAGTTCCCAGACAGCTTGGTGATTTAAATGCTCTTTTCTTTCGATGTCTTGGGGCAGCACTGGTCAAAGTTGCAGAAATACTAAAACTAAAAAAAAAAAAAACAAAAGGAAAAATTAAATATGCTGGAATTACGTTACCATCAGCTTGATTTCTCTGACAGCTTTTAGAACTGGTGGTCTCTTTGGCATGCATTTGGTGATAGCAGTAATAACAGTAGTAACAACAGTACTCTTCATCAAGGTGTAACTCCACAGTTCAGCATTAGTTGCATCATTTTTTCACCTAGCTTATGCTGAGTTGGAAATCCAGGCAAGCCAGATATTCAGCATGTTGTTTTCTGTTATGAAAAGAACTCAACATCAGGCTTGCAATGCTAGTTTTGCAGGTGTGGGAAGTGACCCTGTCAAGGTTAAAAAGAGTCATGGGTGTTGCAAGTCTAATATAAACGCAGATCAGTGTTCTTATCTGGAGAAAAAGGGAAAAACCCCATGTATGTGAAATCTGCTTCCATTGGACAAATGGTCATTCCTCACAAACTTCTTTTCTGGCATCTTTTACAGTAAATACAGGATGCAAAGTCATCACCTAGTAATGATTACGGCTTGTTTGTATAATATTACGTGTACCTGCATGTGTTTTTTTCGCCCACTTGCAATGGCATCACTTCTAGTAATTTTGTTCTTCTTTCCCTCATTTATTGCATTAGTGCTACGGGATGACTTCCGCCAAAACCCTACAGATGTTGTGGTGGCAGCCGGAGAGCCTGCCATATTGGAGTGCCAACCACCTCGTGGACACCCTGAGCCTACAATCTACTGGAAGAAAGATAAAGTCCGCATTGATGACAGAGAAGAGCGGATCAGTGTGAGTATAACTCTGGTGCTTGTCTATAGAGGCAGGGCCTGCATTGAAGCCTCACAGCTGAGTGCAGCAGAACTTTATGGCCTTTTAGTCATTAGTCTTTACAGTTTGCCTCTCCAAGCTTTCCAGATGAAGGGGAGAGGTTGTTCATTTCTGCTGGTTTGGGTCTCCAACCTGCACTTTTTGAGGTCTGATTTGTATAACCATTGTAAAGGAGGTCCATTAGAGCTGTAGATTTTGTTATATAAGGTGCTCTGTTAGATGGAGGACACAGTGGATGTCTTTGATCTATTTGGCCTTACCTTTTCTATATCTCAGTTCATTGAAATGAGATCTCAGTTCAGTGAGAGTATCAAACCTTATATAAGGGAGGTGTTTTAAAGATATAATCAGTCATATGTATGAGGTACACAAATACTCTATGGGGAAAACCAACAGCTTAGGATCAAGTATTTTTATTTAGTATAGTAACTGGGGTGTGTATTCTAAATAAAAGCTAAAGTTATCATCTAAAGAATGGTTGCTCCTGATTAAGAATTGAGTAAATAAGTAACACTGGTTGAATTCTGTGACAGTTCATTCTATGTACTGAACAAAAAAGGATCCAGCAGAAATACCTAACTTATCAAGTGATTAGAAATTGTCGTGGTTTATGCAAGCAAATTGACTAAATTAAGGGTGTGGGGACAATTAATTCCTAATTTTGAAATGCTAATACTATTAATATTCATTAAAAAAAAGTTTTACATTGTACGTAATGACATGTAGCTCGTTCAGTGCTGACCTTATTTGGTATGGAAGTACTATTGAGAAGCTTGTTTATTGCTTTGGATGCCTGAGGAGGTATTTGAAGCTAAACAGTCTAAGTTGTTGCTATTTGTGGGCCGGGCTGTCTCTGCTAGGGCCTACTCAAGAGTAGAGAAAGGAAGAGTGACAGGGAATGGTTATTATTCCTGGACTCTGGTTTCTTTGGCTATATATTCTTAGCTTATTGTGAAGCACCCGAGTAACTTTTGACACTGTCTGTGACTTCACAAGCTGCAAATGTATTACTTTATTGCTTTCAGGTACTCTGCTCTTTCACTCTGCAAGCACCCTTTGTAGGCCAGGAAAATGTTTAGTCTTCTGGGAGACAGGTGAATTCTCATTTTGGGCTAGGTTCAGTCTGTTTGAATCAAGGAAAAGAGAAAATCTGTCTTAATCAGTGAACAAAGAAACTGCTCAGACACCAGTGAAAAAGGAAAGAACTAAATAAAACTAAGTAAGATTGCCTTTTTCTTGAGGGAGATGTCAAGAGTGCTTTGCATATCATCATGAACAAATTATAAGCACTTTGCATTGCCATAGAGGAAGAAATGTAATCTTTGAAATGCAAAGCATTTAATGAAAACGGAGGAAAAAACTGAAATGCAGTTAAAACCAGTCAGTAGGATAAAATGTCTTCTGTAACAGTGTAAAGGCATTTAAGTATATAGGATTATAATTTTAAAGCTATACATATATTTACAAACAAAATTTTGAAATGCCTTAGTCTTAGCCTTTAGAACTTGCTGCCTGAGAAGGCAACATTTTGATGGTATTGTTTGTTTACCTGAAGTTAAAAATACATTCCTTGTTTTGAAACAGATACGTGGTGGGAAGCTGATGATCTCCAATACAAGAAAAAGTGATGCTGGCATGTACACTTGTGTTGGCACAAACATCGTGGGGGAGCGAGACAGCGATCCAGCCGAGCTGACTGTCTTTGGTAAATTAACTTAAGATTTTGTTTCATTTCACTACAAATGTCATAGACCTGATTGAACTAGGTGACTCATCAAAACAGGCAGCGAAACAAGGTTAACAAAATGCAATAGTACTGCTTCAGATGTAGTTCATAGTTTCTGCAGAAGACCAGGTTTCAAAGGCTGCAGTTTGTAATTATGGAGCTGTGATGGCTCAACATTTTCTTTCTCAGCACACAGTTTCAGTCTACTTGGAGGTCACACAGAATCACAGAATGCCAAGGGTTGGAAGGGACCTCGAAAGATCATCTAGTCCAACCCCCCTGCAAGAGCAGGGAAACCTGGAGTACATCACACAGGAACTTGTCCAGGCGGGCCTTGAATAGGTGGCGTGCATACAGTCAGAGACGGTAGTGCAGAACACAATGCTCTCCCTCACGAAATGTAATTAAGCTACTTCTAATATGGTTGGTAAATGCCTGCTTGCCAGAGATTTGGATCAGCGTTGCCTATTTGAATAATTCCTTATTGCTGTGGGACTGTGAAATCAAACCTTTGTAGGAGAGCACAGAAGAGCTCAATTGATCAGTAAAAAGTCATTGGAGAAAACCCCGAGATCAGTTTTTTTAATATATAGAGATACTTCTGTATTTGTTTCCTTTTAAAGGGCATGAAACAGTTTTTCATCCTGCAAGCCAGGGCATCATTTAGGGTTTGGTGCTCCTGAATGAATCAAAATAGAATAGGCTTCCTGCATGAAAGAACTTCCAGACCTAATGGGCAAGACAAGAAGTTGTTAGGAACATTTGCACTATGGTTAGGGTCTGCAGCAAGAATAGAATAATACTGAACCTAGAGCTGGATCCATCCTGCCAACAACTGGGAAAGAAACAAGCCTTCTTTCCTGCTGTGGTACATCCCGCAGTCATGACATTTCTATTTACCATTAGCTGTGGGTGTGCAGGAATTAGTCAAGAGGTCTTGAGCAAAGAGAAGAAAATCAATAAGGAAAAAATCCCTCACAGCTAAAGAAAACCCATACAGGGATAAAAAAGAGAAAGAGAAAGCATTAATGTTGCCTCTTGCTACAAGCTTTTTGATATCCTTGATAGAATACTAAAATTCCAAACAAGACTGCTTGTAATCCTAGTAAGACTTTCCATAGAAACCCTAAGGTCCTTTCTCAAGCAGATGCTCCTGTTTTTTTTCCCTTCTGCCTGATATGGTGCACTGAAAAACCTGGTCACATGGTGCTGTCTGTGCTTGTATTTATGGGCAATTCAACATTTGTTTGTCCACTTCAAAAAACCCCAAACATATTATGGTATTCAAAAGGCATAGGAAAGCTTCTCCTAGACAAGATCTGTGGATGAATGGGGATTTGCTGCTTTCCAGCATTACAAGGCTGTAAAAGCTTCCGTTCACCTTAGTTTGTTGTGGGTTCATGGACTTTCAAAGGCAGAACTAGTATACTTTGCAAAAAAAGCACAAACAAACCCAACACAGAAATGATCTCTGTCAAATTATTATGTCCTTTGCAGCCCATCTGTTGAAGATGTGCCTTTTTACAAATGTAAAAGAGACATGACATATCTTCTTCATCAGTTTAAGTACTGATAATCTCTGTTAATACTCCCTGTGGATAGCAAGCAGATTGCAGTCCTAAACTATAAAGCCTTAAGAAATGCTTAAGAAAATAATTTGTTAAAAAGCATTGAACTGTAGGAATAAAAAATGAAATATGCATGTAATTTCATATCCTGCAGAGCTACAAAAAACATTAGATTTGTCTTGATATGTAAAATAATACATAGCCAATTGCAATGTTCTGATTTTTTTTTGCAGGATTTAATCATAGCAATCAACTCTTAAAATACAACCTAACCCTAATTTGTAAATAGTGAGGAAAATCAGCAATAAATGAAATTAGGTATTTTAATTCTTCATAATTATGTTAGGCTGCTTGAAGAAAATTGTATTTTAAATTCCTTTCCTATCTGGGTATCTTCCTATCTAAAATTCCCCTTCGACCTAGGTATTGCCTTCCTATCTTCCTTTCCCTGTACAAGTATAGCATGTGGAAGGCAGGCACTCAGGTCATTATCTGCTGTTTGACAAGCCAATCTGACTATCCTGTGCCCATTTCCTGGGTGCCACCTAGCCCTGAAGCTCCATGCTGATGTATTGGGCTCACTGGATAGATGTGCAGAGGTTATCTCTGGTCTGCCCTGTATGATATGAAGTGACTTGGCTTTGCCTTCCACGAGCAGAACAGTTGTATTCCATTCCTGGGCTCCAGGCAACAGCTAGTGGGTGAGTGGGTGCATGCACAGTGCGCTGGAGAGCATTATCCATGAGTTTTCCAGGAAGCAACTTATCTACAAGACAGTCCAATCAGTCTCAGCATGCACAATAAATCCAGTAACTCTGGGAAACATCAGATTGACTGTGCATGTTCAGATAGACTTCACTGAATGCTGGCAAAGCTACAGGTCATTTGTTAAGTCCAGCGCCTTCCTCTAAGATGACTCACAGGTTTGAGGAACATGGGAATACTATGCTAAAAATATCATAATACTTATATGTTATTCATGTGCGCAATTTTAACTGTTTTGAAGAGATTTGAAAATGGGCTTTAAAGTTAAAATGAAGATCTCTTAGCTAAGTAAGAGACTTAGAGAATGCAGCAAAGTGGCTGACAAGCCTACAGCTGGTGCTGATTTTGGAGAGGAATGTGTATAAAGTAGCTAATTATTAATGTTTCTGTTGATTTTCCAAATAGAGAACCCCCAAAACCTTTCCATAATCTGAAGAAGTCCTTAGTAAACACACTACTCTGTAGGAAAAGGAACTTTCATGCTAGTTTACAAACCTTTCCAGGAATCGGCCACTTGTTACTTTTGGCTTTGCAAGTTTTTCTGTAATAGCTGAAGTTAATTTCTACATGTGATTCATGACAGATCTCTGGCTTCCTGTGCAGTAAATTTAGCTTGAGGTACTGCCTCTGGAAAAACTGAGTCAGTGTGGCAGTAATTGGTGGCCCAAGGGGAACAGCATGGAAGCCTAGCCTAAAAGATTATACCTTTCCTGAGTTTAGAAACAATAAAATACATGGGCAATAAGAAACTATCTTGGAAAGAAGAAGGAGATAAAATTGAAAGTTTGCCATGTGCAGAATGTAGCCACTTGGCTGGGTACCCATTCAATAGGAATTATTGCTAAGAGACAGTTGTGGATAATACATGTAGAACTTTCATAGAATGAGTATTGTATTTGTCAACCCCAAGTGCACCAGAAACCTAGTTTTCAACATTTAGTTGCTGCTAACAGCCTACTTTCAGTGTCAGTGCAGATTGTGTTTCTTTTGTTCCCAAGTCGTGTTTCTTCTTCCAGCAGAAAATTGCCAAACTTTCACGGTAAAATATCACAAACAAAACTGATGATATAAGTAGTGCTTCCAAAAAATTATCCTGGTGTTGTGAATAGTGGCAATGATGCATTACAGTATGTTAGTCTTTGCTGTCAAGCATTCGTGATACTTTTTGCCTTTTATGATACTCCAAGGGGTAGTCATGGATTAAAGCAAGAAGACAGGGTCTGTTGCAGTCCAAATTGGCCTTTAAAGGAAGTTAATAACTAATCTATCCTAACATTCACAAAAAGAGGTAGCATGGTACTTTATGGCTGCATTATTATAAAGGCCAAATTCAGACGTGTAAGTGACAGATATTAGGCTGCTTTGCTTGTGTTTGGGTCTATAGCCTTTGGCAGAACAGAATTAAAGCAAGATGCCAGCCAGAAACAGTTTCATTCCAATTTGTAAGAAAGCTTTTTTTGTAAACACAAAATATAGGGCCAAAAATTAAATAAAGAATTACTGTTTAAGTTAAGCTTTTATCATTTTGTCATACTACTGCACTATTCTCAGATAACTTTTCAAGTTGTTTTAACTATTTCAGACTCTTGTTTTTTTTTCCTTTGGACTTAAAATGGTATGTTTGAAGAAAATGTACAAAGGTATATCTTGTATATTGATTCTGAAGCTTAGTGAAATCAATGAAAAAAGCCTTAATATATCAACTTCAAGAGGCTGGCATCAAGCAGTGCACAAAGTTATATTTAGAAGAGCCTCAAAAGGATATAAAGCATAACTAGGACAGTACAAAAATGTCTTAAAAGATATGTCAATGCAGACATATTGAAGATTGTTTTGGATTAATCTTTGATTTCTGCTTTGGTACCTGAACCTTTTTTCAGTTAATAAGGTCCTGTGGGATCAAGGGGTATTTTTGTCTGATGCTTGAAGAAGTATTTGTGTTTGATGTTCTCTAGACATTGTCAGGCCGAAAGAGATATCATAGTTCCAGCTGAAAGAGATACCATAGTTCCAGGAAAAGTATGCCAGGATGATATGATGTTAGAGGAAAAAAGTCCAAAAATCCCTTAAAGAAGATGTTGTGCCACATTCTACTTTCCTGAGCTCTGACTACAGGAAAGGCCATATCAGGGACTTGTCCCACCATATCATGGAGATTAGTCCCAGAAGCTTTCCCAGTTACATGGAAAATCTACCAAAACTGGGTATACATTCACAGTTCAAGAGAGATAAATTGGAAGTGTGTATTTTGTCCTTCAGAGCGAAGCTCCTCCTGTTTTTCTTCAAATCCTTGTATTTTCAGTTGTAGTGTACATGTGGCAGTTTGCAATAAGCCAGTTTGACTTCGCAGTTGTTGAGATTTAACCTCGACCAGCAACTGAGCACCGGTCTCCTGATCATTATCCTCCTGGTGGCATGGGGGTGAGATTCAGAAGATAAAAGTGAGAAAACTCACTGATTGAGGTACAGACAGTTTAATAGTTAAAGCAAAAGGTGTGCATGCAATTAAAGCAGCCCAAAGAATTAATTCACCACTTCCCATCAGCAGGCGAGGCTTCACCCATCTCCAGGAAAGCAGGGCTACATCATGCTTACTGGTTACTTGAGAAGACAAACAGCATAACTGAATTTTCTCCTCTTCCTTATTCCCCCAGCTCTATATGCTGAGCATGGCATTCTATGGTCTGGGACATCCCTTTGGTCAGTTGGGATCAGCTGCCCTGGCTATTTTCCCTCCCAGCTCCTTGTGCAACCCCAGCCTACTCACTCGTGGGGTGGGGCGAGGAGCAGAAAAGAGCTTAGCTCTGTGCAAGCTCTGCTCAGCATTAACTAAAGCATCCCTGTGTTATCAATGCTGTTTTCAGCACAATCCAAAACATAGCCCCATACTAGCTACTATGGAGAAAATTAACTCTACCCCAATCAAAAACAGCACAGCAGTATTTGTTATCTACAGGTGCTGACCAGTTGTAAAAGAATTTGGTCTCCAAAATCCGTATGTAATGCTCAGTAAAACCCGAAATTAACACAGAGATGTGTATGAAAGGAGGAAAACACTAACAGTTGAGAAAAATCATTCTACTTTGTATGTGCCTCTTAACCGTGCTCCATACCTTTACTGTACAATCTCATTACATCTTGAGTACCGCTTAAAGTGTAGAAGTTTAAAATGTCTACAGGAGTGCTAATTTCTCAAATGAAAAATGGTGAAGTACCTAAAAAGAGGCAGTAGAAAAATGTCTTTAAATATCAAACCATTTGCTTTTGCAATTGTATTTTCATTTATTTGGCTGACATAGGTAAATTCAGGGTAATCCTAATATCATGTCTTCTTTCACATCTTCATTTTTGGAAGAAAGCTTTACTTTATCCAGACCGTGTTGCAGTTAATGAAGTATCTAAGCTCTTGACAGCATTCTGAAGTGAAATGTACTTCCAGCCATCTAGTGTTTCTTTTCTTTTTTCTCTTGACTTCAGAACACTGTGTGAAAAAAGCTTTTATTTTTAACCATTTACAATTAAATTCCTCCCCAAAGCATTTTAATTTGTGTTTTAATACTTCTTTCTAGAACACAAAAACAGTTAAAAAGCCCCTATGCTTTTTCCCACCAAAGACAGAGAAAACAGTTCTAAATCAGATTGAGCCTGTACATTATGGGGACCATCAAATCCTTTACTCTGGCAGTTGCCTCAGCAGAGAAAATATATTAAGGATCATTTTAATTAGATTGAGGTCCCATATATGGCTGTCTAACTTTTTGAGGAACAGAGAAAGGGCAATAATACAACTGAAGGTCATCTGAGCCTCTCTAATAGACTGTTGCTCAGACCAATTGTTAAATAGAGGAAAAATTGAGTTCTGGGGTTAACTTGTGTCAGCACCCAAAGCAAGGAAAGGATTTTCTTGTGTTTCTGGTTAGGATCGGTTCTGTAGGTTTTCTTGCAGTGCAGATCTCAAGCACTGCAACAGATTGTAAGTGTGTGTCCAGATTGCATTAACAATCCTCTTTTATAACTGCAAGCAAAGTTTATTCTGAAGTTATAAAGGTCACACTAGTAATAGCACAACCGGTTGACATGACATATAACCGTGACCTATTTTATAGTTCTCCTCAAAGATTTTTAATATTCATCAGAGAAAGTCTGGGAAGTAGGTACTTTATTTACTCAGTGAAAGCTTATAAAATAGCTATATTAAATTTTTTATATATGTCTATGATTTTAATTTATTGCCCTTTCTTCTTGTTTCTCAAATATATTGTGTTCTGAATGCTGTTGACAGAGTAACAATGTTTAATTATACCACAAGGCTTTATTTATGGGCAAACCATTTCAAAGGAGGAAAAAAGACAAATAATTTTTCTCAAGTTTAGCTCTGAAACTAAATTTGATCTGGCTGCATGAAGAAACCTTTATTTAGCATGCTTGGGCAAGCAGCGCTCTGTCTCTTGAGAGATTAACATTGTAAGCAAGTTATGCAGGTGACTCAAATCCAGTTAATCTCACATAAAGAATGTTAATTGCATTGGCAATGGCATTCACTCTGATCACTTTATAGCTGTATAATTAGCTATTGGACATATTCACAGGGTTGTCTGAGCAATACAAATCCAGGAAACAACATGAGAGAGAACTTGTTCTTTCCTGATTCATCCCATATAAAATGCAGAGATGAGGGAAAAATGGAAAGAACAGTTATTGGTATTTGCATGTCCTTGCCAACTGGGATCTGTACTTACATAGCTATTTATTTTCTAGCAATTTCTTAACTGGTTTGGGAAATACACAGTTTGAGAAGCTGATCTGAAACAAATGTGTGTGTATACTCCTAATACATCAAATCCTTGATGTGGAATCAAGTGATTTACCTAATGACCTTTGGGCCATTTCCTGTCTTATCAGCTGGGTTCTCCTAAAAATGTGATAGGAATTCATTTTCTAATCTCCTGTGTAGAAGGATTTACAGCCACAAGTAGCAATTTCATAAACATGCATACATTAGTTTCTTAGCTGTTTACAGGCAGCTTTTATAAATATGGTCTAAAATCCTTTTTGTATGCAGACTAAGCCAACATACAGGCACATGCAGAGTTATTTAAATTCAGTGTGGATGAACCAGGGTCTCTAAATCACCTACGAGGATGCCGATCTGGATCTAAATTTCTTGGTGTAGGATCATCTCTTGAAAAACAAATATGAAAATATAGAGTGTGCTTTGTATGAGCTCAGAGCAGGGTTTGGTCTGAGCTCTTCTTAGGAGAGAAGCTGAGAATAAGATACTGTTGTAAACTTACATAAAGCTTCATTAAGATATTCCATTCTAGATCCACATAATTACAGCCAGGCCAAGTGCACTGCTAGCATTAAGGTCAGCAACTAATACTTCTGTTACTTTGTCCAGTTTTAATAAGTTTGTCAAACTCAAAGGCTTTATCCAAAAAATCCCAAGCTGGATTCGAAAACTGAATTTTTATTTTGTTTTAATTAGCAAAATAATTCTTTCCTAAGAATGTTGAAGCTCCTGCAATTTTGAGGTGAAAGTGGTGTTTGGAGGGAAGTGGAGAAGGATTTGAAGGAGAGGAATGGAGGTAGCTTTTTGTCCTGAAAAACATGGGACCTTCATATTGAATAATTGGGACCTACAATTTGATGGGAAATACCTACACTATGCCAGAGATGCAATTTCTTTGCTTGTCCAAAGATTTTTCACTAAATTTAGCCAAATATGCACCTGCCTAAACAAAGAATAAATCATCAATTCATACATCAGAGAGACAAGGTAGAATGCAGGTCTAATGAGCTTGGGAAATGAACTTCATTTTCCTGCGACTACACTGCACTCCTGCTGCTGTCATTCTCTTGGGATGATGCTTGGTTACTTCAACCAATTCTTCTTGTGTTAATATTGTGGAAAGCAATATTCTGGTCTAGGAGCAGACAAATCGGGGATAAGAAAGAAGTCATCAGCTCGAAACATCTGGCACAGCCAGCAGCTGGAATGAAGAAGGGCTTGAAGCACTGTCGCAGGCTGGCAAAGACACATAGGTGGGGGTAGGAGCAAACCTAGCTGGAGCTGGGGAAGGGTCAGGAAAGTACATACACGGAAGAAAAAACCTGATGAAGAACACTCAGAACAAGGAGCTGTAGTGAAGGTTATATGTGACTTGTACACAGACTTGACACAGGGTATAAAGACAGACTTCAAGGTGAAGAGAGAGACTAGAACTGAATTTACTTACTCAAACACTAATGGAACCTGCAGGTCCTGGGCAGGACTAGGAATAGAATAATAGCAATGGCTTGGAATGGGATAACTGGGTGGAAGAATCTCTGCCCATTAGACATGTTTTTATCTCGAGCATCTGGAAAAGTGCTATAGATTCTTGAGCATGTCTGTTCTTCTGCTGACAAAATTTGTTTTCCCTGCCAATAAGTCCCTCTGCTCGTATCATGGAATTCCTATGTGATGCGGTCACTCATTTACATAATTATTAACAGGTGGTTTTGTGTTCCTTATTTTCTGACTTAATATTCTGATTTCTACAAGTGATGAACATTTTAATAACTGCAACTGAAATAAAAATTAATGCCAAATTTCCTCCCCTCCCCCCCAAAAAAGGGGCAGTTTTGTGTTTCAGGTTGAGCATGAAAATTTAGCAGATACTTCTTGCCGTGCTTTCTTAGCTCTCCATTGCGCCTCAGAGGGGAGCTATGAAAATAAGATAATTGTTTATAAAACATTAAGATGGGTGCAGTGGAGGTCATGAGGAAATGAATAATTCTGCCTTTGAAGTGAAGTTTGAGTAGTCTGACAGGAGGCCACCCGCTAAACAGAACAACTATAGTAAAATATTAAACACCTGCTCACTAAATGAATACCAAGAACCTAAAGATGTTTGGGAAAAAAAATAGTGTGCCATCATATAATTGCAGCTGGTCCCATAAGGCATAGATAGGAAGGGAGTGATTAAAGGGCTCACAGAGAGCCTTAGTTCTGGCGCTGAGGTACTGTGTGTTTGATTTTGCAATGTTATCAATGTTATTTTAATGCTATACTATTATTATTGTACAGTAAACATGGACAGCCAACCCATAAACTCATCTCTGTATTTGTCAAGACAAACTGCCTGAGTCAGTATCTGGTACCATTTACATCTGTGTGAATTTTAAATAAGTTTTTAAGTGACATTATACCCTTCAACTTGCTGAGAATGAAATGTGAAACTTAGTGTGTAACCAGCTTTAAATATCTTTATAATAAATCCCTGTCTTGAAATACTGCTTCATATAAACCCAGTGTTACAATGGTTTGACTAGCAGAAATAATTTATGACTATAAAAGTGTGGTATGGGGAGGAGAGGACAGAACAAAATGCATGCAATCCAAAGGCAACTTGGAAACTAACCCCAGTGACATCCTCTCAAATGAAATTACCGGTACTTTGAGTTTGTACCAGTATAACTGAGATCAGATTGTGGCTCTGCATCTGGATTTTAAGCAGGCCTGTACAACATTATGATGATTAATAATATTTGTAGCCGTGCAGGCTAACATAACAAGAGTAAACAGAACTTATTATTCAGATCTTAATTTAGTTTTCCATGGTGAAGTTAGAGATGGGGATCAGGGAAGCTCTGACCTCTGTAGAATAGTCCACAGCTGGCTGAGATTCATAACAAAGTTTGGTTTTCATATGAATCATAGAGATATTGATTGTTGCCAAAGGCAAGATATCTCCATTGGCAGCTCATACATAGCTAGGGCAGGCAGGAGCTTTTAGATCACACTCTGTGTATGCGGGAGTGCAGAGCCAAAACGCTCGCAGGAAAGGGCATGGCCTTGGAGACCTCTCTGCTTGCATGGTGTGTGGGTAGTCATTGCTAGCACAGGCTTCCTTCTGCTGGCACCGAGCTGCCACGTGAGGGCCAGATGCGACAGCTCCTGGCTCTCCAGCCTGGAGTCTTCCTAGTTCTTTATGCACATCATCAGTTCCACTTGTCTGAATTTGTGGAGCTCAGCCTCCTTTCTTCATTCTGTGAATTGGTAAGCAGAAAGATGCTGAAAAGTCGAAAGTGTTCGTTTCAACCCTCTGACTCACTAAGGAATTTTAATGTCTTTTTTCAAGAGCGGCCCACGTTTCTCAGGCGACCGATTAACCAAGTGGTGCTGGAGGAGGAGGCTGTGGATTTCCGGTGCCAGGTGCAGGGGGATCCCACACCCACAGTCCGGTGGAAGAAAGATGATGCAGACTTACCAAGAGGAAGGTGAGACCAACATTCATGTTCCCCACACTTTCAAATTCCAACTCTTGAGTAATGCTGGAATTGCTCCCTACTACTTATAGTTTGTTATTTGACATTACGGCCAAAATTTATTTCCCATAAAGTGGTCTTTGGCACCACAAAACCTGTTCCAGAGCCAGCTAAGTAGGGAAACCCAATCTGGGTTGAGTTGTCCAGATAATAGATTCCTCTGGAAGGAAGAAAAGTGATGCGTAGGTATTGTGAACAAATGGGTGTTCACTGAATTTGCTGGAGAAAGTAAAGATGTTTTAGGAATGTACTGGTGATAACAGCCTTCATAATAACATGCTGATACCAAAGGGAGAAAATTTGGCTGCAGAGTTGCAGAGCCGTTCCATTGCACTTAGCAGGATGAATTGGAAGCAGAGTGCTGTGGTAGGTTTTGTTGGCTTCTTGGCTCATATCTGTTAAGTCTTAGAGAGAAACCTTCCTCTTGAGGAATCAAAATACAAGGCTAGCAGAAGTGGAAAACAAAGTTGAAATCTGGAACAGGCCCCTTGTGTTCAAGAAAGATTCATTTAGTCTGGAACAAACGTGGAGAAAATTCCAAAGAAAGCAGGAGATGAGAGTCTGTCATAAAAGGATATTAAATTATCTTGGCTCCCTTTAGCTGACAGAACAGAGTTTGGTCCTTGATTTCTGGAACTTTTTCTAGTTTTGATGTTGAATCATTATTAGATTAAAAGATGTTAACACAGAAATAGGTCTGGCAACAGAGATTAGAACCCACCCAGGTCTGCATAACAAAACTGATCCTTCTGGCCCTGTGACACCTGATTCACTTTTGCACCATGCTTTTAATTTCAACGAGACAATTGATTGTTCTTTCTGACCAGGGAAAGACAAGGGTTGGTTATTCCTGGGATGTTGCCAGAGGAATTTGAAGAAAGGAGAAAAAAAAAATCTAAAACTTCTGTTCTTCAAACCAGTGCTTTAAACACTGGAGTTACATAGACTGGCTGTCAGTTGTTATTTCTGATCCTCCACTCATGATCTTAAGAAAAGAGTAGCTGCAATGGTGTTTTGTGTTGTTTAAAAATTACATAGCTGTTTTGCTAATTGTATTGGTAGATGTATATGCATGTAGTACATAGAATACTTTGAAGATCAGAATTCTGGATGGCAGGATGACTTTTTTCTCTTTGCTTGCCATTTAACCATGCATATGACTATAGTCATAGTAAATACATTGTGCTTCTGTGATTTGTTCTTACTGCTGTGCTACTTACATTGTTTTAAATCATGTCTGCTTCTAGGTCTTATAACAGAAGTAATAGATGATGAACCAACACTGCCTTTGATTAGGTTTAACTTCTTATTAGTTTTTTTCCAATGACTGTGTTCCTTTGTTTTCTTTTATATCTGTTTGTGAAAAACATAGTATTGTGGCCTTAGGGGTAATTTTTACTGTTCACTCTTGATGTATTTGTAAAGAAGAAATGTAATAGAATCATAGAAAGAGATTTCACTGGGCTTTTAACTAGAAGAAGAGAAGGTTCATCAGATACATTTTGGTCATAATCAACTTCAGACTCAGAAACTACACACAATGTTTTGCAGTGTTTTTACACTGCTGTTTAACATTTAGTTAACAGCGTTCCAGCATCTTAAAGCAGAATGTGAGGGTATGTCTTCATTTATCTCTGCTTCCCAGAGCATCAGAGGTAAAGAAGGGGCAAAGTTGCCAAATCTCACACTGGAGACCACCTCAGGTAATACAGGACTACGACTGCCCCTGCCCATGTAGCAAGTTATCACCACCTGAGCCACACTCTGGTAGAGTCCAACATACACTTAAAGAGCAAATACATCTGATGATCAACACTTTATGTTTACTTTTCTGAATTGTATTCATTTGTATAGCAAGGTATATCAGCAGAACCTTCACTGGCCAAAAAGTAGAAATTTCCGAACCATGCTGTATGGTGCTTAATCAAGGAAGATAAATTTGGAACAGCTAAAAGAAAAGCTATTATTTTTTTTTTCTGGATTTTTAATGGAAGAAAAGGAATCTGCTCAGATGTAGTCTAAACGTATAGATGAATGAGAAAATTATAATATAGCAATTTTATACATTAAGAAGAAAATTTCTTCTTAGAAAAAGTTTTTTCTTCCTTGACAAAGTGGGCAGAGTTTTATTTTCCTTTTTTTGAGGCAAAACCAAAATTAGCTTTATCTTCTGAGCTTCTGTATTATAAAGATCTGCAGTTAATATGAATTCCTCAAGGAATGTCCTTTTTAATTCTTTCTGTATACAGAAATTCTTCTGAGCATATCTGTGCAGCTGTTTGTCTTACAGTTTTCAATATCCATTTTCTTGTTTCTACACCTAATGATGTTCTTTGCACATCTGTCTGTTTTCATTCTGTTAATAATTTCCTATGGCTTCATCCCTAGATTGTGAGACAATTATAGTAGGTATCTGTTTCAACAATTAGTGCACATTTTCAAATGTGTCTGGTTTTAGTTCAGCTTTCAGAAGTGTCTAGTTCAGTGCTAGCAAAGTGGGATGAATTGAAATTGTATATGCATTTTGTTTCTGTGATTCTCCTGGTGAATGCCAGAATCAGTGATACTGCATCCATAGCCTTCAGAAATCCTTCTATGTTTTTCCATCTTCTTTCCTTTTAGCTTTTTTTAGTGACATATGTGAAAGCAAAGAGAAAAGTAATCACAGTAATTTCTGGTGACAAATATAAACAGTATTGCTGCACCGATTGGTGTGTTGAGTAATAATTGGAAAATAATTTCAGGCTGTTACAGTTTTAATTATAAAGGTCCCTGGTGAACTGTAAGCATCTCCAGTTGCAATTGGATTGAATGAGGGGGAAAAAAGCAGTTTCTAAAGGAATTATTATGTTTGAAAATATGACTATGAAAAAATTTTAATTTGGCCAATTTGTTGAAGTTTCTATGTAATTATCCAGAAATTTATGAATAACCATGCTTTAAAACTGAGAACAGATGGACATCAATTTATTCCGAAGGTGCAAGGCTTGATTCCAAATTTTAGCTATTTTGAATTGATGATATAAACTGACTATGATAGTCTATATTTTGAATTTAAAACCTTAAAAAGGTTCTTATAGTGGAAGTTTTTGAAATGCCTGTGAAAAAATAAGTCTCACTACCAGTCAAGGAAGTTACTTGTCCAACATCTTGTACACCTGACTTGAGATTTCAAATACTGTGGTATACACTATGGAGCTCTTCTGTGTATGGCTGGGCTGGAATTAAGGTGGTGATAAGAAGGACCAGTAGGAAACAGCTTTGTGACTTATGCTATTTTCATAGTCCTTTTACTATGAATTTACTAGACTTTCATTATGAATGAATTACATTCTTGAGGGTTGAAATTCTTTTTAGAGACTAAACCAACCCCAGCATATTAAAGCTCACTATTGACAATGTTGATACTACACCAACAGGGAAAACAAAGTACACTGCTAACTCTGGGGTGTGTAAAGCTTTTTTTCCTAGAAGCTGTTGATTTCAGATCAATGACCCAAGACTAAAATTCATTGTGAGTCAAGGGTAGAGACGCATGGGATATATTTTATTTTAGTTGCTCTAAAAATTCAGCATCATACCATAGCTTCCACAGTACACAAAGGCTAAGGAACAGTTAATCAAGTATAACACATATCAAACTACTGGAAGTGAACAGGGTATTGTGGGGTCACCAGTCCTACGCCTTTGGTTGAAATATTAGGTTCACTCTTTCATGCATGGAGTTTCTTTTCATTATAAGTGACACATGGAAATGGCACAAAAATTGTACTGAAGCAATTCAGACAATTGTGGCCATGTATAATGACCAGGACCTATTGAAAATTAAACAAAACTGGTCTTTAGACATTAAAGATTTTTTCCAGCCACATCTTCAGGTAGTTTTTGCTTTGATATCTGCTTGGCAGAAACAGAGATGATGTTTTCCTGCTAAGGAGCTGATGGTCTCCTGCGGGGAGAGGAACTCATTGTGGCCTGGATCAACTTCTGATTTGTCTGCTTTTTAGTCCTGGTAACAGGAAGAAAGTAATATTATTTGAGAGCCTCCAGTATGAAAGTGGTGTATCTGTGACTAGCAATTGAATCAAAATTTGAATAAGTTTTGTACAGTATTTCATGTCTTCAAATTTTCTAGCGAAGCTGAAGAGAGCAGCTGCATAGCCTGTAATTACATAGCAAGTAATATGGACTTTTTTATCTATTTTTTGGGGGGGGGAAGTGCAGAGATTTTCAATTGCAAGTTAAAATTTATGGCAACTGTAATAACTGTTCAAACCTCTTACATGGAAGAAGCTAACAGTGCCAGCTCTTTGGGAGAGTGAGGTTAGCTCAGCAAATGTATTTTCCAGTTGCCTTAAAAATGGCTGAGTAGCAGTCACATGGGCCTTTTTTTCTTTGCATTCCAGCTCAGAACAGCTGGTTTAGCTCAGTAAATACATCTTTAATGAAATTACAACCTGCTCTTGAAAGCTGCATTTACAGGCACTGTCTGATTAGAGGAACATTGTAGTAGAGATGAAAAGTGGCAACTGCACCAGCAGGAAGAGGTGTTTGTTCTACGCACCTCTTATGCAACATGAGCGTAGGCAGAGAACCAACAGTGTTGCTTCAGAGCGAAGATGGTGTGTAGTTTACACAAAATATATTGCTAAGTGTTAAGAGATTGTAGGTTCTTAAATGAAACAGAGCAGTGACACACAGCAATGAAAATCATAAACAGCACAGTAACCTTTCTTATTTACTAAAGATTAGGAATCTCTGTGGAAAATTATTTGGGAAAATGCATTCTTAATGCATAGACTTAACTGTATGTCAGCTCCAACAAAAGTCTGTGTAGGTGTTATTTTTTATGTCTGTGTCTTGCTGGTTTTAAAACTGGCCTCTTTGTGCCTGAAAAGTAATTGTATACACATAGCCTGTGCAGAAATACTGTCTGTCATACTTCTGATAGGTGTGCATTTTCTGTAATTACTATAATTTCTGTGCTTTCCTCCATAGCTTCTTGTGAGCTCAATACTAAGGGTAAATGATGAAGTTTAAAAAAATACATAGCTGTCTTCCAAAATCTTTGAAGTGGATTTAAATGCTACTGAAAGCAAACCTTATCCCAGTAAACTCAGAAAAGCTAGATTTTCTAAGAGTAGATAGAGATAGGGGCTGATAACCAGTGATGTTCTGCATTTGTATTTCTCCACTGTGGTGGGTTGAGCCTGGCTGGACACCAGGTGCCCATCAAATGCCACTTTATCCTTCCCACACCTCATCTGAGAAAATATAACAAAAGGTTTGTGAGTCAAGAATTGTGGTCAGTTCATCCCATATTGTCTCTGCCTCTCATTCCTCCTCAGGGCAGGACAGTTGGTAGGCATCTGGCATCTAACCAGGGTCAATCCACCACATCCATGGTCACAGGATAGCGCCTGTAAGCCAGAGAGACAGTAATTTTTAAGAATCAACACAATGCTACATAATTCTATTTGTATTCTGTAGATGGAAGAGTGAGGTATTTAACTACAGCCTCCTCTAGATACAACTAAGGGGAGAATGACCTTTCCATGAAATATGAGTTAATAACACTACAGCGCTGTGTGCTTTGGTATACCTAATCTCTGTGCAGATTGCAACAAAATGCAGTCTAATATGTATTGAAAATTAATTAAAGAGTGTGTTTGAGTTATGTAATTGATATAATCTTTGGTTACATCAGCAAATTTCTGTTGCAATTAATAACAATTAATGGTTTTAAATAAAGGGTCAGGGAAAAGGGCTGTTTTTCATATTAGCTCTATCACATGTACTATTCATCACCTCTGGTTAGATCTAGTATGATTTGCATGCCTATCTTTTGTTTCCTAAGTGAAAGCATCAAGGAGAGATTAAGTCCCTTTATGAGGAGCATAGGGGAGAAGATTGGATGAACTTAATAGCTTGTCAAAAAGAGACAGTGAAAGAAGGAGGTTTAATATGCCATTTGTATTCTTACTTACATCTGGAGGGAGTAGAGGTTGTTTTCAGAGGATGTTGTTATCTTGGGTTTAATGCAGCACATGTCTGGCACAGGGCAAACAGCAGCAGTACTTGCAGAGAATCCATGTAGCCTAACTGAACACAGGGAGATCTCATTGGAGTGCAGTAAGCCTATTTTTAGCTGTTATGTTGAATCATTTGAGAAAACTACTTCTGTAAAGCCGGAGATATCCTTTAGAGATAGAGAGGTGAAGAGGGGTAAAAGAGAAGCAGAGATTGGTTGTTTTTTCTCTATACAGTGTCAAGGTGATGTAGCCCAGTGCTGGTGGGGTACCCCCTTCTGTTGGTCTTTTGGTTGAGAATGCCTCTTCTCTGATTGGTATTTTGAGTGTTAGTAATCCCTTCCTGTTCTGTAAGTGAAAACAATATTCCTTACAGTTTTCTGAGGAATGCATAGCCAAAAGAAAGTGTAAATTAGAGTATTTTTTTAATGTTTTAAATTCATCAAGGCATTGCATTGAAGCATGTCCTGTAAATGCATTGTCCCACAGTTACCCCAGAGGTTTACAGTCTAACCCAGTGTTATCTGCCATTCAGTTTGCATGAAATATTAAATGCTGTGAGCAAAATGTTAGATGTGTGGCTCTGCTGGACTGATCAGCAGAGAAATGGTTAATAACATTGACATTTAAATTGGCTTCATGTTAAGTGTCAGTCCTCACTACAGAGCTGAAGAAGAGCTATTGTTTCAGGCAGTCTGTTTGCAGATGCATGAAAACAGTCTCCAGTTGGTTACATAAGGGTCAAGGTTGGGCAAATAGCTTTACAACTCCACGGACAGCAACCGTAAAGGAATTGTGTCCTGCCTACATGTTTTCTCTTTATGCTGTGTGAACCTCTGGTGATCTATGAAGTGATGACTAGCAGTGCACTTGAAATAGGATTGTTTTATTTTTTAATTCTAGCTTATTTAACATCCTAAAATTGTTACATTTCAGGAAATTAATGAAGCCACTAGCAGAGTTCTGAAACAGAATTCAACACCAGTAGTAGTAGCCTCAAACATGGATTTCTGTGAATTTTCTACTCACAGAATCACTTAATTCTACTTAATGTAGAATTTCACTCAAAATACTCATTGTAGTGCTTACAAAGCAGAGTATATGAAGTAAAAGCTTAGTAATCACATAGTTTATACACTGTATTTATGAGTTTCACAATATTGAGATAGCCTGCTTTCTTAAAAAGTATAAGGCTATCAAGCAGTTTAAGCTCACTATGATCAGTTTATTAACTATTAAAACTGCAGAATGAAAATGTGAATACAGTTAACTATGCAGTTTTTCTGTAAAACCCACAGGAAAGCAGGGAGAAGGAAGCTGGTAGTTATGTTCAAGTGGGACTAAAATTCAAGAGCTCTGAGCATCATTGATGCTACTGGAATGGCTGGCCTGCAGGGATTTCTTCTGCTGTAACACATTCCATCCCTTCATGAGATACAAAAGTTTTCATCTCAGTTAAAAACAAGCAAAAACTGTCTGTTAAAAGTTAAAGGGTTAAAGTTTTAACCCTAAGATCTACCTTCCAGTTCCTATTGGTAAGTCCTGTTCTGAGCATTACTTAACAATAGCAAAATGTACTTTTTAATAGTATAACTTCTGGCTCAACCGCAGTGTTGAAGGCACTTTCATTAAAACACGAACATGACTTAATCTTTAATTAGCACTTCAAGGCTGGTTACCGATTTGAAATACAGATTAGAAGATATTCAGTTCTCTGACAAATTTATCAGAATCATTTATCATGCTTAATCATAGAATCATTAGGGTTGGAAAAGAGCTTAAGATCATCTAAGGCAAATAATAATAGACAGGCCAACACTAATTCTGTCTATTTCAAACTACTCAATCTGTGTGCTCATGTTACAAAAAAGAATGCATTAAGCCATATTTAGTGAGTGCAAGATGCCACTCTGAGCTCGGACTTTCTTGCTGTATCCCAGCCCTTGCAGTATCCTTTCAATTTTAAACAAAAAGATGGACAAATCCCAGTGTTTTGCTTTTCTTTAACTTCAGTGGCATGTGCTGAGCAAGTAACCCTGAGAATCGAGGGTGCTTTTCTAACAGATGAATTTATGTCATAGGCATTAATAATGCAAATCTCCCCAAGTGCCTGACAAATGTGTCTCATCTGTGAGGGAAGGGACTACTTCTGGTGATAGGAGGATATGTCTCCATGCCAAGTCATTACATGGTCTCTTAGCTCATACTTCCACTGATGTCCTAGTTTTTGAAATGTGGAGCTCTGTCTCGAACTCAAATCAAATCAGAAGCCCATTTTGGATAATTATCATGTGGTAATTCTGTGAGTACTTCTCTGTTCAGACAGAGATGTAGAGGTAGAACACGCAGCCTGCATCAGTTTAGAGTTTACTGAGTCACTGATTTCCAAACATGTGCTTTGTTCTTAACTTATGCCTGTTTCCAAATTATTTCAAAGCAAATGAAAAAGCAGTCTTAATTTTTCTTCCTTGTCTCTCTCCTGGGTGCACAGCTACTGATTTTGTGAGGCACTAGTTACGTGCCATCACATATGGATGTTTGCATGTGAGAGTAGTACTGACAGTGCAATGCTTCCAGAGAAGTTGTAAACCGCTATTTCCTTTAACATAGGTATGGTTTCACAGTGTTGGCCCAATGACTGTTGTATACATCTTTGATGAGATTTAGGCCATTCCATGGAATTTAGGCCATGTTATGGAATGCCTTGATTTAAGGTACAGTGCAGTGTGGGTTTGTATTTTCTGTTAAGGCAGTCAAGAGTGTCCACTATAAAAAATTACAAGTAATCTGCAGATCACAGCCCATAAAAGATTTTGGACTAATGCAGAGCCCACTTTCAGTATATTATAAAAGTATCAAAATAGTCAATCAATTATACAAACCTGTATCAGTTATTTTTCTGGTTTGTTGGCATAAGATCAGTGAACCATTTCATATGACTGCTTGTACGTATGCCTTGCACAAAGAAATTCAGGGCAATGTCACATTGCTTCATACCTTTCTCTGAAATGAATGGTGTAGCCAAAGAATAAATGGGAATCTGAACGTGTAGATGTGAGTGGCAGACATCCTGTCAGCACCTTGCGGATAGCTCCTGGTAGCTCAATTTGTCATAGCTCTAAGCAGTGTATTAGAGCCACCCTGCAAGAAGCAGCCTTGATTTTAGGGCTACAACAGAGTAATTTGAGACCAGTGCATGCAAATATATACATCTCCCTGTTGCTGATTCAGGTTTTGGTAGTGAGAGATAAACAGAGACTCCTTTATCTTTGCCTCAGAAAGCTATCACTCACATGGGTTTGTGCTCCTTTATTCTTCCACTTATCAATGCATGGAATGGAAGTGGAAAAAAAACCCACCCTTTCTTATAAGGAAGCTGGCAGTAGGGCTGACTGCATCACTGATGGGAATGCAGGTGGAGGCCCTCTGTTCTTCTTCTGGATCACACAAGGCTGAAGCAGGTAACTGAGCTCATGCTTCCTGTCTCACTGCAGTTCCTCTCTGGCTCCCTCCATCTGGCACAGGGTCTAGGAGCCAGTGAAAAGCTGTGGCACTATACTGGGAGCTGAAGTGCCAGCACCACAAAAGAGAAGTGGAGACAGAAGCTTAAGCCTCCTTAACTACCTCCTGTTTACTCTGGTTTTGGCCGGTAGCATCTCTCTGTTTGGACTCCCTAATCATTTATGTTGTGAGTAATCTTGGAGCTTTGTGCCTGTTTTGCAAAACTGCCTGGCAAGCAGGCAAAGGAAAACAGAGCAAAGTCATTTTTGTGCCATCTCTAAAAAAAAAGAAAGCCTGCAAAACCCATATACAAAGATTATTAATTTATTTACATATTTTAAAGTAACATTTTAGGAGAAAATAGGGGCCTGGTATAAATTGATGTACATTTTATTGAAGCCAGTTTGCAACAGTTAAGATGCGATGTTTTTCTCTTGTAAATTCCTGTAGCAAGAAATACGACTTTTTGAGTTGGATTTGTTAAATTCAGTAATCCCTTCTCACAGCTTTAAAATACACTGATGAAGCAAGTACTTTCTTGTATTACCAGTTGGACCTACTTGGATATCTAGGAATTTGATGACTCCAGCTGTAGACACAGTTTTGCTACCTGTGCATGTGAAAGATAAAGAGGTGCATGTTTTTTTATGCATAGCTGCATGCACATTTTAACTGGAAATGCAGGGGTTCTGTGAAGCACTCAGTAAAATGTATACCAAATGCAAAGCAGCACATTGCTAAATCTATCTAAATTACTGAAATTTATCTTTTTGTTATTTGATAGCCATGGAAGAGTGGTGACTGAGTATGGACAGATCACTTTTGAACGGGGGGGTGTGGGGGATGTGTGGAAATTATAACTGTGACAAAACCAGTTCAATTCAAGAGCATTCTTAGATGCTTAAGCCAACACATGAATCCAACCTCAGGATATTAATTTGTGGTCCTTAAAAACAGTTAATGTGTTTTGTTGTTTGTGTTATTTGGTTGAGCAGATGGCAATGGTTTTGACACAATTCAGTTTTTTTATTTTTCCTCTTTTCTTGCAAAAAGACAAGGCTCTTTTTCCCACTTTGTCACAGCTGGTTACCAATCAATCTCAATTCACGGTACAGTGATGATAGCACATGTTGTTCAGGGGCCAAATCTGATTGGGTTGCATTTTCAGCAGTGTTTCATACGAAAAAAATTGTGTCTGTATGGCAGTGACTGTCAGCATACTATTGTACAACTGTCATTAATCAAAACCAGCAATAATGAATGCATTCATATGTGCCAGAAACTGCCAGATTTCACTCAAAATCACCCAATTTCTGTTAGAATTTCCTCACCAGCAGTGTTTTCTCATCTGCTTGTTGTCTCTCTTTTTTCCTTTCCAGTTCCCTGCCCACCCTTTCCTTCTCGGTTAATTAAAAGCAGACCTGCTCTAACCATTATTGGTAGAAC
Source organism: Melopsittacus undulatus (assembly GCF_012275295.1). Lineage (NCBI taxonomy): Eukaryota > Metazoa > Chordata > Aves > Psittaciformes > Psittaculidae > Melopsittacus > Melopsittacus undulatus. The sequence continues at coordinate 109,065,519 of NC_047528.1, read as the reverse complement.
AGGAATTATGTAACGTGGTGCCCAAAAGTGGCTGGTTTATATCCAAGGCTGTTTGAAAGACTTCTCCCAGCTCAGTCTGATGGCTGAAGTCTGAGCTGAACCAAAAGGTTAAGCACCTCCAAATATTTAGCAAAGAGAAGTACTTAAAATCAGTTAGATGGCCATAAACATGTGGAACTGGTGTCTGACGCCCTGTGTTTTTTACTGAATGTTGGCATTAATTGGCTAGGAGTCAGCAATATTTGGGCAATGTGTCAGAAGGTGTTTCTTGACACTGAACATACTCTAAAGGCATTACCTTCTTAGTGCACTGGCAGCGTTTAGGACCAACTTAACCAGTAAACCCTGGTTTTCTGCCATTCCATCATCAGTCCAGGAGTCTGGTAATTGGGATTAGCAATCAGAGAGGCCCTGATCCTGATTCCCAAGTGTTCAGTAGCACTAATTTAGATGAGAGTGAATGTCTCCACAAACTCAGGTAGAAGCATCTTGCTTCTAAAGATGCTCCTCTTCAAAAGAGAGGAGACAAGAAACTCTTCAAAATGGATGTTTGAGAAACTGAAAACATATTCAGGCTTCACTCCCTGTTACTTCACAGTCCCTTTCTCACACAAGCCCCTTGTGCTGCTGTGGACCAGGCTAAAAGCCAGTTTCCTTCCTGCTTCATCTGTCAAACCTCTTCACCGAACCGTGGTGAGTTCTGGGGACAGTGTGGGTGGAACAGATGACTGAGGGGCAGTGTTTCAATACTTTAGCACAGCAGATGGTTATAATGCCCCATGGGTCCATCTATGTATGAATCTAATTGCTAGACGCCATGTTCTGTCAGGGTGGTCCAATATCCCAGTATGGCCTTGTTGGAGAAGCAAACCAGGAGATCTGGACCTGTCCTAGAAGTAATTGATAACTGGCCTGAAATAATGACATGTTTACACCACCCTCTGTTTCACGGCCCAATGGGAAGATGATGGCTGTACCCAGCTCTGCGTCCTGGCATGCCATGCAGCCTTTGCACAATGTGCATGATTGGCAGGTGCAGACATAAAGGCTGCCGAAGCCTCCAAGGCAGCTGGCTGGCATGCCAGCACCAGCACCAGCACATTGGTGACATGAAGAAGAGCGAGTCAGCTGCAGCCCAACAACAGACTGGAGGGCCCTGTCCCAGGCTGCCTGCATCCCAGTTCAAGCAAGCACTCAGGTTCAGTCCCACTGCCCTTCTAGTTTTCTCTCAGCAGTGGTAAATGAGACACAATGATGTTATTTGTCCCAAAGAAAAGCGATGAAATCAATGGCTAATTGTTGCCCAGGTTTATAACTGTGATTCCTATATCCAGCTCGTGTTTATATTACAACAGATCTTAGTTTTCTCATCTTACAGGAGCTGAATGCAACGTTATATTTCTAGTCCCCTAAGGCTGGCCTCATGTCAAGAAAATAACCATATTTTCTTGCTGCAATTCTATGGTCGCCCAAGGCAAATAACTGCTCCATCATTGTGGGGTACTGTTGTCATATTCTTGAGATTTTTAAGGGAGGCAATTTGCCTTTTCTGTCATATGAAAACAGTGATTTCTATTTGCCATTGACTAGTGCAGCACAGCATGCAAAATGACAGAATTTGTGAGCAGGCAAAAAGAAATGTTCCTCAAATGCATATAGCTATTGAATGTAGTTGTAATAGATCTGTACTGCTCCAGACACTGCACAGTAAGTTCTCCAGTGTTCTCCCCTATCCCCTTCAATGTCACTACACTAGCAAAAAAAGTTGTCCCTAAACGTTTGCCATGGCATGTATTTATTCTTCACCTTGGCATGTCTCTTATTTGTTAGTTAAACCTGAGGTACTGCATTTACATGTGGTTAAATGTAACTCCTAACAAAAAGGTATTATATGTGTTTGTGCTTATCTCTGACAAAATGGTTGACCTCAATTTGGTCTTTCTAAATGTTTTTGTTTTGCTAATGAATTGCATGGACTTAGTGAATATGGAATTATGTATTGTGGTGAGTGTGAAAAAGATGTCTTGACTTGTCTTTATTCTTAGAATAGCTACTAATGCTCTAATTGATGTTGTGAGCTTTAATTAGACATAACAGAACTTTAAATGTTTCAACTTACAGTATCCTTTGAGTTAAGATGCTTTAAAGTCTGTTACCACACAGTGCTCTCTCTACAAATCTATCCTACAGGAACCAACAGCAATGTGCATTATGTACACAGAAATTAGGTTCAGATTCTCAAAGCATTAAAAAATAATCATAGAGGCTCACAACATTCCTGTAACTAGCTGCTTTGCATTCTTATTCATCAAAACATTTAAGGGTGCTCTTCCATATGATTTCAGTATGTTTGCTCAACAAGTCTACAAGGTCTTTATTGTATAACATAGAGAAGGTAAATTAGTTCTTCTGAAGTTATGTCATAAGTGTGTATACAGGAAGAAAGAGTACTGACATCTCCTGCAGTCTAAGATATCTCTTTAGTTTCATATTCAATTTCACTGTTTAATGCATGAGAACCTGAAGGTAACTCTAGGTCCAAGGTGACTTGAAGTATCATGGGCTTATTATGTCTAGAAGAAATGTTGCTGAAACTAATTTTATAAGAAAGTATTTCAAGAGTAAATTATCAGTGCTGAACACCAGGGTTTTCCTGATCTGGAAGCCAAAGAAATTTCATACAAGACGAAGTCTCCCATTGACATTAATGAGCTTTGGATCAGAGCCTACAATAGGTTGTTAGAGCCTAAAGTGTAAGCATCACTTGTGCAGGATAATAACAGTTTAACTGAAAATATTTTTCTAGGTGTAAGCACTCTAAATGCCTCAAGAATGAATGTTCACTGCATGCTGAAGTACTTTGTATTATTTCAAGTTTTATACATCTTCATAGTTTTAGAACTATTATGGCAATAGCAACAACAAAAAAAAACCCAAAAAAACCCCAGACAAAGCGTAACTGAATTATTTCTGATTTATTTTAAGAAAGAGAAAATGTCATTGTCCACCCTTAATGAACCATTTTGTGAAATTGATAAATCTCCTTTTATGTTCCTCTTCAATAAATGTCACCTTCCAGAGCTTAAATATATTTTTTATTGTTTGTAATCGTGTCGTGTCAGGTCCTGCCAACATGTTCGCAGTGTCCCTGTGGGGTTGCTGCTGTAGAGAAAAACTATATATAAAGGGAAATTTCCAAATCAGCAAAAGGTGAAAAGCAGAGCTCACATAGTTAAAGGCATGATAAACCTGAGCTGTCATGTATTGATAACTGATGTCTGATAGCTTAATTTTATCTTATTGCTCTAGATCAAGGACAAAGTGAATGATATTATTAATAAAGCCCTAATACTGAGTGAACATAGCAATACTAATTTTATGTAAAGTTTTTAACTAATGCAGAGTGCAATAAAAATGTCATGAAGATTAATGCTTGGTGGAATTATCTAATGCTAGATAATAATTTATCTTCCAAAGTTGGCTCCAGGATAGATTCAGACTGGCATGTTCCAGGTGAGAGTTTTTGTTCATTAATGCTGTCCAGAGAGAGAGTTCTCATTCTTTTTCTGTAATGCAGGTATGACATCAAAGATGACTATACTTTGCGTATTAAGAAGGCCATGAGCACAGATGAAGGAACCTACACATGCATTGCAGAGAATCGAGTTGGAAAAGTGGAAGCTTCTGCTACCCTTACTGTGCGAGGTGAGTGTTTTCATGGAGGGAGGGAATGTCCCCTATATGGATAAATTGCTTTCTGATGAAATGGGCCATGTCCTTACCTGGCGTTGTTTGGATTTCACATACCCTTTGCAGTTGCTGGTACTGCACTGATTTACAACAAAGGTGAAATCCTGGTCGTGTTTATGTTTCAGGCAAAATCTGAACTGACTTCAGTAGGATAGAATCTCCCTGCAGTTAAAGAGCTGTTCCAATGTTGTTGTTTTTTATTGAACAGATGCATATATATGCATAAGCAAGCACTATATAACTGTGGCCATAGACATTAATATGTGAGCCATCAGCTTAGGGTATTCTTTCTCTAGTAAGTATAAAGAATATAGTAAGAAACCATGTTTATTAATGGCAAACATAATGCAGATGTGTTTATGTGACTAGCTCTGCCATAATTAAACTCTCTACCATTACTCTTTATCTGAAAGATAAACCCTAGCCAAAGGAAAAGAAAATTCTAATTAAATTTTGTAAGTATTACAAGGTAAAGACTAACCTATTCTCTTCTAAAATATTCTTGGTCTCTGATATCCACTCATTGTTTATGTGCTGCTCTTTGATGTGGTAAGGAGGTTTTAAGACCAGCAGAATAATGAGTTGCCAAGATGTCTTTTGTGGCAGTAGATATAGACATGCTAAAGATTACGGGGAGAGAAAAAGTTTCTAGGCTAATGTTTCCATATGAGTAAATAAAATATAATAGTTATTACTTTATTGCAAAAGATAAGCAGCAATTTGGCACAATGGATATCATGCAGACACTATTTCACAGTTTAGTGGTGCATGCTGATGGTTTTCAGTAGAGCTGTGAAAGGTTAATAAAAACATTTTTAGCTTTATCTGTCCTCCTCTTTTCATACACATTAAATCAAATGTTCAAAGTCTCAATGGATTGCTTTATTAGAACTGGGGTCAACTGACCCAAGAGGCCAGCTTCCATTTCCATCCATTTAATGCATGGACACAGTTCAGTTTAATTTGCTGAATTCAAAGGGAAAAAAAAAAAAGAACAAAGTGTCTTTGCTAGGGGGAAGATGTTAGTATATAACAAAGAAAAGAGATTATTGTGATAATCCATCTCCTAAAATATCACCTCATTGTTCACTTTAGACAATCAGTGATAATGCAGCTCTTTCCATTTTAAGCTGAAGAAATGGGTTTACCTGCTATATGCTTGTGTAAGAGATTGTTCTTCCATTTTGTATTATAAGAAAAATAGTCACTACAGGGAGCTCCCAGATATACTCTCACTTTGTTTTGTCACAGGCACAATCATGGTATCCGACAAACCTGGCAACCAATTCACTGGGCTTTATACGCTCCTAGACCTGTGTCTACTTTATACATATTGGAGCCAGCCTTTCAGATTTGCTACCGAGAGTTGTGATATAAACAATGGCTAGAACCAAGCAAAAAAAAATCCTTTGAAATCACTGAAGCTTGAACTTGATGAAATTAAGGTGGAAAAAACCTGAGGAAATATATAATTTAATCGATTTTCCTCCAGTAAAAGCAGGTTTTCATTATCTTGGGTATTCTCCCCCCACCACCACCGCCCCAGGTTTCTCATTTACAGTCAAATAGATAGTGTTTATCCAACACAAAGGAAGCCACAATATTATAAGCATATTAAATGTTCAGAATATGACAGAAGATGAGAAGAAACAAGACATTCAATAGAGAAAGCTATTACTCTGAATTTTCTGAAAACAAAGGACTGGGCAAACTCACATTAACTTTAATAGGACCACAAACAACAGTCTTTTTAGTTAAAGGAAGCCTTTATTATAAATTCTTAAACTTTTGCCAGTTTTGTCTGAAACCACTTTTACCATGCAGAAGAGCAAAACCACATAGCATTGCAGAATGTACTTTGAGGGCGCCTCGCTCCTTGCAGGTGTTGTGTAGTTACTGCTGTAAACCTGGCAACAACAGCATAATCCTTTGCTCCTTCATGCATGGCTCCATCTTTTCAAATCCAAGGAATGATGATGCAGTCAGGAAGTTTGTGTTACAGAGTCACAAACAACAGAATTTGAATTCTGTGACTGAGCCTTCATGCCCTCTCTTGGAAAGATGCATATCACCCTTATTCCTCATCTCTCTGCAGAAGGAATAAGTCCATAATACCAAAAGCCAGAAAGTCTTCAAATAGATGATGGGATTATAAAGGGCAGCAGGCTTGAGATAGTTAAACAAAGTGGATATTGCGAAGTACAGATAAAGCCATAGAAAGGCTGAAAAATAACAATGTCCTTGCATACCGTGTTACCTTTGTATCTACATATATTGCATTTTGCCCTAGCCTGCACATAAGCATGTAGAGCTGGTAAACCTCTTAAAAAGAAAAAGAGGGGAAAAAAACGCCTGTGCTGTTGCTCAGAATTTTGTAGCTATTTCTGCTGCTGAAATAAGGGAAGTTTTGCCTACACAGTTACAACCTGGAGTCAATTTTATGTCCAAATTTTCAGCTCTTCTGGAAGGGGATGTCTTTATTAACAGAGGGACTGACAGGCCTCTTCCACAGCACAAGTATAATGAAGGGCTGTTGCTATAATCAAGAAATCAACTTGTTGCAGCACCAGCAGCAGCTTTCAATCTTTATATCAGCCTGAAACAGTATTAAACTGTCGATCATTTAGCAGCAATGTTTTTAGGAAGTAGAAGTTATCTAAGCAGTGATTTGGGAAGTTCTGGCTTGAAATCCCTGCGGCCATTTCAGCCTATTTGTTATATTTTCATCAGCACTGTCAGTGAGGAAAAAGCAGTGTGCTGTAAACTTTCACGCCCTTTATTGAATGAGAAAAACTGTCCTGGGCTTTCTGTAGCCCTTATTGCTGTACTGACTGGTCATGCTTAAAATTCAATTGGTATTTGACTCAGAAAGCAAACACCTTGCATTTACTGGCATGACATTTGGCAGTCTGAGGCTTAAATTGATGTGTTCATCTTGGTCCAAAAGTTTGTGCTAATGCAATGCAATTTTTCTTTTATCAGGCATTAACAATGATACTTGATGATGGCATGTGAAGATAATAAAAATGCTTCTCAGAGAATGGTTCCAGTCAGCTTGTTTAGATGCTATGCTCAAGTAAATGTGATAATAGTGGCACGTGACTAAACAACAACAGTAAACATTGTACTTAGGCTGTCATTTGAGGGGTTAGCAATCATGGTAGTATCCATAGTAGAAGGTAACATTACACGTCATGCATTCTGACAGATATTCTTTTCTTTTTTTAATTTCTTTTTTATGTTCTCACTACACCATTGTAATGTCAACAGCTCGCCCCGTTGGTAAGTAACCATCCTTCTATCCATTTTAGCATGGCTTCATGCAATGCTTCATCTTTCATTTGCAACAGCATTTAACTGGCTGAAATTAGCAGCCAGTGCCTTATAGTTTTAACTGTCTAACCCCAGGCAAGTGATTTTGACTGACAAAGTGCTATTTCCAAACTTTGTGTTTTCTGCTGTGTCATGTATAAATGCATTTGCCTAATCACCAATAAATACCAATCAGCTAAACAGGGTGGGTGTGATGATACCTAGCCAAAATCACTCATTCAGCTGCTTTTAACAGTCTCTTTAAGGGCCTGGTATAAAAGCCATTGAAATCAACAGAGAGGCTTATTTTGACTTCCGTGAGCTTCTACCAGGCCCTACACAATCAGCTCATTATGCTTTTATTGCATAGCAGTAAAAGCACAGGCTTTGCATGTCCTGTCTTACTTGTATCTTTCAAAGAGTTTTGAAATGAAGCAGTCTCAAAATTGAAGAGGGGATGGAGTGGATATCTGTGCTTGTTATGAAAGCTCATCATTGCTTTTTTGTCTTTGGTCATCTTGGAGTGCATTCCGGAATGCACTGTATAGGATGTAGACTGTTTGCAATAACAAGTCTGGAGGAACACAACCCCTGGATTTTTAATTTTCACACTGAAGATTTTACTTTTTTATTCCTATGCCTTTTAAATTACTTCTGAAGATTTATAAAAGTATGACAACATAATGGAAAATTCGCGACTGTCAGTAGCTGAAATTCACTTTTGGTGTTCAGAAATATCCTGAACAGATTATCTCATTTTCTTTCATGGATGTTTCCTCTGTGCCTATATGAATTTTCTAGATAATTTAACTGCTCTTCTGATTTCTGTAGTTTCTGTTTAGATGTATCTTTTAGAATAATAATAAGGTTACTCTGATCTGTTTGGATTAGCGTGAGAAATCTGTACTGGGTTTTATGGAGATTGCTGAGAGGTTTGGTATTTATTTAGGCAGAACCTTTGTTAGGTTTTGACTAAAGTTCCTGAGTTTCCACTTTTCACAGCTCTTTATTGTTATGAGTTTGGAGGAAGAAATTTTGGAAAAATTTAAAGGTAAAATCCAGGTCAGGCCTCTCTTTCAAGAACTAGTGTGATCCCATGCTTATTAACTTGCTTGGACTAGCATACATAGAACCAAGCCAAGTACCTCTGCAGTCACAGCATAGCTTATTGACATCTGGAGAGTTCCCTGTGCAGAATGGAAGGTCACTGTTCTCTAGTTGGGATTTTGATAGCAAGCTTTAAGCCCCAGTCACTACTGTATTACTCTGGCATTATGCTAGTTCTCAAGACCTTAATTCCCAGGAGATGTAACAGTGTAAACCTGGAGTAAACTCGGGAAATTTTCCTTTGCTTAGAAACTCTAGTGTGAATTCTACCTGCTTTTCTAACCCTATCTATGTGCATTTGGACAATGTCTTGTAATGTAAATCTCTCAGAGAGAGGGGGGTTTATGGCTTGTTCTTCATTCCCTAAGAAAATGCTGCAGGTTTAAAAGTATTTTACTTCTAGATATTTTTCTCACTTTGCTCACTCTTAAAAGAAAGGCAAGAAGAAACATTACAAAGTAGAGACTTTCAGGCTCTGTGAAAGCCACATAAAACAGATGAAAATGGTAGGTTTTGGCAATGTTAATGATATCTCATTTCTGAATGCTGATTCTTTTTTCAAGACCTTTCATTGAGTCATTCATGATTCCATTTCCAAAGCTTATACAGAAGCTCCTGGTCTCAAGTCCTTATGTGCAGGTTTATGGTCCACTTGTGTGACCATTCTGTTGTCAGTTTGGCATATTCCCTACCTATGCTATTTTATATTGTTGCAAGAGAGCATCTGGTACAAAGAAAATCCTTCTTTTACATGGCTTATTCAGGAAACAAATTAGAATGGTTGATCTTAAAATAATTATTATATGAGCATATGGTCTTTATCAAACTCTTTAATTGAGTGATTATCTTTGTGAGTTGTGAAAAGATTGTTAAGTAAGTAAGTCCAACCCTGAAGATATTTAACATATAGAACTACTGTACCAGTATGTGTGTAATTGCCATGTATAAGCAGATCAGTTTCTTTAGATCACTTTCATCTGTTCCTGTGCCTGCAGAAAAGGCAATGTTGTCCATACAGTGTTTATAATTTTCTTGTTTTCTGCTTAAGGACCTGAAATAAAACTGATCTCTACAGTTCATATCTCTGTTTCATTCAAAGAGTAGGCAAAGCAGGCAGCTACCTATCCTGGGTTTTGAAAATTTAAAGCCCATTAAGTCAAAACAAAGTAACTTCCCTCTCTGCCACCAGTTTTCCACTGAGAAGCCCAAGCAATCTTCTGTTAAAAATGGCATTTGACAAGAATGGTGAGTCAAATCCTGTTGCATCTGTTTCTTGTTCAGGAAGTTTACCAGAATGCAGAGCAAAAATACCTCTCCTTAGAGAAAGGTAGCTACGGCGAACACTACTCAATGCTAGTAAGCTAGCAGCTCTCAAGGAGGCTGCTGTGTTAAGGAAAGTATACTTATTTAATCATATATATATGTTAAACTGCAGGGAAGCAGTTTCAAAGTTTATATTCTTTTGTAACACCTGAGACTTTTATAGGTGCCTCTACCTTTCATCACTACCTCCAACTCAAAGCAGACAGGTTTTGTCTTTGTTGCGTTTTAAACAAGACCAAACCATTTTCTTGCAATGGCTTGTCACTGAAGAATAGAGAAACTTATTTTTAATGTTCCAGGATTGCAATACTTGTTGCAAATGGAACAACTTTAATTTTCTATTCAGTTTTTCCTGTTTCAAATATTTATATTCTGTTACTTGGGACATTTTTATTTAAATTTCAGCTTGAGTGGAAAATTCAGGAGTGAAATTACCAATGGGCATGTTCGGTTCAAGCAGTTATTAACATATGGTACATACTACACAGACAAAACGAAGTATGATTCTGCCCGAGGTGGATGGCAGCTGGTGAATTTAACAGCTCTATGCCAGATTACTCATCATGTTTGGATTTGCTGCTAGGCATAAATGTGTTACCCATTTCTAAAATAGATGTTCTCTTATTTATAACCTTTTGAAAAGATTTCTGACAGGATTTACACCAGATGGGTTTAGGAAACAAGATATTTATCCCTTTTTAGACCATTTTAACTCATTAGATGGATTTTCCAGATGAGCAAGTCAGTGGGGTTTTTTTGTACTTTTGCATTCTGCTGTGTTTCTTATGGCAGTTGGATGGGGAAATAGCTGCTAAAGGCAGCGCAAAAGGTGGGAGGAGCAAAAGTTTCATATAGGCCCACTGAAAGTAGCACGGACCTTTTTTTCAACAGCAGTTGTTAAACTGCTTGGAGAAGGGAGACCTGAAGTTCAAATAAAAGATCTATGAAGATCTGTCTGATGTTTCAGTTACCTTTTTACTAATCATCCAAGAAGTCATTCAGATGACAGAGTACTCAGTTTTCAAATTGATTTCAACTACATCCAAGTGAAAATACAATTCTGTACATTTCAGTTTCCTTGCAGTATGTCAGGTTTACTTAGTTTAGTGTCATTTGTTATGACTTCTCTTCCCAGAAAGAAGCAGCATGCAGCAAATAGCAATACTTTTGCCACATGGATAGGAATTAAGTATTTGGAATTCACTAAGGAGAATCTCCCGCTAATGGGAGACCAACCAAGCTACAAAAACTTCACTTCCCTCCCATGTTAAAGAAGAGAGAAACAAATAAGACACATGCTGTGAATTTTCCAAATTTCATAATAATTAAACACAGTCTATTCACTTTTAAGTGCAATGTGACTGTATGATGGATTTCACTCTGCTCTGGGAAGTTTTCATGACATAAATCAGCCTGGCATGACTTAATGATCTGTTAAGGGTGGTGCAGCATGAAATGTAAAATAGAAAGGACTGTATTTTAAAGTTGCATTAGGTGTTGTGACTAGAAACCATGTTGTTTGATGTTGTTAGATGGTGCAGATTGGTGAGAAGCATCTCTCTCTATTGTTCTTCATTCTGACTTTTGCAGGGAAAGTCTGTGTAGGATGAATGCTTTTCTTTTAGTATATTCATGAATATGTCACCTTCACTAGAAACACTGAGGATTTATAAAATCTCAGTAATGGCAATTGGTGTGTGTCGGAAGAGGTGAGATCATGCTTGGCAGTGACTGAAGTCTCAGATCTGTATCAGTGTGGAAAATAGCCTGTCTGCCTGCTATCACCTATAAAACTTTTCAGAAGAGGGTAAGGACACGAGTGGATATTAGGCTTCTTGGATTTGTTCCTTCCGTAAGTGAAAGAATAACACGTCGTTCTTGTGTAAAATAGACACATTCTTCAGATTAAAGAGAAAAGGTTGCTGTGGAATGAAACTGAGATTTCTTTGTATACCAGGAAGAGCTAAAATATGAAGCTGACTTGTCCTGACACTTTTTAGCCTTTAAAAAAACAAACTAAAAATCCTAAAGTCCTATCATTTCTACTTTGGCAAAAGTCCACTTTTGCCACTGAATGTGAACATGAATCCTGTAATGACTTCAGATACCATAGAAATATGTTTGGAGTATATAGGCCAGAATGGCTCAGCAACTGAACCCTGAGCACATTAACCACCAAGCATTTAAGTATCAGTCCACAAAACTTGGCTTCAGTTCCAGCTGCTCCAGGTCTTCTTAGGTATTCCAGATAGCAGTCAGAACAGAGACACAGAAGAGCTGGTAAAGGAGGATTCTTCTTCAATAATAGATGTGAAAGATAGCAGTATATGTACTAGAAGTTTTAGCATGTCATATTGTGATACTCTGGCTCATTCCACCATGGCACCAAGTACTTACTAGTACTTCTATTAGAGAAAACCCAGTTACAGCAAGTGCAGGAAGTGATCAAGCACCAATTTTTTTTTTTGCTGAACTCCAGCTTGGGAAGGTTTTAGGAAGTTCAATGTGTAAATCTTTTTTAACCTTCCAGAAGCATGCTCCAATCAGTAGGCATTATTTTCTTACTTCAGTGGATTCTGGGTCTCTTCATAAGTCTTGGAAAATGAGTGTATAAAAAAGCCTTTTGATGTGTTGGTTGCTCCCCAAAAAATTTTACCTTCCTCTTTCTAAAAGGAGAAGTCACTTATGTTTCTTTTAAGAGTAATGTGGAGCTCAATATGTTAATCTATTCACTTTTCCCTTTACTTTGTTTGCTGAGTTGCTGATAGCCATATTACAGTTAGGTAATTACTCGGTATTACTCAATAGCAAAACTACTGTATGCACTATTTGTTGAACACTAGCATTTTCAGGCAGCATAAAGAGTCTCTTTTTCTTCCTCTCTCCTTTTCCTCTCTTCACTTAGCAGTGGCTCAAATTGAGCAGAGATTGTCCTCTCTGCCTTTTTTATTCTTAAGGGTAAACAAGCCAGGAATTCATCTTTCTCACTGTAGATGTAGCCTATTAGCCCATCTAAGCTCTTTACTCTTCTCATCGTCTTAGCTCTTCACCATGTGAATTCACGTTTCTTTTCTGAAGGAGATAACCAGATTATGCTCATTATTTTGATGAAATCTTACTATAGCAGCAAGGGGTATGCTTTTCTTTCTCAAACACATTACCAACAAACCCTCCTGCTATCTCCCATGACAAAAGGAATCATGGCAGATTACATGTCTTTTTGTTGGCATAATTTGTTTTGTTTGCTAAACTCACAGAAAGTATAGTAGCAAGAGCCATTCCCTAATGGTGGGGTTTACAGCAGCAAACAGGCTAAAATGTGATGATTTGGGGAAACCTCATCTTTTCTATCTGATCTGACAAGTGGTATATCCTGAATCTGAGGGACTTGAGGAAAAAGAAAGAAGCTAGAAAGCATTGTCTAGAATAAAGTCCTGATTAATGTAAGTTATTGGGCACACAGAATCAGTGTTGCCTCTCCTTATATGCATCAAAACTAAGTGAAGGACTTTGTGGAAGGGATTTTCTAGGAGCATCTGTAAAGCACAGGGATCTCTTAAAAGAGGTGGCTGGACAAGATATAATAAAATAGAGATGTATGATTAAATGAGAGCAGGCTACAGTCTAATGCTGAGATGAAATTCAGACCAGGTATTTAAGCTTAATATTTAAATGTACCATAAAACAAAGAGGAGGAGGGGTTCAGAAACGCTTTGCTGTTGAACTCAGACAACTGGAAAAGGTGGTGGAAGATACAAAATAGATGTCCTTCATTTCTGCTATGTAGAAATCAGGGATGGATTTTTCTAATTATTCTCACAGTTTTGTTTTATTAACATTAGTTCTAGAGTTCTAAAGAAGGGAGAAGAAAATCCTTGATAGTATTTTTTGTGTGTGCATGTTTCAACAAATGCAGATTTTGCAGTTATGTTAACTGAAATTGGCAGGGAAACTTCGACTATAAACCAAACCTGCTTCTTTCATTATTGTTTATCTTGCTTCTCTTTTTTCCACCATGAAGATTTATCCCATTTCTGTCTCTTAGGTCATCCAGGGATAAAAGAGAGATTTCATGTGTCAAAATACATAGGACAGTTAGCAGTTTTTATTGATTGATTCTCTAGACTTCTACCTCTGGCAAAGAAAGAAAAACAAATGCTAATACTTCCATGCTTTCAGAGATTATCTGCTTCAGAGTTTCAGGGCGACTGAAGATAGAAATGTTGCTCTATGTGAAATTCAGAACCTGAATTTAAATTGAAGATTAGCACAATTAGTCCAGGTATGAAGGAAGATTTAGTGTTCTCAAATGAATGAAGTGTGATCTTTTCGCGCTAGTGTTTTTGTACATGGCTTATCTGAAAACAGGAAACAGAAAAGAAAACAAAGGGAATTTCTCACTTTCCATGAGTGAGGAGCAGCGTGAAGGACACTCACAGGAGAACTGGTCCTAGTAATAAACTTGCTGAGGCCTCACTTCCCCTTGCTCTCTACCTCTGCCCCACTGTAGCCTGATTCCACTTCCAGGGCTTCCTTTCATTCAACCTTCAAAAATTTCTCCCCACTTGCCCCTGTGCTTCTAATTTTGTATATTTGATCTGTTGCTGCAGGACATATGAGAATTAATTTTGAAGCAGTGTCAGTGTTAGAGATGGTATCAGAGCTATGGATTACTCATACTCCCCTAGGTTATGGGAAGCTGCTTTTCAGAAGAATCAAAACCAAGTATCCATTTTGCCACCTTCAACTGTGTAATTTTAGAATAGTAACACTGATTTAGTGAAGGGGGCTTCATGAATCATTTGTTATCCCCAGAACCTGCCCATTCTTCATTTTCATTGGAAGAACCATCCACCTGAAGACAAAGTCATGGAAGAAAGAGAGCACCGTACATGAACAAGGAAAGAGAACATAGCTAAAACATAATGTCCGCAGAATGAGATCTGTGCTCTTGTTTCAAAGTCCAACTGCACTCATACAGTCTAGGGAATTAGCCTGGTTTCAGCTGAGGTAGTTAATTTTCTTCCTATAAATTTTAACCAAGACAGGAATAGTTATAGATTCCTATGTTAACATAATACTCATAGCAGAGAAGAAAAAGAAACTGTTTTTTTCTGGAAGCTTAGTTGTAGCTAGCATACTAAAAAGTTAATTCCTTCCCTGTCTGTGAACACACCAAATCATCAGAAGTCTTCTCTCTTTCTAGAGATGACCATCCTTAACTTATATTAGTTTAACCCTGGCAAGAAATATCTGAATTAATAGTAGGCCTAGGCTGACATCCTCCAAGGCTTCTGTAATGGATCCTGTGTTGGAGGCTACACCCTTGATTTATCATTAGTCATAGCTAAAGATGAATGTACAACTTTGTGTCCTAAGAACCACACATCACTTTTGGTACCCATTAGAAAACTCCAGAGGAAATAACTGCTGACTCAGCCCAGGTTTCTGGTGTTTGAAACTGCACATATTTTCTGTCTTTTTCTATTTACTCCATCAGTAATAGTAGCCTTGCAAAGCTTCTTTCAAAACTCCTAGACTTTCGTAACTGCACTTTTGGGCAGATCATGTTATCCAAATAGCAAATCATATAAGTAGGGACTTACATATTTCTTTTACATTTGTATCACAAAAGCATCCAAAAGTCCAGTATCTCCTAGACCACCTAGGCAAATTTAACCAATGACACACAAAACCCCACTGATATTAGTTGCTGGGGTAACATTTCCATTTCTGCTTGTGGCAGCAATGTTGGACTAGACCTTGCTACAATACCTACTTTTAATTAAAATCACAGCAATATAATGTATGAGCCCTGGGACACGTGGGCTGGGGCAGGTACTGTGAACAAGTCGTGATTATAAAATTCCTTTAGGATCATTGAAATCGATGTAACCCACAAATCACAAGATCAACTTAAAAAATGTTAGTGGACAGAGGGATGAACTCACTGTCTCAGCCTAGCAAGCAGCTTTGTCAGCTCCTGGTGACTCAGCATAACCTTTAGTATTCAGCAACAGTACTGGAAAAGAAATTAATTAAATCCATCCCATGTGATTAGAGATTCTGCTAACTTATTAAGATTGGAGAAGAGTTGAGAAATCCCTTTGAAATAATTTTCGGTATTTGTTTTTGGTTTTATTTTAACCCAAAGCTCTCTGACACTTGAGTAGAGGTTATCTTCATGTACATTTGTTAGTGTAATATAAGATCCATTCAGTTATGTATAAAAAATCATCTGGAAAGAATTCAATGGAATTCACTCTTCCCATTTTGAATAACACAACTAATGATCACTACTGCTCATGCTTTTCTATCTACATTTTAATTGTTGCAGTAGAATACTGTTCTGTGCTGTAAAAACAGTTCTGAACATGATATGATTAACCTTAGGGTCCCCCCATCCCCTCATCTCAAAGCCCTCTTGCACATGGCCTATGCTGTCTATTCATGTTCTTCCATCTGATTTCCATATCATCCCGCACAGCCTCACAAGCGGCTATTAGCATAACAGAGCTTTAGTGTGACATTGATTGAAACCAGCGCTTGCTGAATGTAGTATCAAAGCATAATTTGCCAGAAATCAAATCTAATTTACTGTGTACTATTTACATTTCTCAAAAAAAAGAAAAGAGAAAAGGCAAGATGTTTCAATAGAAATACATTATAGTCTATAGCCTTAACTGTTCTTTTTTAACATTTTTTTTTAGCTGGTCCCCTGGAATCCAAGCAATATATTTCCATTTAGAGCTATTGTCTTTGTCTTTCAAATGTCAATTAAACAAGAGCTTTTCCATTCTGTTTATCCCAATCTGGTTAATATTACATCTGAAACAGTGAAGGATAATAGTCACAACACTTGGTCTGCTGCTTCATAACAGTTTTTTCAACAGATTCTTCTAATGACCTTAATGTTTAGCTAGAATTAAGCATTAAAGTACCATATAACTTTAACAGCTGAAGCATATCAAGCCTGCTGTTATTTCTCTCACTATACCTATTGAAATGTTCTAAAAATCCACCTACTCTGAGAGAAGCCATAATGGCTCAAATGAGATTTTGTGCAACATTCCAGTGCAGGTGGGCTTTGAGCAAGTCATGATCTCAGTTAACCTTTCTGCAAAATGGAAGTAATAATATTTATCTGTTTTTATAAACAGCATCTATATATGAAGTTAATGAGCTCTTTTTAGGAAAATTGAGGAGCCCAAGTGCTTATTCTGTCAAAGTAGTCCTGCTGTGTCTGAGCAGGTCATGTTGCATTCTCTGGAGATAATGGGTGTCTTACTGATTGGCTGTCTTGTTCTGCTGACCAAGAATTTCTCTTGTGATAAGTAACTGTTACTTTCAGCTTTCAATTTGCATTATTCAACTAGAAATTGATATAAAACTGATACAACAAGAACATTTTTTGAATGTTATAAGGCCATGGATCTTCTGTTACACCTAGTACAGCAAAAGCTAGAGATGACTTGCTGTGTGTCAAGGAGAAAACAGAACAACAGAGTCAGTCCATGTCATTTAGATTATCTGGACTGAGCCTTAATTCCTGCTTCTTTTCCTTGTCTCTTTTTGCAAAAGAAATAATCCTTTGTCTGCTCTCAGCAAAGTGAGAGGTATTCAAAGTTGAGGGTAGGTCAAGAACTAGAAACGAGTTAGAAAGTAAGATGCTTATATTTACTGTTCCTTGACTACCAAATTATGTTAACTTCCTCCTTGGGAAGTCTGCTACAGCAACAAGTCCAGTTCTATTGAATCTTCCCAGAGCTTTGGATTATTATCTTACAGTACAGCCCTCTGTGTGTGAGGATGTTTCCAATGAACCCTTAAAATTACCTATTTTACATTTACTTGGTTACATGATCTGAAAGGTAGGCTCATTGAAATGTCATGCCCTTCCTCCTTCTGTTGAACTGTCTCAGAGCACTGCCTGCATAACCTGCTTACAGTACAACAAGGATGTCTACAAAGGGATCTTAGGCATTGATCATGCTTCCACATGATCTATAGAATTGTCTTCTGACAGCAGGTTTTTAGCATCACAATAAAAGGTTTATGGTCTTTAGGCCATCCATAAAGAAGCATAGACATAGGACCCATGCATAATTACTGTCAAATACAGATGTAACACCTGAAGAGGTTAGAGGTTTCCTGTTCTTTGCTCTGCCAGAGGTTCCTATTGATTCTATATTAATATCCAGGACAGTGAATTTCTATATGGCTGAGCATCAAACAGTGAACAAATTCAGTGACCTTTATTAAGTAGGTGGTCAGAGCTGTAGAGATACCTTAGTGTAAAGTAGCCTTTCTAATTCACAATCTAAAGGTCTTTCTCTCTTTCCCTTCCCATATGACTGAATTAACAAACGTGCTGATTGTTACACTGCAGTTTTCTGACACTTGTAGGGACTGCATACAGGTATGCCAGGTAAAACAAGGTGAAGGGAAAACAACTAATTTGCTGCAGTCCAGCACTTCAGGAATAGTACAGCATGAATTGGGATCCTAGGTTATGTGTAGCAACACCTAAGCTCTTATAGAAACCTCAAAACATGTGGGTATAAATGGGCAGCAGCTGCATCCCTTTCAGAAAAATTACACCTGCTGAGGCCTGAGGAAGGGGTGGACACTTCTCTCTCCAGAGAGGCCAAAACCTGTGTTTAGAAGGCAGAGAGAAGACGCCTCATGTCCTTACCCTCTGCCTTCGAAATTGATGGTGTTTCATGTTTATTAAGTGTTTTACAGTTCCTGTTGTAAGGGTACCTTACACAAGTGCTATTCAGCTGGTGCTCTCTAGACTTCTGATGATCTATAAGCCTTGGGAATGGCATAGTGTAGTCCAAAAAACTCAGGTCCCCTTATATTTTGATGCAGTCAGCAGATTTGCGTCTGTGCTGTCAGCAGGTGTAATTGGAAGCTGGGTCTTGATTGCTCTTCGTGCCTAATTAAATAGTTTGTAATTATAATGGTGAAAATACGGTTTTCTAAAACACTTAAATTCTGTTTACCTAAAAGCTCAGTGTTCCTGAAGCATCCCTCTCCACAACCACCAAACCAATATTGGAATAGAAGAAAAGGAATGTCAGATTTTGGTTTGTGGGTTTTTTTGTTCTTTTGTTTGTTTGTGTACTCTTTTGTCCCCTTCTTCAGTCTCTCCCAACAGTTAGTTATTTTGATGGAAATACTTGGAGATTCCGCTTACATTTTTAAGATATGCCAAATAGTATAAATCCAGTTCCAGTGAATTCCAGTATTGAGCCAAGACTGGAGGGTTTGCATGTCATGCATAAAAAAGTCATTTGTTTTATTGCATCATGCTTAACATAGTCACTGATGTCAGGAATTTTCTCTCAAATCTTACAACACTGCTTCTTCCTCACTTTTCTTCTGCCTATTAACACCTTTTTTCTCCCTTCTTGTTCTCACCAAGCATTGACTCTTTATTCTCCATCACTATCTCCAGACAAGACAAGCTACATGTCTCTCTTAGAAACTGTTCACTTCTGACTGTGCTTTCTGGTCCTCTATTTCTGAACACTGTTAATGCCATCTACTTGAAAACATAGCCAGTTCTGATTCTTCTTTCTCCTTTTTACTTTTCCTTGTCTCTTCCTGATCTCCTGGAATACCCATTCCTTCTTACTCACCACTCACTGCTGCCCACTAACTTTCCAACTCTTGCTTCTTTCTTGTCTTTACACAAGCTGAAATCTGTATCTCCCAAATAGGTGTTGTTTTAGCAAATCCTCCTTCCACTTCATTCTTGACCTCACTACCCCTAAGAGAAACAAAGGAGCTCTTGGGCTTCTGGCCTTCCTCTGTCATCCAGACCTTCCTCTTTAAAAGTCTAGAGGGGCAGACTGCAAAGGGCAATTCATATATTGCAATATGCAATAGCTCTAGCAGAACAGCAAGCTCTGTGAAGCGTAGAAGGTATGTATGAGAGTGCTGCCCAGTCGAAAGGTAGAATGCATCCAGAGCTGGCATCATAAACACCTGACTGCTGCTCCTTAGCATTTATTGTCATCAGAATTTACTGTAGCATGTATGGTTGTAATGTTTCTTTCTTTCTGTTGTTTTTACTGCTGAAGATATCACATACTGATATTGCTGCTCTTTTTGTTGCTGCTGTTGTTTTTGTTTATCTATGAGTTCTGTCTATACTAATTAATGTTTCTGGTGTCATGTCCTCTGACATAAACCAAATCTTCATAATGTTGTCTTTTTCCTTCGATATTCCTCATCTCCCCCTTGCAAAATATCCTAAATTTACACCATTATTTTTCTTACTTTCTAGCTCCCCCACAGTTTGTGGTGAGGCCACGAGACCAGATTGTAGCCCAGGGTCGAACAGTGACTTTTCCTTGTGAAACTAAAGGAAATCCCCAGCCAGCTGTTTTCTGGCAAAAAGAGGGAAGCCAGGTAAGTTATAAGCACCCTTACATTCTTTCAATCCTTTCTAAATAGTTATAGTCTTAAAATTTTAAAGAAAATTATTTATATTGCCTTCACAGATTCTTTAAATCTTTCACAGGAATTTGTCTTTTAAACTATCACTATTCTCTACCAACATTCTTATTACTGTTGTTTAGAAAAATTAATATTGTGAAGAGCTCAAAGGCCCTTTAGGTTAGTAAAACTTGTGCTAGGTGCTACGTAAGTGTATAGAAAGCAACAGTATTTATCTTAAAGACTTTTCATTCTGAAACCCCAACAAACAGGTGGGTGAGACAAGCATAGTAGATAAAAAAAGGTATGACTCAGTTTTTAACTAATCAGAGTCAGTAATTACAGTTCACAACCTGTCTAGACATGATCAAGCAGATATATATCTAGCAAGCTGATTTGCATTGGCATATTCTCATAGTGCATACAGATACAGGTTTTGAGTAGGCAGATGCTTTCTTAGTAAAATTGTCTCAGGAAATTTCCAAATCTGGATTTGGAAACATTTCCTTGATCCTTACTGTCTTTTTTTGAAAGCAAAATTTCTGATGCAGTAATCAACATTGCCATCAGCCAATGCTAACTTATATAGCTTGCCATAATATTTCTTTACTGCTGTTGCTGTATTGGCAAGGTGTTAGAGCAGAAGAAAGTTCTTCTCACTTTGAACATGCAGTTCATGTTTGTATGTTAAATTCTAACACTTTAGGTGCTGTATTCTCTTTTGTACCTGAGAAAAGGGGCAGATGAGTGCCCAAGGACAGTGCCTTTGCAGCTCCCTGATGAAGACTGTCATAACTACATCTATGTATCTATACTATGTACCCTTCTCCATTAGCTAAATTAATCCTTTCGGAGCCACACTGTGCCACACAGTGCAGAGGTGCCTTTTTTCTAATCTGGAGGCACTGTGTGTACCAGCTCAGTTAAAACATGAGATAAGAACTGAACCACAGATCCTCCGCACTGCTCTATCTGTTTCTGCTTCACCTTCTCACCACGTCAGGTTACTGGTCCAGAATGACAGGACCAAAGCTGACAGCAGTTTGTGCTCTGTTACATTTGTGGCTTAGATAGAAGACTATTACTTTATGGGTGTAACCTCATATGAGTGTAAGCCTAATCTTCAGTGTGCATCCTTCAGTGTATTATTTGAGAACTTTGGATCTAGCCTTCATGGGTTGCATCCTGAAAAAGCAGAGTATTGTGAGTCTCACTAAGGTGAAAATTGTTCCAAAGGGAAAGTAGAATAGCATAGTGAAATTAAAGTAGGAAGTACTGATGTGCTAGCAAACATTTCAAAACCATTCCCTGTAGAGCATTTTAATAACATGGTAATGTTTATGTAAAGTGAGCTTATAGTGTCACACTTAAATCTAATAAAGTGGACATCCATCATGCTGTAATAAAGAGAAGAGCTTCTAATTAAAGTAGGACATCATTTGCAGGATTAAAGTCATTTACCGTAATTGAAAAGTGTTAATACTCTATTTTATCCTCTTCTATTGGTAGCACTTCAAGGGTAAAAACATTTTAAGGTGAAAATGCATCTTGTGTCTTTAATTGAATGTTATTACCTACTGATTGTACCACATTGAAGCTGTTTAATTACAAACCTGGAAAATTAATTACCATATTGAGAACCAGATCCCTGAGGGTTAGAATGGTCTTTTTGGCAAATAAATGCAACATAAAAATTGATACCTACATGGTTTACAATCAAACCTTGAAATGTAGCTCAATGTGATTCACTGCACCCTCTTGTTAATCTTAATTGAGCATCAGTGAAGTATCACAGGTTAGTGTTACCATCTCAATATGCAACTTGCCAGGTTTTGCAATGAGATGCAGTAAATAGGTGAGTTTCGCATACTGTCTATTATCATAAAAATCCGAAGGAAGGTATTTTGGCCAAATTACGTGACTTTTCACCTTTGCATGCCTGGCTATAACTTGTTGCTTGTCTTTACAACACTTGCTTCTGCTTTTGCTGAAGGAACCATCCACAGCACCATTGTTACTAACAGTAACGTTATGTAGTTGTGTTAGCCCACTCCAGTAATTGCAGAGCATCTTTCATTATGTATTCAATTCCCAATCCTGTGTTTCTGAGCACAACCAGCTTGAAGGGAGGGGAGCTGCTCCCTCCTGAGTCATTTTTTGTGCGAGCTTGTGCGTAAGCAGCTGGTCCTTTATAATCGGTAGCTTTTTCCCCAGAGCCCAACAGCTGCCCACCAATGAAATGCACCAGGGAAGGGCATGTGTAACGTTTAAACTGTCTGGATTAATGTTTTCCTTGAGATAAATTCAGTGCTATTACATCAGGGATGACTCTGCTCCCTCTTTGCAACCCAGTGTTTCACCACTGTGGCTGACAGCTAATTAAAACCAGTGAAATTGTAAAAACATTTTTCAAAGGGGTTGCACTGTAATTCAGGACAAGTTACAATAGAGATAACTGGTCTTTGAAGGGAGGAGTCATGAGACTGATTAATGCCTCCTGATGTGTAGAATATTTACTGGGATGTGGTACCTTTCCAGAACAAGTCCATGCTAAGGATAAAAAGAAGGGTAACCACCCTTTCTAATGCAGTGGTAAAGAGGGTTCTGGCATGTGTACTTGGGTGCATATTGAGTTTTGAGTGAGAATTTGCTGTGAAAACATTCTTGAACATTGACAGTGAAAGGGGTAAGGAGAAGGACTCACCCTATGGTGACAAGTAGCCTCATAGGGCAATACAGTTATAAGGATATTTGGAGTGTTGGATCTTATATAAAACATATCTCTCTCCTTTTACTGCCAAATCAAGAGAGAAAAAGATGAATTCAAACCAGAATTATTTTTTATCCAAGTTTATTACTTGTCTTTTCCAAATATCTTTTTTTGTAAACCATTAAGGTCTACTGCAGAATAAGCAGATCTACAGAAAATTCATTTGATACCCTACTCTATACTTTTAGATTTTCTTTTTAGCCCATATAGTCAAGTTTAACAGTTAGTAGGAACTTGTCATTAGAAAGCACAGAAGAGCTCTGCAGAGCTGCAGTAATGACTGAAAGCTTATCATAGCATGGTAACAGTGTTTTAGGTTATTCCTGTATTTTTCTTAGTGTTGACATAACAGACATCCTATCTCCTTGGATTTACTATTGTTTAATTATTGTTTAATTTCTCTCCTTTTCTGTCTCATTGGATAATGCTGCTGACCTTTCTGTTCACGTTGCCTCCCTCTTCCTGTTCTTTGTTATTTACAGCAAGAGCTGTGCCAAAAAATACAACTTTTTCCTTGAAAACACAGCCCTTTCCACTAAAACCTTTTTCAGTCCTTTTCTATATTATTGATTCATTCAGTCCTTCATCATATGCAATAACTACTACATCCATTCCGGTTATTCTTATTGACATCTCTCTTTCCTCCAATCCAGCCCAAAGGCAAAAGCTAATCTCCCTGTTTTGTGCTAACTGATGTCCTACCCTACATGAAATTATTTTTTCTCTCTGATGATTTCCACATCAGATTAATACCATGTCTCTTCACCCTCAAGGCTCCATGCTGCTTTTGTCCTCTGGTATATCTTACTTTTAATTTCCTTTTTCTTCTCCTTTAAGCTCTCATGCTCTGCCAGCTCTTCCTACTTTATGACCTGTTTGTATCTTCCTCCCAGCTTTCTTTCTGTGCTACAGTCTTACTTTCTCCTTTGCCTAGAACATATTCAACCAAACAATAGTGTTGTTCCTTCAAGTGCTCCTTCAAGTCTCCAGGATTCAATTCTTTCTGCTAGTTGCCTAATGTTTCTTGTGCTATTGTGCCCTCCTGGTTTTGATGGCCAACTAAGTATATTATTACAATTACATTCACAATGAAGATGAATGTGTCACAAATACAAATCTGTCAAGTGTGATTGTTGGAAAATTTCTCCTTGCCTATACCCCCATCCAGAGCACACCACTGTGTGCTGTCAAAGGGCTGTTTCTAATTTAAACTGCGAGTTGCCCAAGGCAGGGAAAGCTAGCTCTATGTGTTCATAAAGTCATAACCACACTTACCTTTTCTTCTAGTTTGTATATAGTACTTTTAAGGGAAGTCATTGTCTTTCTCACTGCAGGAAAAGTGGTGCTTTTGTGTTCTGAACTGATGTAAGATGAACTGTCTTTGCAGAATCTACTCTTCCCAAACCAGCCTCTCCAACCCAACAGCAGGTATTCAGTGTCACCAACTGGAGACCTCACTATTACCAGCATTCAGCGGTCTGATGCAGGCTACTACATTTGTCAAGCACTGACAGTAGCTGGAAGCATTTTAGCAAAGGCTCAGCTGGAGGTTACTGATGGTGAGTTACAGAAATTCCTATTGTTTTTTTCCTGTCAAAAGTATTTTTAAAGCAGTGCAAATGAAGACATATGAGATAACATAATTCACAAGTAAATTGACAGGTTTCTACAGAAAATGCAATGAAAGAGGGTCTTTGCAATTGTCTATGGTATCAGAAAGGCCATCAAATTCTAGTTTCCCTTTTGCTTCCTTTTTGGAGGTTCCTCAACAAAAGGGACAAACCCACTTAGAATAGGACTGGGGAGAAAGGAAGCTGCTCGGTTCACTAGAGATAAGACAGGACTGCAGGAAAACATTGTGAAGAATGAACAGGTTTACAATTAAAGCGGTGAATTGGGATGCAGAAAGATGAGGTTCAATTCTCACCAGTCTTCAGTATTACCTTAAGCAGGTAATTTGGGAATTTGTCATTAGCTCAAGTAAATCAACACAGTTGCTTGAACTTACTGAGGAACTGTTGCTTCAGAACAGCTACAACACATAGCCCTTTAGTTCCTATGTGAATAAGTCTCCTGTCTCAGAGCTATGTTCTAAGAATTTCTCAGTGTGGTTGGGTATGAAAACACACATGGAAATATGCAGGTAGAAAAGAGTTTTCAGGAAAGGAAAAGCTCTGTTTTGATGCTTTCCATATCATAAATTTGGGTTTGTAATTTATCCTCCCTTGAAGTTTACTTTAGTCCCATCTACAAACATGAATCCTTTTCATATGTCAGGAATCCTACTGATATCCCTCTTCATCCCATTGCAGATAGAAGGCAGTTTGCAGCCTTTAATGTTAGTGAACAACAGAATTCCTCTTATACTAGGAGATTGTGGCATTCCCCAGCATCATTATTCCTTATCTTAACTGACACATTAAATATCTCCTGACAGACTTTGATGAATTTTTGCCATTAAAACTGTTGTTATATGCAGAGGTCTACTTTTACTGTTCCCTTAGAGACCTGCCTGCACCACGAAAGTTTGAAAAGATGTCTAATTCTGAATAATCTGGCTTTTCACAAGAGCATATTCATCACAAGTGACAGGTAGAGAGGTTCAGGCTCATGTTATAGAGGTTTGAGCATTAATTTGATGCCTTTTCTTTGTTTTCCAAAAGCTGTCTATATTTTTATGACAAGGGGAGATAATTTCTGCCTTATCCTTGCATCTTTACAAGCACATTGCTTTTCTGTAAAGTAGTTTCTGGACACTAAAGGCTAACCTTTGCTCTGCAATCTCTCTGAGTCCTTTATTTCATGGTCTACAACGACATGATGCATTTTCATTCAATTCAAATTTAAATGTAGATTAAAAGGTCATTTAAAATTAATGGAAAGGCAGTATTTTTTAATATCTGTCCATAGTGCTGCCTGATTCAGTGCCATGACTGTGATTGGAATAAATAGAACACACAAACATTGGCTAAGAGGACATTGAGCTGCTAATGGCTGCACCTGCAGATGCTGTACAGATTTACTGCAATGGGCTGAGTGGATCAAATCAGGTTCAAGGATACTAGTGATGAGGAATTCTTCCTTTTGACAGACAAGGGCTGTGGTTCATCTTTACTTATTCCTTGTGCTGGTAAAAAAACCCTAATTGACCTCTTTGCAATTTTTGTTAGTTAATTTAAGTGAATGGAAAGCTCACAAAAGTGTCCCTGCTGAAATGCAGTCTCATCTACAGTTAATTCTGATTAAAGGCAGTGTGCATTCCACATTGCTAGAGAAAGCATAAGCTGGTGGCTGTGCTGCCTAAGGAATGCAAAGCTGGCGTTCTTCAAATGCTTGCCAGAGCACACTGTCAGCATGATTATGAAATAATATAAGTTAGCTTTCTAGAAATACCATTTCATACTTGAGTCAAAGGGCAGGTGAGGTCAGAAGAAAAGTGCCAAAACAATATTGTGGAACTGAGATTATATAAATGAATGTACCATTAGATCACAGATACTTTTAAAATTGCTTTCAGTTAGGAAGTTAACCATAAATGTCTAAATAATCTTTTTTGGTTGATGCTGAGCAGAAATTATGGAAGCTAATGATTTTTATCAGTAAGGAAATCTAATTTAATGGTTTAAAAAATGTAATTAAAGATAAACACTGTGCATGCTAGCTATATACTTAAGCATTAGTGTTCTAGTTTTTGGCTGGTGGTTTCAGTTTTACTTCATAGCCCAGAATTTTTCTGTTTGGTTAATGATTTAATAATAGTGGCGAGCCATCTTTTTGATTTTGAACACATTTTTGTTTGATCCAGAGTAATTTAGATCCAATTGAAGTTCCAATACAGAATGAAAACATGTCATGAGCAGAAAAACAAGTGCTTAATTATACCATATATAGCAGTGTTTCAGTTGTTACATCTTTGCACTTACAAGTCTTTACTGGAAATATTTTTAACTCAAGTGTTCACATGAGAAGAGATTACTAGCTGTGATGAAATTGCTGAGTTAAGTGATAATTTTGCTGCTTATGGACTGTGCTAAGAGCCTTCAGTGTATTTGAAATTCAAATCTTGTATTTTCTTGAAAGGCTATCATACAATCCACTGTCTAACGCACATCTGGAAAAGCAAAATTGTTTTAAAACTGGAGACAACCTTAGCAACCCTTTCAAACTCAAGAAGTGAATATGCAACTCAGTCTTAAAATGACAGATCATGCAAATAAACCAGATGCTTCCATCTAACTATGTCTGTGCTCAAGATAATAGTTTACAGTTAACAGTTTGTTCCATGCACAGAACATTTTGGACAAGATCTTAATTCCTCCTTATCTACTCATTATTAATATTTATTAATAAAAAATTTGACCATTACATGCTCAACTGTAGGATCTGCCTACTTTGCCCAGTTTGCCCAGGAGTTGCTGTTCAGGGTAGGATTTGGATGGAGGAATAAACCTAACCTCCCACTGCGGATATTTCTGGCAACATACGAATGAACTGGTATAGGATGTTAGATCAATTAAAAAGATGGTGTTCCTGGGCTTTTGAATAATTCCTTTTCGTCATCAAACGTATATAATAATGTGGCAGTTTCAAGCAGGAGGGATTCAGAACAACTTCACAGCCTCCTGCGAAGCTCTTCCACAAAACAGAAAGAGGATGAACTGGTTTCTGCTGTTCTACCTCTCAGGAGGGCAACCTGCCCTATTGTCGTAGTGTTCATAATGAGGATTTCATAACTTGTATCTGATTTCCCCCATGAACTCACCATGTAAACCTTTGAAATGTTGATTTTAGAAGTAAAGACTTCAGTTTTTTATTATCATATTTTCATTTCCTGTTGCAATTTGATCAAATTCCACCCAAATTAAGACATGGTTTCAGTTGATCAAACTGCACTGTAGAGAATAAACTGTTGTTCATTAACAAATACAATTTGCTCTTTTCTGATAATCTGCCCCAAATTTAAGCTGCATTTTATCACAAAAGGAACCTCATATTTTTTCACTTACCGGAATACTGTGACTGTATATATAATGCTGGCAAATAGATTCAAACACATTTTTTAAATTAAATTAATTTTTAGATCAGCTTCTCTTTTACTATGCAAATAAATTTTATCCATACAAAATGTTTCTGTGGAATGGTTATAAAAGATTCCTGCTAGGAGAAAACTATGTAAAATTTAAATAAAAAAAATGTAAATGAAAACATCAAAACCCCCATCCTTTTTGTAGATATTTCTTATTTTTTTCTCTGCTCTTCAGAATGTTTATGGTATATCATTTTAAACCAATAACCAAGTTTTGGGTTCTTTCTAGTGAGACCTACATAGTAGGAATACAAGCACATATACACGTTTTAGAGAAGATTTACAAGTCGTAGTTGTGAAGACAATACAGTCGTTCACAGATCAGTGGAAACCCTAAGTGTTCATTTAACCTTTAGCCTTAGTGTCATGGAAACCTGTAGTGGTCTTTCACCCATAACACCCTTGAAAATGAAGATTCCTTCTGGCCAGGAGACTTTCAATTACACTATT
The DNA here is from genome assembly GCF_012275295.1 of Melopsittacus undulatus. NCBI lineage: Eukaryota > Metazoa > Chordata > Aves > Psittaciformes > Psittaculidae > Melopsittacus > Melopsittacus undulatus. The sequence continues at coordinate 109,037,272 of NC_047528.1, read as the reverse complement.
GATCAGAGCTATTTAAAGGATTATGAGCTCCTCATTTGGGCTGTAAAAAAACTAATTATGTGCCAAAGAATAATATCTGTAATGCAGTAGGTTTTCAAAATACCTACATTGCTACGCATAGGAAAGGCAATTAGATACAGCAAATAACTGCAATTGAATAGTTAGCAAATGAAGTCATTATTTTTCCTTAATTTTTAGCTGCCTAGAAAAATGAGATTTGATAGTTTACATTAAATCTAAAGGAAAACTGACACAGCTAAATTTTCATTTGAATATACTCATGCTGCGGGTGTGCTGATAGTGCATATAAGCTGAGGTAATTTTTATTCCACCAGATGGCTGAACTGTGTAGTCATAAGGAACCTTAATGAGATTTAAAAACTTCATATCAAAGTGAAAATTCATTACATTTTCTCTTTTCTTCTTATATAGTTTTTCCTGTCTCTGAGTTCAATGGCTAATAATTCAGAATTTCCAAAATAGCTTTCACATTCTGGTGTTAATAAATAATCTGTATTGACTTTCTATTTTCAATTTCAATTTCAATAAATATGGTGAACTTGGACTCCAATAAACTGCTAATACTAGTGATTTTATCCTTTGTATATCTTGTTAACAAAAGAAGGTAACTAGTATGTTTGCAACATTACAATTATTTTAGTTATAAAATATACCACTAGCATCTCCCTAAAATTTTTAGTTTATTAAACAGCATAATGAAAGATCTGGATCTGCTGAAGATTTCTCATCCAGCATCATCTCAAACAGCTCAAATAAAATAGAAACTGTATTGCTTCATAATAATGTATTTTCACTTCACTGCTAAAGTCAGGTGTTGTGTATGAACTATAATGAAACAGATTCTCAGCTAGAACAAATGATTCAAACTCAGTTGACATCATTGGAGGCTGGCTAACTTACTCTGATGTAGGAGCTAATCCTGCCTGTTAAAAGATTTAATACCAATCATACAATTGTTCAGTGGCAGGTAAATATGTAATAATGAATTCTTGATTCTGTTATACTGGATTTTTGCAGAAGTCATAACCTCATTGCATTCAAGTATTTTACATTCATTTTGTATAACACATTCTTTAGAAACAGAGTTTTATGTTGCTGTTTAACAGACAGCTTAGAAAGTAGGTTTAATGGCAAAATTATTTGTGAAGAATTAGTCTTTCAAAAAAAGTGAAAGTGAGCATTTTACCCCCATCTTCAAATTATCCCATTGGTGGTGGAATGGGGTTTGTACGCAGCCATGCACTTGCTCACTGGCTTCAGAGTGCTTTAAGCAGTAATTCAAGCATGCAAATCTGAATTATCAGAGGAAAAAATTAAGAGAGTTCACAGCTTTAAAAGACAGTGAAATGGTTTGATAAGTAAGCTGTTAAATGCCTTGATTGAGTTTGAACTTTCCTCCACTGAAAAGAGTGGTACAATAATTTAGATTACTTAGATTATGAAAATGTTTTGTATTACTGTTTGCTGATGAAAACCTGCAAGTTGAGTATGAATGGGGGATGTGGTTGGTCCCCATGCTAGAATGGCTATGGTGTTTCACTTTGAACTTTTACAGACTCTCTCTTTTAGGCCCTAAATCAGGTAAGCAATTAAGCACATTTTGATGTGACATTAAACATGTGCTTTAAATGCTTTCCTAAATAGGAAGAAATAAGAGGTGTACATCAATTCTTTCCTGGATCGATATCTTAATTCTTATCTTATCTTAATCAAATGAACCTGATGACCATTGCTAGCAGAAGTTGTTACATCTAGGTGTTATCTTGCAGTGGTGAAAACAAATTCTTACAGAAATACTTTTCAAATATGCCAGTTATTCTGTGGGTTTTCCAAAAATTGTATCATTTTTAGCCTTTCAGAGGCTTACTTAAATTAATGCTTAAATTAGTGCTGTATCAAGCAAAGAAATAACTTCAGCAGAGGACTGTTAAAGGTGTGGATGCCAATGTGGGTGTCACTGTTTTAGTCTTGACAGATAGGCCTCCACCCATCATCCTCCAGGGGCCAGTCAATCAGACACTGGCGGTGGATGGGACAGCTTTGCTGAAATGCAAGGCAACCGGTGACCCTCTCCCTGTCATCAGCTGGTTGAAAGAAGGATTCACTTTCCTCGGCCGAGACCCTCGAACATCCATACAGGATCAGGGGACACTTCAGATTAAATCTCTGCGGGTGAGTAGTGATAACAAAACAATTGCTACAACTGGTACATGGCTAGTCTTGAGCTATCAGTGTGTGCTGCACGCAGCTCTGCTGTCTTCATGTCTCTTGCCTTCAAAATTAGCTTAATGATCTCTTTTACTATGAGATTCTCACCAAGTCCACATCCTATTGTATTCTTTGATACTGTGTAGGGAAGGGAGGAAAGGGAGAGAAGAAGAGCCAAACTAGTATCAGATATTTCTTTTAGAAAAAAAATAATAAAAATTGCAGTTGTGTTTAAAATCTTACATAAGTTGCAGTAAAACACAGGAGTTGGGAATAGAGAAACACATAAAAGGACAGGCCCTCCTCATCTTTTCAGTCTGTTTTACTGTGAAACCACTGGCCCATTGTCTTTCTTAAAACTTGGAGCAGTTCATTTTCAACACCCAGTCATAATTTTCTAAGGAGCTATTGTGCTAGCAAGTGATTCTGGAGTTCATCAGGGTTTGGCTGTGTACTATATCCATCAATGAGTCTTGGCTGTCTTGAGCTGTCTGATTTATTCCAGTGTTACACTTGCTGGAGATGTTTCATCAAGCTGCAGATGTGAGAAGACAACTAATACTGTAACATGCATCCAGTCATATACAGAAGGGTTTCTGTTCAAAATGGAATGCCTGTCATAATATTTACATTTTGACACCTGAGATAATACAATAGCTTAAAAGTACAAAGAAATCTTATACTGTTTCAGGTACCATAATGTCAGATTTTGTTCCTAAGCATGGCATCTTTGCCTGGGCTTGAAAGATAAAATGGCATATACGCTTGTGTGTATACGGACAAGAGTGTATATGGAGAAACAGTAAGTTAAATGTAATTATTATCAAGAACTTAAAGGTAATTTCAGTAACCATTTAATTTCATCAACAGAAATTTCTACACCTAGCTTTGCCATCCCAAAAAATGTCAATAAACATACCTAGCAAGGACAGGACATAAAGAACAGATTTGTTTTCTGATGCCATCTCATCAGTGATCGTAGATGAATTGTTAACTTCCTTGGAACAAAATGGAATTTATTAAAAAATTTATGCCAGCTTTCTTTGAGTAAACAATTTATCCTTCCTTCCTGGGCTGCAGGCAGGTTTAGGCCATGAAGGTTAATGCATTTTTCCTGTAGAGCTGGATTAAAGAGTGCGCTTGAATAGTCAAGATTCCCCAGTAGTGTTAGAAAGCAGCAATTAAAGGTGGAAGCTTAGTGATTTCAAACAAACTTTCAGGCATCGATGATGGGCTTCTGTGGAGTGTCCATGAGGCAGAAGCTCCTGGGATACCTGTCTGCATGCAGCTATGCAAACAATGAAATTGGTTCTGAATCATGCCAGTGCATTAATCTCGCTGTTAGAGGCACAAGGTCTGCAAACGAAAGGGGAAGAAAAATGCTTGCAAGGAAAGAAGAAAACAGTATTAGCAGTGAGCATGGTTTTGAAAGACATGAGGCTTTTATTGATCCATAAGTGGCTCATTCACTAGTAACCAATTTTCCTTAAAGGCTCAGAAAGACATTTTTTATAAAGCCCTCGATTGCAGTAATGTGCACTGTTTGACTCCGACTGAAGGATAAAAAGCACACACAACCATCAAAACCAGATTTCTTCTGTGCTTTGTAATTTTATGAATTAAATGTGGATTTAAATCTGAACTGTTTAACTTTTCTCTCAGATGTACCTGAGTGAGGACTAGCAATGCTTCCTAAGTAAAAAATGGCCATGAAATACATTCAAGTACACTTACATGCATACCCAAGTTCAAAACAAATTCATTTTTATCACCCAGATGTCCTCAGCCTTATCCTCCCCTCAGAAGTAATAATCACTGCTGCAATCATAAAACATTCCAAGACAAAGAAAGACAAGCTACTACTATTTAAACCTTTGAGACCTTCCTCTTCTGCTATGTAGTGCTCTCGGTGTGAATCAAGTTATTCAGGAGTCTGCAGCAGTCACAGTGAACCATGGGCCGCAGTCCTAATCATGAGCCTAGACATTTGTCTGATGAGTCAGTCTTCTCAGTTGCTCTGAGGAAGACAACTGAAATCTCACATACACCACTCACTCAGTGCTCTTTCAGACAGGCCAGCACTGACAGAAAACTCACTTATGCTCCATAAAACTGTACCACACCATATTTAGACACCAGCATTAACTAAGGAAAAAAGCTATTTATTTTACTGAATAGCAAAGATTTTCCATTCACCTGCCCTGTTGTTTTTTTCCATAGTAAAAAAAAAAAGCTAAAGTAATTGAATTACCAATACACTATGTCTGTATCTAATCCATCCACAGTCTGGAAGATAGATAATTCACCATAACTTGCAAGAAGCAGCATCTCTCCAGCTTGCTTTCTCTGTTGAGTTTGCCTTCTGCAAGTTACTCAGTTGTGTGTATCCCATACTTCATTGAGTATGCCATACACCATCTGTCACAGTAGTACACAAATGAAGCTGAGAACCATAGCCTTCAGAAATATTCTCCATTATCACATAATGAAGAACTATATATTTAATAAAAGCTCAGAAGCAGCAAAATAAAACACTACTTCAGAATGCTATAAGGCTCTCTCCTCTGGAAAAATCTGTCTCCTTTCAAGAGCCTTTCTTATTTCATTAGCAGTGCCTCTATATTTTGAGTCTTTGAGCCATTGTCAGAAGGGTTTAATTATTGTTTCTATTTAATGAAAAAAAAATCTTCTAAAATGCAATTTATGCTCATTCAGACAATTGAACTGGCATTAATCAGTTGCTTCCTGCCCCTAGGAATGGTACACAACAGTCCCAGTGTATCTGAAGAAAATACCAACAAAATTCAAACATGACAAAGTTAAAAATCAATTAAATTATCTATCAACAAGTAATCTAAAGAGCATCTCACTTATTTGCCTTGACATTCTTTTTGAAGAGTGAGATATAAGCACATATGCTATACTGCCGATCTGCATTTAGCAGAAAACCAATTACAATTCCTTAAAGTCCAATAAAGCTTCTTGGATGCAGTCCTATTTCCGTCAAGTAGTCTGATGGCGAATATAATTCTTCTCCTTTATCACTAGAGTCAGCACTCTTCCTCTTCTGCTTCCATCTCCAGATTACCATGCTTTATAGATAGCGGTGAGAGGGTTCCTTTGTATATTTTATGCTTTGTGAAGTTACTGTTTTCCATCCAGCTCTTTAGTCTTCATTAGTTCCTGTCTTAGAAATCTTGAAATTTATGTAAGGAATAGCAAAACACTTGGCACGTTTTACACTAGAAAAATTCATACAGCATTGAGATTAATATTGACAATATAATTCAGAATGGTTTTCCCAAATAGATTTGAAATATATGAACTGACAAGGGAATCATAGTAGTTTTACACAAATGCATAATATTTTTGTTACCAAAGTGTCTTGCAAGCCTGAAATAAGATCCCATGTGAAAGAGAAGAAAGGTAAGCATGGTGTAGGATCTAGTTTAATTTTGCCATTTGAAGATTGCTTGGAGGGCTGTCTGTGTAGAGAGAACCACTGATAAGTGTCAGCAACAGTATTTGTATGTGTGGTGGCCTGTGTAGAAATGACTTCATTTGTCATAAGGATCTAAGTGCCTTCCTGGCACTGGAAATTGTATCTCTGGGTCAGGGGATTATGAATGGTGAGATTTTACCCTCTAAGAAGTTAAGTGTTGTTATGTTGTTACCTGATTTCACCTGCATTTGTTGTAACCAATACAAAGAATGACACTAAAACATCCATCCTGTAGCACTTACATGCTGCACCGGTACAATTAACAACATGAAAATTAGAATTAGAAAAATACTAGAAGCAACTAATCCTATTATAGTTCTCTAAAAGTAAGGCACCATTAAATGTTTGCTTGAAGTGTTCGGTGCCCTCTAGTCTTGTCTAAAATGTAGGCTAAATCCTTCTTAGCAAAACACTTAGAGAAAGAAGACCAGAGTAAAGTCAGTCATTTGAGTCTAAAACTGTTAAAACTGCCCTTAACTATTTTTAATGTCTAGCTGTCTGATACTGGGACTTACACTTGCGTTGCAACAAGTTCCAGTGGGGAGACATCTTGGAGTGCTGTGCTGGAGGTGACAGGTAAGCGATGTCCACTGGCTTTCTTTCAGTAGGCACAAAATGAAAGTGCAGGGTATATTAGAGTCCAAGTCCAATAATATTTTCTGGAAATTCTGAGGTTGAGATGGAGAAGTTTTAGGTGGGAAGGCTGGTTCCTTCCCTGATTTAACTGTGCTTTAACGCTGCAACGGTTCACATTTGTATCCAGTGAAGAGTAGTATGCTATAACTCTTCTCAACAGGAGTATTAATAAATTGAGGATTCATCCAGTAATTGGCTCAGGCAAGAAAACTATTATGCCTATACAGAGGCCTGCCAAAGTCCAGTGTACTCTCTGAATGCTGGAGTTGATCTGGATATGGGAGCTTTCTCAGACTTCTAGTAACTGAGGTTTTGGTATTCCACGTAAATTTATACGTGGTAATGAATAGTTGTTGACTTAGTTCTGTGTAGGTTAAGAACATCGGTTGTGCTCATTTTCCAGATATTTGGCATGTTTTTCCTTTTAATCTTCTTGATCAAATACATACAATCAAGGACAAAATGTAATTGTTTTGTTTTGTCCCCTACAGAATCTGGTGGAGCAACAGTCAGTAAAAATTACGATATAAATGACCTCCCTGGGCCACCATCCAAACCTCAGGTCACTGATGTTACAAAGAACAGTGTCACCCTATCCTGGCAACCAGGGACTCCTGGAAGCCTACCAGCTAGTGCATATATCATTGAGGCTTTTAGGTATGTGAATTACTCTACTTTTAATCTCCTTCCTTTCTAATTTTGTTTAAACCCTGTTACCAGTTCTCTTGGTATTATGGTGTTCTTTTGGACTCTACACATATCATTAGAAGCTAATTAAAAGACAACTCCTATGGCAGGCATTGATTCTTATTTTCCAATGTTTGTTTTTTTTTTTAATTTATCACTTTTTTCTAAGTGATTAATGAGAGGAGCATCTATTTCTTCAAGTCAATAGGGATATAAACAGGACAATACAGTGGTGATTTGTTACTTTTCCCTCAGTGAGTTTCCTGTGGGAATGCTGCAGGTCAAATCATTTGGGCCAGTGTTATCTTGACTACCATAGTACAAATAACCTGAAAATACATGGATGATCCTGAAGCCTCTCTGCATACTGTGATTCCTGTTCTTGTTAAAGCACCACCTATTAAAGAGTGAAAACACTTTCTATTTTTTACTGGTTTAGATACATTGAGCTTTTTCAGCTAAAAGTTTTGTGTTGATAATTTAGGATTTCACCCTCCAGCATGAGGCTGAATCCAGCTGCTCCTTTCCACACAGCAGCAATTAATGCATGCTATGAAAGAACTCATGGGCACTGATTCAGCAAGTTTGTTTAAGCATGGCAGATACCTCTCACATGTATCTGTAGTATATGCTTCAGCCTAAAAATGAGCACACTCTTAAATGTTTTCATTAATCAAGATGTTCAACAAATGGCAAATAATTTAATTAATCTTTTAATTAAAATTAATGCAGGAATTTTTCAAAATCATATGCATACAAATTTAAGAAACTAGAGTGATAATGCTTCATCCTGCTATGTTAATATGCAAAGAACACTACTGCATGTGCAGACTGTTGATTTTGGTCTGGAACTTACTCACTGTGTATTGTGTGAATGAAACAATCGAAGCAATGTGAAACTTGTAGCTTTTAATTTTCTTTTTCCTTTTAATATATCTGAAGATTTTTTTTATCAATGCTATACACCAAAGCACAACAGAATAAAATTTTATCTTTAAACTTTGTGATATTTCACCCTAGATTTGCTTTTAGTAGCATCCCATCAAAAACTTTAACAAAAACCAGGCATTTTCATTAAAAGCTGTTTTTAACAATCACAAATTGAAATCTCTTCATACAGTGCACTGTAATCTAATCATAATAATGTCCAATGGAAGATGTAGTGACAGAAAAAAATATTCATATGCTTTCCTTCATTTACAAACCTGTTTTCAGCAGGATTTTTTGTAAATTTGAGTATGTGTTTAGTTCAAGTTTTTTAGTTCCTCCAATGATAATTTATGGACATAATTCACTTAGCATTGTGAAAAATTATTTAACAGGATTTTCTTTTTTAAGGTTTATGTTCAAGAGTGGCCTATTTGTAATTCAGATTCACTTTCCACACGTTTCTTTTGCAGGTGTTTATTTTAGAGCAATAGCAAAAGCTTTTGCTTCTACTGAAAGGAGGAACACTTTAGACAGCTATGTGATTTTTTTCAATCCCATCTTGATGAGTTAACAGAAACAAATATTTTTATTTTTAACCTGCTTTTACAACTTTTTCCTATACTTAGACTTTATACAGGGTTACAAAAATAGGTAATTTCATTATATTTTTCTCTTACATTAGTCGTAATCTTCAGCTCTCTTGTCATTGCAGTCAATCTGTGAGCAATAGTTGGCAGACAGTGGCTAACCATGTGAAGACCACTCTCTACACTGTGAGAGGACTGCGACCCAATACAATCTACCTGTTTATGGTGAGAGCTATCAATTCACAAGGCCTGAGTGATCCCAGCCCTATGTCAGATCCTGTCCGAACGCAAGGTAATAGTAATCATTAAGGTTTATATGTGTGAGCCGAAATAAGAAAGAGCTAACTGAGAGTTGACCTATAAGTCAGTCTGGCCATTTGACTCTAGCACCCTGACTGAAGGAATCATGAATTGAGCTTAACCAGTAAGGGTAAAAAATAGTCCAATGTTTGCTGTATCAATCTAGAGTTTAGGAGCAATAGGTTAGCTCTTTAATCCTTTGTACACTGTAGACATTTTGGCTTCCAGTTTATTTAGACTCTGTGAGCTCCTTGATTCCTGGTTTCTATTGAAAGTAATGTGAGTTATCCAAACTTTTCTGAGAAGTGCTCAGAATACCATGCTCTCCTCAGTACTTTTTCTTTCTATGACCTGACTTCTTCTCCATTATTCTAATAGGGATATTCTATAATAACAAGTGCTTATGATAGACAGACACTGTGATTTGCATTAGTTTTAATCAGAAGATCTTCAGAAAATATCTGCAGTGTGTTGATTAATCTGGTCCAAAATCTAGGCAGAGAATTAATGTCAATTAAGGCATCTGCATGCTAAGAATACTTTTAAGTTATTCTGAGAAAAGTATGGGTCTGCTGCTTACTTACCTAGATTTCTGAGTTCTTATATTAATCCATTGCATGAAGAAAGAGGAAAGGCTGAAGTGATAATAATTGGTAGCTGTGATCCTCTACTGCTATTGAATGGACTTTTGAATTCTGTTCACCATTACTTCAAGCTCTAAAAACTGTGTCTAACGGCCACAAACAAATTTCTTTTCACAGCATGTTTTTGGCTTCAGTATTTCATATTAGTGTAGTTCTGTGTTAAACAGGTTGGAATATAGGAATTAATGATTTTTTGAATCACAATTTTCCTCAGGTCCAAAGTAATAGGCCCTCTCACAGTTAATTTAGAATGACATCTTCTGTCCCTGTTTATGGAAGTTATAATAGTGTGCCTGAAAACTGCATTCTGTGTCAACTTCCAGCATGTGTTAGTGGTTTGGGTCCTTTGTTGATCCTAGATGGAAAGAGAAACAAGACTAGGGTGGAATTTCTTTATCACATAAAGCATCACATCCAGCCTCTCATACAAGTCTGTTCCTAAATAAATCTGAACTTAATAATTATCCCCTAAAAATAGTTATCATTGTTGTAAAAGGAGAAACAGAGCTGCTTTCTGAAAAGTGGGAAGAGTGAGTTGGGTAGGAATTTCATGGCTTCACTATTCACGGAGTATGATAAGTTTTCTTCACTTTCTCACTCTCCCATTATTATAGGGTGACTCATGCTTTTCATTGCACCAGCCTTTTAGTCTGCATAACTTATCACCTAGTTAAAACAAAAACAAAACAAAAAAAACTTTGTTTGGCATTTGAGTGTCAAGTATAGACTTTTTATCTGACATACTGACAAGCAATTTGATTTCAGTAACAACATGTCTTTTAATTAGCTGCAGCATGTGTTGTAGCTTCCATTTCCAGAAGCTGTTTAGCAGTCAAGCACACTGAGACATGTAGAGGATTTATAGCTTCTTTGCAAGCCTGCAGTTTAATAGAATTAAATCATAAAATCAATTGAAAATTAACATAATGTTTTGATGTGATTTCTAATTATGCCTGAATTCAATTCAGGCTCACGGAAGAAGCTGACACATGGTAGAAAGTCTATTCACAGTGGCCATGGAGGAACAAAAAAGCAGCTATAACAGTGCTATATAATACTAATTTGCAACAGGTGTCTGTAGTAATTTTAATAGCTGAGCTTTTAATTTCCTGGTATTAAGTATAGAAAAGATAAGTAATAGGATTTTATGCCTATTTTCACCATTGGACCTCAAATAGAAAATTGGAAGCTTTCAAAAGGTTTACCTTATATGACTTACATCATATAAGGGCAGATAAATGCGTAATTAAGAAAGGAGCTGATTTCTTGTTTGGATTATTAACAGATCAAACCATATATTAAAAAACACTTTAAAAAAACCATATATAATCCTATATCTGGAATCTAAATTACTAGCAGCTAATACTAACTCTCCTGGAAGCTGTTAAAAGACAGGTTAGAGGAAATGCATATCAAATTTAATTTTGGAGATCTCTTAATTGTAATCAGAATATAGCTTCTCATGCCAGTTTTGCTTCAGTTGTGACTTTATTATTCCAGTACTTGATGATATCTTTATAGATAGATCAACTGCTTTTCTACCAGGAGTCTGCTAGTAGTGTGAAAATGACATTACAAGGTATTACACTGTGAGCATCATGTATGCATATGTATCTAAGTGTACGGACTGGGAAACAGAATACATCTTGATACTTATTTCTTACCAATATTAGCCCATGTTATTCCCTTATGTCTGGGCATACATCCCATTAAAATTGTGAAAACCAGTCTCAGTTGCTATCTTCCGGATTTGTTTCACTGTATCTGTCTGTTTGTTGGTTTGTTGGATAGGCATAATTTGCTAGACAAGCCCCTTCACTGACAACCACATTTGGATTATCTTCCTTTTGGAGATCCATGGAGCCATTTTCATTTGAATATCAATAGTAGCCTGTTGCAATATTTTTTATTGATGGCTCAGAATCCATAACTATCCAGAATGATGAAGTTGAAATACTGATGATTAAAACCTACTCTCTTCCAAAATCTGGAGGCATGTGATTCAAACTCAGTTATATTTGTAAGAGCACTAACATTTCTTCTTAATAATATTAGAAGATAAAAAGATGTCACATGCTGCATACTCCCATATCTAAGACCATCAGAGAGGGATGAAAACCTTATATGTATATATTTTCTTCACAAGGACATGAGGTTGATCCAGAAACAGGGAAAGGGTCTTTGCTTGCAGATCCCGTGAGAAAACCAAGCAGATGCCCGGGCAGCCATGAGCATAAACAGCAGAGGTTTAGATTGGATATAAGAAAGAAATTCTTTACTGTTAGGGTGGTGAGGTACTGGAATGAGTTGCCCAGGGAGGTTGTGAATGCTCCATCCCTGGCAGTGTTCAAGGCCAGGCTGGGTGAAGCCTTGGGTGATATGGTTTAGTGTGAGGTGTCCCTGCCCATGGCAGGGGGGCTGGAACTAGATGATCTTAAGGTCCTTTCCAACCCTAACTATTCTATGATTCTATAATGTATTGGGCCTTTTGAATATAATCTGTGGTTGTATTCCAAATTCTCTCTTCTGGAAAATTCAACCAAATTCCAGCAGAAATAAACAGTATACATAATTCTAACAGGTATTATTCAGTCCCCAAAGATAACTGACATAGTAAGGGCATCTGTAACTGTTGTTCAAGAACATCATTGTAAGATCCTTGGAGGATCTGTTGAAGGGATGCAGAATTCACTGGCTCATAGGAAGTGCATTCGCTTTTTTCTTAAGATGGAAGAAGGGACATGCTCTGGTGATATATAACCTAAGTGATAGCTGCAGCCCAGCATTCTTCTTTTGGCACAATAGAACAGAAAATTAAGATTTCCAGGAACTATCACTAAAAAGACACATTGAACATCTCCTGCTCCATTTTCTAACACATACTTTGTATTTGCAGTTCCTATTTAGCAAAGGTAATACAGCTTCATTCAATTTAAAATAATGGCATAACTCAAATGTGGTTCCTGAGGACTAAGTACCAGGGCCGCACGTGGTGCTGCAGATGGAATCACAGTTTTCCTTCAGATTTTGACTAAAATAAATAATTTCCACACACACTTTGAAGGAATTTTTGGCATAGTCTTGAAGAGAAAATTTTTGTGGTATAGAGTTTTTGTTGGCCTTTTTTCAGCTCAGAATCAGAGTGGCTTAATGGATAATCTTTTTGTTTGTATTTGCACTAGCTTTCATTATCTATATCTGTAAAGGAAAAATTTGCCTTGCAGAAGAAAATGCTATTCTTGGAGTTCAGTTTCTTGTGTGCATGGTATGTGGGAAAGGGAAGCTTAGTTAAAGTTTGGAAACGCGTAATGACTTAGTGTCATGTATGTTCTAAGAACATAAATAAATAAATAAATAAACAAACAAACCTGTTCATTTTCTCCAATTATACTAACCTTTTTGGTTCCAGATGTCTGGGCAACATTATTAATATCTGAGTATTTTGGAACTAGTGAATATTGCATTCCTTTCATCACTTACCACTTTCACTACTATAAAGGGTGTTTAAATCAGGTCATCAAGCTATTCAGTAATTCTTACTGATGCCATATATAACTTCTCACTAAAATAATGCTTTCATGTGTGTGCCTGGCAGATATCAGCCCACCAGCACAAGGTGTGGATCACAGGCAAGTTCAGAAAGAATTGGGAGATGTAATTGTACGACTGCATAATCCTGTTGTGCTGACACCCACGACGGTTCAAGTTACCTGGACGGTAAGGCTTGTGTTATTATTACCTTAAAGGTATTTCATTTTGCTATCTATCCCTTAAGTTTTTTATACCATACTGAAGAGCTCCAGTCTTGACCTCAGTGTGAGTGCTCTGATAAAATAACATTATAACAAGCATATATATGTGGTAATGAAATGGTCTTTTATTTTCTGTTTCAAGTCAGGTAGGTTCAAAATCTTCAGCATTCAGCTCAAAGTGAGCTAGCTGTCTGACTAGAAAAATACAATGAAAATGAATATGGTTAACACCATAATCTAAAGGATAATTGATCTGTGGGCTCACTACTGTGAATGTCAAAAAATAATCAAATATCAACGTGAAATTGCTATATGAAAAAGCACTTTCCACTTCAAGGCGTAGGGACCTCCAACAATACCCTATTTTGTGGTGACTCTAAAATGCAAAAATAGGTTTCATATAGGGCACTTGTAGTGCAATCAGAAACACATGGTGCTGATGCCTGATCCACTGTGCAGCATCTGGTTTTTTAGCATAAGCCTTACCCACAATCAGTGGATATCCTTTCATTAGAATCTTTTTGGCAGTACTCAATAACTTTCTATTTCAAGGGTCAAACTACTGGGTAGAATTTTTAATACAGTGCTTGGCTTTCAAAATGCTATGTTTTCCTTCCTGAGGCTTGAAGGAAAGGATTTGTAACCATAGGAGGAGAGAGTTGGCACAGTGCTGCGTACCGAGTGTTTTGCTCTTAGGGCGTCTTCCCCAGAGGAAGGAGAGCCACAGGCAGAAGAATGAGAGAAATAGTACTGCATGTCACTGAAACAGTTGTATTGTGTGGGGTGAATTCTGCTAATGGAGTCTTCACAATACTCAGGGGTTTTCTTCTACGTGTAATATTGCTAAGAGCTTAATGTGTAGAGGGGATTATGCAGTAGGAGATAAGTGTGGTGATAGATTATGTATTATAAGGATTACTGTTGGTTTTGCACAACTTAGCCATATTTACGGGAGCTTATGCACCATACTTGCTCTGACAGATTTCGGTGGTTGAGAGGCAGATTAAAATAAATAGAGAAACCAACAAATTTGTCTTTGTTAGGAGATTATTGAGAAAATGTGTCATTGCACATTGCATTTGATGTCAACATGCAGCTTGCCTTTCTAAAAAAGCTACATCACTCCAGACCACACTGACTAACCTTTATAGCAAACCCTTTGCCCAAGCAGATATTTGCCCAAGCAGGTGGGTCAGTAGTTAAGAAACCTTAGATGCTATCAACCACGAATTGCAAACTTGGCTTACATCTGTACAGTGCTCCTTTGAGTCCTTTCTTGGACGTGACAGCTATCAGAAAAACAGTTTCATAGGCTTGCCTTTGCTTTAGCGTATACTACGAAAGGAAGCCCCAGTATAAACAGAATTCAGTTTTATGCAATGTAACCAATTGTTATAATGAAATCTGTATTAATGTGTGTGTGTATATATCTCTATCTAAAAGAGTCTCTTGGTGTCCCTGCTGAACATGTAATGAGTGAAGAAAACATGGACAGGTAAAGGTAAATTGTTAGGGATATCAGCTTATTGGGAAGATCTCTCAAAGCAGCGACCCTGTACAACATGACAAGCATATAAGCCTCTGCAGAGACCTTTCAAATTGCCTAAGGGAAGAAAGACACAACAAAAGACCTCTGGAACTACTAATTAGAAACTTTCCAGCAACCAGAACAAAACCAATTAATTAACCATAGTCTCTAGGAAAAAAAGCCACTCTATCCAGAGAATAAAGTCCCCTCTATTGCTATAAAATGGCTAGATAGCACAGCTATCATACAAAAGGACAGAAGCACCATGAGAGTCGTACGACTTTCTGTGATTCAAAGAGTGAATGCCAAGGAACATCCCTGGTTATTCAATTATTAGCATCCTGACTCCCAGTGAATTAACACCAATTTCTGTTTTCTTTCTGAAAGGATTTGGGTTTTACTTTCTCTTTTATTTTCAAATATGAGTTTAAAATTCCAGAAACAGTTCTCTGCAGGTGCGTTGCAATGTTAAAATACACAGAAATGTTTTGTCTGGTTTACAAAGTCAGTGTTAATAAAAAAGAAGTGGCATGTCTCTTAAATTTATTCCTCTTGTGCATAGGTTTTTAAAGTGTGGCTGTAATTATGAGGTCACATACAGGATCTCTTCTTCATGGAGCTATTCAACATTTCTTTTTATCTTCTTTATTCACTGTGTGGTGCTAGGTCTTATTAAATTCATAGCATTGAAGCCTTTCATTGAATAAAAAATTATTAGTTTGTCTCTCATGCTTGCTTATCTGTCATGCTCTCAACCGTAACATTTGTGTGCTTCACAAATAATACTGAATTCAACATCAGGATGATAAAAATGTGTCATTATCCTAACTTTACACACAGAGAGGTGAGGTGCAGAGATATTTATTGCTGATGAGACTTACGGAATCAGACATGCCCAGTGTTATCAAATGGCTAATTTTAAAACTTGGGCCTGATTTATTTTCACTTTTCTCAAAACATTTTGCATTGCAACAGCATATTTTGTACTCCAAGCACTTTTTTTTAGCTGACCTCAACTACAGTTAAGCACTTCTAGCCTCACTGGGCATTAAACTGAGAGTTTCATTAGTGGTCAGATGTAAAGTTTCCTTGTGTTAGAAAGGAGCCTTGTGGCACAAGCAGGAGTGAAAATCAGTTCAACAAAAGAATTGTTGCTCTGAAACCCTGCCTGCCTTCTGGGCTGCTACCAGGCAGAAGGAGAATTTATTTACCTCTGTCTTTTAATTTGACATTGATTTTAAATTAATGTAATTCACTGGAAGCTTCAGGAGTCAAGTCCTTTAGACAGTCTTGTAGTGTATCATCACCTTTTGTCTTGTTCCTGTAGGACAGATAAATGCTAGTGCTGTTTGAATTTCCAGGGATTACTCTGAGTGTGTTCTGGTGAGTTCAGCACAGTGTGCAAGGTATTCTCTGCAGATAGAGAATCGCTGTGGGTATTGATGTGGGAGGAGAGTATTTGTTAGGATATTTTGGGGTAGAAATTTACATACTACACAGCATATTGCAAAATCTCTTTAGGGGGCAGATTAGCAGCTTTATCTGAAAGGAGTTTATATTTGCAGCAGGAGCTGCATTATGAGTTTCTTGCCATCTTTTTAACAACCTAATAGTCTAAATGAATGATCTAGTAGCCTTTGAACCTGTTTCATGTTCACCTGTGGTATGTGCAGATTTGAACATGCAGGGAAAATGAGTTTCCTGTTCTGCAGAAATGGAGAGCTGTTGTCAGTTTTGAGATACCTCACGCACTATGTATTCATGGTAAAAGAAGGTAAGAAGGAGCATGCAGGACCAATTATGCTTGTAGGTTGCCTTAAAGGATTAGGTCAGTGCTGAGAAGAGTCTATCCAGTAATTGCTCTCTTCTACCTTTTAAAAGAGCATCTGCATTTTCCCCATCTGTCTTTTGAGGGAGAAAGCGTATCTTTAGATCAGCAACTGGTGCAGCTTTTCTGAGTGGATATCACTACTTCTTGTACAGATTCAAGAGTAGTTAAGAGTGTCACAGGAAGACTAGAAATATTCTCTGCTCCCGGTATTCAGCACAAGAGAGTTCCTGCAGCTTCTGTAATAATGCTAAGTACTCTGCATAAGGAAGTGGCAGCCAGCAATAAAAAAAGGAAAAGAGGGAGAAAGAAGAATAACTAGCAATGATCACATTCTTTCATCAAATCATGGTGCATGTTTCTGCAACTACCTATGTGTGAACTTGCACCAAACCTATTGTTTGATGCTTAGCACAGCTGAATGCAGTTCTTTAATGCTAAGCATATTTTTAATAGCCTGCTATTGGTGTGACACATAATTACCACATAACAAATGGAGGGAACGGTGAAGTCACAGGCTCTGTATTGTATGTAAGACTGTGTGTACATGTATATATAGACATATACATATACACATATGTATGTGCATGCATATACATACGTATAGAGGTACACGCATATACGCATGTGTATGTATATGGGAAACACCTCTGATTAATCCATATTATTATCCAGGAGTAGTTTTTTAGTCATCAGAAAACTCCAAACAAAACAAAAAATCCACTTTTCTCCATATGTGAAGTGACCTTTGCATAGTTTCCCAACATTTTAACCGTGTGAATGGCTCTATTCATTCAGACTAGCTTTAAGTCAGCATGAGAAATAGCTTTGTATCCTCTCCTTGACACTGAATACAACTGAATGCTTATAGAAAACATTAAAAAAATGTGTAGTATTTTCTAAGTGCCTTCCCAGACCCTGACCAATGGAATCACTGTCAATAAACTGAAATTCAATCAGATCACTCAGCCCTGTTGTAATCAAACATCTCATTTAAAACTCTGTGAAACTTATATGAGTTTATAGCTTCCATATATATGAAATCCTTGTTGTAGCACTGTGTTTTGTTATCGTAGTCCTTGTGTTGGTTAGTCTTTTAGCTTGGGAGCTTAGAAGTATAGCAGAAGAAGTATACTTTGGTATACTTTATGAATACTTTGAATATGATGAATACTTTGTATATTGCCTGTATATAAGTAGCTAGGAAAGTGTGATGGACTCAAAATTAGTATGCTATAGGTGTGCTGTAGGGATCCATTTCTTCTCAGTGAGTTAGTGAGTGTGTTTGTGTTTCTGCCATGCTGTACAAGAGTTTCCATACTGTTTCATAGCAGCATACTGTCACTCTTCAGCCTAGTCAACTCTGAATTTTCAGATGTTGTCCACTAGGCAGCAGTTAGTAGAGTTTAAAAGCACAGCAAAGACAAGATGGAAAGTTCTAACAAAATTATGTTGTCTTTCAGTATAGCTTCTAATTTAGGTAGGAATCAAACCCAGTGTTTGATTATTAAACATCATAGCCTTCTATTGTAACTTAGGTTGAGAATATGTATTACAAAGTGAATGAAAGTATTATTCTTGCTGAATTTTTTAGTAAACATGAGATTCGCAAAGTCTTTATGTCCGTAAAACATTTAGTTAATCAAAGTCAAACATGGATAAAAACAATTTACTCTGATTTACAGACTCCCTTCATCTGGAAACAGCTGGTTAATGTTCTTCTTAAAAACACAGCTTGATTCTTTCGGTATTAACAAGCTATTATTGTGAGTTATATCCCTCTTTCAGTGCATAAATTCACTTAAAGTGAATGCAGAGAAGTTTATAAAATGCAAGCTTAATGTTGTTGTAACATATGTTGCAAGGTTTTTAACAGTGACAGTTTTGATGAAAGACATTTCTGCTTTGCTCTCATAAATAAAGCTTTCTTCTTGCTTGCCCTCCTTTCTAATGTCTAAGAATCTGTGTCCCCTCTGAATGCCCCAGTAAACTGTAACAGGATTATAGGAGAAGCATAATAGACCTGGTTTTTGTGTTTAGCCTTAATTTCATTTATTCTTAAGAGAAGTGAGACAAATGTGCCTCTAATTCTGAAATACTTCTGAACTAGCAAATTGTCAAGAGTGGAAAAGAAATCCTACTTGTTGATCTTAGCTAGAACCCAGAGATTTACCAAACAGCAATTTGTATAGTCTGCCTATTTGTGCGGCTCTTTATTTGTTGTCTACAGAAGCAGCTGGGTTTGGTTTGATTTTATCCATCAAATTGGTTTGATTGTCTTTTTAGAAAATTCATGCAAACATCATAATGCCTCAAATCATTGTTTCAGACATTTTTTTTCCCCCTAAGAGACAAAACACATTTTCAGTTTTTCCTTCACACAAATCCTATTTATAGTTCCAATAAGTTAGAATTGTTAGACTTCTGTGTATGGTCCAATCTGGAGTTTGGCTCATCTAGCAACGTACAAAAATGTAAACCAAAAACAGCATTCCATTTCCATCTGATGGCCTAAGAGCATCACAGCCCCAGGACATAAAGAGATGGCTTAGATTGTGAACACAAGAAACAGCACATGTCCTTAGAAGCTGTTTCCTCTGCGTCTGTCTTATGTTTATTTTACTTACCTGTGCATCTCATGAAAAGATGAGCTGTGAGCCAAGTAATGACTAACTGAAAGCATGTAGGGTATCTTCAAAGACTTGTCCCTTTCTGAAAATAATTTGTTTTTCTTCTCCTATTTCAGTGCATCAGTAGCCAAGATGTGCTTAATAAGTTTACATGCATTAAGCATTATGCCAAAGTTCTCTTTTCATTATTTGTTGCAGAGGTGGGGCCTTGTTTTGTGATTTAAGGTGGTATTAGTTATGATATATAGAGCTGGGGAAAGTAAAATAGAAATATTCTATAACAAGTAATGTGAGAAAAATGTTTTTTAGACAAAGTGTCTTTAGACACTTTAATCAACAGTGACTTACAGGAAGGCAGTTTGATTTTTAAATTCGGCACTTAAACAACTGTTAATTTTTTCTTTTTCATGAGGACAGAATGTCTTTCTTTTTATACAGTTTTGTTACTTTAATACATTTATTAATGCATTATTTAATGCCCTTTCTAGGTTGACCGTCAATCCCAGTTTATTCAGGGCTACCGAGTGATGTATCGCCAAACATCTGGCTTGCCTTCTCCAGCTGTATGGCAGAACTTGGAGGTCAAAGTCCCAACTGAGCGCAGCGCTGTCCTCGTCAGCTTGAAAAAGGGGGTCACTTATGAAATTAAGGTTCGCCCCTATTTCAATGAATTCCAAGGAATGGACAGTGAATCAAAGTCTGCTCGCACCACAGAGGAAGGTTAGTAAAATAGTCAGAAAAGCAATTGGCTTCCACACCTAACACTGAATGGTTTTGGTTATTGTGTGTTATGAGTATATTCAGCTCTATTTCTTCCACATATTTTCTGTTTGTTAGATACAGGTTTGGAGTTAGAATTCAATATCATGATTAGAATTCAATATCATTATTATAATGTTTGGTTATATATTATTAAATAAAATTCGAATATCCAATATAATTATCAGAATTCAATATATTCAATATAATATTCGGTTTTGTACTATTAGTATTCCATGAGAAAGCACTGGACCAGTCCTATATTGTTCTGGTTGTTACGTCCTTCTGATCTAATGGTGGCACTGGGTCTTCCAAAAATTGTGCACTGCAACCATTCTTTTATAGCCAGTATTGCTGCAATAAAAGGCTTTGGTCTGCACTTTGAAAATAAAACTAATAAATGAAACCTTCTACAGGCAAGTGTTTGATATTAAGAACATCTTTCTGAATGGGTAACTATGTAGAGGAGCAGTTTGGGAAATGGGGACTAGTGAAGGACAGATATTTGACTGGTCTGAAGGAGCTCCAGTCTCAAGGTCAGGCCACTCTGTTGTTTCTCAGCAGAGCTCATGAAACTGCCCTATTTAGTTCTCCAGAGGATTCCCTTAAGTACCTTTCAAGCCTCTGTAAAACATTCAGGATGCAGACATAGTAAGCAGTTTACTGAAATGCACAAACATTTATATCCATAGCATGTACCATGGTATATAATTTTCTAAAACATACACAGTCCAAGCCTGCTTTTTTAATTAAAGGTAAAGGGAGTGAGGTGAGATACAAGTTTGGGGTTTTTTTCTTTTAGAAAAGTATGAGAAACCTATCTGTATGCCTATCTAATGTATCCTTTCCCTGGAAAATTTCACCTGCAAAAGTAGAATAATAATCATAACAATGAGAGTTCTTCTTCTCTCTGTTTCGTCTATTTCTTTCAAAGCAAGGGAAAGAAATACTGGTGAAGTATAAGAGTGCTCCTATGGTTTTCAATGGGTTTGAATGCACACTTTCCTTCCTATTGAAGATGCATCTTAATCATTTACAGTGGTCTCCTGAAGTTCAGTTTAGTGCTGATTGCCAAGTACTTCTTAATTCTAAAATGGATTTGCTTATTACTCACTTTTCTGTTTGATTTGTTATGATTATTACTCAACAAGTAAGTAATCATGAAGATAACTTGGTTGCCATTCATACTTTCTCAGTGAGAAAATTCAGTGTCCTGCAACATGTAGAACACTGTGTAGGAAGGTGTTGTCCAAGCCTTATTTAGAATTTGGGACTTTATGTTTCCCATTAGTTTGTTCAGACTATCAAGCCTAAATCAGCTGGCAAAAAAATATCTTTGCTGGGTTCTGAGCAAAGCTTTAAAAAATCCCAAGAAAATGGAAAGAAGCTTTCTACAGGTACAATTGCTTTTCTAGACTTAAGATATAGGATTTTGTCCCCTCCCTGGCAGATATTCTTCTTGTCCAATTTTAATTGATTGGGTTTTTTATTTATTTAGTTCATCTAACTGTCTCTTGCTAAAGGTAAATTAAGAACTACTGGAAAAGAGAGAAGATTTTGTACCTTCTATTTCTATAAAATACTTGAGGAATGACATTTTCTTTGATAAACCTCATCTCCCAGCAGAGCCTGTCACGTAATTTTCTACTTTAAAGGCCACTTTGTTCATGTGGAATAACTTTCCACATAGTGAAAATTTAAAGAACTTTTCTTGCCTACAGATATGTATAACTCACAGCCTAGGATACGCTTTGTAGATTAATGCAACCTTCAAGGAGTCTGTTTACAACTATCTCTCTCAAAAAAACATCAGCCTATAACATGTAGTATTACCACCAGACAAATGTCAGCCCCTGCAAATAAATCTTCCTCTTGTTTAGGTGATAAAGTTAAGTGCTTCCATGAGAGAACTGAGACATTCAGTAGATGCAGTTCTACATGTGTTTTCTTTAATTCCTCATAGCATATTTGCAATTATATTGTTGTTCATATATGAAAAAAATAACATCATCTGAATGTTTAATGACAGCAGTTTGCTTCGTGTCCAGTGAAGGAAGAGGGCAGTCTCTAAAGTGATCCCACTTGCTGTGTTGCCTGTGATTCCATTTTGAAAATGAGCTTTTTTAGGCTTGACATTTAAAAAATGTCAACTATGCTATTTTTAGAAAATAATTTGGAGAAGTGATACATGCCTTGGAATTTTTTGTTGTGACATCAAAACAAATAGCCCTGGTAAAGCCAAAGCACAACCAAAAAAGTAGTGGCAGATTTCTGCTGGATTAAATTTTATGTGCTATGTTATTCCTGAGGCCTACCTCCAAAAATCAATCGTGCTGCAGTTAGACCTTTCCTCTAGATCAGACATTTGTCACAGTTCAGTATCCATCCATCTCCTGCCTCTTTGGCCTTGTGAAGGTAACAAATGGAATTCTGTTTGGCTGCCTCTGGAAAAGATGAGCAGCGATTTGGGTGCTTTCATATCTGTAAGAAGAAGCTGAGCACTGGAATAATTGACCTGTCAAGAAGCAGGCAAGGTGTTCTCCACAAGCCAGCAGCAAGGGAAATGAGAAAACGGTTTAAAAAATGTTATTTTTCAATGTGATCTATTTAATAACTGCAGCAGTGTCAGAAGAGGGCCTTAATTTATATCATGGTGCCAGCTTACAGAGTGATATTATCAGAGAGAGGGAGCAGAACTGTTGTGTACACATATGCGTATACACATACAAATATGAGCAAAGTAAAATATTTTATTTTATCATTTTCACCATTTCTTTCACATTTGCTCTAAGGATAGTTTATTTCTTTCTTTTTTTTCTGTTTCTGCAATTACATCCACTGTTTTAAATCTCTTTTGTGGAGTAGTATTTGTTCTGGAGATTGTTTGTCACCACAAAAATATGACAGTCAGTAATGGAAGCCTCCTTAGTTTTTATCAGCTGCTGACTGCAAATTCCTTCGTGCAGCTCTTAAAATGATACTTTCAGCTGCATTCATCAGCTGCAATTTTAATTTTGCTTCAAACTTATCATTTATCATCTGAAAAAGCCCCAAACACACATTGATAGAATATTAACTAGAATATTCATGCAGTTTAAATGCAAAGACAAATGAATACAGTATGCTTTTCTTTAAATGTTACAGTATTCATTTTACATTTCTTTAGAATTTACTCTTCCCCTTCTCTTTCTTTCCATGTATTCATATATAAGAAATTATATTTCTGGATGTGTTTGAGGATGAAAGTAAATACATTTCAGCAAGTTGTTCCATAACACTTAGAACCAAAAATGAGTTGCATAGTGCTAAGCATTGTCATTTTAATGTTTATAATTTTCACATAATATGTTCTAATTAATATTGCATCCATGCATTTATTCATTGTTTGGTTTTTATTAAATAATTTGAAGACTGTTAAAATGCTATTTTTTTTGCAGTGTGGCAAATTATTTCAGTTACCATGAAATATACAATGCAACTATTAACTTCACCAATTTTATTCTTCTCACAATGGCAAGGAATAGACCAAGGCCACCCTTCTGTGCTTCACTTGAGCTGGCTAAGAGTCAAATTATCCACAATACAGCCCCATTTCTCACCTTTAGTACAGTGTTTCTCTGTGTCATGCAAGGTCACAAGGACTCTACCAAGCACTATTTCCTTTGCAGCTGAACCAGCAACTGAAAATGTAGCTGACAAAACATGCAACCTCACAAGACAGTAATGCATGTGCTACTTTTCCTCTAAAGTATTTTTTCTGATGTAATCTTGTATGGTCTCTTGTCCCCACCCCTGATATAATTGTTTTAAGTTGTCTAATTCATGCAACAGGCTACTCTTAACTCTTCAGGGTTATCAGGGTAAGGATTTTAGCTCAGTTCCATGGGCCTGTGCCAGGTCAAATGCTGAGGAGCATCTGAAGTGGGAACATAGCCAGTCTCAAAGAGGCCGCAGGGAACAATAAGGAAGTCTGAATTGACTCAGGAGACTGGAATAGTCCTGATATCTGTGGCTGTGTTTAGTTGTATTAACCTGCCAGGCTTTAACATAGATTCCTGTGGCTCTCTGCTTCTCTGAGAAGTGTTGTCCAAGGATGTTCATGCAGTTAGAAGTATCTGTTACAGATAAGACTAGAGTCCTGTTGCCAAAGAACTTAGCAGTGAAGGAGTCCTCTCTGAATAGGAACACTCTAGACCTGAGGGCTAGAGTCAGGGAGCTGTGACACATGACGTGAGATGCCCAAAACCAGCAGGCTATCAGGATTTTAAATTGGGGGCAGGAGGAACAATAAATATTTCAGGTTTTGGTACAAGGTCTACTATAAGTCTCCAAAATCTGCTTCCATATTCCATATTAAATGTTTTAAGATCATATTAAAGGTGATGACAAATACATGGATGAAAAACTCCATAAGGAGTTATTAGACACAAAGACATCACCCTGGAACAGAAAGTATCTAAGCAACAGGCTTCTGTGAATTGGAAAATTGTCCTGGAGAGTTATCACTGTATGCTTGATTTATTAATTCACACTTTCCTAGCCTCTTTCTATTAGTTTTATTGAAGACTGGATAGATGGACTAGGGTAAATGGACTAAATGGATCCTAGGACCGGTTCAGTGCAGCTTTTATGGATAATTTTTTTTCCTCAGGGACTATACATTATTAATACAATACACTTGACTTTGGTGACTTGGCTTGCCACTGTGGTGGTTTTAACACTTGCCTAGAAGAAAGGGAGAGAGGAGAAATGGGGCTGCAAGGAGTTTTAGGTGACTGAGGAGGGCCATATGCCACAGCCCTCTGCCGTGGCAGCTATAGCTATGGTGGGAGAGCCCCCGCGTGGAGATGCAGCAGATGCTCACAGAGGGGACTTTCTGTAGCAGAGCTGCTGTACCACTTCCCAGGCAACGTGATGAGTCAACAGAAGCACCCTGCTGCTGGTGTAGCTGTAAGAGGGGTTTGCCAGCAGAGCTCTGATCACTAACAGCTATCATTTGATTTTTCCATACTTCTAGCCAGTGTAGCAAGGCTGGCAAGCAATTGTCTTGTAGATGTGGCCTTGATACGCAGTGACCAGCCAAACAGCTGTGAATGGTTGAACTGAACAGGACTCTGAAGAGAAAGCATTTTGCCTAGGGAAAAGAGGACATAAGTATATATCTGACCTAACTCAGCACCTCCCCTGTTCACTGGTATTTGATATAAAGCCCTGAACACTTTAACTCTTTTCCACCTAGGACTTGCAAGGTTTTATGTTTGAAACTGTTCAGTTAATGTCTTCCTGGAGAGCAAATAAAGATCCTTAAATGTCTGCCACTCACATTATTATTAGGCCATGTGGAAAGAGAATTAAAACACTTTTCAGTCCAGGTGAAAAAGCCTCCAGGTGAAGTTAGCCTTACTAAGTTATGACTTAATTGATATGCCTGTAGGTACCCATGTATATTACAGAAAACAAATGCAAGCATGAGAATAATTCCAATGCAAAACTAAGAAATGATAAATATAAATAAATGAGGAGTGATTTGTATTGATTCTCCATTGCCACAAATTTCACATTGTCATCGAGCTATGCTTCTCTTCAGAAAGGCATTTTTCAGGATTATCAGTGCCTAACGAAATGTGCACACCTTGGCCTGCAGGGAGTGTGAACTTCATATACTGTCTAGTTGCTCTTATACTGCTTCAGCAAAATTTGTGCTCTAGCAAATGGGTTAATGTCTTGCTTCTGTTTGTTCCCTCTCCTTGGTGTAGCTCCGAGTGCCCCTCCTCAGTCTGTTACTGTCCTGACAGTTGGAAACCACAACAGCACAAGCATCAGCATCTCCTGGGATCCTCCGCCTCCAGATCACCAAAATGGAGTCATCCAGGAGTATAAGGTAGAAATAATGTCTAATGGGAGAGTTATGTGTGGAGGAAATAGCCTGTTTGAATTACAGACCAACAGCTCTGTTTATGGATTTAGATTCTGACAGCATTTGCAGCTGCCCATATAATTGTATGGAGATTGCTTGTTATAGCAGAAGCAAAAATGAGCTAGATCTGGAAGAGAACTGTAATGGCCAGCTAGTTTACAGTACTTCTCTTTCTTGCTTTTCCCTGCTGTGGAAGAAGGAGGATTTTTGTTAAGGGCCTCTGAACTCTCAAGACAGGCAGTGAAGGCCCTGTCTCAGAGTGCATTCAGTTTGACAGAAAAGCTGCCAGAAAAGATACCTCTTCTTTCCTCTGCAAAAATGCTAATCCTAACACTTCAAGTTCAAAGTCAAGGACTGTGGCTCTGGGAGAATACACAACTTCCTCCAAATACTCTTTCTGTCAAGATTCGCAACTTAAAGTGCTGGGTTATTCACTTTGAGGTCAAGCACCACTACTATATCCAGAGTTTGTTATATGACAGTTGCCTGCATTGGTTATATTTTTTCCTTCTTGGTGGCTGTGGTGGCTCAAAGTATCCACTCCCTATATATCATCTTAAATTTTGCTGTAGTCTGTAATTCCCCATTAGGCTCACTTTTGTACAAGTATATTTCCACAACATGGCAACAGTGCAGTGTGTTATTGGCGTGGGGGATGACTGGGGAGAATCAGACAAGGTTCAGCATTGACACGGGCTTGTGACATGGAACACATCATTAAGTGATCTTGCTGTGGCTAATTTGTATACCTAGCATGAAATCTTTAGTTGAGATAGAGCAGGACAGCTTTCTTGACAGTCCCGTAAAGGGTGGAAGTGGTAGATTCAGCTTATTTCACGCAAAAAGATGTCTTTCTTTTTCCATTGCTGTATCTTGAGGGAGCACAGCATCTAGAAGAGAGAAGGTGCTTGACTTTTAAATCAACTAATGGTTCAGCTTTTTCTAGTCTATCGCTTGGTCAGAGGGATGCAGCAAATGTTTACAATCATAGAAAGATAGACTGGTTTGGGTTGGAAAGGACCTTAAGATCATCTAGTTCCAACCCCTCTGGCATGAGCAGGGGTGCCTCATACTAGACCATGTCGCCCAAGACTATATTAATGTTTAGCATAGCACTTCTTTTGTTTTGCTTTTAGTCAATATCAAGATTTATTAATCCCAGTTTTTATTGATCTAATTTTCATAACAATTAATAATTATCTTTTGCTTTAATTAATCTTGATACTGACTTCAGTATAAGTCAATATTAACCATCAAGGACTTACAGGCAAATAACTGAAGCCCACTTCTAAACCACACATATGTATATATGAACCAAAGTAGACTGATGGTTAATAAAAGCTGTGTTCCAGGTGAGTGCTCAGTCCTCTAGGCTGTTTATAAAAACAGCTGGAGTCACTGCCTCTTACATCCCTTCTGTGTTCTATTGGGTGGCTGCGTGATTAGTGAGCTGGCTACAGGGAATGTAGTGCAAATAATTTAATAGTTCCTTGAAGATAAAATGAGTCCTGAGGTTTTACAGTGCATTTTCTAACAAATTGAATGTAGTTCTGTTGATTCTATTGCAAGCGTCAGAGTGCCAGTAAATTCATTTATGAATTAAATGCCCTTAATTAGGGGCATCTCATAACTACTGTAACCTAAAACCAGGGCAGACAAGGAGTGAGAGAATGAGTGTAATAGTTTCTCACCCTAAATCATTCTGGCCTGAAAATAAGGTCTGCTGGAGCTTAGAAAAACAAGGATTTCTTTTGCCCTCCAAATATTCCTCAGTGTTTCACAGAAAAAAGATAAGGTGAGATAAAACACTGAGCAGGGTCAAAAATAAGTGTAAAGAGAGTGTTGCTGTTGCTTAAACAAATCACTTGGTTGCTGATAGTGGTTCCATCAATAGTGCTTTCTTTTGCTATTATAGGTATGTAGCGTACATGTGGTATCTTTATGCATTGATTTTCTTGACTGGTAGTAAATGCTTTCTTTAATAACACAAAAACAGTATATGCAGATAACACTTATCGAAGAAGAATCCCTAAAAGGTCTTGGTTTTGAAACTTCTTGGAAAATGCCTATGGAAAAATGTAAGAGAGACATAACACTGAAATCATAGATCTTTCTAATACAAAAATGCCAGTTGAGATTCCAGAGTGTTTTTTTCTGTTTAATTAGAGAGTGTTTGAGTCAGGAACTGATACCTGAAATCTTGAACAGTGTAAGCAATCACAAAACTGGCAGTAAAAGTGAGTTTGTACTTACTCTATTTCAGAAACTTCACATATCCCTGTTGTGCTGTGAAAGGAAGTAGAAAACTATTCTGAAAATAGTTTCTTCTTTAGTACTTTAGAAAGTGTTTCAAGCTGTGCATGTATAATTTGTTGTCCTTTTGCTATTCAGTGGGAAATTAAGAATGAAAAAAAAAGTGGGCTTTCTTTTCTAGGAAAGGTTTGGTGGTAATCATATTACTGAACAAGAGTCCAGTTATTGCATAATGCCTCTTTTTCACTTGGATGATTCTGATCTGTTCTAAGAAGCTTAACCACAGAATTTGTACTCCATGGAGAGCAAGTGTCCAGAGAGGTATTTGCAAGCGGTCGTTGCAGCTGGCTCAGTCCTATGCTAAGATGGTACAGCTTGCTGAGCTAAATCATCCCAATTCCAGCTACTCTTGGGTAGTAACATTATTAAGAAGACCAGTATAAGTGATTGTCACGCAATACCTTGGTATGTCATATCTATGTGCATTTGTATATGTTTGAAAATTTCGTATTTTTTAACACATCAACTTTTGTCCCAGATCTGGTGCCTAGGTAATGAGACTCGATTTCATATCAACAAAACAGTAGATGCAGCCATTCGGTCTGTAATAATAGGTGGCCTATATCCAGGTATTCAGTACCGTGTGGAAGTTGCTGCAAGCACCAGTGCAGGTGTGGGAGTAAAAAGTGAACCACAACCCATAATAATTGGTAAGTTGAATGTCTGTTTTGTTGTTCTGGTTTGCCCATTTCAACTTTCAGAAATGCTTTCATAAATCACTTCTGGAAGCATAAAAATCCATGGAGCAACAGACGAGTTTTGAATAGAGGTAGTTAGTTAGCTTTTAATGTCTCACTGCCTGCAGACGTCGTGTCTTCTCTTTGTGCAGAGCTCTCATGGTCAATGGAGGAAAATGTGTTCCTGAAACACAGGAGAAAAGGGAGATAATCTAGTGAAACGGATTTTTCTTTTTGCAAATTTACCACTTTATCAGCTTGATGGGTTTATGGAACTGACAGATCCAGCTCCCTTTTCCTCCTGCTCAGATGACTGTAATATTGCCTTACTCTTACCGTTGGTGCCTAAGGCACTATTTACAGCTGGTTTTATGAACATTTAAAGTCAGTGTTTCTCAGGTATCCCAAGCTCAAGCAGATGAGCTTCCTCTATCAAAGTATAAGTGACTTCTACTCCAAATAGAGAGAGCAAAGGTAGTGTGCACAAATCTGTGCCTTTGAAATGACTTTCTCAGTAGCGGTTTCCATGCTGAATTCATTTCCTGACCCGAGGGAAACATGTATTCTGTTTCTTCTGAAATTCTTTTCAAGTATCAAATATAAAGGCAGGAACAATACAGGAAGGATAAGAACATAATAGAATATAACATGTTTAACAAAACCAAATAGAATTGTGTAGGGAAGCACCTCATATGACTATTTTGTTGCATCTGTATGATCTAATTTTATTACTTAAACAGGGTTTTGTTTGCTTTTGTTTTTGTTAAATATTTTCTTTCTAGAAAATTTTGTCAAGAGAATGTCCAAAACATGAACATGTTAAGTGTAGACCTTTACAAAAAGCCAATTCCCTAAGCATTGCTTAAATGTTTAATGATATGCATGTTCCCTATCCATCTAAACAGTATTTGGGGTATGTGAACTTTGAATATCTTGTCACTGGAGAAGGAATGAAGAGTGGATGTGAAGATAGCACTGGTTTTTGGAAAACAGCAGCTATGGAAAGGCCAAAGAAAAGAGGAAGGGAAAGTTTTGTAGAATTGAAAGCAAGGAATTGATTTTTGCAAAATGAAAGAAACCTGTCCTCTAATAGGCCTGAATTTTGGACCTCTGTGTAAAGAACTGTGTAAAGAAAGTTGTGCAACTAGTCTGTCATTGCATTCTGTTGAGAAGGACTTTTTTCCTTAGAGAGTTCATTGAGCAAGGCACTAAACACAGGGGGCTTGTTCCAGCAAAACACTTAAGTGTGTTGCATTCTAAGCTTGTGAGTAGCCTTGTATCATGTAACGTGTTGTGGGTTAAACTTTCACTAAAGTGCTTTGCTGGATGATTCCCAGAATGCTCAGCCCTGCATCTGGCTACACCTCTTCATCCTGACTTTTTCCTTGCAAAAAGTGACTAGTATAATCAAGAGGTAAAAGTGAAGATATCTGTGTTGCTGCAGGAAGGAGAAAAGGGATATTACAATGTAAATAGAGTAGAAAAGAAAGCAAAAATGTATTTGGTATTTAGAGACATAGTTTTGCATTGTCAGACTTACAGTTATATTTATTTGTTCCTTAAATGATTCCAGAATTTCTGCTTCATCAAGCTTGTCTGGTGGCATCTTTGCATGTTTGAGAGTCTTGTGCATGAAATAAAGAAGAGTATTCTCTGTTTGGGTTGTGTTGCTGTTCACATCTCTGTGTTCCCTCTTGGGAACCCAAAGCTGGGTGTGGTTACAGTTACTCTTATGGTTTGTATATCCCTTTTCTTTAGGTCCCATTTTTCTATTGTTTCTGAATTGCTGGCAGTCATTTCTTGGACCCTAAATTTGCCTGATAAAGATAACAGTGTTTAGGCGATACCATTTCCGAAAATCTGAATTGATACCAGTCAATGTTTGACTAAGAATCAAGAATGCAAAATAAGAACTTTGTTTTTTAGATAAATTAAAAAAAAAATAAAAATACATGGATTAAAAGAAAGCTAATGAATAAACCTCAAAACATCACAATGAATAGGACAACATTACTGAGTGATTGTATTATAATGTAGTTCTATATGGTCTGGTGCTTAGCTATACTATTTAACAGCTTGCATACATACTGAACAACTGCAGAAATGCTGAATTATGGAGAGAGCAGGTCAGTGATGCAGAAGAGTTAAGCACTGTTGCTAAACAGCATGACTGTCATCAAGTATGGAGCCCATTGTATAAAAAGAAAGATGTTATTCTTAAATATAGGATATGTTTTTCTAAGAAGAAGGGTTTTTTTTTTCAGAAAATAACTCATTTCCATGGTGGGTAATCTACTACTGACTTCTTAGACCAATTCTAGATGACAGAGCCATGACAATCCAGAAAGTGTACCCAGGACAATATGAAGCAGTAGGAAGTATATTACTTCTTCAGTTAGAAATTTTATTACTGTTACAGGATTCCTATGCCCATACTTCAAGCAGGACATTGAAAAGTTTTATTGAAGGCTCAAAGAGAATCGAGAATAACATTTTTGTGATCACTGTTGGTATACTAAAAAACTGCATTTGGAAAATCAGAAATAAAAATGAAGATAACAACAGTGTTGGTGAATGGTATAGCTATTGTTTCTCTTCATCAGTTGGCCTGTTCAGCTTTACATTCCATCATTGGTATAATAACATGAGGAACAGCTGCAAACTTTCACAGTAATAGGTGCAATTGAATCTGATGTGTCTAATTAATTTTTAGTCCAACAAATTAGTTTTGTTCTTCATTACTCTCCAATGGGAGGAAGACATTATATTTCATTATGTTTTTGTCTTCAGGAACAATGGAGCGTTACAGGTCGCACACTTCCCATGTCTATGTTGTAATTAGTTGAACTGACAGCATTGTTACCAAAACACCTGCAGTATATAAAATAGTACAGTGGTACCCTGGATGACATATTTATTACCTCTGCTTAAATATTAACTAAAGAAATACAAAATTAATGCCATTTGTTTCCCCAAACACCAACAATTGCATGAATTTTATCAAACATCAGTGGGTAACATACATCTGTATCCATTTATTTTTCAGTCATCAAACTCACAGGACATATGTTAGTTTGACATTTAAAAGAATTATTAGTTTTGCAGTTGTAATTGCTAGGCACTGAAGGGCAAGAGTAAACAGCCAGATGGAAAACTTTAGAAGTTAACTTGGAGACAGATTGCACCTTCCTCTAGAAGAGACGGATAAAGTCCACTGAAAGCTCTCTCTGGGCTCTCTGCAGTTTGCTCTCACACCCTGCATTCTCTAGAAGACATTAGAGAAGAAAATGAGATCTTCAGTCTTTTTGAAGGCTTTAGCTGGAAGCAGTTGTTCTTTTCGTGAGTGCTGGAGCATCTGCTCCCAAAGCTGGTGCCCCTGAAGCGCTTCCCTGTCTTCTCTTGTCCGAGGCAATACGGCTGCCTCTGAAGCAGTGCTGACATTACCTGTTTCCTCACTGTCCCACAGCTTTTACCTCTCCTCCAAAGGGCACAGAAATTAACTGAAAGTTAATGGCAATTGCAGCAGCATCAACTCCCATGCTGATTTCTACTAGAAAATCAATTGTGTGCCTGAAAGAGTGTACCATAGAGTGCTTCCCTCTATTAGTT
This sequence comes from Melopsittacus undulatus, assembly GCF_012275295.1. Classification (NCBI taxonomy): domain Eukaryota; kingdom Metazoa; phylum Chordata; class Aves; order Psittaciformes; family Psittaculidae; genus Melopsittacus; species Melopsittacus undulatus. The sequence goes on along the minus strand of NC_047528.1, from coordinate 109,004,744 downwards.
TTACTCTCAGTACTTCCTGTTTCAGCACTGGAGTGCACCTATGGACTAATTCCATGGGCAGAAAAAAATGGGAAAATCTGATAATGGAGCCACCACTGCCTCCCTTCTTTTCCTTGCACAGGTCCTCACTGAGTTTTATTCTCACTTACTGCATCAGGACCGGAAACCACCCGGCCTTTGGCAGCCACAAGTCATGATAGGGAAGTATGGGAAAGGACAGATAAAGCTGCCAGGACCTGATGTTAGCAATGCTTGCCAGCATGGCCAGTACAGACATGATACCAGTACTGGTGTACTGCCTTTTTATACATCAGCAGGTGTTGTTCTGTCAGCATCCTTCTGTGGGACGTATTTTGTTTGCAGAAAGCCTGTTTTGTTTCCTGCACAGAAGTACTGAAAGCCAGCCAAGCTCTAGCACAGTTTCAACAGTCTGTTTGCAAAAGCAGACGGTCATCATTACTAAATATTGACATGGTGCTGAAACAGAGAAAGCTTAATAAAATCACCGAGATCATTAACAGAGTGATAGCAATGTAATGCAGTGCATCCCCTTTCTTCCTGAGTAACTCTGTCCAGCTCTTGAACACAATTTAGAGCCTGAAGCTGTGTCTTGGCTGGTGCAGAGCCAGTCCCTGTGCCAGGGGTGCAGGCTGGGGCAAGGCAGGCACACTCAGCCCAACAGGCCCACTGGGAGGTTTCCTCAATCACAGCTTGACTGCTGTAAACTCTTGGGTCTCCTGCAAAGAGGTGTCTGTGGAAATAAATGGGAAGTGTCAGACTTCTCACATCTGCTTTAGCCAAAGGCCTTGTTTATTTGCTTTAGGCTGAAGCCAGTGTGCTGACAGAGGAGCTGTTCTGTTGAAAGAAGGAAATGGTAAATTTACCCATTCCTGAATTATAGAAGAGGAATATGAACATTTTTATGGCAAAGCGTAATGCTACAATACTTTAATTTTGGGAATGACCATTTTGGTGTTGTATTGCCATACTCTACCATCTTTACTTTTGTGCTATAGACTCTCAGAATTGAGAACCATAGTATTTTTGTCTCAGTAGAGTGGCTACTCTTGCAGTTCTTCAACATGCATATGGGCATCTGATAACACTACAGCATATTTCAAGGACTGATCTATCTACAAATGGCATCCTAGGGTGCATTAGAAAGGGTGTGGTTAGTAGGGCAAGAGAGGTTCTCCTCCCCCTCTACTCTGCCTTGGTGAGGTCACATCTGGAATATTGCGTCCAGTTCTGGGCCCCTCAGTTCAAGAAGGACAGGGAATTGCTTGAAAGAGTCCAGCGCAGAGCCACAAAGATGATGAAGGGAGTGGAACACCTCCCTTATGAGGAGAGGCTGAGGGAGCTGGGTCTCTTCAGCTTGGAGAAGAGGAGACTGAGGGGTGACCTCATCAGTGTTTACAAATATGTAAAGGGTGGGTGTCAGGATGATGGAGCTAGGCTTTTTTCAGTGATATCCAGTGATAGGACAAGGGGCAATGGGTGTAAACTGGAGCATAGGAGGTTCCACGTTAACATCAGGAAGAACTTCTTTACTGTAAGAGTGACAGAGCACTGGAACAGGTTGCCCAGGGGGGTTGTGAAGTCTCCTATGTTGGAGATATTCAAGGCCCACCTGGACAAGTTCCTGTGTGATGTACTCTAGGTTACCCTGCTCTTGCAGGGGGGCTGGACTAGATGATCTTTTGAGGTCCCTTCCAACCCTTGGGATTCTGTGATTCTGTGAAATGAGGGGTAATTCTTTCATCCATTTCAAAACTGCATATGTGGGCAGCTTAGATCAAATGTACATACAATCATTAGTCATACCTTTTGCAGAAAAATATTTTCCTTATTTCCTAATTTTAAACCTAACCATTTTTCGACAGGGGAAGGTTTGCAGTAGAAAAGCACTGGCTCTAGAGCTAGATGCTTTAGCATTTCTTGAATTTCCAGTCACATTTTTAGGAGCATTTGTTTTCAAGCCAGACACTGAGTTTTTCCTCTTAGCAAAGTACCCTTTTAGACAAAAAGGGGAGAAAAACCAGTGGGAGTGTCTACTGAAATGTACAGCTTTATAATGTAATATACATAGTTTAAAATCCTATATAGTCACTTTAATTGGTATTCTGCATCATAATTGTTTCTTACAGCTTGATGTTTAGAATTTTTCATGCATAGTTTAGGTGAAAAAAATAGCATGTGGTGCTGTGATTGTTTAGAGCTTACAGTTAAGTACATGATTTTCTTCTTTGTGTCAATGCCGGTGCACTTAAGATTTGTATGGATTGTTTTCCACGTGAAATAATTGCCGCAAAAAGCATCTTTCCCCAGCTGAATATATATATGTTGTTATTTCTTTTTAATTTATGAACTTCAGCATGCTGCAAAACCAAATGAGTTAAGTAAGAACTTATGCCATTCGGACGACAATGAGCAAAGGAACTGTCTTGGTGTTGCAGCATATTTTGTATTTGGATTTCTCATTTTGAAATAGCTAGTCATTGATTGCTTGATTTATTTCTTGATTTGTTCCCCCTGATCCATTTTCTCATCATTGTATTCTGTCTATAATTATGTAAATACAAACCAACAAGCATGTAATTGTTAAAAAATCCACTCTGGACTGTCATCTGTTAGATTATTTGGGAGAGTCCTGTAGAGCTATGTTTTCAAATATATGCATGCAAAATCACTGTGGATTATGGGTTTACTTTCTAGAAACACTAGTTTTCCAGGTGCACATTGATACTCATGAAAGATCTCCTACTATGGATAATTCTTTTGAGGCACATTACTATTGGGGTTTTGAGTTTATTTTCATTTGCAGTACTTGCTCCCTGTTTGTATTGCAGAATCCCTAATAACAACTTTCTGTTGAATTTCTTTTGTGAAGGAGGTCGTAACGAAGTTGTCATCACTGAAAATAACAACAGCATAACTGAACAAATCACTGATGTTGTCAAACAGCCTGCCTTTATAGCTGGCATCGGTGGTGCCTGTTGGGTAATTCTGATGGGTTTCAGCATCTGGCTGTACTGGCGCAGAAAGAAGAGGAAGGGGCTCAGCAATTATGCTGGTAAGAACGGTAACTATTTATTACCATCTCATCAGGTTCTATTAAACAGGTGCTGTTAAATCCACTTTAAAAAACATGTTGAACTTACTTAAAGGTGGCCTGGGTGAATTTTGTATGCTTGTTTTAAATGTATGCTGTGAAAATGCTGGTGTATGAGAAGCTTTAAATGCATTGCTCAGTACAACATTTCATCATTATCATAAGACAGTCTTTATTTTTACATCTCCAGCACATCTAGCATAAGAAAGTTCAGAGAGGATGGACTATTCCTCTTGCTTCCTGCTCAGAAGGCACTCTGTTTGCAGTCTGGCTCCATTTATGTGCTCAAATGTGAATTAGACTAGACCCTTGGAAGGAAGGTTAGAAACAGTATTTGGTCGTCTTCTTCATTCCCATGCATTTCCATGTCTTTGAAGCCATGTGCATGGGAAAAGAATGGAGATACTAAATTAGTGACTCCACAGCTATACCTAGAGGAGAAGAGAATGGTGAATTAGAGAAGTGTGGTCAAAATTTACCTATGGCATAAGCCTTAAAAAGCGTTGTCTTGGAGGCAGAACACCTTGGAATGCCCTCACAATGTGATCCCTCTTGGATGAAATGTGTTGTTCCAGCTACAAATCAGTTTTCGATAAACACATTTAGAAAAATAAATACATTTGCCAATTGAAAATGTTTTCTTCTTTCACAGCCTGTTTGTTTTGTGTATTACTCTGTGTTTCTGGATTTTCATAGATTTTTTTAGGAAGTCAGGTATATTACCATAAAATTGGTAACTCTGAACCCTAATTTAACACCACAAAGCTGTTCTTCAGATGTCGGGGTAGGTTCTCTTGTAGTGCTTATTGACATTTAAAAAGAGAAAATTCCTTTTCGAGCAAGATTTGCACAGTTGACAGACAGTATTTAATGTTGACATGTATCACACTAAAGTTATACTAGTACTATTCTCTTTTCAAGTTATCACATGCAAACCCAAGGACTCAGGTTCCTTAAGTGGATGAGCATCTCTAACAACTTGCCAAAACTCCAACATTCATTCCCTGCTCTCAGCCCTCAGCTTTAATCATCATCAGACTCACCAATGTCCAGACTGGGCTCACTAAACCAAAAGGAAACTCTTCTATGTTGTTTTTCAATCCTTTCCGATGAATTAATTTTCCATTGGCTTACTGAAACAAGGCAACCCAAGAAGAAATCAGATGAACAGTGGAAGCAGAGGGAGGAGAGACCCTTTCAGTGGCTCTTGGGCTGACTTGGTTTTTGTGGAACCTCATCTTGCATCACCATGTATCTTTCATAGGTTATGCTTTTTGCTGAGGTGTTTTCCAATTTCCTTTAACAGCAATGACTTTTACTGACTGAGAGGTGAGGTGGTGTAGCTGAGAAACTAATACATATCACACACACCTACCCATCTGTTTCTATGAAATACCAGTCTAGATCCCAAGATATTTCATATTAGAAGATAGCTGTACTGTTACTGCCCTTAGGGAACAATCCTATGGATAAACTTTGGACACAAACTAAGACTACTCTTTTTTTAAAAGCAGAATTATTAGCCCTGTGTGTGAGTTGGCATGCTGGGGGTGGGAAGGGAGAGAGATTGAGAGCAAAGTCTTGTATACTTTAAAATGTATAGCTGTAAATAATTATAATAGTCATAAACAGTGTGTGTCCCGCAAGTCATTCCTTCTCATAATGTTTGCTGCATCTAATTGTGGTGTGAACATTGCATCATGCCATGGAATTCCCATTGTCAGAATTATGAAATAGTGTATGCTTTCAGCAAGGGAAGTTGATAACAGATCATGCTTCAAACTTCATCCTCATGCTCACAATTTGGAGAACAGCATGTCCACACATGAAATCTTCAAATATGACTGTCAAAATTCACTGCTCATCTTTCTAACCATCATTTCTCATTGGCTGCTGGCTGGTTAGTGCTTTAAGCTCAACTGTTGTGCCTTGCTTATGATATTCAATCACAGCTGAGTAAATTCCAGAGGAAATTCGTGCCCTGCAATTAGTGCTTGTTATCAGGGTATGTAACTCACAATGTGTTTGCTTTCTTGTTTTGCAGTTCAGTCCTTCACCTTCACCCCTGCAGGTACTGTCCATTAGTCTGTCTCTTGCCTCACCAACACATCATTGCAAACATTAGCTATCTTAAGTGCTTACAAACATATGAGAGATGCAGAATTAGAACCAAATACAAGGAGAAATACTTATGCTGTCTATCTGTGATAAAAATGGTGCGTTCCTTCTCCTAGTGATTCCAGGGTACCATCAAATCTATCACCATTAATACCAGTCATTCTAATTCTGCATGCTTCTTATTCATCTAAGTCCTCAAAATTATGCAGTTTTGAAAGTAATTTGCAGGACAGGATGCTTGAATTGACTTAATATAAACAAGCATTAATTGTATATAACTGAATTTTTATTTTAAAGCTCAAAAAAATAATCCCAAACATTTTTAAGATCAAACTGGAGAAATGAAACTTTGTCTCCAATTCAGCTGTTAGTTGTGCATAAGTCAGCCTCTACTGTGAGGTGTTAAAATCTTCAAGCAATCTAGTGAATAACCTATACATGCCTTGCTTTTGCAGTGTTTCTGAAATGAAAGCGTTTGTTTTTCTGCCTATCCAATTCAAAGCTGATATCCTAGTTTTCATATCTTCAATGAATATGGCAATACAGTAGACCATTATCATAAGCGTGATTAAAGATGGGTGAAGAATAAACAAAGTGTGGCTGAAACAGCAGGTTGCAAACATCTCAGTCAACATACGGAGAGTCAAGAAAAATAGAGCATACAATCAATAGCACTAATTCATGCAAATAATTAGCTTCTCTCATACATAAGCTCAAGATTCAAAACTCAAAAATAATTACACTCCCTGGTATGGTATAAAAGCTGATAAATCTCAGCATTTCCCAGTAGAAGTCTGTAAAGTCTTTTGCATGTAGCTTGGCCCCTCGGTGGCACTTACCAAAGCTGTTTCTTCTTCTGTCCCCTCTGCTATCCTGTCATCTATGTGATAGAGGCTAGTCTTGCTACTGCTCTGCTGAAAAGGCCTTCATGCTTGGTTAGCTGCTTTCTCACTCTTGCTTGTATCTTCAGCCACAGCCTGAGTGTTTAGCTTAGTAGGAGAGAGCACGACTACTAAGGCAGATAAATAAAGGTGGTGGTGTCTGCTCCAGGGCTGTGTGACATTGTGAGGGAGAAGTGTCCTCATGGAGAAGCTCCGGGGTCTCAGGAATTGCTCCTCTGGCTTCCAGGCAGGTTTGTTCAACTTAGTCTAAGCTGTGGCACAGAACATGCTACCCTAAATGCTTTACTTGCTTTTCTTTGAGACACAACATGGGATTTTTCCAAAATGAAATAATGCATCTTTGCATTTGGTTCCTTTGAACATGCCAAGGTCAGCTGTCTGTAACTGTGGTGAAGTTTTTCCACTGTCTTGATAACGTATATTGGCATGACATGGGATTGTGCTGGAGCCACAATGACTGTGCATGATTCAGTGTACTTCATCCACATGTACTGGGCAACTAAGATATGTCAGAGGCACTGCCAAGATTTGCTTTAGAGAATTATAACAGCACATAGCTCTGTTTCCTGGCCTGTAAACATTTTTGGAGGTACTGAGAACCTGAGTCATCCAGGAGTCAAGTCCAGAAAAATATCATTAATCTAATAAGCCAGTTGTTCTTATGAAAGAACAAAGTCCATATTTTTTATCTTTATATACAGAGCTCCCTAAGAAATATTGCTAGTTCTCTAGTATTTGAAGAATTTGTCATTGGTAATATCATTTAGACCAATATATCTATGCTTGTGGAGGTTTGACAACACTCACAACTTTATGTTGTTCCCTGTGAAGTTATGATTCATAAACAGTTCAGTTTCAGATCTAAATATTTATAGGCAGTTGTATGTAGCTTTCAGAATCTCATCAGAGGCAGCTGTCAGTAAAGTTTTGCTAAATATGAATTTTCCTAATATACTCAAGTTTTAGAAGGTGCACAATTTTTGTTCAGACATCTGTTTCCTTCAGAAAGTTGCAGAATGTGCAGATTTGACAGTGTAATAAAGAGAATCAAATGTGTTAGTATAACATTCATACACTTTCTATTTCAGACACAAAAGAAAAACTTGTATGTTTCAGTTATTTCTGTTATAATTGGCTTTTTTTTCTTCAGTTGTATTTGCATATATGTAGAACTTAAAGCACTAGAAATAGTTTTAAAGTCTGGATTTTACTTGCAAAAAAATGTTCTTTTGGGTCATTTTCAGGTTATAGGTGATTTACTAGGACTGTTTTATTATTTCTGTTCTGTTATTAGGCTCCTAAAAGATGTAAGTTCTGCTGTGTTACTAAAGTACTATAACACTGTGTAGGAGAAGAGCAAACAGCAAATATCACAATGGGTAAAGACTTATGTCAGAGAAGAATGAATTTAAATTCATTAAGCTTTCTGTCTTTGTGAACATTTTCATAAACACTGATCAATTGCTCAGATGGTCACAAATAAAGTGACATTGAAAACTGTAGCTTCTTACTTATTTTCAGTAGTTACTGAGCCACAATTCTGTATGACACTTCCTCCACTTCCCTTTCCCCCTTCATGACTCATCAAGCACTGATGGCAATACCAGTACTACAAAGCACATGATTTTTGGCAACGTTTGTTAGATTACTGCTGGTGAGTAGTAGTGTCATCTGCAGCTCTACAAGGAGCATGTATTTTCAGGGCCGTGACGTATTACCGTAAGAACTTCTTTACTGTAAGAGTGACAGAGCACTGGAACAGGTTGCCCAGGGAGGTTGTGGAGTCTCCTACGTTGGAGATATTCAAGGCCCGCCTGGACAAGTTCCTGTGTGATGTACTGTAGGTTACCCTGCTCTTGCAGGGGGGTTGGACTAGATGATCTTTTGAGGTCCCTTCCAACCCTTGGGATTCTCTGATTCTGTGATCATCAAACCCAAATCTGGCACAGAGACATTGAATACAGTTGTTACCCATTTTCAGCTGTCTGAAAAGTGATATCTGACCAATTATTAGATTAATTATTTTGTTCCTGTAGTACAGTGATGGAACAGAATTTGTTTATTTTGTACTGGAAGTTGCAATTGCCTTCTCAAAGTTTGGTATAAGGACTTATACAACAGAGACATGGAATCCACCTGTAGAAATAAGAGCAGTTTCATTTATCAGCTTATCTTTCCTGCACTCTCAAACTCATTGTTGTGCCAGTACCCACTCCCTTGAATCCCCAGGTGTGTTTAGACCATCAGTCATGCAAGGAAAGTAAACACGTATTTTCACTTTTGAGTAGGCAAGCTTATGTAGTGACTAGTGCTCCTTGGGATTAAAGATTTCATGAAACTGAGTAAACAAAACCAAATTAAAATAGAGAGTTATGGAATGCTACACATTTTATGCGCAGCTCCTGAAACCGTTAAAGAAGGATAAATTGTTTGACAGAATCATCCAAAACTAGACAGAAGATTTGATGGAATTTTTATATGCTGATTATCTGTTCTGAGCTAATGCTTATTAAAAGAGGATTAATCTACATTCATATTTGAGGAACAGCTTATCAGAAAAAGGAATGAGACTTGCCTGGCAACATTAAAGTTTTCATTTGCAGTAGGAAAATGTGGCCTACTAGAGATAGGCATACAGAAAGCTTTCTAAAGCTTTCGAAAGCTTTCTTGCCTCAGAATGTCAACTTACTATACATTTGTATTTTTCCAATTCTAGCAGGCATGAAGATTAAGTTTAACCTTGTCAGATAATATTAGTAAATGGCTCGGGTACCTCCTTATATATTTCATAAAAAGCATGTGGAAAGCTCCTTAACGTATGCTGTTCTTCGCACAAATATATACAATATAATTTCCTTAAATATTTATGCATTTAAAATGCACTTTGGATTATATTTCTGCATTTTTACAGTCCTTGAAGTATAAGCTGGTGGGGATTCCTTCAAAATCTCTCTATGCAGAGGTTATTTTTTCATCTTCGTTTGAAAACCAATCTCATCCCTGCAGGTCTTCAGCCTTTCTAAGAACATATATCAGATGCAGAGACTGCTGAAAGAGCTTTTTTGCTTCCTCGGTGATAAAAAGCAAGGGAGATGGGTGGGTCAGGGATAGGGACATCCTTCCCTCCCTCCTCTTGCATTGCCCCTTGAAATTGCTCTGCTTCTTTTTGAAGTGGAGACAGGATGAATAAAGCCAGCTGTCTGTGTGTTTTATTTTTACAGTGACATCTACAAGCCTGCATTGCATTAAGTGTGCTCCTATTCAGGCATTTAGACTTGTTTTGTAATTGCAGAAATCAAACTGCAGGCAAAAACCCTGACAAAACGTACGGCAGGAATGATAAACATAGTGCTTTTGTTGGCAGCCTGACCATATCTTCTGTTGTTAGCTGTCTTTCCTTTCACAATATTGATTCTAAAAGAAAGGCATCTTCTCTATCCTGGCTTAGGTAGCCCATTTATGTATGGCATCAGGAATATGACTTTTCTTTCTTTACCATCCTGATACGTCCACATTTCAAGAGGAATTTTCCTAGTTTAGTTGATATCCTGGAGCCTTTTCCACCAAGAATAGTAACTAAAATACTTTTTTGTTTATTTTCTAATGAAGATTATAACCATCTGTACACTGGTACACAGGGTGGAGGGTAAGCAAAAGAATGTGTATTCCTTCCCAGTTCCATACACATCATTTAAGCCAAGCACAGTCTTTGCAGGAAAAACAGTGTCACTCCAAGACAAGTTCTTTTTTTAATAAACTAAATTGAACTTTTCTTCTAAAAACAGTGTTTATGTTGGAAGGGTGTAAGATGATTTTATGTAGGAAAAAGCCAGGAAACATTTACTACAAGCAGTATACACAGAAGTAAATGGTGTGATACCTGTCTCTTCTCAACATACTCATATGCCACAGCCAATCTGCAGCAATTACAGCTCCAGCGAAGAGATTCCAATGTCATGTCTTCTTGATGTGTTTCTCACAGCATACCTTGGAGTTTTTTCCATACCTCACTACACAGAAAGTAAAATGTGCCTGACAAACACCGCTGCAATCTCATACTAGCTCTGCCATTTCAGCTTTATTTATAAAGGTACACAAGGGATATCAATATTTCGAAGGCCACAAGTATTGATATTTTTTCTCCCCAGGATATTAAATTCTCACACACCTGTATGTGCTATACAAGCAGTGACAGTATTATTTCAATAGTGTTTCTGGTAGATGATAGCTTAAACAACAGCATTAATCCCAAGAAGTTTTCAGAAAATATGTTTTACTAGAACTCCCTTAAATCTGTAAACTTCATTTATAAGGGTTGTTAGAGAATGCACCGTTATTGCTCACTTTCCTTATTTCTTGTCACTTTGACAAATGCAGAAAGCTGGAGAAATGGAGTGTTAAATTTGAAGAGGAGGAGGAGAAAGGAAACATTATCTAATGTGCTTTGGCCAACACACTTTTAAACATAGTCTGGCAGTACCCACCTCTTAGCATATTCACATGTGATATCCACAGCACCTCAGATTATTCATTTTTAAGCAATGAGAGGTACAGTCATTTGACAGCGTATTAGAAACAATGTGAGTGAAAGTAGCATCAGCTCTAAAATTAATTAGCTGCAATGTTTTGCCATGTCTTGTTTTTTAAAGCAGACTTTTATTTAGTACTTCCCATACTTTGCATTTTGATTTTCTTTTCATTAATTGGTTTGATTACATCCTTTCAAAATTCAGCTATTAACCATTTTGATGTGACATATGACTGCAGTGATTTTCTGATATTGATATTAGTCTGTTCTTCGGTGAAGGGTAATTAATCACCCTACCCAAGCGCTCTTCCAGCAGTGCTTCCACTGGGGCCAGTGTTGTCCCCTTTGCTGAATGTGAAATTATCCTAGGAGTTAATAAAGTGACAAGGATTCTATAGGGTATCAGAAGTATTATCCCAGTGGATTTCTGTCATTGTTAATTTTTTTAATGATCACAGTATTTCTATTGGCTGTAGTAATTTTGTCTGATTAGAATGGTGTATAAGGCAAAGCCTAATCTTGAATCAATCTACTTTGGACTCATATTTGGAAAATCTTGCAAATACTCTGGGAGCTATAATTTAATGATTGGAATGTCTGTGTTACAAAGGCAAATAGTATTTCCTAACTGAAGCCAATCTGAAATTAAACTGGCCACAGACTTTTCCATTCCTCTCTGAAATTCAAACCCTCAGCTTGTCAGTGGCCTGTAAGGCTGCAGGGGTCCAGGACACTGATATAATTTAATAGTCTGCCTTATCTGTGCCTGACAATAAATAATGGGATATTGCCACTGAGAATGAGAGTAGTCTGTTGGCCTTGATTCAAAATGTTTGCCAGTGCTTCAAAAAGGAGCATCAAATGTTGTCAATTAGCATCTCACCAGTAATGTGGGTTTACCTATATTGCCCTGAAATGTAATCCTGTTAATAAGAAAGATAAGGGATAGGCTGTTGTTTTTCAAACACCCATGAATGGAGCCATAAAAGTAATTGTCTCACTCTGAATATGTCCTTGGCATCCTCCATGGCAAGACTGGAAACACATTTTTTTTTTCCAGTGATATTGGCATATATGCATTTATGTGTGGGTGCTGGTTCTTATACTATACTTCTAATGGAAACAGTGCAGCTCCATGCTTTTTTTCACCCCTTCAGCTCTAATAGAGCTGCCACCTCTTTGTATTTGTCCTGGGAAATGGCATATTTGTGTGGTGACATTATATTACTGCATTACGACACGATATTAACTCACTGGTGCAATGTCATTATGTACTGAAGAAAAGCATGCCAAGAAAACAATTTCATCACATGGCTCAATCTTGCAAAGCAAAGTCATATGAAGGGGCCTGTGGTAAATTCAGGCCTTTTGCCCAGGCATCAGCTTTGCCTTGCAAGCTACAGAGCAAATTGATGTTAATCAATAACGTGCAGTGAAATCCAAACCAAATTGTAATCCTCATGTGTTTGATGCTTTTCTTACCATTTCTGTACTATGTTATGTGATGATGCCAAGAGGCCTCCAATCTTGGACACTGAGCAGTTTGAATTGTTACTTTTAATTATTACTAATTAATTTTCCCTGTCTTATATGTGTGTGCGTGTGTGTATGTATGTTCGTTTGTTTCGTTTTTCCAACCAAAACACAGTCACTTTCCAAAGAGGAGATGGAGGACTAATGAGCAATGGAAGGTACGTTTCTTTGTATAAAGGTCTTTCCATTGTGTTAATTGTTAAAATTAGGGATCTGAAAAATGTTATAGGTGATGCACTTGGGTCATAACCGATCATTGGGAAAACTGACAACACTAGGAGGAGTTCAATAGCTTAACACAAGGTTTAATGACCTATCTGCTGTGCACTTTGGAGGATTCAAGCCCAGATGTTTCATATCTCCCAGATGCCCTGGAAGAAATGAGTAGTAAATATCACAAGGAATGTGTTCATTTGTTACTGGGATGTTTATTGCATTAATTAGACATTAGCAAATGAAGTTGCTGTTGTTTAAGACTCCTTATTGGCTCCCCTTAAATTGCTGTGAGTGAACAATTACACTTAATCGATCACAAAATAAATGATTCATGGATGATGAATAGGCTGTAGATTGATAGGACTGGATTCTACAACTTTGGCTACTCAACTGAAATTGATAAAAGTTGATAACAGGCCCATATATCCTCATCTGTTTTCCCTTTGCCAATATGGAGATTGTAATTAGGCCCTGGTAATAACTTCCAATCTCCTGTTTAATCAATATTTTAGCAAAAAGAGATTAGGCCTAATGAGAGCGAGTAGATGTGGCAAGAAGGCGGCTGGGTCTTCTTATTGCCGTTGTCATAGAAACCGATGTTTCTCTTAGGGATTGTACCAGGCAGGGGTCTATAACGTACAATGATCAGAGATGTTGCTCCAACTTCATGAGTGCATTAATAACCTGGAAACGCTGCAAAAGTGTAGACAGGGTTTTCTTTTCATTTAGGGGAAGGGGACGTCTGTAGGAAATTACTGTTTTCCCTGTTAAATACAAATGCAAACAATCCACCTGCCTTGCTAAATTTCTGGCTGTTTATCCTAGAGTGAGCAAGACATGGTGCTTTATGGCCCAAGTGTACCTTCTCTTTCAACAGACTCCCTGTTTAATACTGCTCTCAAAGCTGGGAATTACAGGGATATAAAAGCCATGCAGTAGTGGCACTTAAAGAGAGCTGTGGATTTTCTATTTATCCTGCTCAAACCTGTTTGCCTCTAAACTGTCCAAGAGTGCTCAAAGAAAGACTTACCAGCCTGCGGATGACAGCCATACATTTGGGATGCAAGGGGAAGAAGAAATAGTAGCCCAAAGTCCTGGAAATGGCTGATACGGAGCAATCAGTTTGAGTGATGGCTCCCTTGAGGCGATAATTTATCCTGCAGCCCTGGTGTAGGATCCCATGATGGTGCTGCCTAACCCCTGTTTCACACAGACAACGGAGTTCATTTGGATTCTGGCAGAATCACAACAGATGCCTAGTCCCACTTCTACTGACAAAGTTGATTTGTATATAACCTTAATTAACTGCTCAAGGTCTTTAAATCATCAAAGGCTACACAATTTTAATTTGAAAGGGATGGAAGTCTCCTAAACTGTCTTTTACCTACAGTGTTAGGAGAACAGTGATACAGTCTCTTCAGTCACTGGTTGTCTCACAGATACTTTGATTTTTTTAAGTGTGTCTATATATATTTGTATGTATATCTTTTTTTTTCTATTCTGCTTCAGTCGACCAGGTCTGTTGAATGCAAGTGACCCCAGTTATCCTTGGCTTGCAGACTCTTGGCCTGCCACAAGTCTGCCGGTAAACAACAGCACTAGTGGACCCAATGATCTTGGCAATTTCGGTCGTGGAGGTAGGTTTCCTTTAATTAATTCACGGTATAGTGCACAATAGAATCATAGACTGATTTGGCTTGGAAGGGACCTTAAAGAGCATCTAGTTCCAACCCCACTGCCACGGGCAGGGCCACCATCCACTGGACCAGATTGCTCCAAGCCCCATCCAACCCTTGAACACTTCCAGGGATGGGAAAGCCACAGCTTCTCAGGGCAACATGTTCCAATGTCTCACTACCCTCACAGTGAAGAATTTCTTCCTAATATCTAATAAAAATCTATTGTCTTTCAGCTTAAAGCCACTCCCCCTTGTCCTATCACTACAGGCCCTTGTAAAAAGTCCCTTTCCAGGTTTCTTGCAGGCCTCCTTAAGGTATTGGAAGGTTACTGTAAGGTCTTCCTGGAGCCTTCTCTTCTCCTTCTGTTAATTAATACCTATGATAAACACTGTGTAATATTTACATCATTATAGTTATTTCTATGTTTGACTCACAATTTGATTTAAAATTGAGTTTAGAAAGCTTTGTTTCTTTCTACTTCTTTAAAATGTAGGTCTAATTTGTAATCTACCCCACAGTGGTGAGACAGGGTCTGCTTATTATCTCAAGAGAAATGTATTTTTTGCTCAGACTCATTACCTCTTATGTGAAGATGAGCAATCTGCATGCAGGGCAATGTAGTCAGGGATAGAGGATGGCTGTAACAGCAGAGAACTCCTCAGGGGATGCAGGAAGGATGCTTCTTCAGGAGGACAGAAGAACATTGTTGCTGTCAGCTTACCCATCCTCCTCCTGGTGAGGGACTGCTCTCAATCTCAATCATAAGCCATGAAGAAGGTTTCAAAAATCTTCAGAAACTTTCCTTCTTATTGGAGGAAAAATACACAAAGAGGGGAACCATTTAGATTTTTTAGGGTTTTATTTCCATTTTGAAATGAGAGAAGCCTGTTGGGGAGATGAGGTAATGATTAAGGTGATGAATCTTTAGAGGGGTTATTTTCTTTCAAGCATTTTACTTAGATGGGAATTTCAAGATGTGTGGTTGGGATTTCTAAAAGTGATAGTAATCTTCACATCTCTCCTACTTCCTTGGTTTCTGTGATGTTGTAACACCGTTAGCTCTCCATAGTGGTATTCACAACAAGAGTTCCTAATGTAAATGAGTATAGAAATATTTCTAAGCCATAAATAAGTAAACAAAAGTCAGGACAACTTTATATATCAAAAATACATTAAAATGCAAAAAATCTATAAAACCGTCAAGCTGATAAATGTGAAAAGAATTCACGTTTGAACTGTACCAGAATCTGCTTCTGAAAACCATCTCTCACATTGGTTATATGTTCCCATACAAAACTTCTTGCCTGTGGTTTGAGTACTGTGACTTCAAATTATAACAAAACACTCTAGATTTATTTTCCATATAAAAATGTTGTAAAGCTTGTCTTACAAAAATATTTTAAAGTAAGCAAAACTTTATATAATACTGAGAAGGCAACTGAATTTCTACCTTCTTTCTTGTGAATATCTTGAAAATAAAACCCTTCAGTACTTTTCCATCTTTTCTTAAGCTCACATAATACAGAAAAATTACCATTTTTCTTTTAGCATTTGGCTTTATACAACTGAAATTAGAAGCATGTCTTAAGGGTTTTGGCTTCAATGTGGATGAGGCATAGATCCAAATTTGTCCAAGTGATGCAACAGTTATATCTTGAAATTCAGCAGCTTAATTCCACCCGTCATCTTTACAGTTAAGCTCATACTTTTATTCTGGCTGGTTTGGGACCACTTTTCCATATCTGTTTCAGCAGCTGAGTTTGGACTCTTCTTCATTAAAGATGCATCACAAGTCAGACATCTCTTAACATGAATTAACTGCGTAGATAGGACTTGGACCTTTACTTGTTAAAGGGTTTGTGAAAATATAAAAAGTCTCTAAGAATTCTGAAAACAGTAAGGTGGCAATCAGTCACTCTTGAAACTCAGAAACTGAGGCAGGCAGATCTAACATTGCCTTTAAGAATGAAATAAGTTGTGTCCTAGATAGGCATTTGAGAGCAAGGCTATGAGTAGGACGCACAGGTTGGGTTTGGAGTTGCACAAGGCCACACAGAATGGTACTACATCTCAGGAGGGAGGAAGAAAGACTTTTCCTCAGGAAGTCCTTCAGCACTATTTCATTTATTTCGAGAGTTACAAAGCAAGGTGGATTTTGGAGTTTTTGGGAAAGCGTCCAGTGGGAAATGTTTCTTCATCTTTGGTCTGAAATGTTCAGTGTGGGTTATTTTGCTATGATGACTTGGTGGGAAAATCACACTTGATTTTTTACTAGGTGATTATGGCTCTTTGTAAAATAGCACTTTAATAGTTCTTTGAGTGCTTAGTGTGTACATTTCCTTGCGGTTAAAAAAGTAATCTGTGGTTGCACTAGAAATTCCCAGAATGTCTGGAGAACCTCATCTTATTCGTAGGAATGACTGAAAGTTCTTGGCTGGTGGGAAGCTATGCAACTTTCCTTTCAAGTGTTTGTAAATGTATAGTTCTCCATTTTAAAATGACTGTATAGGGATGATACCTCTTCAGTTGCCTGAAACTTATAAGGATAGATGTATGTCTTGAGAGATGAGACATTTTGCTAGTTTTCACTTGTGAGTCTGCAAAGCCAACACGGACATCTTGAGCTGGACTTCCTTCATTTTATACATCAAACAGAATTTATTTACTAAACTTCAATCCACTATACTTTGATGAAACCAGTTGTGGAAAGGAAAACTCTTCATATTGTAAATGAAATGGCAGAAAGACAGGACTGCACATGTTGTATTTGCACATAGATGCTATTATGATTGTGTGCTGGCCCTAGAAAGCACAGTGGGTGAGTGTAGATAGATAGTAGCAACCTGATTTTGAAATATTGCCTGTAGTTTGCATTCATGGTAATTTTTTTTTTTTACTTACATTTTATCTGCAGATAAAAGTTAATACAATTAAGGCATTTTAAATATTTGATTGTGCCCATTTCCCTGTTGTTGTTGTCTGCAAAACCAGATCATAATGATAGACCCAAATTTAATATCTGTTCCTGCACTCTCTCTACTGAGCACTTGTTATTGCCATATTTATTGTTAATAATATGTTGTTGCCCTGAGACTGCAGATGTTATTAGGATCCATATTAAAATGTTTGTTATTGCACATCTGAATGCAGTAGAAAATAGTTCCATGGTCTAAATGTTCATCCCAGGGAAAAACAAAACAACCCAAATCTCCCAAAAAACAGTGTGAGGGAGGCCATATCATATCTCATTGCTGGAAAAGTCTTGAAACAGTGAGAGAAAAACTGTATTTCGTAAGGTACAAACCCCATATCTGAGTCTGGAACTGAACCTAAACTCTTGTCTAGATTCAAGAATCATCTTTTTCTCTCTGGAACTTAAGGTATATAAAATGTCTGTGATGCCTAGAATTGCATCTGGGAATCCTCACTATAGAAGTACACATTATCTCAAGTGTGGTCTAATGGCTGGAATCTGTATCTGCCATTCAGCTGTCAATAGCAAGTGGCATATAAATGATGCATTTTTTTAACAAGTAAAGTCCAAAATGGATTTAACTTTTCAGAGTTCAAATAAGTTGTAAAAAAGTTCCATTTGATATATTGACCTCTGAGACAGCAAGAAAAGGGTTATCTGCTGAGCTGTGGTTCTTCTTGGGGCATCATGTCAGTCATCATTAAATTCTTCACACTTCACTAGTCTCAGCTTCTAAATCTAGTATTCCACCAGCAAAGGTCACTACAATGTTTAGTAAGGAGAGAGATTGCCAGTCTAACTGATTAAAGGTATAAATTGCAGTGTGTGATAGGATTCAAAAGATGTGAAAAGTCAACAGATATTTAGTTAAATATGCTGTACTGTTTTCCAGGTAAACGTACTGGAGTACTTGAGCAAGTTGTTCTCCATTATCAACACTGCGTTGCCATTTTAAGAGACTAATCACTTAAATCCCTCAAAAAAACCTAGATTTTCTTAAATGTAATGGGAGCAACTTGCCTTTGTCAGGGTTTTCTTTTGTTGAAAAGGAGAAACATACTAGCTAATGTCACAAACAAAATTAGATAAGCTGATGCATAAAACTTCAAGGAAGTCAAGGTGATGGCCTTAGAAAATTACTTTGAGAGCTTTGGTATTCATTTAACAGTTCTACTATGTATTTGCTAGGAAAGTTTTCTCTGTGGTTTGTAGATTCACTCCTTTCATCATTTCCCTGAAGCCCAGACAGTTTCATTGCTTCTGACATAGAGTGAACAATTGAAAACATTCTTCAGGAGAGAAATATTCCAAACTTCCCTTTCACAGTTGAAGGTATGGGAAAAAAAGAAAAGAAAGATGGTTTTAGGCAGCGAGACGTGAAGGACAAGTGGTAGGCCTGTCACAGATGCTGATAGTATGGTGATGGTTGTACATCATCTTCCCTTCGCTGGCTCATGGACCTGTCTCAGCTGAAATGCAAACATGCAAAATGACACATTTATTTTTCATCTTAAACCTTGATACTTTCAGGCTTCCTGTGCATCAATGATTTGTTTCATTCCCCTATGTTCACCACAGATGTGCTGCCACCAGTGCCAGGGCAAGGAGATAAAACCGCTACTATGCTTTCTGATGGAGCCATTTACAGCAGCATCGACTTCACCACGAAAACTAGTTACAACAGTTCCAGCCAAATAACACAAGCTACACCATATGCCACCACCCAGATACTGCATTCCAACAGCATCCATGAGTTGGCTGTCGACTTACCTGATCCTCAGTGGAAAAGCTCAATTCAGCAAAAAAATGACCTGATGGGGTTCGGTTACTCTCTCCCAGACCAAGGCAAAGGCAACAATGGTAAATAATCTCTTGTTTTCCAGAGCCCTTATATATACACCTATGCATGAATTAGAAAAGTCTTCTTAGTATGTGAGATGCTGTTTATATTTACCATAACTAATGCTTACATGCTTTGCATGCATAGATTGTGTGCTGAACCTCACACAATCGCGAAGTGTATTGTTCTCTGCTTTTAACGGTCTCTGTCCTGTGCTAATCACCAAGCCATCTGCCTTCTGTTAGGCTAGGATAGGTATACATTTAAAAGAAAATTAATTAAACTTGCTGCCCCACCACATCTGACTTGCTAACTGCATGTGTTGCATGTGCTTGTGCTGTCAACTAATCACACGATGCCACTGTGACCTTTGCCGTTTAACCCTTAGCCTTGCTTTACATCCCTGACTACCGCGTGGCTGAGGGATTGGCTAATAGATTACCACACAACCAGTCACAGGATTTCAGCACCACCAGCTCCCACAACAGCTCTGAAAGGAGTGGCAGCCTCTCAGGTTGGTTCCACTGCCGTGGGTGGGTTAGGGACGGAGGGGTCTTGGTCAGCAGCTCACCAGGGAGGTGGAAAACCTCTCACACGCACTTCTTTGTGGGTAGGAATGTGGGCACGAGCCCACTGGAACATCAGCAAGCAGCGTCACGTTGGCCTCTACTGGAAAAGAAAGCCTTTTGCAAAACCTATTTGGAGATAATTGGAGAATCCTCCCACCCAGCTTGCTTGTTGGTGCAACTGCAAACCTTGCCTTGTCACATCCCTTCCCTGACAGCACAGTTCATGGAGCAACTATATTTCCACATCAATCCTCACTTTATTGATCTTCCCACACTGAACTTCATGAGGAGATGAATATTTTTGTTGGGTTGTTAACAGATTCCCCACTCCCACGAGCTGTTTCAAAACGCTGTTTTTCAGTGAAGCAGCTCAGAAATAAATGTAGGGCCCTGCAAGATGAGTGGGGTTTCAAAAATTGTGCCAAGTCTGCATAGAAACCAAATGTAAATTTTATGTGTGCTGCATTTTATATTGGAAACATGACACATTTTCATTAGATGAAAATGATTTTGGAATTATTTTGATTAAATGAAAATGATATTTAAACACACCTTTTCTTCATTTCTTTAATTTTGCTTACTTCTTGCTTATGTACCACTATGTCATTTTTTGTTTTCAAGACAAAACCTGAAAAGCCAGCACTTAAAATGCAAGTCTGCTATTTCATTTAAGTGAAATATGAGAGCGCTGAAGTGACTTAAATTTCAAATTCATACTATATCTGTAGCCTTCTGAATTTCTACTATAAGTTGGAACAATCCTAACCATAACAGATCAGTCCTAGAAATGGCTTCTTTATGTCAATTTAAATGTCTGTTCAAATTGAATGTTGAGATTAGAAGCATATAATCATCGGCACATAACTCAAATAGCCGAAGGTGTTTGCAGGTCTTGTGTTCTCGTAGAGAGTATTAGCTGTTTCAAGTGAGACTGAAAAATAGGTTTGTGGCATTGACAGAGAGGTATCTGGGAGCTAAGTTCAGACAATTCTTCAAGGAGGGTTCTTGTTCCTTGTTTGTGAGATGTATTGGCAAGTAGCTTAGGAAATGGGCTTGCTCCTCTGGCTGCATGGATATGCAGAAATTGATATGCTGAGGTACATATGTGCCGCTTATCAGAGGGCAGTGTCACACATCAGATGTGTTGACAGCTACAGCTGCCTAAGAATTTTCTCAGAAAATACATAATTTCATTGGAAAATAGTAGTTGATCAAAATCTGGACTTTGAACCAGTACTTCAAGGGAAACATTATATTTTGTGTAGTGTTTTCAGTTTTAAGTAAATTTTCCAACAACATACAGAAACTTCAGGTTAGCCCGTCTTTTTGTATGACCAGATCCTGTTGTGATCAAAGCAGCTGACATCTGGATGCCCCAATGCTCAGATGAGTGTCAGCCTATTGAACTGCAGAGTCAGTATTTTGCTCTCCCTTGCCCGCTAATTATGTCTTTAATACAGGCTAATTATGTCTGTAATACGTGAGAAACTGGGGGAGAGCTTCAAATATTCTGACAACTAGAGCATCACTGGAGTCAGAGACCAGCTTTGATTATGTAGTCCCCATCAGGGTGAAGGGATTGTTCTCTCGCTTCCTTTGTTAGTACCTTAAGTACTACTTATTATGCCGACTAAGTTTCTCTCTCTCTCTCTCAAATGAATATAATGAGAAATCCTATCCCACTGTGGAATGGAAAATAGCTAAAAAATCAACTGCTTTGTGAGGCAGGGAAATTTTGTGGCTGTACTTTGCACAGCTCCCAGCTTATGTCAGTGCTATGATCTTCAGCCTGACTGGCAAATTCTTTTTCTGGGGCCTGATTCATCTAGAGATTTAAAGAACATAATTGAATTTCAGTGTGAGGAGACATTGAAACATCAAGCATCATTGCTATGGGGAGATGGAGTCATTGAAACATCAAGCATCATTGCTATGGGGAGATGGAGGCATTGAAACATCAAGAATCATTGCTATGGGGAGACAAGGCTTCAGTGCAACAGTTTTCAGATACACATCAGGCTTTATGTATTAGGTGTCTGTTCCACTAGTCTGACAGTGGAGTAACTTTGCCCATGGGGACAGAAGAGAAATCTCCTGCCCAAGTGTACAGTGTAGGCTGCTTTCCCCACCAGTAATGACCTTGGAGTTCCTTTCTTCCTCTTCATCTCTACAGTTCCTCAGCTCTCAGTTTCACTCTTTCTAATGGCTCCGTTGTCTTTGACCTTTCCCTCCAAAACCCCCCAAATCCGAGTGTTTCCATACAAGCACTTCACACATCCAACCTCCATTTGACCCATCTAAGATTACCAAGACACTACACTTCCAAAATCTTCCTCTGCACCTCAGCTGATCTCTGCATTTCTCTTCTCTGAGTTTTCCTAGTTTAAATCCCCCTGCAACATACAGGCACACACTCTTATGCACATGCTTTCTTCCCAAAGCTGCCCCTCCTGCCTTAGCTCTTGCTTCCTCCTACTCTTGCTGACTTTTACAGAATTGGCCTATGTATGGCCTGCAAGTTGCACTTAGCATACTTCTTTTATACTGTTCTGCTAACTCTGCTTTCCACCGCACCTATGCTCTGAAAGCTTCATTTTCCCTCCAGAAAGTTAGTTCATTTGTTCCTTCATTGCCACCATTGCGGGGGTGTCTTTTCTATTGATCAAAATGTTCTTTCCCTTTTCAAGAATGCTTCCCTTTCTGCCAGGCTACAAAAAGGAGGAAAGAGCCTGTCTTGCATCCTGATAAATGGAATATCAGCTCAGTTCACACACAGTGAATGACATGATCTTGGCTGGATTTACACTAAATACTCCAAGACAGGGAAGGAAGAGCTCTGGTCTGGAATTGAGTAGTAGAAAGCAAAGTCTTGTTTTCAGTGTGCTGCCAGCCAGGCTGATTAGAAACCTTGCTGGACTCTGCCTGTCCATGGCAGCCAGAATAGGAGGTGATGAGAAAAGTCTTGGTTACTTCTGAATCACAGAATCACCTTGTTCTTCCATCTCTATTTGTTCCTATTTTGGTCCAGCTGACATCTGGACATAGCAGAAGAAAACCACTGCCTCTTAGATGAAAAGTCCTGTGACACGTGGTTCAATCTGCTGCTGGAATTGTACCTCCTTTTGTATGTCTCTATGCCATGGCTAGAGCCATGGCACAAGTTGTGCTGCCTGCTAGTGCACAGTGTCACCCTGCCTGTCAAACCATTTGTGGCCTTTTTAATTCATTGCTGTTGAGAACTTTTTACATAGGGTTATTGGGCTGATCCATATAAATCAGCAAGATACATTAGTGGGTAAGATGGATTAGACTGTGCTTTCTGCAACAGGCAAGTGATGAGTGGCTGCCAGCTGGGTACCCCACTGAAAAAGCATATGACAAACCATCTTTCCAGCCAACAATACAGAGGGTTTGAAAACCACAACAAAATGGCAATAAATAGATGGGACTCCAAGCAGTCAAGGGATTCAGAATCTTGTGCCATTCTTCCTCTTAATGAATTCCTGACAAGAAAGAGGAGTCAGTGCTAAATGAAAGAACTGAAACAAGTGGGATAAGAGCTTTCTCTGTATCACTTTCCCACAAATGGAAGTGTCTCAATGGGAGAAGTGGGTACAAGGATGCTAATAGAAGAGAAAAGGGCTTAAGCAAAATGCATAAATGCATTGCTGACTTCATTTCTACTAGCTTCCTCCATTAGAGTTGGACATCTGAAATAATGCCTCTTCTCTGTAGTGCTCAAGATATGTGAATCCTGTGAAAAAGACCATTCTAAAACATTGCAGATGACTTCCTGATGTTTTTATAAATGGAACTTAGTAAATTCCTATCAGCAAAACCCTGTTTCTTTCTGTTTTGACAAACTTACACTTGACATTCTGTCTGAAAGAATGAGTCTGACAAACTTTTTTAAATGGTGTCCTTAACCTCTGTGTTTTCCATAGTAAGAGATTATGCAAAACAGTGTTAGAAGCACATTGAATTCTGACACTTGAAATAATTACCTATGGTCTACTATATTTTAATCTAGCAGTGAATAAAAGTCATAAAACAGACTTGAATAAATCAGGAAATATGTTTCTGATTCAGCAAAAAATGTCTTTTGGTTGTTGTGCACTACTTGGTTGTGCAACACTACTGTGGTGCAAATGGATGGAGTATTAAAAAGACATCTTCAGCAATTATTCTGGATATTTTTCCATTCCACTATTAGTATTTATAACCTTCTAGCAGCATTAGCACACTGATGCCAATTCTGCTGAGATATAAATACATATTCCTTTTTTGGGGCATGCCATCTGGAATCAGAATTCTTTAAAAGAAATGTAAATCACTAGCTTTATTCCCCATGTTATATCTTTAACATTTTACTTTTCCTTTTGGATTTGCAGGTGGCAAAGGAGGGAAAAAGAAGAAGAACAAAAATACTGCCAAGCCCCAGAAAAATAATGGTTCAAACTGGGCCAGTGTTCCCCTCCCACCCCCTCCCGTGCAGCCACTTCCAGGCACAGAACTGGAACACTATGGGGTGGATCAGCAAGAAGCAGGGTAATTTTTTTTCTTTTTCTTTTGAAGAAAAGTCTGTGGTTTGCAGAAATGAGGCTTCTTCTTCAAATTTTCCTAAGTGACAATAGTGACAATATTATACTGTTTTGTTTAACAAAAGAGAAAGAGCGCCTTATCCTATAATCCTATAGACTTATTCAAGGCTACGGAGGAGGAATGTTTGAATAGCTCCTCTTGAAGATGGAAATAGAAGTGACCTTGCTTCATCATCATGTAGGGCTTCTCTGCTTACTCATGCTGAGAAGTATCTCGCCTCACATGTAGCTTAATTGCATTCTGTTGGGACTGCTTGCACATGATGGGACTCGGCGCGGGTAAGGATGATATAATCTCGTTCCATGTATTTTTTGACTACTTTGATGTCTAAAAATATTAGAGCTAATAAAACAACACACACATACACACACAAAATTGGATTAATTTTAGAAGATCAACCAGTGGATAATAGCCTTCTCATTGGCCTTTAGAAGAAATTTCACAGTTGAGGAAGGCATGCTATCTATAAGCTGTTAAACAACTGGAACCTTACACTTCTTGAACAAGCTTAAACTTGTTCTCAAGGACACAAAATTACACAAAAAGCACTAACTGAGAGGAAAGAGACGTTTCCTGCACAGAGAACGATTATGGGATGCTTTTTTATAAAGTGAAATTATGACATACCAGGTTATCTGGAGTAAAATCAGAGTATGTAGAAGAATAGTTTACTGTGGTCATCTCTGTTGGAACCTTGTTCTGTTCATTGTTCTGTCAGGGACAAATTTCTGCCTGTTCAAATACATGGATTAATCAGTATTTCCTAAGGATGAAACACATGTTTTAAAAGTCATTGTAATAGCTTTACTGAGTAAAAGTATTTCAAGTGTTATCTCTTCTGGAAGCATGAATTGATCATTACTATTTTTATAATGAAACTTAGAAGAATTAAATATTAATATCTGAGTTTGTACCAAGTCTTTCAGCTCTCAATATGAATAATAACTACCTGTGTAAGTCAGTGTAATTCCTTTTAAAATGAAGATCCATTCAGGCTGTATTAGAGTTAGAATTTAAAACAAATATAAGGGAAAATGAATAACCTTACTGATTGTAAGTGTTGTTTAAATCTCAAGGCAAAAAGTGCATGTAATCATCGTGTTCTGTATTCTGTTGCAAAAAAACAAAATAAATTTAAGATTATTTCGCCTTATAATATTTGTCCTTATCACTTAAAACACATGTGCAGCCTTTTCACTGAAACAATTATGCTATAGAAGTCAAACAACTTGGGTTTTCTTTCAGGATAATGAAATAGCATAAAAGGCAAAAGGAGATACCTTCTGGAGAAATGACCTGTGACTTAGGGCTTGACTCCTCTGTTGCATAAAGTGTCTGTTATTTAGCTGGAAGCATTGATGTTGGTCACCAAGATAACACTGTGTATTTAAGGATAAGGTAATCACCAGTCTTACAGGTTCCCAACAATTCAGACTTAATTTTTCCTACCTTTTGTATTACTCTTCTTAGGTTTTTTTGTGGGTTTTTTTTCTCATAATATCTCATTAATAGTGGTTGTAACAAGGCCTTCTAATGTGCATTCTACCAAACATTAAAAAGGACCATTGAAGATTAGACAGTATTAGTCTTAAAGTACCGTAATTTGCAACCAGCTTTGCTGAACCCAGTGAGTCTGCCATGCCCATACTTCCTGAGTATGTGTCCGACAGTAGTGGTCATTTGATATTCAGGGGTTGATCTTGTTTCTGTGTTTTTCAACATGCTAAAATCAACCGAAACATAGACTGCATTCATTATGTTGTCTTTTTGACATATTGGGTAAAAAAAAGAAGCTAGCAAATTTTGTAAATTGTTTTGGTTTTCTTGATTTGCTTTGATGTGTACTATGTATGACAAGTTCAATGTGCTTTAATTTAAGAATTAATCACATGCTGATATAATTATATTGAAGATTACAATTGAAAAATGAACTTCCAGTCAGGAAAACTGAAGGCTTTAATAAAGTTCTCACTATATTATATGAAAGGTGAACTTTTAGAGCAATAAAACAAGGAAGTTGGCATCTAAACAGAACTTATTTTTCTGTGTTCTTGA
This sequence comes from Melopsittacus undulatus, assembly GCF_012275295.1. Taxonomy (NCBI): domain Eukaryota; kingdom Metazoa; phylum Chordata; class Aves; order Psittaciformes; family Psittaculidae; genus Melopsittacus; species Melopsittacus undulatus. The sequence goes on along the minus strand of NC_047528.1, from coordinate 108,978,616 downwards.
ATTCAAGTGTGAGTTTCATTAGCATGAGTATCCCAAATAAATTAAACAATTTTGACACCTATTTTTGCTTACTAGAAATTAGCAGTGGTGCCCTATTGACTTATAAACTGTAAAAGAAAATCCCCAACAGCAGCAAGTTGAAAAAAAGTTCCCTAACTTAAGCATAAGCAGGGAAGAAAAATACGCTCTTAGTTACCCCTATTGTCTTCTCCCCAGAAGAACTGATGCTTGCCTTCACTTCCATTTTAACATGAACTGCAACACACATAATGAAAAGTGAACATGTTAGTCCAAACAGTCATTTTATTTAATATGGTAGCTTTTAGGATGTCTTTAATTCCTAGTTTAAAAAACGTGGTTTTCTGTAGAAAGTCTGTCTATACTGTTGTTATCCTGGCACTCTCTTTCCTGTGAAACATTCCGCTTTTCTCTGATCTTCTAGAAACTCTGTGCCTGTTCCTTGTTATTTTCCTTAATTTTCTGTTGTATATACAGCAGAGTCTTTGAAGCTTCTCTTTTCTTCTAGTAGCTCCCCAGGAAGCATGTTCCCTTTCTTTCCCTTTTTGGAAAAGATGCTTTTGTTTGGTTGTATCTATAAAGTTGACAATAAGGAAATGCTTATTACTTATTCATTATCACCTATTTATATTTTTTTCACTGATAATATGTATGAGTTTGAGCCAACTCCAGTAAAGGCAATCTCCATACTGTTATCATTTATTATTTTTGTTTCTTTCTATTAATTACACCTTAAAATGGAATGTTAGCTGCTGGATGTCCAGAAAAAGTAAAGAATACCTTTTACATTAAAAATTCCTTTTTGGCAAGGCCTGGAGAGGGAAGCTTTCTTTGTGTAATGAAACACAATTGTTTCAGAATGTGCCCCTTATCTATCACCTCTGTTTTCTATTTTGAAGAAAAAAAAATGCCAATGTAATGAAACAAGCTCTTTAACAGCAAAATATTGCTAGAGAATAAAAGTGCTGAGAATAGAATAAAAGTTGTTAGAAGTATAGTCATGTTTGTTAATCAGAACTTTTTTAGGAACTTAGTTATAACGAAATTACAATCAGAGGTCGCTAGTGAAGTTAAGGTGCTTTGATTTTAATGAGTACTTGAAAAAAGTTATATTTTTACCAAGTTTATATATTCAGAAAACCAAAAAGAACATGGATATGATCAATATTCACTATGCTGGTTCCGGAAGTTTCAATAACTATCATTTATATGAGGTGTAGCTGCTGCTGGCTTTTTCTTGAAGGTATCTTTTTTCACTTTGAAAATTGTAGGTTAGAATTGGTGGCTTTTCAGCCATCTTACATTATAAAGACAAAGGTTCTTGGACCTGAAATCTTGACTCTCAATGTCCTGAACTTCAGGCTTAGGCTCTTTAACACTTCAAACAAAATCTAGGTAAAGGTATGGTGCAGAATCTTTTTGCTGAGAAATCTTTTTAGTAAGAAATCTTTTTACTATCAAGCTGAACATTTGGGGATTTGAAGCAAGCAGGGTCAAAAGGCGAGCACATCCAAAGTTCTTTTATGCATTACTGAAAAGACACTGGGGAGTATCTTTCTGCCCTGCCCCTTTTAAAGAAGAACCCATTATACCAAAGCATGAGGTTGAGAGAGTAAAAGTAAGTGACAGAACTGTTGCACTGTACATTTTTAGCAGCATGAGTTAGGATGGTCCCTTCAACCTTGGCTGGCAATGTCATGAGTTAATATTGCAAGGAAAGACAAATTAGAGTTATTCATAGCTTAATTGTCTCCTAAGGAATTGGATATGTAACAGAATGTTTTCTTAAATATCTGTGTCATAAAAGTGGTAATGATCAATCACTCAAAAGCTCCTAAATGCCAAGTGTTAAGATTCAATATTTATTTGTACCTCTGTACGTGTACATATGTTTGTGTAACTCTATATCGTTATATCTAGATATAAAGTGATATGAGCCATAATTACAAGATGTCTTCTACAGGCCTTTGGATGATTAAGTCAGGCTGTTTTGGCTATTCCGAATCTGTACTTTTAAATACAGACTTCTGAATAAGGAAAAAGTAGTTACTTTTAGAAATCTTTGGGTTTTGCTAAAAGTAAATGTTCTGTTCATTATGTAGGTTTTAAAACTTCTCTGTCTCAGTGTTCCCAGCCTTTTGTAACCCAGCTTCACACCTAAGAAAATCGACAGTGATTCATTTTTTCTCTGGGAAACTGGTAATTCTGTCCTTCCACATCAGAAGCATTAAAGGAGTATTTCTGAACTGGTTTGGGAAATTACCTGTATAATGCAATACATTGCTTGCGTGCACTGCAGAAAAAAGAAGTGCACCCTGTCAGCAGTCCTTGAAGGCGGAAAGAAGATAAAGTGACTTAGATGATGCTTGGGGAATGTCTTTTGGAGGGCAAGATGCTTTGACAGTGAAAGAACTGTGAGAGCTTTTGCTTGTCTCTTGACTTTTTGAAAAGAGCTGTGTATCTTGAGGTATTTTGGAGTACACTGGGAGTTAAGAAATGTGTACAGATGCTCAAGGGACTGCAGATGGGATGTGTTGAAGACGGGAAGAATAGTGTTGAAATCTTAGTGATGTGATCATCAGCAGAGCTGTGTACAACTGAAGCTGTGTTCAGATTAAGGAATTACTCTGGGGAGATAATGCGCAGGGAACAACCACAGTCACTAGGGCCTAGACATCTTGAGTGACGCTGGTGTCTCTAAGGGACAGGGTCCTGGGATGATACTGTAATACAGCACTGACTTGAAAGGTCCTGTGGTGAGGACAGAGACAGAAGAGGGTTGAATTGCTGGCATATCTTGCATAAGTGGTAATAGAATATAAAGCTTCTGTTTCTAGCCCTGGTCAGATGTAGCATCATCTCTTACACCTTTGGTATTAGACTAAAACCAACAAAAATATATCAGAACATCTCTTATATGTGAGGAGAAACTTTGGTATTAAAAAATATTGGTAGTTGTTATTTTTTTATTTACTTTGAGCAGGTATTTTGAAAGTGCTCAGAAATTTAGCACTGCCTAGGTAAGTCCCTGTAAAGATTGGTTAGCAGGTGGGGTGCTGACAGAGCTGTCAACATGTGTGCTAATGTGTCTTATCAGCTGGTGCTGTGACATAGCATATGCTTTGGGTCAGTGCTGCTGCAACATGAATATATTACACATCATAGTAGGTATCTATGTGCAGTGTGGAAAGACTGGAATTTATGTGGAAAGTGCAGCTTTTTCTTTAAGATACAAAATAAAAACAAATAGCAAATTTATAGACTAATGAAGGGAGGGATGGGAGTAAGGATGTTCGTAAGTGCATCTACATAAAGCTCACTCTGCCTGTTAAGAATGCTGCTATTTTCATGTCTAGGTCAATCTTCATGTGCTCTCATAGGTTAATGATCCAGGATGCGAGTTAGCTCATTTTTGTTGTCGATTGTGGTGTAGGATTATCTAATCGCCATTTGCAAATGTTATAATGGATCAGTAATTTTTTTGTTGCACATCTTGTTCAAGTTGCTTAGCTGTTGTGGGAAAAATTAGACTCAGTAAAGACAATTTAAACAATTATGACCCTATTTTGAATAAATGTTAAAGCTCACACTGCATGTGAGGGTTCAAACTGTGGCAGAAACCATGTATGTCCTCTACTGCACAACAAAGATGGTGTTTGATATATACTATGCTTACTTGTTTTTTCATTTTAGATATGACAGTGATGGTTGGTGTCCGCCTTTGCCAGTTCAGACCTACCTACATCAGGGCATGGAGGATGAGCTTGAAGAAGATGATGATCGTGTCCCCACACCTCCTGTGCGAGGGGTAGCTTCATCACCTGCCATCTCCTTTGGGCAACAGTCAACTGCAACCCTCACCCCTTCTCCACGAGAGGAGATGCAGCCAATGCTTCAAGCCCACCTTGATGAATTAACTAGGGCTTACCAGTTTGATATAGCAAAGCAGACATGGTAAATGTTTGAAGGGGGAATGCTGGGAAATGAATAAGTATAATAATAATTTATTCCTTGATGGCGTAAATGTCAACTGTGTTCAACATTTCAGTAATATTTCCAAAGCAGTAGAATGGAAGAAGGAATAGCAAAACTATTTACAATGTGAAGGCCTTAAATATTAGGTGATGCTCTTTAAACTATAATGCTTGGTAATATGTTGAATCTTGACTAAAAGCTCATAAAAATAATACTTCTCTGGTTTTAACATATATTCAACTAACTAGTTAACATCAACCTCCTGAAAACCTTTATGCAGTTGAGAGTAGTCTCCTTTCAGGCTAGCAAAATATACAAATTTCTTAGGATTTTCAAAAAATTCCTGATTAAATAATAATGCCAGTCACTGGAAATAGCAATGTAGCAGCTTTTCACCCTGTGTCACGTGGGAATAAGCATTTTGCATCTCTGACTGTAGTTTGAAATACATGAATATTTCTGATTCATAGGGAAAAACCCCAGAAATACCAGGAAGGAAGTTTTTAGTATTTACAAAATGAATTTGGTGTTTTAGAGTTCTTTATGCCTGTTTAAGGGAAGAGCAAGCAAATACCACACTAACATTTCCACTGCAAAACAAACAGAAGCAGTCTCTTCAGGGACTGAAAAAGAACTTGTCATCTGCACCAGGCTGGGGATACGGTGAAGGTCAGTTGCTTTCTGGATGTTCCCTAAGCAGCAGTTGTCCTTTTACAACTTTTCTACCCAGACAAAGCCTGCGAATCTCAGAGGAGAGGAGCAGAGCTGGTTACCGAATGGCATGCTGCCAGCAGAGGAGCAGCCTTTCTTTGCTGGTAAATAAAGCCACAAAGTTATTCAGCTTGAGCTACCATAAATAGATCAAGCAGGTAGGCAGGCAGTGCCAAATCAAAGCCAGCTGTTTTCCCTGGACACTGTCGAAGCCTCAAGGCTTGTCTGCAATCTGCACTTAATCAACAGGGTACTTTGGTCCTGCTGCAGTGCCATGCTGCCAAGTACGAGCCCTGGCCTGCCTGTGGGACAGACCCAAATCCCAGGCAGCAGCTAGACCTGGCCTATTGAAGGTAGCTGACTTCTGAGCCAGCACACAGATGCATACCCTATCTAAGCAGTCATTGCTGCTGCATTTTGCATCTGTTACCCTTTCTATGCCCTACAAACTGTGGGTGCCAGTCTGGGAACAAATAACAGTAGGACTCTGAAACAAAGCCTCTTACAGCTGACAGGAAAGGTCTTACTCCCTTTTTGGAGAAGCAGAAGTTGTTTGGGAACTTTCACAATGCTGAGGAATATACAGATTTTAACATTGCTTTTGTGTAAGGTCACAGTAATTGAGTCTGAAATGCTGGAAAAAGAATATCCAAGAGACAGACTTTTCTTCGTATTAGGACCTTATAGCAGATATTGGGATGAATATTGAGGGCTGCAAATACAAGTGATTTTTGTAGTAGTTGTGACACGGAACTGTTTAGTGCTTGGATATTTTGGGCTGGACACGTATCATGCTGTTCAGCAAATGCTGTTCAGGTTCAGTGGAAAGTCCTCCATTGCCTTAAGTGGGAAGGAAGAGTTCTCTTCACAGTTAACCTGTCCACTGTAGTGGGACAGAAACAGAACAAGATGGGACCTGTCAGATAGCTTACTGCAGGAGTAACAGAAGAGAAATATAGAGACCAGCCAACTAGGAATTTGAGAAAGAGCACATTAGAGATTACTGGAAAAGTACATAATCATTATGGCCTTGATCCAGCAAATCACTTAAGTAAAAGCTTAACTACAAGTACATGAGAAATTGACTTCAATTGTTATATCACATGCTTAACACTAAGCATATACTTAAGTATTTTGCTTGATTGGGAGCTAATCACACTGTTTATTGAGGGTTAGTTAGATGGTAGTGCCCTTTAGCTTAGTGTTTTGAACATTACATAGCTAAGAAACTGGTGTCCATGCAGTAAAGTATTCAAGAACTGCTAATCAGAAGGGGATTGCATATCAGAAGGGAAGCATTTGCTCTGCAAGTAAGCTTCAGAGTGAGCAATAAGTTAAAATCTACACCAAGGTGGCAAGAGATTCCAGTGGTACATAACATTTCTGTGACATTCTTGGATCCAATAGATTTGTGTTATGGAGAAAGAAACACTCAAGTGCAGGCAATAATACTGCACAGTTTTCATCAAAAATGTGTTAAGGCTAGGAATATAAACAGGTGACAGTTGTGATTTTTTCTGTTATGCTGATAGCAAGAGACAGCAGAATCCTGGATTCCATCCAGAGCGCTGCTGATCCAAGTCAGGTCACTCCATCTCATGACAGCCACCCAAGGATTCCCAAATGCCTAAGTGAGCAATTTCAAGCATGGTACATGCTCTTTTGCCAAAGCCAGTCATTCCTAGGTCCCCTGGCACAGCTTGCTCTGTACCTATAGTGCTGTGGGAAATGCTGCATTGAAAACTGATAGTTGTTTTCCTTTCTAGCCTCTCAGATACCACGCAAATGAAGCTCCAAGTCCCATTCCATGCTTGCTGTTGGCCATTTAGTTGTCCAGTGTTTTTTTTTCATCTTTGTTTTATTTTTTAATTGTGATTGCTGCATGCAGTAATTTCACACATGCATGCCCTAATACTGCTGCAATTAAATCAAGTAAATTACTTGGAATAAAACAAAACCGAAAAAGGCCTCCCTGATAATGGGTTCACTGGATTTGATGCTTTTTCTTTCCTATTGGTTATTTCTTCCTCTTCAGAGTGACTTCTGCTTAAGGGAACTGAGTCTGTTTAATCCAAAGTAGTAAAAGTTAATTTTGGTTCAATGTGTGATTTGCAAGATGGAATATCGGGTAAGACATTTATATACTAGGTTGGGATTCAGAAATGTGCTTTTCCATGGACTTCTCACCTGATGTATATAGCTTCCGAGTAAATAATTTCTAATCTGCAAAAGGGCAGTTTTAACCTTCCCTATCCTACAGGAGGACAAGTATATTTAAGACTGGAAAGTGTGCAGGTACACTGGTATAAGAAGCTGTGGTGAATAACTGAGCTGACTTAGGATCCTGAGTTTGACCTAACAAGCATGTTTTGTAAATGTACTTCAGGACTTAATGAAAGGCTTATCTTCTACTGACCATGGAGTTGAAAGTCTCATCCATTCTGATGATGTTTTCCTGTTTGTTTGTGTAGGCACATCCAAAGCAATACACAACCTCCTCAGGCTCCAGTTCCGCCCCTAGGATATGTATCTGGAAACCTTATTTCAGATTTGGAAACAGATGTTCCGGATGATGATGATGATGAGGATGACATTGAAGAAGAAACTGTAGAAATCAGTAGGCCGCTAAGAGGTCTAGAGCATACTCCAGGCTCCAGTATGGACAATCTAGACAGCTCTGTGACAGGTAACCAAACACAGTTAACAGTGCCACCAACTTGTTCCTAACAGTAAAATCATCAGTCAAACACTTTCTAAGTGAAAATTTATTCCACTCTATTTCTGTAACATTTGAAATGTGTTAGTATTAAACACTAAAGTTAAAGAAGGATTTGAAAATACTTTGCTGCAAAATGATAAGAAAATTCATGAATTTTAAAAAGCTTTAAAAACTTGAAAGAAAACTCAATTATATCCTAGCTTTCATGAAAAGTTCACTCTACTGGAGAAGCAAGTCAGCTACATAAAAAGGAGGGGGAAGACCTCAGCTTAGGAATGTACATTTTATAGATCAGGATCAGCATAAAAATGTTATCTTAAAACACTTTTAGATATTTTGCTGGGTAAATGCTTTCACAGGTGAACACAGGGAAGTTAAAAGACATCAGGATAAGTGTATTTAGATCAGCACAGCATTTATTTGTAAATACAACATTTATGTAGGAAAATGTGTATTTTGAGCTTACTTTGTATTGCTGAATTTGCTAGTTGTTCCCTGTCAGTGAATATATTTAATTACCCTGACAATCCTTCCTTCACTTCTTCTCACCCTTTGCATCCTTTGGAAAGTTACAACAGGGATAATCAAAGGGGACCTAGAAAGGCATACAAAACTAATGCACAGAATCTGAGTCAGTAGAATTGCTGTTGATGAAATACAGGCAGCAAAAGACATTTTTTGAAAACTATGGATTTTGTATGGAAATAATGCACTTTTTCTAAGCATCAGTATATTTCCCTTTAGGTTGAACTTGACCATCTATATAATATACCATGTCCATTATGTACAGCTGTAGTGGAGACCCAAATGTATGTAGTGTTCATAGCCCATAAATCTAGTGGGTGCTTCTTCAATCTTTGATCTCAGCAGAAGAACACTTGATTGTTAGTTGTACATTAAGGGACACTTGCTCAGTACAGCTTACTACCATAGCACCACTGAATTTCTTCCCTTTTTAAATGAAATTCTGGACCTTTAAAATTCCAAGAATTTTGCACCCTTACTTAAACACTGCTATTCTGAAAACACACTGCAGGAAGATTACAGTGATGGAGCATCAATACCTGTAATTTTCTTCCTTTTCCCTTGTTGAATTAAATAGTGTGTAGCTTAATTCCACTTTCCAGGTTTTCTTTCACCCTAGGGCCACACTGCTTGCCAGTCTAAGATTTAAGTATTGTATCTCTGCTGCTTCAATTTGAAATCCAGATTCAATTGAAGACCGTAAAGTTAAAGTTTAAATCCCTGAATTGAGGTTAACTTATTAGTGCATGAGTATGTTAAGTCACTTTGCTTGAATTTCTAGTGTAATCTCCTTCAGGCTATAATTCTGCATATTTTTGCATATCTCACTAGTGGCTCAGAAGCCTTCCCATTAGGAATTCAGTAAGAGGTTTGCAGTTGTAATACAGCAATAAATAATAATAAAAAAAATCAGGTTGCTCTGTATTTTCCATTTGGTATGTATTAATATGCCAATGCTGATATATCTGTAAATCAGAAAATTAATGGTTTTCACATTTTCATCTTCACCTAATATTTTGGACCACCCTAGCTAGTGCAAAGTAAGGAATGGCTGCATTTCCACTCCAATTTGTAGACATCTGTGTTTGTTAACATTTATCCTTTTATATATAACATTCAAGCTTGTTATAATAGTTGTAAATCTTGTTTAATTATTAGAGTATTAAAAACCTCCTGGTGTGTCTTTTTTTTTTGGATGAAATTGGGCAGAAGCTGGTGGTGTAGATTAGAAGTGTACTTAAGGTGATCTAAATGCATTCCCACTCATCTCCACCACTCTCTTGATGTGGCCTCATCCAACTGAAAATTAAGGTTTTTCTTTTGCTTTTGCTTGCTTAATTACTAGCTGTGTCTGTTCCTTGATCTGGTTCACATTGCATGGCAAGGTGTTTGCTGGCACTGCAGGAAGGGAGTGTGCACCTGGGAAGCAAAATGGTAGACTGCCCTTAAAGCATATAGCTAACAGTGACTTAAAACAATTACAGAACTATAGCTTTATGAAAACACACTCAAAGTGTTTGTCTAAATGATCTGTTAAATGGCAAACTGAATAATGACACTATTTCTGGTTTCCTCTATTTCTATGTGGATAAACCCTCAATTTTCTGAAGGCTTTTTTTGGGATTGTTTTTTTCTCAGGGTAGGTGATTTCTGAAATGTTAATGTTTGTTTTTCTGCTTCTGTTGACTCTTCCAGGCTGCATTTGCTGGTGTTAAGGAGGGTATATAACAAATTACACTCATTGTTTCTAAGCTGCTTCCCATTCTTTAATTTGATTGCTATTAGAATACTGTAGAACAACTAACTTGTTTTTTCTTGCACTGAGAATATATAAGCTATTTCTTTTCACAGGGCTTTTGGTGACTTAAGCAGCATTTTCCTGGGAACTTATATGCAATGTTTTCACTACCTTAAACATTATATTAAATAATGAATGCAAATGGCAACAGCTCACCCAGATGAAATTATATTAATGTTCATTTTCAAGCACACCTTGTGAGTTCCATGTTTGTGAGAACTAAGTTGACATCCCTTAGTCCAGGCTTCCTCCAAATAGAGTTGCTGTATTGTCAACAGGGTGAGCTTCCTTATCCTATGTTGTTAGCATGCCTCAGCAATGACTTGAAGATACCCACTCTTGGAGTGAAATGGTACTTTGTTCTTTATGGCTGAACTGAGACTGAGGTTTTCATCCAATACCAAATGTGGGATTCTGTGAGGGGAAACACTGGTGCTGGGTGAGCCAAGCTCAAACTGTTAAATTCCTCTGAAACCACAGTGTTGCTCATTTAAACTGTTTGAAAGTCAGATTGTCTTCCAGGCCCTTGAGTTTTAGTTACAGCTAACCAAAAATTCAGGCAAACATTTAATCTGTGCTATTAAGCTTTTCTCTTTGCAGGTGGCAAAGACATAATGTTGACATGTATAATAAAGTGAAAAGAAAGGAGGAGTGCACAGTAACTGTATCTTAACATTCTCCAGATATTGCAAAGGAAATTCAAGGAGGGAGGTTTAGAATTTAATGTTTGTGGGATGGAACATGAAATTGAAGCCAAAGTTTTCTTTCATTCCCAGCATAGTTTGTTAAGATACTGAGTTACTGATTCTGATTAAAAGAAAACCCCAAACTGAAAAGCAGCTGTAAAGCGTTTGCTCACTTGACCACTTGACTTTCAATTCACAATTATTTAGCATTATTTTGAGTTTTGGAGACACACTGAAATATGAGGGTTTTTTATTTGCTTGTGTTTAATGTTTGCCTTTATAATGAATTGCAGTGCAGAGTTATGGCATGAATGGTCAAAAACATTCTGTTACATTTAATAGACTTAATTAATTGCATATGATGACTGTATAAGAAATCAGTTTGCTTCTCACTGAAGTCACTGAAAAACACTAGGTTTTGTCAGATCACAGTATTATGGTTTGGGGGTTTTCTTTGCCCACTCCTTATCTTCTCTTCCCCCAGCACCACCACTGAAGATGGTAGAGAGAGCTGCTCTATCTTCAGTCCTTTTGACTGAGAGAGTCACCTATTAGCTAGCATGGAAACTAGAACAAGACTGATACAGGCTGATATAAGCAGAGAGATATTCTTGTAAACAATATCACTGCAAATGGATAACTTTTTTGGTTTTAATCAACAGAATTATATAGATCTGAAATTATAAAGACCTCCATAGGCTATGTAACTCAGCAAGGAGGAAAATTCCTTATTTAGCTTGGCTTGGTCTTGATTAAAAGAGTCTCTGATCACTGTCTGTGTGGTAAAAGTTATTCATTCATTGTGTCTGAGTACAAATGGAATAATTCTTGAAAATTATACCAAATCATTTTCATGAGTCATATTTTAACATGGAAGAGTTCAATATTTATATTGATTTGCTTAGGGATACCTATTGCAAAAGATTCTGTTTTATAAGCAGTTAGACAGATTGCATTTAATAGGAAGAATGTGTTTCACGGATTAAATATGTGCTCAGAAAATAGGAAACTGCTACTTTTTGTATCTCATAAAAATGGTAATGCAACAATTAGCAGGGTCATATTATAAAGCACAGACTTTACTCTAGCTTAATGGATCTAGGGATATGCATTCATCAGCAACGATAGATTTAGCATAAAACGACATGTAAATGAATTGATGACTGATCATAAATTAATTTTAGTGCTGAAGAAGTAATAGAGACACAGCAAGATGCCACTTTATCATAGTATTTTACTGCTCAGCAACATTTGAGCAACTACTTAATGTTCTGTGTGCATTTCTTTTCTAACAGCTTGAATAAATTTGAGAAATTTTTGTGCCTTTCAGCAATATGGAAACCAAAAAATCCAGAAAGATTGAAAATGCAAACACCAATAAATTTGGCTAAGTGACATAAATTCATTTTTCATTAAATGTTTATGAAGGGCATTAATTATGGTTGGACCTATGAAGTGCTAAATATATATGTATGATTTTGACCTCCCTTTGTTTAGTGTTTCCTGCCCAAAATACAAATTTTAAAACTAAAGGGTTATTTCAGGTGTATATGTTTAAATATTTGGGCATTTATGTTGAGTATAAAGTAAAGTACAAGACCAGATCTCATTTTTGAATCGTGATCCTATTTATATTGTGCATTCAGCCCCTTCAGTTATTCTTTCATATTTTAATGGTACAATGACTTTTGCCTCTTTTAGTCCCCCATTTCCACCAGAATCAGCAGACATTTTTTCTTTGTAATCATGACAGCAGTTAGAGTAGAAATAGGATAATACCTTCCTCTTGTTCAAAGGCTAAAGGAATTCTGTAAATGATTTCAGCTGAAGTCTCATCAGTCCCGATGGACTCCATCTGTACTTCACAAACCTCAGCAGTCTAGCCCTGTTCTATCAAAAATACCTGCAGAGGAGCAGGGGCTTTATATTTTCATGGTCTTATGAAGAAAATCTCATAATCATACACATCCCCATCATTTGTTACCTTTAAGCATGCACATAAAGTTTGTTGCAGAGAATTATCTATTCGAATTTTCAAAAGTGTTAGGTTTGTAGTGAGAAGCTTTTACAGCTTTTACTTCACAAGTGCATTAGATCTTATTTTTAAGAAAAGCAAGAGTACACTTTTACAAAGAAAAATAGCATTTTTTATTGCCTGCAAAATGCCACTAAAAGCAGTAGTATTCAACCTAGAAGAAGTTAGCACCTCTATTCCCTTCACCTTTCCCTGAGAGCAAGGAAGCTTTCTGTTTGCATTAGGTCCAAGAGATATTTTATGGAGCAAGAAAACAGAGTTCAACTTTTCACAGAGTTGATTTTGTTCTGCATAAAGCATTTACTGCTGCTGTCAGCAAGAGTAAAATTTACAGTTGCCAGAAAGTGTAAAAACTCAAACGTGCTCTTGGAAAACATATAGTGAACTGCATGTAAAGGAGACACTAAAAGCCTGTTTCATTCCATTGCAAAACACACAGTTGATATGAAAGGGACATCAGCATCTCTTAATTCTGTTTTTATTCAGAGAGAAAGAAATGTGCATCTGATTTGGAATACAAGAGGCCAGTGGATGGATGCCTTTAAACAACCAGTTTACACGTTAACTTACATGCAGCTGCCTGGTGGCCTGAGGTGCCTGGGCTGGGCTCCAGCATTTCCATGCTTTCCAGCCAATGTCTACACCTCTGGAGGGCAAAGCAAGCCAGGGTTTTACTGCTACAGGTTTTGGTGGGAAAAACATTCTTTATGCAGGGAAACTGAATAGCTCAGCAAACCGTAGAAACGATGTAGAGATTTCAGTTATAGCTGCCTGGTCACATACAGCTTTTGTAGATTCTTAGTATATCTCATACTTAACATTGATTTTCTTTTTGGATTGGATGGATTTTAGTCCAGCTCTTTAAAGGGTAGGTAAAAAGTAGCCAGTGTTCCTGGACATACCCTGAAAACATGGCATCCAAATTATTATGTGTATTTTATGTTGTGTAACAGCTGAGTGATTGGTTAGCAAACAAACATGTGAGCAAATGGAAATTCAAACCTAAGTTCCTCTAAAACATCCATAGCCTTGTGCCTGTGATACTGAAAACCTATTCTGTACAGTATATGTTTTTATAAGTCTCTGTGTAGAGAGCAGAAAGTACCATACAAAACCTGTGGGCCCTGACAGTAGGAAGATACACATTAAATTTTTAACACCCGAGTGTCGTCCTTTCATATCTGTATGTCTTGTTATATTTTTATGTTTCAGCTTGTGCGTACGTATCTTGCAGAATATGTCAATAAGCAGTTGTTTGAAAGTCCTCAGCTATAGCATTTTACTTTCTTACATCTTCATGAAGTGTTTTATCTGTAGTATCTCTTTTCATACATCATAAATAACTGTTGCTAAGCCTTTTTACTCTCCATTCTCTATGAAGTCCTATCACACTTTGATTGTTAGTTCAGAAACTGTCTTCTCAGAGGAAATTCAGTTTTAGCCTTCCCTTGCTGTTATCTCAGCTTCCTTATATCTGTCTGCACCAGGTCGAGTCTGTTTGGAAAATAACAATTTTGTGTGTGCTCTTGGCAAGCAGAATGAAACTCTGTCACTCCCTGTTGCACTTAACACACTTTCTGCCTGTCAGACCTCTATAGACCTTTTCAGTTTCTTTTCTTGTAACTTATGAGTGCATGGACTTCTGTTTTTATAGCCTGCCACTTTGCTGACATCAAAAGTTTTGATCACTGCAGCATCACAGAATAATCCCTTGTTCTTGGGCTTTGTGGTGCGGCGTGCTACTGACTAAATCCCAATATTAATTTATTGTACTCCTGACTTGTTTTTGCATGATATTTTTAATATTTGACACCACCAATAATCAGCCTATCCATATGGTACTAAAAAGCAAGTCAGTATTGATTTACTAGTTAATAATTTTGAAAACAGCAATACTTTCTTTTACATGGATTTAAAAAAGACTACTGTACTGCTATGCATCTCATATACATTTACATAAATTCAGTTGTGCTAACGGTCAAGTCAGGGCTATGATGTATCTCTCCACGTGTATCTTCTTCATATCTTTGAATATCAGTTCTTTACAGATCCTCATAGATTCACTGGTCTTTTTGCTTTTTCAACATATGCATGCCACTGTTTTTAAAAAGCAAATCTCAGGTATTTCAGGATAGGTGCCTGTGCTACTTCAGAACAATACTCTTATGTCTACACAGCACCATGCAATGCCATGCAGGAGCTCAGGTCTCAGAATCAGTCTGGTAGCTCTGCACCTCAGCTGGACTTGGCAACTAATCAGCCTGGCTGCCCTCTTCCTATAGCAAAGATAAGCACTTGTTGCAAGCAAAGTTTTCTTTGCCTCCTGCTCTGCTTCACAGGGTAGAGTTATCCTATGACATTTAATCATGATTCTTAGAAGTACAGCACACCATCAGCTCCATCTGATGCCACAAAAGAAACAGGATTTCAGTACTTTAAAATAAGCCTGAACTGAGACATAGTTTTTGAAAGTAAGTTAAACTGACACATTGGGTAGTTGATTGATGCTTCATGCATTGGAAAAAATAAAAGAAAATATAAATGAAGAGCAAATAAGAGGAATCTTCACTGTTTTGCTCTTTACATTCCAGTTACATCAATGTTTCTATATTTCTTTCATGTGTTTTTTCCAGTATCTGTTTTTCTGACTGTACTTTTATGATATTATCACTTTCCTTTCCTGCAGTGGTGGTAGTCCATAGCTAGTAGGTATCATGAGGCCAGCACTGGCTCAGTGACTGTCTTAGTATCAAATCTGAATATACATAGTTCCATTCTTGAATGTGGTTTCTAACCTTTTAAAAAAGCAAGTTTAATCCATTAGAATTAATTGCTTTAGGTCAGATTTTTTCAGGACATTAAAATTGCTCATCTATTTTAAGGTTTTGGTTGAGAAAATGACATAATGCCAATCTTATTCATGTAGCTCTTGAAGCCCATATCTGACTTCAGCTATATCTACTGAGACTTGTGCTGTCTAAATTAAGACTTTGTTTTGCAAACATCAAACTAGATATTGATTTATAATGTCAAGTAAAATAAAAACAAAATGCATCACATTCATTTCAATCCCAGGGAAAAACTGCTAACTTTCAAATGAACTTATTATGGAGCCTTCACAATTGTAGAGAATATGTATCATTTTGTTTACAGGATCAAAGCAACACAGGGCAAGCTATGAATGAGATCCCATTAGCTTTAATAGTGTTTTTTTATACCAAGCTCTCTCAGATAAACTTTGGGTTTCCTGCTGTGAAAGGACGTATTAAGTGTGTCTTCAATTTTAGATGAATGCTGCTCTTTTGTACCAAGCTCTGTCAAATGAATTTTGGTTTTCCTGAGCAAGGACATGTTAAATGGGTCTTTTAAGCATTAGATGATACAAATATATCAAATATGCACAACTCACTAGACCCCTACATTTGTTTTTAGGTTCAATGGTAAATGGATGGGGTTCTGCGTCTGATGAGGACCGTAACTTTTCTAGTCATAGATCTAGTGTAGGTAGCTCCTCAGATGACTCGATCTTTACCAGCGGCAGTTTTGCACAAGCACTGGTTGCAGCAGCAGATAAAGCTGGTTTTAGGCTGGATGGAACCAGTCTGACAAGAACAGGTTTGTAGATTCAAAGTTGATGCTTTCTGCATGAAGGATGTCTCTGCCTATTCTTCTCTTCTTCTCAGTGAACCTGCGTCTCACACCTGTCTAACATGCATGGAATAAGGTGGATGGAGATATTTTTATCAATATATTTTAAATGAAACCTTGCATTAGGTTTCATTTTTAGTGATTTGAAGTAGTGAATAGCATAAGCTTTTAATCTGCACCTTCAGTCTGCTGCAGTTTCCCTCTGTGCTGACTCTGCTATAGATTTACTGACATATGCTCGGTTTAATATTTCGATGAAGAAATCACTAATTCTCCTGTGCAATCTTTTGATGATTTTGGTTCTTGCAAAATCTCCTCACAATCATTCACATTTCCAGTGATGAACAGCATATTTAAACTATTATCTCCATCCCTGCACTTCTGTTGCATCTCTTCTTGCAAAAGTGTATTTTTCTGTGAAGTTCTTCTAAGCATGGGGTGGATCAGTGTGCGTTTATTTATAACAATGCAAACTGTTTAAAAGCCTTTTTAATATTTGATTTAAAACCACTTAATTCAATAAGTAAACATATTTTGATAAAATTTAATTTTTATTATGTCAACTGAATCTGCCAAGATAAGTGCAACAAAGGTAAAGTGATTATTGTTTTTGAAAACAGCCAGTCTTCTAGAATGAATGAATGGAAAATGAGCATAACTTAGTTCATGTTATTAAAGCTCCAAAAGTTTTATTTCTAGTAAAAAAAAAAGTTATTTTTAATTATTCTATAAAAAATGAATGTATTTGCATTCGCTTTGTCTCATGAAAATAGCAGAAGTAATTAATTATTTAAATCCACAGATCTAATAGCAAAGTATGAACTTGGGTCATGTTTTCGTTATGCTGTCTCAGCTGATTCCTGCCCTTAGATCCCAAAATGTTCCTATCATTTAAAATTTGTTACTGTTAGTCTGGTATGAAGTCTGTCCTTCAGTAAAATGTGTATATTTGTGAGAAATGTCTCCACAGTTAGGGCTGAAATACAGGCTCTCTACATGCAGTGATTTGGCAAACACTGCCCCATAGGAACATTAGAAATGAAGAAAGGAATCTGTGGCAAAGTCCTGTTTGGCCAACAAAGTAAAGGGTGGACAGATACAGCTTTTCTCATATCACTGAGGCTTTTGCCATTGACTTTGATGACCCTTAAATGAGAGTTATTTCACTGTTAAAAGTAGTTAAAACTCTCACTTGCTTGTTACTATAGCAGGAAACAGTAAATTTCTCTCATTGTTTGGAAAAAGCAAAGCAAAACAAACCAAAAACTGATGCAGATCTTCATTCATCTACTATGATTACTACTGTAATTTAAGATACACTGTTTTGCTTGAAGAGTCTCGTAGTCTTGAATGAAAGGAGCAAATCCTTCCCAACTTTTTTTTGGTGGTGTAAGAACACCACCAAAAAAAAGTTGGGAAGGAAGCCTTAGTAAAAGCTAATACACAGATTCATCCAAAGGTAATTTGGCTTGTATCAGGCCATTGGGAAATGTGGTTTCCACCACAGTCACACACATAACAAAAGTAAATGGGCACACAAACACACACTTTTAAATAAATATAATTTCTTATTGTAGCTATGTAAATGGAATGTACAAGAAAAGGATGAGAACCCTTTTGTCACTTATATTTACCTAGCTTAATTAGGTCACAAATGCATTTAAACTGAGTACTTGTACGTAATCCCTCAGACAGACTGCTAAAGTTTAGGGTATCTAAAGTATCCAGCATTTGTGGTAGAGATTTATGATTATTACCTTCTTAATCCTTAGTGATCCAGCAGGCAAAACAGAAACAAAATAAAACCCACATGTAAACAGATAGCCCTCCCCTCTTTTCCTCACAGAAACCTCAGCAGGTGGAAATAACTCCCCAGTGCTTAACTGCAGTATGATACCTCCCAGGGTAGCATGGGTCATCAGACATGCCTGTTATGGACCTGCTGCACCATAATAAACCCCCTATCTTGCAAAATAGTGTTTTATAGTGGAGAAGCAGCAGTATTATTTCTGTTCATTGCTCTGGAGGGAATCTGAAGGTCCTGATTCTCTATTCCTTTGCAGTCTGAGTTTCACCCATTTAGAATAGTGTGAGATATTGTCATTGATATGAAAGGAGAAGTCCAACTTGATAGTCTCACATGAGTGTATCTGATTGCCAAGCATAAGAAGCTCTGGTAAATCTTGGTGTATGGTGTTTCTCCTGCCAGACTCTGATTCCAGTTTCCAAAAGTGATCGTGTGATTTGCCATGAAGTTCAGACAGCTTTCCTTTCTAACACCCTTGGGAAATTAAATCCATAGATGCATTCTTCTCTCCACTTACACACTAAATCTACTACAGAGAGGGTGACACCGCTCAGCAGTTCTTACTGGAAGGGCTGCATACAGATACAAGAAGCTGTAATCAGTTATTAGGTGCATTGAAAAATGTGTTTAGGGAGCCTGCACATCATTTGTGTTTGCCCCATGTCTGATTTAGGTCAGTGCTATTTATTTTTCCTTATTTTCATGGAGGTATAAAAAGAGAATGTTCGGTGCCTATTTCTTTTTCAAACCAACATTCTGAATGAATAATCACATTTCTTTAGTCAAGAGAATAAGTGCAATGACTCTTTGTCCTGCACTCACAGGTTGCACTTGCATGCTGCAAGTTTATTTTAGCAATACATCTGTGCAATGTGCTGTGAGCTAGGATGGAATTTCAGGCTCATGTCTGAATTTCTTTGCATTTGTGTTCTTTTTATTTAGTTTTAGATGAAATTTTGATATTTTTTCCATGTCTATTTTACTGTTCTGTCCTTGTCTATGAAACAAGGGCTTGATGTCTTGTCCTTGTCTGGCTACAGCTGTGCCAGCTATAGAAGTTAATGTTTCCAGCCTTTCCCTAAATGGTTATGACTACTTTCTCCTGGTTCCAGAATTAGCTACTTGGGTGGGTGTTCTGTAACCCATTACAGTTAAAATGAACCAGATTCACAAAGGCATACCTTCTGTTTAAGTTCAGTTGGGCATAGGGAACATCCACATGAGGGATTCAAATGTGGTAACTTCTCGTCACTGTCAGTGACATGCAGCTGGGAGACAAGCCTGCCTAAGAGCAGTGTCTTCCTCAGGGTGTACATCAGTTAGAAGGTTTCACTAGGTAAAGTAACTCACAGCAGGGTAGATCCTATTCTAAGTTAACCAGAAGATAAAAGAACTCCTTACTATTTTGGCATCAGTTCCCACTTCCCATGAACTCTTAGACAATTTGGGCCTAAAGTGGCATTGAAAGGGCAGAACTTTTGACATTCTCCTCTGCAGGTAGTATAAAAACATTTAAGACTTTGAAGTACCAGTTCTAAGCAAATTAAAATATACTTGTCAAGAAGCACATACAGATGAAAAAGGAAGGTAGAAGATGGTTTAATCATTTTTTTTATTAAACAATAAGCATAATTAACTGAATAAAAACATCATAATAAGAGGAAGTGAATGTAGTAAGTGGACTGTGCTTCAGCTGTTCCTGCATGATGCTTTTAATGATCTGCTCCATAGAACAGCATCAAAGATTATTTTTAAGAGAAATCATGTAGCTTGATTTGTGCATATATATATACACATATATATAAAAAGATGTGAAGAATAAATTTAGTCAGAATACATTGTTTTTTAACATGTAAAACCACTGAAAATTCACATGAACATTTTAGCATTTAAATATACCTCCATTTTTATTTCTTGAGAAAAGAGAGCTCTTAAGCATACAAACCTACACTGCTACATAGCTTGCAAAATCAGTTATGTTTGTTTATCTCACTGGAGTTATCCAGATATACAGTGCATATGGGAGCCCCTAAAATGAGAATCTGGCTCAGCAAATGTGAAGGTGGAAGGCAGGAGGAGATAAATTTGATACGATTGTAGAACTGTATTCCTTCCCTGCTCAAGGCTGAGGAGTTGTTATAACACATCTGTTCAGCACACAGAGCAGGTATGATTTACATGGCATACAGTAGTTTTATTGCAACAGATGGAATAATTTTAATTATAAAAGTTAAAAGAATGCCAGGTTTTTCACTTCACTTGTTTTGGTGTGTCTTAGAGCAGTTGTCATCAGCGAGTACCTTGAGGGGACACTTGCTTGCCTCTGAGAGTTATGTTGCAGAACAGACATTAATAGAAAGCCCATTCCAAGGCAATAACATTGTTTTTTTTTCATCTAGTTTCTCTTTTTCTTTTAGGCAAAGGATATCCTTCTTCTCAGAGACCTCGACCAAGCAGTCCTTTTTCTACTGACAGCAACACCAGTGCAGCTGTCAATCAGAGCCAGAGGCCAAGGCCCACTAAAAAACACAAGGGAGGACGGTTGGACCAACCCTCGTTGCCTCATCGTAGGGAGGGAATAACAGATGGTAAGTGTTGTGGTGAAGTCCCTGATGATAACCTGCAACAAGCAGTTGGAGAATATAGAGTAATCTTTTAAAGAATATATATTATGGTATATTATTTGCTTGATGAAGTGGGGTTTCCAGGTTGCCATATGAGCAACATGGCAACACTAGCATTGTGGAGCTTGGTTAAGTGAGTCTCCAAGGAGCCTTTCTTTATTTCAGCTCTGAACATGTTAGCATCGCTTAGGTTTTCTCAGGTCTCAGTAATGTACCCATAAATGACTGCATTAGATGTGAGTTGACATTAAAAAAATAGCCTGTGGTTAATTTTACATTAAATGAAAGTAGCCACCACAAGCAATAGCAGTATGCCATGAATTCCTAAGGAGAAGGGTTAGTCCCACAATGCTTTGGGGTTTTGTGCTGGTTTTGATAGCTGCCCAACAGTTAAAGTAATACATGCTACACTTTTCTCATGATTCTGTCTCATGTCTTGTCCATGCTGCTTCGTTCCTGACATCCACTGACCTCAGTGGCTGTGTTTCTCTCCTTTACATCTCCATTTCTTTCTGACCACTGCTTCCCATATTTCAGGCATGTTTATTTTGCTCTTTTAATGACTAAAATCAGCTAAGTCTTCAATCATCTTTGTTTACCTCCTCTTGAGTTTGGCAAAGGATGCAATTGCTGCCCGTAACTCTTGAGGGAGGTCTGGTTAGAAAGGTGGCTGGCTGGCTACCTCCCCTTCATTTCTTCTTATTTCTGCCCTGGCCCCTGTAGTTATTGAAATGATCAGAGGGCAAAGCCAGCAAGTGGAAAAACAGAGTTAAAGGAACCACTAAGGATATCTGTACAGCCATGCAGATGGAGATGTGATCATTTTCCTCATGCTTTCAGTGTTTAAAGTGGTGCAATTCTGAGAACTAGACTGTCCCACCTGCCTCAGTGGCTCTCATAACACTATCTGGACCATGGTAGTGGGTGTGATGCCATTGAGTCTATCTCCTATGTATACCTGGACAAATTTTCCAGTGAATGGGGATGGTAAAAATTACTTTAGATTTTAATATAAACATCTTCCTTATGATAGTAAAATTTACTTGAGAGTTGTAGAATCATAGAATATCTCTAGTTGGAAGGGACCTATAGGGATCATCAAGTCCAACTCCATTATTTTCTTTGGACAGGTAATGTAATAAATAGATTTGATAGAGAGTATGTTTAATTTGAGGTTTTCTTTTATAATGTGCTACTTATTACTCTAGGTGCATGTAGAAAATGTATTAAGAGCTTGCCAGGTGGACTGTGGCCACTAAAACCACCAGAGCTCCCCTCTCACTAATGTTATCAGGTGTACAGATCAGGTTTTGCAGTATGCTCTGCCAGGTTCCTTGTTTATCAGACCATGAAGGTAGAGAACAGATTCCAAAAGTGAAAGTGCACTAGAGGGTTACACATCATGCTCTGTGACTCATTCTCACTACCATATTATTTGAAGAAGCAGCTTGAAGTAGCTTAAACTCCACTCGTATGGATCTGAATTGGTTTAAGCATTAGTGCCCTACCCCTGTGGATATATTCCAGAGGCCTCCCTGCTGCACAGATCTATTAAATAGATGTGTCTTTGAAAATAGTAACTGGAAATTATGGGTGTCGCTTGTGGTGCTGGCAATAATCTTTCACTAAGTTAACCCTTCTGTGTGACATATCCTGTCACCATGACCTGTGAGCCTTTTGGGCCACAAATTCTGTGTATATGTGAGTTTGTGGTGCACTCAGTATGGTGGGACTTTAATACTTCTGCTTTGGAGTACTATTGCTATAGAAATATTTAACAATAACTTGGGTAGCAGAAAGTTAATGGGATTCCAGTTCAGATCATGAGACAGATGGAAATGTGACTCCGCAGGGAGAGGCTCCATCATAAAATCTGGCTTTGTTATCACCCCTAGGAAAACAAATCACTGGCACAGGTAGAAAGAAATGTCCTTATACTTGTAAGTTCTGCAACTTGCTGCTTTTCCCAGTTAATAATGAGAGTCTGTGCCAAAGCTTGACTGGTGCCTGAATCATTTGGCCAATGTTCTGCCTTCTAAAGGAGAGCTGGGGTAATCCCAGGCTGAACATCCATCTGCTTCTTATCAGGCACTCTGATGTCCTACATCTTCTCAATCACAATCCCTCCATTACTAAATCAATAAGACCATAACCTCTTCACCAATGCACTTACAAATTGCTTGGCAAGTTTGATAATCCTGCCATTAGAGGCTGCAAGTGGTAGTCTGGATGACATCCCACTGGCCTTGTCAGTTACCAGCTTAGTGAGGGTTTTATCTGGCATCTGGAAAATAAATGTCATTTAGATGGAACTACAGTGATAATCAGTGAGAACATTCTGTATATCTTCACTGAAAATCCTGATGAAGTCTCTAAATTTCTTGTTTCAAAAGTTCTCTGAAGTGCTAAGCATGATAGAACGAGTTGGCTTGCCTCTGTGTGGTAATGTGTCTGCTTGTTAGGAACTGAGACTACTAGTTTGTCTGGTGTCTGTTACTCCTTTACTAGCAGTCGAAATGCCAACCATTAGCTGTCATGTATGTGCATGCTTGCAAGTGTGTGTGGAGACATGTGCCATAGTCACGTGTGGACATGTTTGGCTGAGGAGGGGAAAGGCAAGACAGTTCTCTGAGGCACTGCAGGAAGAAAAGTGATGACTCCAAATACACGGGGTCTTTATATATGCCCAAGCAAGAAAAGAGCGCATATTTACTAATTTACCAAAGGCAGAAGATCTGCACTATGGGATTTAAGCTGTAGAGCAAATAAAAAGCCATGTTTCCCGATGAGGCTCTCTTCCAGCTTCTTTAATTAAAAAGGAAAGGTAGATGTTACTTTGACCACCAACCCAACTGAGGCTGAAGGTGAAAAAGCAAACTGTTTAGTCAATTGGCTAGAAGTAGAAACCATTCTTACAGATCTTCTCAGACATGTCTAGCATAGTTCAGTCAGTCTGTATGCAGGCTGGAGCCAGCTTACATTAGTTCCCCAATACCTTTAACTCTTCTAGAATTGTGTGAAGCTTCGTTAAAAGATAAGTTTCAACTTATCCACAGGTCTAAACCACACAAAGAACGTTAGAGACACAGTTTTTCATTTCATGTCTATACATAAGGCAATCGTTACACCCATTTTTGAATGGATGAAAGCAACAACTATGTTAACAGTAGATCAGCAGCATAAATCTACAGTAATTCAAGGAGTTGCAGCTAGCTGTGTAACATGCAGTATCGTTTATGTACAAACCTTCTTTCATTCTCAGTATCTAATTAAGAACAACTATTAGGTAGCAATTTCCAGAGAAGGGTACTGTATGTTAAGAAGTTTAATACTGCAGTAATTTTAACTTTCGTTTTTTGCTCTGATACTACTTAAAAATTTTGCTTCTATTGAAGGGTAAATATTGTGTCTTGGAAAATTGCATTGTCAGATGTCATGTTATGACTGTGTTCATTGGATTCAATGCATTTCCATAAAGTGCTTATAAATCACAACTTCAGTAATCTCTATTTCAGACTGCATAAGCAGATGTCAGTGATGTGGTTCTCTACATTAACTGGTTATGATTGCAGTGAAATCAATTATAAGAAATGCTATTTTGGAAGCCAACACTATAAAGCAATTTTAACATTGGCAAGATCCCATACCCTCCTGCTTCCATGTACAGTAACTCATGTATAGCCATTGTCATGAAAGGTCACATCGATATTCATAACTAAAAATTCCTCAAATAAATTAGTGCTGAACATAAAGCATACACCAGGCTCACTGACAGATTATTATAAGGCTGTTCTAGCCACAAGGCAGGTATCTTAATCTGGGATATAGCACTTCGGCTGTGAACAAAAGTATGGGAGCAACATCCAATACTACTACTTTCCCTTGTTGACACAAATAACCCACATGTCCTCATTTATCTATAAGAGACAGTGTTGATGGAATGACATCTCAGCAACTTTGGAAGCATTTCTGCCCCATATATGAGGTATGAGTACCACCTCTAACAGCAAGGACATGAAAAAAAATCCCTGTAGCATTTTATAAAGCCAGAACACAGACTTTGAAATAAATTCCCTCCAAAGGCCTCCTCACTGATCTCTAAAATGAATTTCAGTTTCACTAGTTATAAACATCTGACTTTCCTGCAGCCTAAGCAGAGGTTTACATTTCCATGTCTATTGTTGAGCCAAGTTCAATTCCTTGATGAACCTCCATAACACTGTAAGACAAAAAAAAACACTTGAAAGCAGGACATATCCATATATAGTGTAAGCTAACACAGGTTTAGTGAAGTTATTGGGGATGCGCAGATTTATTTGGGCTATGAATTACCCCAAACCATAGTTATCAACAAGTGTTCCACATATAAAATATGTATCCAGTATGAGAGATTTTTCATTACATTACTAAAGTTGCTTCCCTTTTCTGTTTATTTTTACTTTGGTTTTGTTTGTTTCTTAGTAATCTGAGACTTTTCTATACTATTATAAGTTGGTCAAATAAGCTTGAAAATCTTGAAAGATTGAAAGATGAAAGGTGAAAATCTTACATTTGGAATTGTAGTTAACCAGGTTCTATAATTGCCTTGGGTCAGGGACTAATAAAATGTACTTTTGCCTTCACAAATGTGGTTAGAAGCTTGATCTTCAATTCTGCAAGCATCTTCATAGTATGAGTGTTATACTTGAAAAGCAAAGGAGTTATTAGAGACCAGGCAAGTGCCTTTCAGTGTTCAGCTAAAACTATTTGTTCAGCTGTATTTGCAGGACTGCTAAACTTAAGAGTGGACATTATCTTGTCTGTGAAGACTCCAGCTCTTGGCTGAACTTTCAAACAGTACTTGAATAAAATGCTCATCCGTTGTTTGGGAGTTCCATTTCAACATGCATATTTCTCAGATGTATTGAGGCTTTTCCAATGACAGTAGTTTTGTGAATATTTTTTCAATTTTTTTGTGGAATTTCATTCATTTTAATAAAATATATTTAGATTTTGAGCTTAAACCTCAAGCTGAAGAACCAAAAGTGGGTATGATGAAGCAATCCCCAATATGATGGGGGGAAATTGTCAACTGGCACAGATCAGTTTTTCATAGCCTTTCTTGCTTGCTGTTACTGAAAGAGCCAGCTGGAGTATACCCCACAGAAAATAAACCCCATGCTTAGAAATGCAAGTCAGGGCTTCGTAATCTATTTATTCTTGTGGAAGTTGCAACTAGAAACACAGTAACCTAAATAAAAAAAAACTAGCGGAAGTTAAAACCACATTTCTGTTTAACATGGAATTTCCTCCTTTTAAAATGACCAAAGGAAGTGACTCAGGCCATTTGCAAGGGACTTTTCTTTTCAGCATCAAATGCACCTTCTGTTTCAATTGAAAAAAATTAGTTCATCTAAATCTTATTCACGTTTTTTAGATCTTCCACCACCACCTGACCCACCCCCTGGTCAGGGTTTAAGGCAGCAAATAGTCCCCGGCCAGCGTGGAGGCTCAGCAGAGAGGAAAGGAAGCTCTCTTGAGAGGCAGCATGCTCCGAACATAGATGAAACAAAGAGCTCCCTGGACCGGCAAGCTAGGACATCACTAGAGTGGCAGCGACAAACCCAGGAGTGGATAAGCTCTACAGACCGCCAAGAGGATTTCAGGAAAGCCCAACACAAACAAGCCTTCGGATCAGGTGTGTGTGTGCTGCACCAGCCGAGGCAATGCAGACGGCTCCTTGACACTGCTCAGCTGAGGGTTTCTGTACCTGGCAGGAGTCTAGGCTCACCTTATGCCCTTTTGTGCCAGCACTGGCAAAGCTCAGGCTGGAAAATAAGAAAAAGCCAAGTGAAATGAGAGCATGTAGTGCAAGGATTTTTCACTCCTGCAACAATGAAATCTCATTAGCACCTGACTTGGTGCATACTTTACAGTGCTTTGGCAATTAATAATGTTTTCAAGCAGAGCAGTGGGAAAAACAGGAACAGTCTGAGGCAGGCAGGGAAGGAGAAACAGATTTTTTAGAGTATTTTCTGTTAGATGTATTTATTTATACATACAGGGACATATTTTCTACTTCTTGCAGCCTGTTTCTAAATTGGCAATGGTTGCTTTTGCATACCTGCAAGAAGGCTGATCCTTTTGAGCGCTGACATTCCTTCCAGCGGTATTTAAAACAGTCTCCCATTTATTCATGGATATGACCAAGTAACATTCATCTCTTAAGCCTAGCAAGATGACAGCGGAGGTTTTCACCTTTATACAGGATCTGCTCATTGCTGAGTGCTGACTTTATTTCCTAACTGGGTTTCAAGTATGTAAAAATGGTGCAGGAGATGATGCTGAGCTGGAGTTGGAGTTCTGTAATACTTGCAGATTCCTTATCTCAGCCTGACCTCAAGGAAAAGCTGCTGTTTCAGCTTTTACCCTCATACTAGGATATTTCCTTTAACCTGCTAATCACATGTTATCCCAGTGGTAATTAGTGATACAAGAGGACAATTAAGAAGATTAAAACAAGCAAAAAAAGAGGATACTAGATGTGGTGCTTTTGTAGGGCTACACTGTTTCTTCAAATATGCCTGTAGCTTCCAAAGTAACACTAGAGGTACTCATATTCATCTTTATTCTACTATTAATGCTCCTTGTTATATCAATATCAATGACATCCTAAAAAACCAAAGTAATATGTGGGCAAACCTGTCATGGGGGCAGGATTTACTGAATAGAGACCTCCAAGGAAATATGGCTACCCATATTTAAAGTGTAAATATTTTAAATAAAATTCATATTTTAAAATACAGCAATAATGGTACCACTAAACTCCTGAATATTTCAGCTGCATAAACAAGTGAGTTCATGTTGTGAAATGAGAAGTCAAGGTTTAAAAATAGTGTGTGAAATTCATGCTACTTGGTGAAATGGCAATTTTAATTACAATGTACAAGATGAACGAACACAAAAAATAGCTTGGATATACTTTATACATCTCATTTCATTGTAAATTATTATTAAGGATGCTTCTCTGACCTGGTTGGCAAGAAGTCCCCTCCTTTTCGTCTGCTTCATAAGTGTGCAAATAGAAGTTGTCAGTTATTCTGATACATTGAGGGTATACAGTAGTAAAATTCCCATCTGCAGGACTTGCATTTATCTGTTCTTAAATAAAAAGAATCTGATCTTGACACTTCCAGTGCATACACAAGTGTTGAATTTAGGGCTGATTACAGGTATTTTGTTCTTGTCAAATGCAGGATGACCAGAACAATTGCATATCCTTTGTGCATGACAAAGGATTCCCTTAGGAGAAATAATGTTTTTACCCATCTGAGGGGTTCATAAAACTTGCTCACAAGGTGGGCCAGAGCTTTGTGTCTGTCTGTCTGTCTTCTCATCCCAGCTTCTTGTGCTACAGCTTACTTGCTCTGTGTTCGTTTCTCTGATGGATTTTAAAAAAGTTACTGTTATGTGTGATGCTTGTTTATATTACTAAATTCAGGGGGTTCAGTGATATTAATTGTGCTTCTTAATGACAAAGCTCTCTGGAAATTTATCCTGCCCTACTTTTCAATATATTGTAACATGACTTTCTCATTTATCAAGCTATCAGATTCCAGAAAATAGCTATTTGCAGCATAGGGGGCTTCATTCAGACATGACCATGCTGTGAATGAAAGTTTCAAAGCAAGACCTTTGGTTTGCAGTTGAATAGAATAAAAATACCTGATTCTGGGAACCGTGTTTCCACTGGTTGCTTTCAGTATAAACATGATCACTGAGTTCCTGCCAGTGGCTTCATTGTGGAACCGCAGTTACAGCACATCAAATATGACATTCTCAGCTACCTCTCTAAAGAAAGTAGTGCCTAGATCAAGTTGCAATAGTTTTGATAATGTTAAAAGCCTTTGGCTTATCTTATGGGGTATAGAAACAATTTTATATACATATATCCTGATTTCATAGGGCTAGAATTATATCTTCAAATTAAAGGCACTGTATTTCAAAGAGAAAGGCATTGGCAAAGCCTCCCCATATTCTTTGCAAGACTCGGGCACAGGACACTGTTCTGAGTGTTTAATAAATATGAGACTATTCTAAGGACTTAAAGACAACTACCTTTATATGCTAGAAAGCTGTGGAAAACTTAGTCTTTATTTAATGTCACAATTGCTTATTTTTTGGATTGTATTTATTTCTAAGGGCACAACAGATAATTTAACACACCATATGCTCTATAATGATAATGCACTTTATATTTATTCAAGGTCGTTTTTTCTCAATATTTCATTGAACCCAAAGGAGGCCTTATCCTGAGTCCACAAACTAGAAAAACAAATCAATTGACCATATATGTCATTTTCAAACTCTTTTGCAATGCTAGTGACTTTTTTTCTCATCCTTTAAAAGTGTATCCGGCTTTCAGCTGAACTGATTTATGCTGCTTGCTTTATTGCTGCCTTAATGCAAACTGTTCCATATTTTAGCCAGCCTTTGGAAACCAGGTTTGCATCTGATTCAATTGCTAGGGATTGGTATATAAAGAACAAGTAAAGTAATTTAGGAGACTATGGCTGTTAAATGCCATTATATTATGTCTTTTAAATATTTCTGTATATTTCAGCAAAAGCAGCACACAATTATAGCACAAAACACCAATAATTCCCTTACATCTTGCAGCGCAAATATTCTGGTCTCTTGCCCAGGGCCAGAGTGAGATACTTGGGCTAAGAATAAAATCAGCAGCCTGCCCTCTTCGGTGACAGTTTTACCTTACAATTGGATTCTGTTCAATAGCAGAGGAATTCCCATGTCCTACTCACTTGTGGCAGTAGGCACAAAGAATGAAATCCCTTGTGCCTCTGCTGCACCTTTGCAAAGGCTCCATGAGTGTGAATAAAAGCATTTTTGTCTTCTGTTTCTTTCCAACCATCCCCACCTACTTTGTCTCCTGTGTGCCTGCCCTCTGCCAAAGAAATTCTGTTTCCCCTCATCAGGTTTTTTATGTGTGAAGACAATGTGAAAAACAACATAAAGAACCCCCTTTCAGGCCAGATTCACTTTAAAAATGTAAGATTCGAGCAGGAGATATTCCACTGATTTCAGAAGGGACAATTCCTGTGTCTGAGGTTAAGCACGTATATTCATACTCTTTCTTGAATCAAACTGTATTTAGCAAAGTCTCTTTCTTCAGTTTATGAGAAAGCAAAAGTGGATCATACACAGGAAAGTAATAAAATAGTGCTTCTATTTCAGTGTTAAATCAGTGCTGCTGTTTTGTTTCTTAGATTAGGATTATTACAACAGTATTTCCTGGAAACTCTAGTAAGATGTGATGGCTTGTTTTACTTCATGCTATATGAACACATGCATATGCTTTATCGGTGTTAATCCTGCTCTTGTGAGCAGTTCATTATTACAGGTCTTCACAGAGGAAGAATCCAAATGAGAAAAAATAAGCCTTTTGCTTATAATGGTACATGAAACAAGCTTCAAGAAGATTTACCCACCCCAAATATTACAACTTCTAATACTATGTATAATATATTTTCCAATGTAATTCACAACCAGTTAAAAAAAATCTTCAGTGTACTTTGCATTGTTAGAAATTACTGAGCTGCTGGAAGCTAATTAAATTAGCTGATATTGTAGTTCTTTATCTAAATTGATTGAAGTTACCATGATTTCAACTAAAGAAAAAGAAAAAGCACGTTCATGTAGGCTCGAAGCAAAAATCCAATCATAGCTGCATTGTCTTGGAAATTGTATGTGCATCAATTTTTATTAAAGTACCTATGATTCATAATCTATTACTTTGTAATAAATCTAGACTTTTTATAATTAATACAAACTAACTCATGAATTTACATGAAAGGAGGATTGAATTCATACTGATTTCTTTGTATGTGAGATACAATACTGAGTTGTGTATTCTCTTAGGTAAAAGAGGCATGCTATAAAGCAAGACAAGATATCCGAGGGCAGGAATTAATATGATGTCCATAAAAGAATAGCTTGTTTATTCCTGTTTGTAGGAATTTATTTTGGTTTGTTTTCTTTTCTAGAAGAGGCACTCGTACCATATAGTAAACCCAACTTCCCATCCCCTGGTGGCCACAGCTCTTCAGGAACAGCTTCTTCTAAAGGATCGACCGGACCTAGAAAAGGTGAAGTCTTGCGAGGAGGTCACCAACGCAATGCCAGTGACCTTCTCGATGTAGGCTATGTGGGATCAAACAGTCAAGGACAGTTTACTGGTGAATTATGTAAGTTTATCTCTAGCTACAATTAAAACTCACACATAGGCAAAAAGAGAATAGTTAGAAATCTGTTGTGAAGAGTGTGATTATCAGATTAAAATTTACACAGAACTTTTTGAGGTGTTTGTCTGTGATGACAAACAAAGTTCTGTTCTTAGGCTGGACTATTTAAAATCTGTGTAAGCCATGCCAGTGTTACCTACATGGTACACTTTCTGGTGTGTAATGCTTGTGTAACACTGGGAAAATTGAAAACAAATTCTAGTAACTTAGAATTTTCTTGTCAAAGTGTAGTAGGCTTTTCTTTGCAGTTTTTCTCAGAGGAGTGAAAGAAAAGGGTGTTGATTTTGCCACACGTGGTGGCAAGCTTGTGATGCTTCCTTGATGAGCAGTATTCTGATCTTTTTGACCTTAGATGGAGGTCCTGTTTTTTCAACACTCTAGCTCAGTTTTTCACTTTTTTATCCCAATTCTTTCTTTAACTTCCCAGGCCAGGGGAATTGTTTTCCAAACTTTTTTCTATTATTGTTCAATATCTGTTAAACCTTGTATAAAGCTACAATGATGCTGTGTATGTGATGGTGGGACCAAATGCCAAATGTTTGACTCTACCATTTGAAGTTGTGCACGCACACCTCAGCTAGCTCAGGCATACTGGCATATTTATTAGTAAAAGCAATGTTAGCTGTTGGCATGTCTGCTTCTTATTTGCTGAAGTCAAACCCTCCTGACAGTTACTGCCCAGTAGCTCATAAGAGAGTTAATGGTAATTCCCAAACCCTGAAGGTGCTGTCTCAGACACTGTGTTGGTAAGTGCTGAATTGTAACATCCATGGCTTTTCATCTTAGAAGCAATTAGCTCTCTTCTCCCAACCTAATGAATATTCATCCTGTGCTGCAGTAGTATTGCCATAGGCTTTGTTTTTTGTTGTTTTGTTGTTTGGTTTTGTTTGGGTTAATTTTTTTTCCTCCTTATTACAACCTCTTTCTCTCTCTTTGTTTCTATAGAGTAGTTGAGAAGACACATTGCAAGCTGCTCTGATGGACCATCAGGTCTGAACTCATGGAAGTGATGACACTAAACAGTGCAATGAACATTTTCTTTATTTATGTACTATTAAAAGAACTGTAAATGCAATGTAAAGACACACAGCCACACATATCCCACAGATATTTTACTTGTGTTCTTCTCTTTAATACACCATCCACCTTAAACTTTTCCTTGTCAGGAGTATATAAAAAAAAAGAAAGGAAAAAAAAAATCACCCTCCAGGATGAAAAGAATTTCCTTCTGTATATAATTTCTTTTGTTGCATTGCTATGCAAGCTCACCTTCTTTTTAGCTATGTTCATATTCATGTCTGTTTTTACTGGTCTGTTGTACTATATGTGAATTAATAGGCTGTGGTGCCATATATTAACTTTTAATTGTGTAACTTTTATGTTTAAAGTTTGCACTGCAATTTTATTTGGTGATAAGCACAAAACTCTACTCCTCATGACATGAAGAAGAAAAAAGACTGAATGTGTGAAGAAGGTTTACGTAATGTAAGCTACTTTGGATAATGCTGGATGTAAAGCAGTATGTTAGGTGGGTTTCCATTGGGGTGTAGAAATGAGAAAGTGACAGGCAAAACTGATGTCAGTGGAGACATCAGAGACAGATTTAAATCTTTTAAAAGCAAGCAACATAGTTGCTCTTCCTATTTAAGAAAGGGTCAGAAGTTGGAAGTGTGAGATTAAAGAGTGAATATGAAAATAAAAGGTAGCATGAGATGGCCTAGATCCTTTCACTAGAATGATGCCCTTAGTATCTGTTTTTAGCCATCCCATGCCACTAAGAAAAAGGAAAGGAAAACAAACCTTGCTACAAACAAAAGAACTTAAGGTGTTTCACTAAAGCTGTTTTTATATTGTAGTTTGAAAGAATTATTACCATTAATTTCTCCAATCCAAAATATAGACAGAAATTTCCCAGGAGAAACAAACAATATAAACTCAAGGAATACCTAGTAAGTAGTTAAGGATGCAATTTATTATTAAGACATATTCAGGCTGCTTCCAAAAAAAAATGAAGTGTCATAGTATCTTATTTCATCTTTCCAATACATGTACAGTAAAATAGAGGATAGAGCTGCACCACTGAAATTCATGACATTAATTGTTTTAATGCAGTCTAAACAATCCATTGTATTCTATTACCTGAAGTCTGCAAGAGCTGAAGCTGGATCCACTAAATTCACAGTAAAATGTTTAGTGTTTAGAAGGAAAGCAACAGTCAATTATTTTTGGCTTGTATTTAAGTACATTCCTGGCAATACAGTACCTCCAAAAAGTTAGGTATAAGCAAAGAAAACCTTTGACCTGTGTTTTAGTGAGTGGCTTCAAACCCTATGATGAGGAAATAACGCATGTTTATACACTTTTTGAATAAACCAGACTCTGTAAGTGGACATTAATGACAGCATCCTGTCTCTTCATTAATTTTCACGACTTTGTCCAAATCTGCTGTACATCTCAAATCTCAATGAGTCAATTGTCAAGCTTTTCTTAGAATATTGTATGTGGATAATCCACTCATTCGATGCTTAATTTAAATATTGCATCCTACAGCTTATTTCTGCTAGTTATCTGACCATGAACACAAGTTTCCATTTGAATACCCTTTTCCTATAACCAGTCTATGTTGTTTTATATATTGCCTTGGAGCTCACCAGTATTAAGAACACTTTTAGTAATGACAGAATTTTAGAAAAGTAAATTACAATGCTAAATATGTGTTGCTTTTCATTTCATTAACTTGTTCCATGATAAGATAAAACACAACAGCCATCAACTATAACTCAGCACTATTGAATATTAACAATACTAGTTAACTTCCTTAAGGTCAAGACTGTTATTTAGCAGGTTACAAACCAAAAAAGTTGAGAAAAAAAATGTATGCATTTATATATGTGACCCATGAATATATGTAATTTTCCTGCTTGTTAAAACATTATAATGAAAACCATTACTTAAAAGTGTGCAAAAATGTTCTAGAAAGATAAAGAAGGCATCATATTTACATATGTATGTTTTTTTCTTTTGGTATTATATCATATGAAGCGAAGATTATTCAAGGTACAATTCAAATTTAATACTCTGGAAAACGTTTAACTCAGTCACTGGTATATTTTTTTGTGCTTTTAATTCAAAAGCTTGTGCTGAGCTTTGGTGGAACACCTTACTCACTATATTCTAGTCAAAATTCAGTATCATTAGACTTCGATAAAGCCATCCCAATTACTTTCGAATACGTGTTTTATCTCTTCCACTGGAAAGTAAATGTGTGTCAGTATTAAAGCTGTGCAGTACCATGATATTCACTAACTTGTCCATCTGCTTCTGTACATTTTTGTTCATTAATAAGTTGCTTACAATATTACATAAGGTGGTGTTGTGTATCGCAAACTGTCTCCATTATCTTACAGGTGATGTCTCTTCTTTTTTTCTCTCTCTTTCTCTCTCTTTTCTATACAGTGTACTTCCAATGAACCACAGTACATATTTTTTAAAATATGCCATTTAATTTACTATTTTAAAAGAAGTATTCTTCTTTTTTTTAAAAGACTCAAAAACATTTATTGTGAATAATGTGTTTAAAGAAAAGGGATGTTGTGGCAGCACTTAGAATTGTTTTTTAATTTGTTTTTTAAAGAAAATACCTGTTTATTGGCTACAGTTTGTTCACGAAAAAGTATGACCTCTTAATGTGTTTCATTGGTATTGTTAGTGCAGCGGAGTTTAATTGGCATAAAAAGTTGGTTAATAGTACTGTTGAAGTGTGTATTGTATATTTACTGGGGAAAAAATAAAACATATTCACATTTCAAATCTATGTTAAAAGACCTTGAGTAAGGAGTCAATATGTGAAAACCCAAACTGGGAAAATCAGGCAATAATAACATAGACTGAGCTATAATCATCACTGTCCACTTACAGGTAACAAGGAGCATTTTATATGCTGGTTTTTGAACCAAGCTAAGAGCTGTTTATAAATAAGCCAGTGGTAAATATTGCCTGTCACAGGGATTTCTGTTTAAGGCCCTGTCTATATTGGGAATAGTTGTACCTATGTAATTGCATTGATACAGCTATTCTAGTGACACATCTTCTGTTTGTAAACATACTATCTCAATGTACAGTAAGGGCTACAAGTGCATAGCTTACCATAAATCAGTGGATGTGTAAAACCTGTGTTCAGCAGGTCTGAACCCTTGGACTTGGGGTTTTGTACTGGTGGAGCTACTGCCAATCCAGTACAGAATATCCTCAGAACATATAGACAGATGCTAGGTCAATTTTTCTCAATCTTTGCATTGAATATATGCTCAATTTTAACTGCAGGAGGGGTGAAGGACTGAATAATAAATTGTTCCATGTGCTTCAGTGGTGTATTGCTGTATGGGCAGCCATTTCAGTGATGTAAACAACAGAAATTTCCTTTTTGTTATTTATTATTTCTCAAGTCCTTACGCAAGTCATTAAACCTTTTGAATAACTTCTGGTTATCATCCAACAGGGTCTTGTTGGGTGACAGAAAATATGACAGAAACACTGTAAACACTGTTCTTTGGGAAAGCAACAAAAGGCGTATGGAGTGGTTTGATACTGGTTTAGCTATATACCAGTGCAAAAGGGAGACATGAGTCTGAAATAATGATATGCTGGTTTATGCTTGCCTCAGCCCATGCATTGCCAGCCAGGAGAAAAGGTGTGTGCTAAGGTTGAGGAGTAGTTCTCACAACTGACAGAAGAAAGGTAATTGGGGTGGGGGAGATTGTGGCAGGGACTTTTTAACAATAATGCAGGTAGCTCCTTTGTCTTTTCTATGATTTATGTAGTTTGGGGTTTTTATGATTAATGGCCTTGTGGAAATTTAGCAGGGGAACTAGAAGGAAAAAAGTTGGCCTTTTTTTGTAAAGATTGGGGGGAACTTTTATTGCTGAGGGGAGGATTTTTTAATTTCATTTTTACTTTTTTAACATATTTTGTGTTCCATCCATCTGGAACACATTAGCTACGAATAAATTATTTTTGAAAATCACATGGGCAATGGACAGTTCATTTAGGAGGTACATTGAAATAGCAGGAAAGATGGCGAAGACTAATACTGAAAAAAGGGCACATACACTGCCTTAGAATCAGCCAAGTCCACTAGTTTCACATGTAATTCCAAACTGTTGATCATGCATATAAGCTTCATTACTTTTAGTTTCCATACAAAAATAAATGATCCAACGGCCATAGGAGGCCTAGATCCTCGGAAAACTAAATTTGGTACTTTATTTTAGAGGTGTGGTTAATCCAAGCCTGTGGGAGTGGAGTTATGGTCAGCGTGCATGAGCCTTCAGCCCTGGGTGCTCATACCCCAGCAGTCTCCAGCTGGGAAGCACATGTGGCTTCAGGCTCAGCAGGTTTCAGTGGATCCATTTGCGAGGCACCTTGTCAGGCTTCATGTATGTAGAGGAAGGGTACTTCACAGAGGATGGAGTTTTTCAAGGCAGGATATGTCTCCAATGAGTTAGGCACTGTGGTGGTTCTTAGTGGCAGGCAGGTTTCACATTTTGGGACCACTTTTCCCAGTCCATGTCTCCATGTTGTCCTGTTAGGGTCTATGTATTTAGTGCTACTGCTGTCCTATGGATCTGGGGTGGCTGGCATAGGACAGGGGTGCAAGACAGAAAGAGGCACAGTGATGCTGGAGGGGCAAGTAATGCTCTGCATGCTTTGTGTGGCTGAACATATACCCTATTATTTAAAAGGGAACTAGGAAACACAGAAGAGCAGTGGTCCAAAACACCTGTTCTCTTGTTTCTAGCTTGTTCCCTCCTTTTGTTTCAGGCTGACATCTTGCCCTGCTAACCACTTTACCCAAAATAACAAGAGTGACTTGGAAACATCTCATAGGACCCAGAGGAGATGTAGGGCCATGCTTGCATGCTGTGAATGTGGACTGGGGATTTGGGGAGAGCTAGCTCTGAGCTCTAGTGGTAGCATGAGGACTAGACTGCTTTCTAGCCTGCCTTTAACTGTCCAGCTATATGAAGGAAGACCCGAGCAGAAAACAAGTTTCTAGAGCACACCTCACTATTGCAGCATCGCTGCTGGCATACGAGTCCTCATTCAGTCTGTTATAGACCATGCACTGGCTTCTCACCAGATGCTGAGGACTGAAATGTCTTAGGCTGACATTTAGGCAGGTGTGGTTGCTCCTCTTTCTGCAGCAGAATTAAAACCCCCAAAACAGCAAACCACCAAAGCCCCCAAACCTGTCAAATGCAATTCTTTTTAAAGCAGTCCTCAAGCATTCTAGAAAACAAAGCATTTCAAATGCACATTTGAGGATTTTTTTTCCTTTTGTTGGTTTTTAGTCTTTGCTACCATTGAAATAATCTGTTTAATTTTTTAGAGCTGCTGCACTCTTCCCCCCCTGCACCATTCTCCAGTATTTATCTTTCAGCTGTAAAGAAGTTATGGCAAAGAATAATCATATTTGTGTACTTTCTGGTTTATAACTTTAAACAATAAGGTGCAGGGTTGCATTCAGTTCAGTTGATCAAAGCCAGATGGGGATGAAATGTTTCTGGTTTTGTTTCTTTGTTTACTTTTTTTCTCAAAAAGCCTGCTACTATTTGTGCTGATATTTGTTCCCCATTTATGCTGATCAGTGCATCTTTTGCCTTCAAGGATGCCATTAGTAATTCTCCTTTGTGTTCAAAAGCAGGAATCCATTGTGCAGCACTTGGAGAGCCACTCGGATGCAGGTAAAGAATATAACAGCTTGAGCAAGTGCTAATTAGAACCAATTAAACTTAATTGACCTCCTTGGCAGTAAAATGCATAATAGAACTTGCTCTGTCCTTGCAAAATGGAGATCTCGCCTTTAAGCATAAGAGTGAAGCATGGTTTCATGTATCAGCCTGTAGTAATTATGTGGGTATAACAACCAGGAAGCAGCTTGCTCCAATTTGTTCTAATAACTGAGCTCTGCTGTATCAGGGCAGTGCAGTAAAAGTGAGATTCGTAGCTCAGCCTATTTAAAAACCTGATTTTTACAGAGCAAATGAGCATCCCAAGATACCAATACTAATCTCTAGGAATGAGCTGGCAGAAGAATACAAGAGTCCCTCGTATAGGTAAGTAGTGGTGTAAGCATGAAAAAGTAAAAGCAGTTATATGCCTGCAAGTTAGAAATGCCTCTGGTACTCGGCGACTTTGGCTATCCTGAGTAATGGGTGTAAGCTCTGGTGTGCCTGGATTGGTGCCTTGTCCAGGTAAATGATTGGCACCTTGCAATGAGGATGCCTTTGGCAGACTTCTGTTCAAAAAGAGGCACTGACATCCATCCAGTTGAGGTTTGCTGTCCTGTGGGCTGCACCACTACTATGGGTACCAAGTTTGGGCATAGTCAGAGGTATCCAAATAAAAGCAAGGAGAGAGCAGGGGAGAGAATGAAGGGCAGGAAATGTAAAATTGTGTGCATTTGAAAGCATCAGTGGTGGGTCTAAACTATACATCCCTGTGAAAAGCTGAAAAGCCATTCTTATTAGGAAAACAGAACCAATCCAGTTTCAGTAACGATGCTTTGCTGACTTTTTCCTTAGCAGGAACTGAATGCGACTGATTTTGCTGCTAACTTGGCCTTACTATGAACAGCAATAAAGGTGTTAGTCAGGTAGGGACTTTGATGTGACCAGTAATACCACTCTCCCTTCAGGGAATGTTCCATGTGCTGGCTTGTTAATGAATTACTTTCCTAATGAGTATCATTAAAAACCCTTTGATTAGCTATTTGTGTGAATGCCCTTCCTTTTTCCTCTAAGCTGCTACTTGCACTAGTGGCACATGATTTTGCCCTAGGCAGAAAATATGCAGTTGTATTCCTTACCTCATGAATACAAGTCTGAAGCTAATGGCAATAGAAAAGAGGGGCGGAGGGGAGAAAAAGAAGACCTCATGGATGAGTTGAAGTTGTTTTCTACACAGGTACAACCTGAGCAGGCACTAGCATTCAGATGAGAATGTCATTAGGGGAAATGAAGAGCAATAGGTAGTGATGGTGAAGCATGTAAGAATAATTTACATACACCTTGAGTGCCAACAGGCAAGGAAACAAATAAAGCTATAACCTGGGGAAAGGGAATGCCAGAGAATAAATGGGCCGCAACAAGCAAACAAAAAATGCCATGTCATAAAATGCAGCAAAAAACCTGGAAAACAAAATTAAAAACAAAACAAGGCATTTCAAATCCCAGGCCCCTTAATGAGATATTGATGGCATAGAAATTGCCTACTTCCATGCAAGACAAAAAGAAGACTGAGAAACACAAAAACAATTAGGAAACAAATTTGGCTATCTGAGGTTTAATAGAAAGAGATGTGGCATAGCAGAGCACAATTAATCACCAATTGCCTGAAACACTTTCTTCTCTGAGCTACTGCAGACCTATCTCTCCCCCCCCCAGTCTTAAAGTGTCAGGCACCCAGTTCAGTTTGTGTTTAAAACAAACCTCTCTCTGCCATTCCTTCCCCAGTCCCCCAACTCTCCCAGTGAATTTCAGATTCTGATAAACAAACCTTTTGCATTTACTCTGGTGTCACAGGCTTCAAATTAGCTTCAGCCTACCCACCCCCTTCTTCCTTCTCTTTTCCCATGAGGCATAAGCTTAATCTACGTATTTTCTACCTTGTTGTTAGGCATATAATGAGGCTTTTCTATTTTTGTCCCTCTTTGCCCTGAAAGCTGTCTTGGATGTGTCACACTTAGAGATTAATACGAGTTCCATGTTTGATCTATGTGGAATATGAGTTTTAAGTTTAAACTAGGTCACTGGGTGCCTTTAGAGCATTTGTGAGGAAGAGAGAGCCATTGATGAGTCTCGATTTGAGTGTTTCAGCCCTGTACACAGAGCCTGAGAATTTCAGGGTAAATGATCTCACTTGCAGGAGGAGTATGTACAGCTGTGTGTTAGAACCCATGTCTACTGTGACATAACGTGATTCTCTAAATCAATGTGCATGTATTAATAGCAGCATAGGAATGTACCTTAAAACATCTGAAATTGTGAGTAACTCTGAACAGTGACAGTTCATTACCTGTGAGTAAACCTTGGCTATGGTGAAATTTTAGCCTTTAATCAACATGAAGCATTAGTTTCCAGGGTAATCTCTTTAGAGTAGTAGCAGATTTTAGCCCATCAGAAGACTGCCTTTCTAGTCGGTGTACCATATACCCCTGGGACATTCCAACATATTCTGATTTTCTGTACATGAATATTTGTGTACATAAAAAAGCAGTTTCCAAACATGGGTCTTTGAATTCGCTTCTGTCATAGCCTGTATGTGCTTTTGGATCTTTCGGGAGTTACTCATATCCTAGGTGTTTTCACAAGCACTTATTGCTAACTAAGAGTATTCAAAGAACAACCTTATTTTCATATTCTTTACAGTCTCTTGCAGGCCCATGAAAAAGAACAGATACCAGTTTCAGCTTTTAGTTGCTGATATGTTATGCTTCTGATTTCATTGAGGGGTTTAGGTTTTCATAGAAACTGATGTGAAGTTGTTAATTGGAAACTAATGGTAAAAGTTCTAGACCTCTGAGATCCAGTAAGCAACTTTGTAATTTAGCTGAGGGTAAAACCTTTCAGTACTTGTGCAGCTGCTTTTTCTTTAATTAATGGGATCATAGGATTACAATATTTTGTAATATTCTCAGTAGAGCTGTCTGGGTGAAGAAACTGCACTTTGAATCCAAGTTGCTTTGATCAGAAACTTCTGCTTGGGCTGATACATGGACTTCTGTGGGAGAAGTAAATCTTCAGCACTGCTGAAGAAAAAAAAAGGTTAGTAAAAGGCAGGTAAACACAGAGTTCTTTAGTGAGTACTTGAGGTTTCCCCTACTTTGGTCTCTGCTTGGCATAAGCCAGGAAATGTTTGGTGCAGGAATATTGTTGTGCCCGCTGACATCCCTAGCATCTCCTGCCTCACCGGTCACACACGAGTGGAGGGCAAGAAAAAGAAAAAGGAAAGGGAGGAGAGAATAAGAAGACATAGAGTATTTCAACAGTTTTTAAGTCATCCTAATTTTCACTGGTTTTCTAATCCAAAGAGATATTCCATACCAGAGAACCTTGTACTTTAGCTCGAAGGACAAAGAGAGGGACTCAAACTTCAGCAACAAGCATTGTGGCTACTGCATTCACATGAATGGTATAGGGACTGTTTATCCGTAGCCAGCAGTGGAGTACCATGCAGCCACTTGCTTACCCCTCACACCTGGTGAGATGGGGAGGAGGACTGGAAGAAAGTAAAGCCTGCAGGTTGAGATAGGAACTAAAGTAAATTATAGTAATAGTAATGATAATAATAATGATGATAAGAACAGATGAAAGAGAGAGAGGACTAAAACCCTAGAAAGAAAGGTGATGCATGATACAATTGCTCACCACCCACCAACTGATACCCAGCCTGATCCCAGCAGCGATCAGTCCCTTCTGGATAATTCCCCCCCCAGTTTCTACCCTGGGCATGATGTGCTGTGGTATGGAATATCCCTTGGGCTAGTTTGGATCACGTGTCCTGGCTCTGCTCCCTCCTGGCTTCTTGTGCCCCTCCTTGCGGGCAGAGCATGGGAAACTGAAAAGTCCTTGACTTAGGGTGAGCGCTGCTTAGCAACAACTCAAACATCAATGTGTTATCCACATGATTTTCATACTAAACCCAAAACACAGTGCTGTAAGAAAAAATTAACTCTATCCCAGCTGAAACCAGGACACAGGACAAAAAAAGGAATTCATCTATTTTTTACTTCCCTTCACAATGTACTCTGTAGCGCATTGTAGATCTGGTTCACATAAATATGCCTTTTGTCCATTGCCCATTTTTTTCTTACAATTTCTATAAATGTAAATACCTGTCTCAGAAAAGAAAATTATATAGAAAAGCTTATGCTAACTGCCAGAACAATGTGGGGCTGTCCTCAGTGCAGACCTCTGACCATCAATATTAAGATGTGTCAGTAAATTGATTATTGTTCTTACACTGTTTCTAGTGCTGACAATGGTACTGACAGAATGCTCCTAATTGGTCCCAGGGAACAAAAATGAGACACAAAAATTCTCCCCTTTTCTTACAGTGAATAGTTATGTTGGGGTTTTTTTTCTTCAAACACTCAATATTATCATGGTTGTCTTAAGAGTGTTCTGAAACATCTTATGCTGTTCATTTTCTTAAATCCATTTATTAAATTGAATGTTGTGGAGCATGAGGCTGACATTTGGTGATTCTCACGCAGTTTCTAATAGCTGCAGGGTGCTCATTTTTGGAAGCAGTTTTATGATGCTACAAAATGTCTTCTCTGCTTTTGCTGGCACATATCATACCATATAGCCGAAACAGAGCTGTCAGGACATCACGTCTCTATTTAGCAGACTATTGTTTGTCATTGAACTAATATTCTTGGAGTTTTTTCAACTATAGCATTGTTGCCAATGGTGAAAATTTCAATGCTTCATAAATGTGCACAGGGAGATCAATCCAGCTGGCAAACTTTCTACTTTTACGATTTTTGTAAAAGTCATCAACAGGGGAGCCAATAATTTTCACTCTCTGATGAAGTCTTCATTATGGAGCATCTGAATGCTTGTTATAATGTGGATGACTTTGACATTATATCTGCAGTTATGTGCTTGCACTTCTAATAGCACTCATACAATGGGAATTGTGCACCACCAAGAGCCTCTAAAACTAGAGTAACACAATCTTCCCCTGCGTTTGTGCAGTATGCAGGTTTAGTAAGGGTCTTTCATGCTATTTACAACATCTTTGTTTGTCAGATTCTTCTTAGTTTAATTCCGTGATATATAACACCTGGTGAATGTCAGCCCCTGTAACTAACAGCTTTCAATAAACACAGTCTACAGGGATGTGAGTTGAGTAGGTCACTCCGTAATGAGTACCTGAGAAGGGAGGACAGGTTAGCTCAAAACACTTTCTGTGTTTGTCAGATTTAATTTGAGGTTTTGACTGTGTGCAGATTCAGAATAGCTTGTCACAGATGGTCAAGACATGCTAGGAAGAACTACAGTGAATAATAAGGCTATTGTGCTCTAATGGTATCATAACACCTGAAGCAGCCACTGTAGCTGTTGCTTCATCTTTCTTCAGCATTGATTTTATTATTCTGAAATGAGATTACTGCAGCTTTGACCTGCTAGTAGGTTCTGTGATATGGAGGAAATACTAATAACATTTTTTTTTGTCTCTGTTACTCTTCCTTTTTTGGCTTTCTTCTTGCCTCCCTTTCCCCCACAATAGACTTGGGTTCATCTTGCTTGAGGCATAGGCAATTATCAGCATAATCCTATTGATGAAGCACTTCTGAGTGGCTGCATTGGAAAAGAAAAACAAACCAAAAAGAGCCCCCAAAACTCACCTAAACCAGAAAGCCACAACAAACCCGAAACCAATGGGCCAATTGAAGAAGTTGTATTTCCTTTTTCTCTTTACAGATCTTTTGTCAATCTTCACAGCTCCTCAGAAGGAAAATTCTTATTAAAAAAAAATGAGGTTTCCTTCAGAGAAACAGTTTGATAGATGCATTAATTCCTTGACAGACAGGACCTAACCCTGATGCTTTCATACACATTAACCACCATCTTACCTGCAGCAGTCCTGAATAAGAAACGGTATTACTAAAGGAACATTTATCCCATGATGCTCATACAAGACATTTGGACCTCCCTTGTTCCCACAATTCTTTCCTGACACCACTATTCATAGATGTCTTATGGCCTGTGGTCTGGATTGTAACATTTGCAATGTATTCTTATTTTAGTACTAGTTTGACTATTCTTAATTCTTAATTTTCTTACCTTCAGTTTTCCTTCTTTTTTTTTTCTTAAAGATGTTTTTTGTTTTTGAGCCCCTTCTGCAGATGGTACATTATTTCTTTGCTTTTCAGATAAGGGAGATCAGAGCCTAAGCATTCACCCTGCATGAGCAGAATCATTTACAGGCTGACGATGCTTATATACATGTTAAGATTGCTGTTGCCTCTTTGACATGCTTGGGTATGTGTTCAGATGTTCCTTCTTTTGGTGCCTTATGTGACATGAACAAAAAAAGACCAAATAGAATTTTAACTTTAAGAAGCTTTTTCACACCTCCCAGCCAAGCCTATCTCTGTGACATGTTGTATTTACTAAAGTGCGATGCAGCTTTGAACAGATTGATATTCTCTCCCCCAGAATTTTCCCTCAACTACAAAAGTTATTGGTGCTGATTGTACCTGGGAATTCAATAAACGACCTCAGCCTCCCTGAGCATGCATCCACATAGCCAGCAAGTGATTTGGGATGGCTTCAGTTCAGCACAGCTAGTTAGGGAGAGACAGAACATAGCCAGCATCCTCACTTGGCTACAGTCATAAATCATCATACAACATGGCATTGACAAATTGATCTTGGCCTAGAGCATCTAGAAGCTTTGTGAGAAACCTGGCCAGCATAGGGCTAAAATACTAACAGCAGGCACCCTGGGACATGCTTTCAAACTTCTGGATGGAGGTGGATATGTGAACAATATGCTTTGTGGGCGAATTTCCAGGAAAATCTATTGAAATTCTTAATCTGTCTTCAATTACTTTTCCTAGAATTTTCTTTCAGTTTGGTTGCTATCTTTGTTGCCCAAATGAGCACGAGCAAGGTGGATCTAGGATGATAATCGGGCTCATCTGTTAGCAGTGATATGAGAAAAATAGCAGGCCAGTTGCAATTTAGTGCACAAAACACTGCTGTTAAAGGGTAACCAGTTTATCAGACTTTGCTGAAAATGATGAGGTTTTCTGTGGTAATTTGGACTTGTAGTTGGAAAACAGTTCCAATCGGACTCCAAGGCTGAGTCACGTATGGTAAATC
Source organism: Melopsittacus undulatus (assembly GCF_012275295.1). Lineage (NCBI taxonomy): Eukaryota > Metazoa > Chordata > Aves > Psittaciformes > Psittaculidae > Melopsittacus > Melopsittacus undulatus. The sequence continues at coordinate 108,933,871 of NC_047528.1, read as the reverse complement.
TCCATACAGACTGAAAAAAGCTGAGGATTAATGAGTTTCTAATTTCAAGACTGATACCTCTTGAATATATCTCCTTTTTTTTTCCCCTGGGATTTTCCCGTTATCCCTCCTCTCCCCCTCCCCAGTCTTACCCTTTCCTTTAAGAAAATTCTCATAAGCAGTCATTGAAGCACTTTTCTACGCATTGCCCATATGTGTATAGTAGAGCTCAAACTGAATGCTATGAGCAGGCATTCCTGCATCTTAATCTAACAGCAAGTGATTGGCACAACTGGAAGAGGGGGGCACAACAGCCCAAGAAAGTTACTCTCTGAAAAAATGGCATCAAGTTTGTACACAATAACACATTTCTTATTCATTAGTGTCAACTAAATGCTGTTTCTGAATATTTTAATGATTCTATTAGCTGCTAATATTCATGTTTTCACTTTAGCTCTTCCTCAGATCCTTTACTCCATCTTTCAGTCTTTATCACAGTTTTTTCCTTCTTTTTCTAACTAATGCCATTCTGCTTTTCCCATTCTGCCTCCTCTCTAATACCATTTTCTCTGCTTTGTTTAGGATTTCCAACTCTCATGTGTTACTCTCCAGTATCAGGTTTTCCACTGTCTAATTTTCCAAGATCATTCATTCCTCCATCTGCATTGCTAATGTGAATTTCACTATTTTAAATATGTCATTCTAATACATGAATAGCTAAATCTCTGAGCATGCACATGGCAAACTAGGTGTCTACAGAAGAAAGAGGCAAATCAAATTCACTTGACTGCTGAAGTGACTGATAGCCCTGTTTTTTCACCTACCTGATTTCTGCTTGTTAAAGAGTGTTAAAGGATTTTCTACACCTGTATGTAGGTGTAGAGGAACTAGCAATTTACTATGAATATACTAACTCTTTAAGAAGGTCTTGTAAGGAAGCATCAATCCTTTTGAGGAGTGGGGGGCAGAGGAAATTGGCAATGCTTATTTATTGTCTGTAATCTCCATGGTGCTGTTACAGAAAGATTTAGAACTGCTTACAGGTCTATTGGCTGGGTAGCGCAAGATGTGACTACAGTAAAATAGTATTTTTTTTCCTCATTAAAGTATTATGAGTCCACTTTGACATAAAATCCATAAAACGTATGGATTTGGGGAACTTTGGATCATTAATAATACAATGGCTTGTTTGTGGAATAAATATAAAGAAAAGATGAAGTGGAAATTAAATGTAATTGAAAAGGAAGTGAATTTTTGCAAAGATAATATGCCTTACCAGTATGGTTTAGTCTACTGGTTTACCCATAAAGGAGAGCAGATTAGGATCACATTTCAATCCAGGTGGTTTTAAGTGCAGCTGAAAGTCATCTCCTGACACTGGAGAATCATCAGGCAAATTATCTCCACCGTGGGGCACAGCTTTTATTTCAACCAATGCTGATGTGACAGTCAGGTCTCAGAGTACCATGACCATGAGCAGGACCATCCAGTGAGCAGAGGTGTTATGGGGACAACCTACAGGGCTTTGTGTACTCTTTGGGTACTCTTATGTGCTAACTGCTCATTTGCCTCTCTTGGGAATGGGGGAAGTCAGTTCGAGCTTCTCTGTGTCCTGTGTGACACTGAGACAGCAAATGCCAGGTTTTGGTCTTGTTTTGTTGTAAGCCTACACCCTGCTGAGGGTTTGGAGAATTGTGATTTCCCTGGAACAAAAACATGGCTTCTGAAAGTCTGTGACGACTTCTCTGGTGCTTTCTGTCACCTGTAAGGCTGGATATGGTTGGAATACCTCAAAGCATCTTCATGCTTTCCTCACACTGCTTGCAGAGGAAGCTGGGGTAAGCCGATAGAATGAGGAGGGGAAGAAAGTACCAGTTTTGAGGAGTCTAAGAGGTGGTCAGGGGTATGGAAACAAGGAAAATGTTTTGATTTCCCTTTCTTTGCCTCATGTGCCAGATCTTTCTTTTTTACCCTCACTACTTCCCCTTCCCAATTTTGTGGGGTATGTGTCAATTTCTGTATGTTATGGAAATGTTTCATCTTTCGGTTTTCATTGCTTGGGTGCTGAAAGGTAAGCCTCCTTCCTGGTGCAAAGATTAACAAAATAAATCCATCTATAGAGCTGCCATTTTCTCATTTGCCCCTTTCCATCGTGAGATTATGGTTTCTGTGGAGACTAGAACCACAAAATTACACTGATGTCTCTGGGGTGCTCTTGTCTCCTGGCAATGTAGGGATTGGGATCTAGCTGGGAATGTAGAGATTTCACAAGGAAACCTCTATTTCCATGAAATATTTAAATAATCTGCTATAGTTATAGGTAGAGAGATTCTTTGTCCATTTCTTTTCTAGAGAGCTGCACTAGGTGAAGTTGAAGACTAGTTGGATTTGTTGCTGGTATTAGTTGTTATGGCCGTTCTCTCACTCCAACCCCTTTGAAAAGTCCAAGCAATCCTTCATGTATCTGTTTTGCAAATTGTTGAGCATTTTCTATTGACACCAAATGACAGGTAAGTCGTTTCATAGAGTAGATTACAGACTGGCAGCATTGTATGGAGGGCTAGCAAATTTAGAGTATTAGCCAGCTGATATTTACAGCATCACTTACCAATAATAGAGCATTACTGTTCAAGAAGGGATCAGGGTTTTTTTATATTGTGTAAAATAGCACCTGACATCCATGCTTGTTTGCTTTTAAGCAACTCATGACTAAGCACAATTACACCAAACTGTACTAATGTTAAGAACAAGGATTACACTGGGTCGCTCAACCTGATTTCAGTCAATACTGTAGCATGAATTTATACCAAATCATGAACATAAAAGAAGATGTGACATTACATTACCAAAAAAGCTGTATTACTTATTAAAAAATAATTGTTCTGTCTAATACATATGAAGTCTGAATAATATATGAATACACCAGCATTTTACAAAGATTCACAAGCAGATGGATAAAGTATGCAATAAACTCTGTTCCTCTCTGTTACTGTGTTGTCAAGACTATAACTAATGAAAGCATGTTGAAAACAGTCCTCACAACCTGAGTAAGATTAATATTTTGTCAAAGGAATGCTCACAGAAGCAGATTTCGTGAACCAATAAAGCAATCCATGGATGTATGAATTATAGAATTACCTATTCAATGAAAAAATAAATGCCAGAGGTTTGGGGGACATTGTGTTTGGTGTTGCTGTCTGATAAATCTGTTTTAAAATGGAAAAGGATTACCAACTATCATTACTTAGGATAGGATTAGCAATAAATAAGCAAAAGCTTTCTTGCTAAAGCCCTAGGTGAACGGTGGCACTTGAAAATGAAACACTGGCAAAATGCCCGTCTCCTCTGGGAAAAGCCCGAAGCACCAGCAGTTTCTCTTTGTAAGCAAACAGCCTACAGAACGCGTCTTCCCAATGCATTAAGAGCATCTCAACAGGGCGCATGTTTTGTGTGTTTTTGTGATTACTTGTTTAATCATAAGTAATGGTTAAATTCACAGAGGCAAATAAAGGGATTGTATGCTTTTCCCCATCTGTTTTTTGAGGGTCATATGTTTACATCTAAACTCATTTTTCCCTCATCTGTGTGTATGTGGTTTCGGTTTTTTAATTTCCTCCCTGAACGTGTCTCACAAGAATGAAAAGGCCAAGATGTGGCCACAGGCTTTAAGAACTGATTTTTCTCACACATGTTTTTGGTTTTTTCTAATATATGTCTTACTGGAAGCAGACACATTCCAGCACGCACACGCATAGAGCAGAACTTTCCTACTGCAGTAGCAGCACAAGATAATTGTGCGATTCCTCATAATGATCTACCTGCGTGGATGGTGTGGGGAGGGTTCACGCATTGAAATAAATACCATGCCAAATTCAGCATTTACCATACAAAATGGGGAAAATGTGGATCATTCTGTGATGTTTGGCAAAACGTAACTTGGATTGTGGCTTGCATCCGTAATTTCAGGTTATGTTTCCGTGCAGAGGTGAGTTTTATAAAATCATGTATAAAGATTGTGAAGATGGATAAAAGATCATTTTCTTCTCCCTTTTAAAAGATGGGTGGCAGCGTAATTATAAATATGGCAAAAAGTTTCTAAAGTGCTCCCACATGGCGGCACCAACAGCCTTGTTTCATCACAGTGATGGCAGCATGTGGTGGGGCTGCCACACAGGGCACGTCAGTGGAAAGCTGTGGCTCTTCTCAGAGCAGGAGTTGGGATATAGAGGTGAGCTCTATGGTTTCTTCTGTGGAAATGGGTGCCAGAGTTTTTAAACTTGTTTGGCTTTTCAGGAAAAAAGAAAGGGTTTGTTTCCACCTCCTGCAGGATGCTGAATGCCTGCTTGTGCTGAAGAATCACCTGCAAGAGTAACCAAAGAGGTCTTGCTTCGACACTTAGGATATGGTCTGGGGAAAGGCTGCATTTATTTGTACCATAAAAGGCTCCTGGGGAGGCTCATGCTTGTGACTTGCATAAATAAGAGGGGATATACTACCTTGATATACAAAGTGTGCCAGAAGATCTGATAACTGCATCCAGGACCAGCAACTCCTGTCTTTGGGGTCAAGTGATGCAGAGTGGTTGTGTCTGTGCTCCTCTAGAGCCTGCTGGCCACTCTGCTTGGCCTCCCATGGTAACCCCACAATGCTCAAACCTCTCAAAGCTATTTCCTGCAGGTTTCTGCTTGAAATAAAGTGAGAACTGTACTGTACTATGAACACTGAGGTATGTCATGAGAGCCATGGGATGCACAAGACAGCAGAGGCACTTGGGACATTTGTGTTTGCTTCAGAGGGAATTTTCTTTGTATTGCTTAAGCTTGAAATGGAGCATAGTAGCTATGTATTTAGTTTATTCCTACAGCAAAAATAACAATTCAAATCCTCCCTGAAGTCAATGATCTTGAGGTCCTTCGCAACCCTAACGGTTTTATGATTCCATGATTCTAAACTTGTGTTGACAGACGGCAGGCTGCGTTAACCTTCTGGCTGTGATCAGGCCTCAAAGGGGTGTCCAGCAGCTCTGCATTAATAGTCTGCATGCAACAGTGCTTTGGTCACAGTTGCTTCTGCTTCCTGAAATAGCTCCTATTTTTAAGCCATCAGTTTACAGACTTAAAACACGCTGACTTTGTAACAGGTACTCCCTAAACGGATAATGCTTTCAGATAGGAGATCTATCAAGTTTCTGGGCCCTATATAAATGGGTAACATCAACAGGCCAATGTATGATGACAGATTTTTGGGTTATCTCTTAATTTGTGTTTTACCTAGGAATAACTTCTTTGTGACTGAGTGCTAAAGCTACCCCAAACCAAGGAACAAGCACGATTCTTTTTGCATCCCAGGAAAATGTGTGGAACTCTTTTTGAACTCTTTTTTTGTGGCACATTTGTAGTTTCTAAGGAATAACTCAGTCAGATGCTGCCATTATGATTGAAGAAATTAATTCAGATTTTCCATATGTCTTTGGTCCTATGGATTATGACAAGTTTTTAATGTGATTTATTGTTTCTGTTCAATTCAAACAGTTGTGTTTGGCGTTTTGTCAGCCTTGGGATTTTCTTTTAATAAAACAGAGTAATTTCCATGTTTATATTCTGTTTTTATATTTAATGCTTTTGGTATTAGGTGTGCATTCTGTGTGTGTTTTACAATGCCTGCCCCCAACACACACACTCCACATATGTTTCCTCTCCTGATTTGAATAGAAATCTAACACCACAATTGAAGAATGCTGAACTACTGTTTCACAAGCTGTCATTTAAGTGATAGATGGTAAATTGGAATTTTGCCATGCAAATTAGTTAATGCTCAGATGAAGACAGTGTTTAACTATTCAAATAAGATCTCATTCTTGATCAGCTGTTTCAGCTTATATCTCCAGTGAAGCAGACAACTAGCTTTCAACTGGAGCAGACAACTAGAACTCCACAAACCATCATCTGTGTTCACTTAGTATCATCTCAGTAGATCAAATGATGTTCAAACAGCACTGATCTGTAGCTATCAGCTGGAAACAGCCAAGGATGCTGATCCTTCAGGCAAAAAATTGTATAGTTGCTAGTATTTTGAAAGAAGAATTTACATCTCTGCAATCTACCACTTTCAGAAATGTAGAAAAAAAACCCAGCAGACTCACAGTGTGATCTTTCTCTTAACAAAAACATATGTAAAATTCACACACAAAAAATAGTTTCTTTAGAATCTTAGTGGGAGCCAGGAGAGACTCCTATAGCAAAGTTTCCTAAGCTTCCATTTTAAAAGAGTATAACCTTTCTTTAAGCATCTTGCTACTGCTTTTGTTCACAGGAGACCTTTGAAATCTGGGAGGAAGAAAGCCCTTTGGCTATACAAAATGCTCTGTCTTTACCTGATAAAATTCTATGCTGTTATGCATTTATAGCACTTCATTTCAACTTACTTTTCTTAGATGCATTAGGGAATATTGGGCAACCTGTGAAATAACTGAGAAGGGGCCACCTACAGAACTAGATCTGCTTCCTCACCAGGAGACCTGCAGCAGCCTTGCTTACCAGGAGACCTGCAGCAGCCTTGCTTACCCATGGGAGGTACCAAGGTAAGCATAAAGGCAGTGGGGAAGGAGAGCATCTTTCCCACTGCAGAGCCTCCTCACAGCCCTTTGTTGGAGTCTCCTTGGAATAAGTGCTGCAGTCTTTTGGAGGTGAGGAATAACTAGTGAATTTTGCTGCATCTGGGTCCTCACAGTTATTCTCAGCAGTTCAGGTATGCCTTTCTTATGGGCCAGAGCAATAGGTGCTTCACCAGCTTTAGTGCAGGTGATAGCAGTCTGTGCTGAGAGTTCATAGTACAATGCTAGTGGGATGATGGATTATGGGGAGCATAGTACAGCTATTATGCCGTTTCAGGAAAAATAATTCTGGCTACCAGTATCTTCAACAGTGAGAATGCCCTCATCCATTTGATAGTGAGGGTGACATGTTGTCATCAATACTTCTTTTTTCATTATTGGTCTGCATGTATCTTCTAACAAGGCTGAAAATACTGCCCACTGTAGACACATCTGATCTTCTCTTAGGTCCTTCAAGAGAACTTTATAAAGGCTGCACCTAGCCAGATGCTGCCTGCCACAGTGGCTGGTAGGAGCAGAAGGACCAGCCTCATCCACTTGCTCTTCCTCAGATGATGGGGTGCATTGCCTGCCTCAGATATTGCCAGGGTGGACAAGCTAAACAAGTTTCTGAAGAAGTACAGAGTACTGAGTTTTCCAAAAGAAGGAATCAGGAGGGAAACAAGGCATAAAAAATGGACCCTGGGTTGAAATGTCCATAAGTGGGCAGAGAGGCATAAAGAGGAAGGAAGAGAGTGAGGCAAGCTCCAGAAGGAATTGCTTACAGAAACTGTAGTTGGGTAACGAGTGCTGGAATCAGCTCTAGGTTATAGAAGTCACTAAGGAGAGGAGGAGACACAGCAGATGATGCACTGGAGATGTTTGGGAGGGGACACTGAACTCAGTTTAAAGAGGAGGGCTGTCAGTTTAGTGTTACAGCTAGCAATCCTAGCAATGTCCTATGGATGAGTCTTTATGGAGTCTTATGTGCATATTTATGGAATGGGCCATATTGCTGCTCATTAATGTGTAGTCTAGTCATGTTCCATTCTTTACATGCATTTAAGCAGCATCTACACTGCTAAGACATCTGCTGGAAGTGATGTAGGTAACCAAATCAGTTTGGGCTAGCCTGGCATTTCTCCCAGTGTTCTGTCTCAAAGCTGAAATGTGTTGCTATCTGTTGCAAGATGTTCACAGAGCACCTCTATACAAAAGGAGCCTCAACAGTGTGCCACCATTTGAAATGTCTTTATGGTGTTTTTCCATTAAAACAACAAAACTTGGCAGCTACCATCTACTGTTTCCTGATTTGCAGCCAGCCAATTACATCACTTAGAATGAACTTGATTATCAAGGACAGAAGCTCAGGGCATTGTCATCTGCCTTTGTGAAGTTCTAATTGTACCTTAGGAGATGTGTACTTTTGTCTTCCCTTCTGTATATTTATCTTCTTCATTGATTTTGTTACTTCCTGATTCATGCAGTAGTTCCGTTGCAAGCAAAATTTTAGCAGCATTCTGAGTGCCTTCTAAAATGTCAGATATTAAGAGAATCTAGTTGCCTCAGTCTTTTGGTGTGACCTTCAATCATGAGAATAGAACTGATGATTTCAGTAGGAAGATCTGCAAGGGTGACAACTGCTCCAATGAATTCGGGCTTGGGAAACCGTATTCCATTTTTGTGGCTTACCAGATGGAAGAGTTACTAAGGTCTGTAATCAGAAGGGCAGTCATGCTAGCATGGAGATGAAAACAATACGATGACCTTCAGTATGGGCTAACCTTCCAAGCATGATCGCATGACATAGCTGAATGTTTACAGTGTATGCTGAGACCCATAGAAGAAGCCTGGCTTCTATTGCTCCAGAAGCATAGTTGCCCTATCAGGTGTGGTATGTTACCCTGTACAGTGATGCATACACCATGGCTCAGTAAAGAGGAGGCTCACTGTGAGTTGGATGGCTTCGGCCCACCAACATACACACATGCCACGCACACCACACACACACACACACAAGGAGTGGTCCAGGTTGCCACTGTTGTATCTCATAAGCTGTCTTCAGATCATGATGGGTGAGAAATGATGCCTGATCGAGTTAGTCATAATGGTCATGGAAACAGTGCTTCAGTTCAAAATAGTGATACAAACTTCACAGTTTCAGGGCAGCTCTAGATGAAAAACTTGTCCATTATAATGTATTCTGTCTTGGTGAAACCATGATTAGACATATTAAATAGTCTTAATCAGAACTTTTCAACAGAGGGTCCCTGGCCAACTTTTCCTTTATGCCTATTCAGATTACACCACAGTGGCCCCAGACTGCCATAGGAAAGTATGACATAATATAGCAATGTTATCCACGTGCAATGCAGGTTACCTAACATGGATTTGAAGCAAGGACCTGAATGATTTGTGTATATTCACCACGTGAACTTAACCTATTCCCATGATCAAAAGTATTCCTACTTCATTTGGTGTTTTTCCAGTCACAAGTGACTTCATTTTGCAAGAGAGAAAGTAGACTTTTTGACAATGAAACAGGTATTATGTCTCTATACTCATTTTTTGTCCATGGTAGGAATTAGTTGGACCCCAAAGCCATTCAGTTTTCCTTCCTTATGTGCTGCTTATCTTCCTCAGTTGCTGCATTAGGCAAAAGCCGTGTGAGTCTGAAAATCTTATTTAAAGAGTGATTTTAACAACACTCGTAAAGCCACCATAGAACCTTGAGAGGAAAAATATATGCTGCATGAAAACTATAGGCAGAAAATAATTCAGCTGCTGATTCTTTATTCATGAGACCTTCCTTTTGTCTTCAGAACACTGTGGAGTGTGAAGCTTTCTTTTGTTTGTGGCTGCCTTCTACACCATTTTTCTTTCATGTTGGTATATCGAACCAATGTTCCATAGTAGAACAAATAAATCTCTTTGCAAGCAAAGTTGGGGAATAGACTGGAAGTTCTGGGTTTTAAGATAAATGTTTTCAGATGTCTCAAGTATCAAAAACAATCTAGTTTTAGGATCAAATCTAACTTGGGTTTATCTCATTAAAAGATTCAGTCAATTTATTTAGGGTATTTTCTGCTTTACTTGCTTTCAGGGATGTTTCTCTACTAACGGACATGACACTCTTTCATTTTATCTAGTTTTTCTCATGAAGACTAGTAGTGTGATCGTCATCAGTAATGTCTTTGCATTTTCTCATTACTGCAGGACATTAAGTTGCCAGGATATGATTTACTTTAGCAAGTGGCTTATGTGTCATCTATTTTTCAGGAATTCTGTGACTTGTTTAAATTTCCATTTCCCTGGCAGTGTATCTGCATGCATAGTGAGACAAAGAAAGAACTGACTAGCACATTAAGAGCATTAGGCGTTTGAAGCTGCCCTGTTAGATTAAGGCAACAGCAGCATGCTGCACCACATGAAACTGAAGCAGCCACCTGGAAGAGAAAGAGGGAAGAGCTTAGACTATTAGCACAGACTTTGAAACCATTTTGTCAACAAAATACTCTTCTTTAGTTTGACAGCAGAGATAAGGCATGACACGAAAGGAAAAAAATTAGAATATACAATGATCCTAAAAGTCTAAAAATATGCAGTGTATTTCTTCTGGTCTTTTGCATCTGATTTAACTTTTGTTGACTTACTGGCAACTGGAATTTCCCCTTATTCAGCTTGGTTAATGTAACAGAAGTGAATGGTGATGTAAGAATCCAACCGTACTCATGATTTAGCATACACCATATGTATGTAGTGACTGCACTGTAGAGTCCTTGTGCTGCTATATGCTATAGGAGGGCACTTGAAACATGACCTGGTGTGCCTACCAGGTACATGATATTTAACTGAATTCGCACAAGGGTAAAACACAGTGGTGTAGCAGGAAGCAGTTGGGATTGGTGTTATTCATATGAACAAATGACCTTGAGAAAATAAGTTTGAGTGCTATTTTTTTTATTAAACTCAGACCTCAATAGCTGCTGCAAGGATATTCCCCCCTGTTGCTGATTGTCAAACCAAGTACACTGTGTTAGTAGGTGGTCCTTGGGCATCTTCACCACCACAGAAGAGTTGTAGCTTAAGAGAGCAATGTCCTTCCTGGGACTCAAAGGTATTTCCATGGAGGCATGTACTGACAGAACAAGGGCAAATTGCTTTAAACAGAAAAAGGATAGATTTAGATTTATTCTTCCTAATAGAAGAATCTCTATACTGAGACACTGGCACAGGTTACCCAGAGAAGCTGAGCAGCATCCTTCACCATCTGAGCAAGGCACAATTTAAAAACACATAACAGTTCTTTTGTGGGTTTTTAAAAGCACTCAGGATTAATAGGCAAGCAAACATTGTCACCAGCATTCAGAGCAATTGTAATTATGCAGAAATCTCCTAGAACTGTTTCTTAACTATTCCCATCATATCCCTCAATTGGGTTTCAGGTATACCTTGAAGACTAATGGACTGCTCTGGATGCTGCTTGCATAGCAACACCTTCCCTGGTAGCTACAGAAGAAAATGGCTTTTTGTAACTGGTTTCCATTTTGGTGAGATTGCACAGCTACATATGTAAATAGACATATAAACCTAGATAAAATCAGTAACTGAATGATGAAAGGGTATTTAGTGGTGCTGTATGTCCAGAAGAAAGAGCAGGTCTGATCCCTGTCTTTATCCTGGCTCTCTACCAAATGAGCAATGATAACTGTTGGAACAAAAAATCTTTCCTTTGAAACAAATGTGGACATGGAGGAAGCCACTGCACTTCTAGTTTTCTTCCTGACATGCAACCAGGATCAGGCCATCAGATCCTCATCCAGGAATACGGACTGCAGGGTTTACCATGGAGCAACACTTCCTGCACAGTATGGAGGGAGAACATTTGTGCCTTTCTTGGAGCTTCACAAACTGACCTGCAAAATTGCTCAGGGGACAGTGAATATCTTAATATGTTTCAGTTGTTGAATTGATCTTTTTGTGTTCTTTCTGGCACTTACATTTTTCATATAAATGCCACTTAGAAAATAGAAGCTCTCTCTATACAAAATAACTTTAGTGTTAATTTGGTCCTTAACAATTACTTTTTTGATGTACATTTTAAAATGTTTAAACAGGCAGAAATACTGTGATACTTTCATGTTGCTCTGGACTTATTTAGTTTGCCAGAAATATGGCCAAAGGAACAATATAAAAATACTTGTGGAAAAATTCAGCTATACCAAGTTTAGAGTGTTATCATAGTAAAATATGAAAGAGTCTTGCAGAATATTAAAGCAATGCATAGGCTCCATATATTTCTCACGAGCAGCTCTTGGTGCTGCAAAAATGCAGGACAGTACCAGTGAGTTATATGCAGAAGTTAATAGGAAATACTGTTCTTGGATACATAATTAATATGCAGCCTTTTCTTCCCTTTCATGCCCCTGAAACATCCCCTGGAGATTAGGTGAAAACCTTTTCTTTAAAACCAAGCAGGTATTGTGACTCTATTGTGAAACACTGGCGTGGGTGCTCTTTTTGTGCAGTCACTGGCTGCTAAGGACACTTAGGATACTGTTCAGCATCCTTTATCTGAGAGGATTTGACCTCAAACCTCCAAGGAGAGTGCCCTAATTGGCACTGTGTGGGCTAGCCAGCCTAGGATGAGGATTCACACACTCATTACCTTTTGTTGGAGCTGTTCTAATGTCTGTCAGATTTTATATTTACAGAATTGATGTTTAAGCATGTGTACATGTCCTGACCATCAGGCTAAGGTGACAGACTGCTGTCTCATATTAAGGCGTGTAGGCAATTCTTCTGTTGGAAAGTTTGGGTTGCATGGTTGTGCAATACTATTAGGGCTAGGGATGGGTTTTGAAGATCTAAATTAGGCATCTAATTGATACTTTAGATGCCTAAATCTCTTTTAATTCCCCATGGGACCTGGTCTTTAGTACATATTCTTGTGGTTTTCCCAAGAAAGACCTTTTTTAGCTGAGTAAGAAAATTATGCAGAAAACCACTACCTACAGGTTTATTATAAAATCCTGACTGTGCAGTAAAGATGCAGCTGCTTGCAATTCATCACCAATCGTTCCTTAAGTCCTATTGGTGGGTGGCTTTAATAGCAACATTTTTGCAGCAGATGTAGCAGAGCTTGCTTTTATATGCAATATTTAAAAATAGATATACAACTGCATAAAGCATACAGTTTTTATGTGTGTTGTGCTCTGTTGTTTTTTCTTTGTTACATGAAAGCAGCATAAATCTGCACGTTTTTTGTCCACCTACTAAATGGAGCTCTAATTTTGTTGTCTATTCATAGGAACCCTCATTGATATCAGTGAGATTTCAAGCTTACTGAGGCCTGCCTATGCAGATCAAATTGTTTACACCCTGTTTCAGTAAAGCCATTTAAGTGCATGCTAAGTCCATCTCCCCTCACTAACATTTTTACACGTGAGGTGTGTTCTGTTGATGCTAGTTGAGTTGAGCAAAGCCTTCAAATCAGCCATATGCTAAAGTGCTTTGTTGATTAGAATGGACTAAATCAGACAATAAAAACGAAATATATTGACACATCCTTGTGGATCAGTGCCTGCTTTTCCAACACAGGTTTTGAAATCTGAAAAAAGAATTCATTAGCTATTCCTTCATTTTAGTGACAATTTTCTAAGACTTTTGCTGAATGACAACACTTAAAAACCAAAACAGAATAATTCTTCCTACCTTTGTCTCTGTGATTTACATTATGTATGAAAATTTCCATGCAATGTTTCAAAATGAGTTCTGTCTATGTGTGCTGAACCAAGAGACTCTGCTGCTCAGTCAGTTGAAGGTAATGTGGAAAAAACCTCATTTGTTTGCTTACAGTAAGTCTGATTCTCTGATTATAGTCATAGATTCTACAAATTAAGAGCTCCATCTTTATTTTGGCTGGTTATGAAAAAGGAGGTTCTTGCAGATGCAGAATCAGACATATTTTTTGCTTTAACCAATAAGTTATGTTCCTCTTGCAGTCCTTGCTCATTTAACACAGCTACAAAATAAATCCAAGTTGCTCTTGATAGGGTAATGAGAAATATACTTAGCTGTTCAAACTTCCTCTTTCCTTTTGGTGCTATGCACAGTGTGCAGACATGCAAACTGGAGCTTCGGAGAGCTTGAGTGATAAAGGCCTTCATCTCAAGCAGAAAAAAAACATTTAGTGATGAATCTAGAAAACCTTGCTGTTGTCCATGGTTGTTCCATTTCTCACTTCATTTAAAATAAAAAATAAATTGACAATCATCTTTGGATGAAGCATTTTCAGTATAGATTATGATCTACTTGGAAATCAACCCCAAACTTAATTTCCCTGATTAATCCTTTATGGATTTTCTTTTGTTATCCAATACAACAGACTAATGATTATTAACGCCACTTGGGAGAACGACATTATGCAACACTAGCGCTGCATGATGTCTGTATACTAGATGTGTGTTAATTCACCATGCATCTGAAACCCAAAACCAGAAACAGGGCCTATGAGTATGTATAAGAATCACAGAATCCCAAGGGTTGGAAGGGACCTCGAAAGATCATCTAGTCCAACCCCCCTGCAAGAGCAGGGTAACCTAGAGTACATCACACAGGAACTTGTCCAGGCAGGCCTTGGATATCTCCAATGTAGGAGACTCCACAACCCCCCCGGGCAACCTGTTCCAGTGCTCTGTCACTCTCACAGTAAAGAAGTTCTTCCTGATGTTGGAAAGGAGAGGAATAATGATAATTGTCTGAACAAGAAATACCATAAACCTTTTGACATCTATGTCTGCACCTGCTGGGTAGGTAACTACAATGCAATTGGATATGATCAGTGGTTTCTTGTTATGGACCATTTGCATTCTTCATCTATCTGCAGCATTTGTTTTTACACTGACAGTATAAGAAGTCTCTCGCCCATCCTTTTTTTGTACAAAATGAAAATGCAACTCAGCCACAACTTCTACAGTAACAATGTACAATAAGCAATAAGCATTGTATAGCATTTCTATTGTGAGAAAAAAGTTATTGTTATGAAGCCTTAGTTTTAGAACCTCAGAACAGATGGTCATACTTTGAAATCATGAGTATTCTCCACAGACAAAGGGCTTTTGTCCAAATGGATCTGATTGCAGAATCAGGGTCTATATATATGGAAATACAAACTTGTACAATATTACACAACAGGGTCAATAGATACACAGGGATTTTAGGAACAGAATGCAGGTGCCACAGTCTAGGTGACTGTGAATACCTTGAAGACTGTGCAAAGCTTGGTTTTGCTCCAATATAAAGTCCCTTCAACCAGGGAGATGTCTTATTGTGAACTAAAAATTAGGGAAGAAGTCTTTCTGAAGAATTTTCTCATCTCAAAACCGGCTTAATTATGTAAGAATTTTACCAATCAAGGCTGTAACAATTATGAAGCATACAAGTTTATTTTGATAATGTAAATTAGAGAGGTTTCTGCAAGAATAAATACTATTGTTTTTCAAACTCATACATTCTGGACTTCGAATTCTTGAATAGAAGTTATATACATCCATAAGGATTTTTTTAGGTTACCACCTTTGATTTGGTCAAAAAAGCCATTATTCAGAATGAAAATCAAGTTTTGCTGAGGATAGCTTTCCCAGCTTTATTAGGAAAATAGAAAATACCTAGATTTTAAAATGTATACAGAACACTATTCAGATGTTCACTAGGGGCTGGTTTGTTTGTTTGTTTTCCTTCTGTAAAAGAGAGATCAAGATGGAATTGTGCAGAAATATTCAGAGAGTAGAGGGAATAAGAACTGGTGTGTAATAAGGGGAGAAAACAAAGCTGAGCAATTTGGGACTAACTGGTTGAGGTAACTGCACAGTTAACATTGCTATTACAGTTGTACTTTTTTGGTTATCTTTGCTTTCTGTTAAACATACTATAAACCAGTGAAATGTTGGAAGAACAGTTCCTACAGGTGTCCATCTTTTCACCAGTGACTGTCGTGAGAAGACACAGATTCTGATTTAAAACCTCTGAGTAAAAGCATGAAAGAAATTATTTAATTTATGGTTCTTGTTAAGTTAGTAACCAACATCAAAATGAATGACAGAAAGTGTGAATAAATCTATGTTAGAAGGTGTTATAGGGCAAACTTCTTTGGACAGGTGAAGAAAATAAATTACTTGTATTGTCAGGCTGGTAAGTTGTAGAATGCACAAAACAGATTGACATGCCAGTTTAAAGACTTAGACAACAAGCTCACAAAGTGTTTCCAAGCAGTAGATTGCATGCTGGTGTTCATTCTTACTCAGAAAAGTACATAAAAACCTGGTGAAACTTTTGCCACATAATTCTGTGAACCCCATATACTTCAGATACTGACCTTTAGTGATACGTGGATTTGGATGAACTTCTGATTTGGGACTCAGCAGGAGAAAAAAGATGAGCCATGAATCACAGTTCATTTATATTTACTTTTGTCATTCTTCGTCACTGACAGTCTAGCACTGTTGACATAACTTCCCCTGTCTCATTTTCAGCCTCTTATAGCCTACACAGTCAGACCTGCCCAAACTTGTGACTATTTCCAGATGATGCTGTAGAACTTAGAAACATTTTCCAAAAAAGTTCATAGAAACAGAAAGACAATGAACGTTTACAGTTGGTTTTGCAGCACTTTTTCCATACTTTTGGGAAATGACTGGCAGGATCTGTTAGAATCTTCCTAAGGACAGTATTTTGTAGACTTTAAATACTTTGTCAAAAGAAATGAAGTTCTTTCTTGCCATGTGAAAAACATCTGAGAATTTACTCCTTTTCAACAATGACAATCTAAACAGTATTTTTTAGCCTTATTTCAGGAACACAGCCCTTAAAGTGTTGACACGCAGGATGTCCCACTGAAAAAAAAGATGCATAAAAGTGTGCGTGGGATCCAAGTTAATAGATATTCAGCATCAGGCAATTAATTTGTTTAAAAGCTATTCATATTGTCTCATTAGAAGCATTAGAAGAAACAACTTCCATTATTAGACCTCTAGTTTCTCAAAAGGGCTATGGCTAGGTAAGAGCCACCTTTTCCATTCCTGTATTTATTAAAATCTTCACTGAATACTTATTTCTATATTTTGGTGATGGTATCACATTTCATTACCAGTGAACAAATTAGTTTGAATCAGGATCCAATTGACCTGGAATTAATGAGGGTGCACAGAAGTGTTCTCAATGTCATTCTGCAAGGGGGATACCTGCTCTTTTACTCACTAGAACAAGTCAGTAAGGGGCAGGAAAGCACTGAGGATCTACTGTTTCATCTGCTGATGTCATGTAAGCAGTTTGAAGAGAGACACTCTTGATTTTTTCTCGCTGATGTGAACTTTTTCTCTTGCAGCTCTCTTCCTTAACATTTCCTGGATCAATCAAACCCATTCTGTTGACTCAAAGCAAATATTTCAGTCCTATTTGGGGAATCTTTAATTAATGCTGACCAGCAGAGGTAAAGAGATAAAGGTGCTGTGGCAATGCTGCAGGAAATCTTGTCAAACTTGAGCTGAGGTAGTTAACAAGTGGGCTGAAATGTCAGGCTTAGGGCACAGACATTTCAGCAACTTGATCACTGGGGTCACTCATCACTGCTGAGAGAGTTATTTTCATTCCTCTTAGTCCCAGTAGATATGTTATTAGCCCACACATATAGGACATATGTGTATGTCATATAGGACAGCTGTAACAGGGGTATTGTGAGGGGTTATGAAGCTTGGTGGCTTGGACCTGCCAAGATCAGAAGATACCGATCTGAGCAGAAGAGCAAAATGAACCGTTCCCTCCCATTTCTTCCATGATTGTCCCAGCCACAGTACTAATAGAGTCCCAGCCCTTCTGATTTTACAGGCAATTTGTGTGTCTGTGTGCTTGTGTGTGAGAAATACAGTAGAAACCTTTTGATGGATTTGACCCAGATTTGTGACTATTTTTCAGGTCAGCTGAACCTGTTCCTTTTTGATGAATATGTCATTTGTCTATATTCTTTTGCTCTGCTCTAATGGGGTGAACAATTGATGGTGGTGAGGTGGTGTATAACATTCATCCATCTTACTAGATGGTCAGAGTGACTGAGCTAAGAAGTTAATTAAGGTAGATGTACCCCAGTAGTACATCTACTGCAATCACCACAACTTTACCCCTGAGCAAAGAGATATGGAATAATAGTGGAGGGCTGATGAAATTACTGGAGCTTTTGGAGTTTGTTTCAAGACTGAGTCAGCTTCTTCACCAGGATTTTCTCAGTCTAAGCCAGCTGTTAGATATTATAGCACAGAAAATAATCAGAGGCCAAATTGTACCTGAAATATTGTTTGGATAAGGGATCAGTGGAAATAGGGTACCTCTTAAGAGTAGTGCTTCTTTCTTCATTGACGAAAAACAATGCAGTTCAGTCTTGCAATGACTGAAGCATTTTCCCAAAGCTGACCATTTTTTAAACATTCTGTTCTTTAGAGAAGTCACTAATGACTTGCAGATTATCTCAACTGAGCAACTGATTTCCTCTTCTGAGTTCTTTCCTTTCCATGATCCTGAAATTTTGGGATGCAAAAAGTGCTCGGGGAAAAAGACTCAGAAAAATAGTAGTTTTATTGTTGGTTTTGTTTTGTTTTTTCTTAATTCCAAGTAACTGTAACTGGAATTGGGACTTAGAGAAAACCTAAGATAAAACCAAAAGAAAAATTGGAAAACAGGCACAATCAATGTTTGCTGTTTTCCTAAAATGGGCTTATTTAAACAGAATGTGTGATGCAATTGACAATTACATACTATGTATCCACAAACTTCAAATTGTTATGAAGATGTTTAGGTCTTATCACACCTTAATTTTCCTTTTTACAGTTACAATGTAATGATGCATATAATGTGATAGACAATGCAGATGGATTAGTCTTAAAATGGATGAGGTAGTATTATGATAACACAGTAGTTTTTATGCCAAGCAATGTGCGAAACTATTGTGTTAAAGATTATTTATAAATTTACAATTTTTTTTGCAAGTGCTGCCTGTCAAGTAATGTCTTGTCAAAATAGGCTTATAAAAAAATAGCAACAACAGCAGCAATCTTAGTAATAAGAATTCACACAGAAGGCTAAAGGTATTTTGTTAACTAAACCAGGTAAGCTATGCATATCGGTTTTAGTTTCCTATTGGTTCATGCCTCTTCTTTGTTCAATAGGGATTAGAATAACTCCTTAAAATAAAAGAAACATCTATTTGAATCCCAATTTCAGTAGCTCTTTTAGCTTGATTAATCTTTACCTGTAGTAAAAAAGGTTCATTTTATTCATGCTGTTCTCTTATCAAAATTGTGAAGGAGTTTTATGCCCAAATCTTAATGTAGGACATTTTTAGGCCGTGTAGAAAGAGAAAAAGGTGATAAACTATGATAAAATAATCACTGATGATGTTTTTCATGATCTTTTTTATTTGTATTTCAGTAGCATCCAGAGATGTGATTTGAGGACAGCACTGTAGAAAGCACTGTACGAACACATGGCACAAACCAGCCCTTGTCCAAAAAGAGCTTATGATCTTAATAAAATGCCAGTAAAGAAGTGAATTGACTAACAATAGGCCAAGCACCAGGTTTTTTGATTTGCATTTCTGTCCTCTGACTGACATCACCTTTTGCAGCACACACCCCGTGTCTGCTCTGACTAATTTCTTTTGGGGAGATGGGGGTGGCATGGAATCATCCATACATTACACAAGTGATTCAGCTATGGCATATTTCTCTGATTTCCTTTAAAATAATTTCGATGTGATTACCCAAGCACATGAAATGGTCAATAAGTAGAACACAGTGTGGCTTCTGATATAAAATGCAGTTGTTCCAGTGATTATGAATAAACTTTGGTAGTGAGATAAAATTATTTAGGTTTCTCTTGAGAACAGAGCCAAAGTATAACAATTAGCAGCATTCCAGATAATGCAGGATTTGGAACATGTGAAGAATGGGAATTAGTTGTTGATATTCCAGGAGCAATTGCTCCCAGGGACTTCATGTCTCTTAAATCAAGTAGAAGACCATCTGCTCCAAAGGATTTATCAATTACTATATTCTTGCTTACAGGAGTTTTAGGTACTCAATTATACTTCCCTCTGCCTCCTTTTTACTGAAAAGGTTTCTAGTTTTATAGGTGTCTATTACTCCCTGAAAAACTTTCATAATGAAGCCCCATCTGAAAAGAAATGTGGCTTGCTAATAACACCCACCCAAATGCAGGCTCCAGTTATGATGATTCCAAAATCTGTTGTGTCTGACACAAAAAATATATGAAACCCCAAAACTGTTGTGAACTAAAGAATTGCCACATTCCTTTTGCTTTTTATCTTGTGCTAGTCAGTGGTGCAAGGAAAACAGGGCCAGATCCTTGATTGGCCTTGATTATAAGCATGACTTGTAATTCTTTAAAGCACAGGAAAGCCTATGTAATAAGTGTCTGCTATTATAATAATCTTGGAAACTTTTCTTCAGAACTTCTCCAGCCCCCAAATTATTTCAGTGCTTAATTATCAGATTCTTCATTCTTAGAAGCTTATTTAAGCTGGAATCCTGGCCTCTTATCCTTATGAAATATTTATTATAGGTCATATAACTGGGTTATAAAGATCATCTTTACATCTTACCATAAGATTTCAGGGAAATAGGGTTGATGGTGAAAGCACAGTCTTAAAAATGTGCATTATGTAAAACATGTGTTATATATACTTATATTGCTTCTGCATGGAATTGTTACATCAAAATACTTGCTATAAACACTTCAGGATATTTCTTTCACTGGAGATTATGCTTGAGCACATTCCTATGCCTTTTTTAGGAGAATAGCAAGGCTATGTATCCCTCAATTCTCCTCAGGGCTAGGCTCACTCTGGCAGATAATTGAAGTTCTTGACTCTACCAGGAAATCCAGAGCTATCTGCATCTGCCCTTGCAGTTAGGTGGTTTCATCCTAATCCATGTTGCTGGTTGTTTACTGCTAAAAACCATTTCTATTTATTAGGAAATTCATGTTAGACAGTTTGACACTAGAATTTGGCACATGTCTTTGGGTTAACTTGGCCAGAGTGATTTACAGTTGTTTGTTCATGACCAGCATCCACTAGTGGAAAATGCTGTCCAAGTAAAATCCCATGAGAGAGGAGCACAATGGGGGATTGTTATGGGCTATCAGCACAGCCAGTGCCCCAGCCACCACTGAGTTCAGGGAAAATTACTTGATGGCTTTCCTCTGACCGTGCAACTATACCTGGTTAAGGACCTTTCAAATTCTGCTCCTTTTCTTGTTTTGTCTTTCTGAATTTTCAAAGATGGATAGAATTCAGTCATCTCTACTGAATAGCTGCTGGAGTGAGCCAAATTATGGTGTGCAATCTGATGCTGTCCCAGTGATTAGCACCTGATCCTCATGTAGGCCTATTAAGACTTCCTAATGTAGTAAGCATGAGTAAGCATATCATTATCCAATCCTGGTTGAGCATGAAGCCTTCACATCTGATGGCATTTCTTATTTAGTGGAAATGAATGCTTTGTTCTGTACCTTAAATGTTAGGTGTGTGAGGGAGGGAAAGGCGTAGTAAATGGGATTCCTGATGGTAGGCTGAAGAGAATAGTTGGATCATAGCCTCATTATCCTGTGGTAAAGCATTTTGTAAATAATATAAGAGCTAAGCTATATTATAGGAATGTGGGGAGTTAAGAATGGAAATGGACTACATGGGATTTACATTAAAGTAAGTACTGACTGTTAATTTTGAGACAAGTTGGGTCAGAACTGCCTTTCTGCTTCCCCTGTTTTGTAGCTACTGTCAAAATTCCAGAAATACTGGAAATCATTAAATGTGTGAGAACAATGTTTTCTCCTGCAAAATTGTGAAGCCAAGTAGACTGATGCCTTGCTTACCTCACTGGGAAAGCTTCTGACACTTCATGTCAAGGTTTATAAGCTTACTGGGACAGCTACTAGGCACAAGGTAAACATTAGTATAACTGTTGTCAGTACTATGCCAAGTTATCAGCCTGAAAATATAGCAAGTAAGGAGCATTTCTGTAAAATTTGGTAATTTATGAGGTTGGTTGTTTGGTTTTCTTTCTTTTTTACTTGTTCAAGGATTTCTTAGCTTAAAAAATTGTTCTCGATCCCAAACACTTTGACCCTCTTCCCTGTTCAGCTGCTCTGCTAACCAATACCAAGCTGATTTCCAATAAACTTTCTGGGGCTACATAGGTATTTTGGGACCATCGTAGCTGTGGCTTTAGGCAAAAGACATAGAATTTAAGATCAGGCTTAAAGGATTTAACAGATATGGTGTATCCAGCAAGAAACAAACCCACTAATATGCTATTCCCCTCTTCTCTTGAGCAAACTTTTAATGCTGTAACACTGGATAGCTTTCCCCCTATTCCAACATTTCTATTAGTTTCAAAATGTATCTGCATAATAATTTTAATACAAAATTATTCTGATAAGGAAAATAATTCAGAAATGCAGTAAAAAGGACCACTTATATACTTATATTTTGACTTAGTTTTCTATGGTCCTTTATGTTTAAGAGTGCTATGCTTGAGAAAAAAGTTTTAAAGGATGTTTTAATGTCTTTAGCCTCAGTTCAAGGAAGCAGATACATATAAATGTGCTCTTAACTCTAAGCACTTTCCTAATTGATAAACTGTCTTTCATCTGTGTTTTAAAATAATAAGAAAAGCATACATATGAATACTAGAAAATAAGTTTTATTTTTCCTATTCTCTGTTCAATAAAGTCTTGTGTATCATAATATACATTTCCAGCATCTGGTTTTGATGCCTGAAAATGTGTTAGTCTTTCTCCAATGTCTTTATTTCTCCCTGTTATCTCACAAAGTATGAAAATAAACATTGACAATAATTCATCTTGGTGTTCACCCTGAAAAACAACACTTTTGTTTGTTTCTTCATGGAACAAAGGTTAATTAAAAGGAGATTAAAAACTGTTTTGAAAATATAGATTCAATACTTAGTGCACACAGCAAATACTTCTCATGTATGCACAAAAAGGGGAGAGAACGACTGGAAGGGTTTCAAAGGGCCACCACATTAATAAAGGTTTCATCAAGAAACAGCAAATCACTCTGAGTACATTACGGGAATACTTCACGTTTCTCAGAAACACAAAGCATAGGCCACTCTCAAGAACCTCACTAGAACTTGTTAATCTTAATTATATGCCTTAGCCCACATGCTAGGAAGATGGATTCTTTAGGAATGTTTGCAGCTGATGGCAAGCACAAAACATGCATGTTTTGTAGCCTGTGTGATAGGCTCTTAGACTTTCAGTGGAAGATTACTCTTTATTTTCAAATCATCTCAAGAAAGCTGTTATTACATACTGGTACTTGGTGACTGTGTGACAGCATGAAAATTGCATGGGAGTTTTATGGTATGTTGTGGCAGAAAACATAATTTTAAGCACAATGGATGAACAATGTGTGTGTCCTGTTGCTTTAGTATGCAATTAATAGAAAGCCTTGTGCTGTGTGTATGATTTAGTGAGTTGTAATGCTTTGTAGTAGATAACTGGCTAGCAAAGGCTTCCCCATGAAGTCCTGCTAGGAGTAGGCGTAGTGGTAAATCTCACTTTTGTCAATGAAACCTATTTAGGAGCAAAGATTTATGTTAAACTGCTTTGTGCTTGTAGCCCAGCTCAAACCTATAACCAGGTTTCTCTTGTTACCTATTTCACCTTAGAGTAGCTGCTGCTATCATCACTCCCCCATCCCTGCCCCCTTCCCATTCACTGTCTATTGTCTGTTTTCACACTCCTTGCTTTATAATCGCTCACTCACACTCATTTATCACTGGCTTACTCTGTCCTGCCTGCACTATCTCCCATTTTTGTCATGGTGCGCTGGTACATTACAAATACAATTAAACCTTTTACGATACCACAGCTTTTGGCTAATGCATCCCAGCTTCAAGGTTGAAAGATTTCTGATATTACCAGTGATATCAGTTCTTTCCCATTTATCGGCAGTGTCCGGACTAATGCAGAAGTGTTGCATTAATTAAAGGAAGCATCCAGTAATGCTGCTGTTTTTGCCAGTCTGACACTGAATTGGAGCTTGATGCCTGCTCATGTTTTAAGAGCCATTCATCACACATGTCATCCCAAAGCAGCCAGCTGTCTGAGAAAAGCCTCATTTGCATTTCATCAGCTACACTCTCCCTCTTCTCCCTACCTTTTGTATGGAGCTTTGGCTTTTTTAAAAGAGCACAGTCTTCAAAGCAGCTTAGCTAAAATTAGTATTCCATTTAGAAAGATGATTTTGTTTAGTTCAGAGGTCTTCTTAGAACTGATCTGAGTGCAAAAAAGGGTCTCATGCAAACATAGCCATGCAATCTGTCTGTATAAGGAAATTAATGCCTTATGAGAGAAGACAAATATTTTTTATTATGAATGGAATACACCTCTATTAGTTCTGTACATTAAGCTGTTAGAATTAATAAAACAATTCATTTATTTTTAAAGTTCCTTAAAGGGCATGAGATTTCAAAATCCCAGCAGCTCTGAATGGTTCTGCATTATAGATTTTGATTTCCTTTATTGTTGCACTGAAATTGTCTGTGTCAGGTTATATTGAAGCCATTTTAGGAGGCCAAAAAACATATGAAACTGTCTCAGTGCTGAAACCATCTGAGGAAAAGGGAGAAAATGAAATTATACACTCACACTTGTATTCAGTTTCTGACTTGATGAACTAATCTTTGCTTTTGCTGCTTTACTGAACAGTGCAGAATCTGTAAGCAAATAAATCTACCATATAGCAAAATAACTTAAATGCAAATCTGGCTGAGTGTATTTTTATATATTAAATATAAAATGTTGTAGATGTTGGATATGTGCACAGCTCCAGGACTTGTTTAGCAAAACTGACCCCAAACTTGTCCAAATTTGACACCTAAGTCACTTCATCTAAACAGCAGTAACAGGGACATTGCAATGCAACACAATACCATTTCCAATTTTAAAGTAAGAGTACACCTATTTCTGAACTGTGTAAGACTTGCAAATCTTTTATTCATTAAACCAGCACTAAAAATCTATTCACCTACACAGGGAACAAGATGCATCATACACAACCATCGCTACTGTGATTAAAGTTATCTGTCACCAATGGAGAGAGACAGGGACATGCATGTACAATAGATGTTTACAGCTGAATCTAGTGTCAGCAGATGCTCTAGGATGTGATGGGCTATGAGGTGTGCTTTGCAGTTCTGCTACCCTAACTGCAGAATGCACCTTTTGCTCTCCCCAGGGTTCATAACTAACCTCCAGTGGAAATTAATATGCAGAGGGATGTAGATGTGCCCCTGGATCTGAATGCCTCTGGAAATGGCTGGTGTATACATCAGGAAAGATGCTACAGTTTTAACACAGATGAAAGAACTCAGACTAGATGCTTAATTGTTAGAGAACTCCAGATTCATTTTGTATTATGTGTATGTTATATGCTGAGCTACTGGGCAAAACCCAATACTTACCTGAACTTAGGTAAATATTAGCCAACAAATACCTAACTTTAGGCATATATACTTGAGTCCTGTTCATTTCAACAAGGTTTAGGAAGTGTGTGTTTCTCTGAACAGGCTGTATGGTTGAACTGTTAAAAAGAAGACTTGTATTTGCATTGGCAGTACAAATGTTAACTTCTATTTACTCTGCTTTTTCTTATTTTAGCTGCCCTGTTTGAGACTGAATTTTAAATAGATGTGTTTAATTTAAATCCTAGCAAAAGTTACTCTAAGTCAATTTCTAATCCCTGCAGAAGTAAAGGAGAATCAAATGTCTCAAAAGTCTTACTTGGTGTAACAGTAACCATTGGAGGGATCTGCAGTTCAGAGGAGTTTTATGGTGTGTTCTGTGTGCTTGTTTGGTCAGCTCACAGAGCAAATACGTGATACAACATCTTGCTTCTCTCTTCTGTACAAACATGGCTTATTTAATTCTGATCCCATGTTAGCCAGTGGGACTGCATTTGACTACTCTGACTATTTTTGTGGAGTCAGAGAAGAGATGTGTAGAGGGTAGAACGTGTGGAAACAGCTGAGGAGCATCCATCATTTCTTTGCACAAGCACTGGAGTCAGAAGATCATGATCGTAGTTGGTGTCTCCTTTTTTGAGCTATATTTATGCTGTATTCGAACAGACCATTGGAACAGGGACATAGTTTTGTTTGTAGATGATTTACTTGTGTGCTTTGTCAGCCATGGAAATGGCTCTCCGCCTTAGCATCAGGTGAGCAGTGGGCATTGTGTGTATTCCAAGCTATAATAGGTTATTGTGTGTGATGCATGAGAACCTTTTCCCTATAATTTCACGAGTAATTCTAACAAATTTGTTCCTCCAAAGCAAGAAATGAGCACAAGTTATCTTTTCTTCATATATACACAAGATTTTATCTGTTTATATTTCAGAATAAACAAAACTGAAACATATGTCTTATATAGATGTATTATAGCTTCATCTAAAGGAACATTTTTTTTAGTCAACAGCAAAAGAAGCCTCAGAGATAGTGTTTTTCTATCATACATATGGTTGCAGCTACTCCCTATCCCATTCTTTCTTCCGCTACATGCACCACAGCTGCTCTTTGTATGACTGCTTAGCTGCTCCAACTATTTCTACCATAGACCTGGGAAAACCAGCCATACTTGGCTTAGCTTTTGTAGGTGGTTAAAATTTAATGTGTGTATCTGTTATTCCTTAGATAGCTCCTCCACAGATTTATTTCATGTCACATTTGGGAGTATGCAGGATAAAGGAACTTGAACTATAATACTTTAATATTTCCTATATTTTTTCAAATGACTGGCACTTAAACAGTATAAAGATTTAAAAATTAAATGTATTTCAAGTTCCTTGTTTTAGCATATTATGGACTATCTTGTCAATACCTTTAAACTAAGCATGTGTATGCTTTATTGCAGGCAGTAAAAAGGATCTTTGTATTTTGACTCCTGATGTGAATTTAGAGCTTTTTCTGATTTTTTTCATTTATCTATCCTGCAAGTTATAAAAATTCTTCCTTGCTCTGACATGCACTTGATTTGCTTTACTCTTTGTAAATTCTTTTCTGCTAATGTGATTAGTGCTTTTATATAGGGATTATTACCAGCATCAGATCTGCTTTTAAATTCTTTAAAAGTTGTCATTTCTCTTTTGTCCAATTTATCAGATACACAATTATTAAAACTTTTTTTTTTTCAATCTCAGAGAAAAATATATAAACACAACCTTATCTCTATTTCCAGCTGGAAAATAGGACTTATTTGTAAAAGTAATTAGGAAGGATTGATTCCTAATGAAATTAAAATACATGGAAGCCATATTCTGTGAACCCAATTGTCATTTAAATAGCATCTGAATTGGTACCTGAATAGACTAATAGTTCTGAAGGCAATGCAGTGGTCTTGGTCCTTTTTAAAGCAATGACATATAGAACTGAGCAAATACATGACGACAACATCATCGTATATGAAGGGTTTACAGTTCATGCCCAGAAAAGACTAAGGGATTAGACTTTGTCTGAGAGACAGGGTGGAGACACCCTGTTAGGGGGAAGAATGAGAGAGGCAGATTAAGGCACAGTGTGTGTGGCAAACTGCTTTACAGCCCTGAGAGGGAAAAGGGGTCTAGGGACTGGGTGCCTGGCAAAGTGACTTGCACCTAGGGGAAGAGAGAAGGTACCCAGCCTGGGAGGAGAGTTTGACACAGGGTCACAAGGAGAAAAGGATCAGGGTATGCCAGGGCACTGGCATGGATGTGCCTCCCACTGCAGGTTTCAGCATGGGGTGGTGTTCATCAGAGTGTGTTTGCATTGCCTCAGAAGTTTACAAAGACTCCCAAAGAACCTGATGACAGCAGACAAATGTTGCATGTACTTGGTGTGCCACATAGGATAGAGCAGGATGAGGAAACTGCAGGTACCCCTTAAATGAGGAGGACTTGGACTTTAGTCAGAACAGCTTATGTGTTTACAATGTCACAAAAATATTATGAGCTCCCATGCAAGCCATTTTGTGGTGTGATTTGTGATGACTGCATCCTAGGGTGCATTAGAAAGGGTGTGGTTAGTAGGGCAAAAGAGGTTCTCCTCCCCCTCTACTCTGCCTTGGTGAGGCTGCATCTGGAATATTGTGTCCAGTTCTGGGCCCCTCAGTTCAAGAAGGACAGGGAATTGCTTGAAAGAGTCCAGCGCAGAGCCATAAATATGATTAAGGGAGTGGAACACCTCCCTTATGAGGAGAGGCTGAGGGAGCTGGGTCTCTTTAGCTTGGAGGAGACTGAGGGGTGACCTCATCAGTGTTTACAAATATGTAAAGGGTGGGTGTCAGAATGATGGAGCTTGGCTTTTTTCAGTGATATCCAGTGACAGGACAAGGGGCAATGGGTGTAAACTGGAGCATAGGAGGTTCCACGTTAACCTCAGGAAGAACTTCTTTACTGTAAGAGTGAGAGAGCACTGGAACAGGTTGCCCAGGGGGGTTGTGGAGTCTCCTATGTTGGAGATATTCAAGGCCCGCCTGGACAAGTTCGTGTGTGATGTACTCTAGGTTACCCTGCTCTTGCAGGGGGGTTGGACTAGATGATCTTTTGAGGTCCCTTCCAACCCTTGGGATTCTGTGATTCTGTGGTTTTCTTCTGTTCAAACAATGGTCAAATATGTAGCTCATTCTCTTCACAATTTTCTTTGTGAGAAAGCACAAGAAAAGAAAGGCATTAGGATCTGTGACTGGAACCCATATGACTTTGCCTGTCCTCTATTTGTTCATTGCTGAGGAATGAGAGTAGCATGGGTGCTCGGGCAGCGTGCTGAGAAAGTGTGAATGAGGATTTTGAGGTAAGAGTTCCTACACTGCATTGAGATGAACAAGAAAATACAGCTGCCAAGAAACCTATGAAAGGCTATATAGAATCATAGAATCACAGAATAGTTAGGGCTGGAAAGGACCTTGAGATCATCAAGTTCCAACCCCCCTGCCATGGGCAGAGACACCTCACACTAAACTATGTCACCCAAGGCTCTGTCCAGGCTGACCTTGAACACAGTCAGGGATGGAGTATGCAACTTCTTCTTTGGCTCAGCCTCTGAGGATCCTGCTTGGCCAAAATCTGCAAGTTCTTTGTATTTCTGTGCTTGCCAGCTCTCTTCTGATAGCTGTACTATTTCAGTCTCCTTCTCCAATCTTTCCCTTCTTGGGTTTCCAGAATCATGTTATTCTGGTTCTTCAAGATGATGACCATATGAGGCAGAAGTAAATAGAAATATACAAATATACAGAAAAGGCTTGCAAGGTCAGTTGCCCATGAGTATATCCTCTTGTAAGTTTTCTTTCTAAAGGAAACATTTTCCATTTCAGGTTTCTGATTGGGCAGTGTGTACATATGAAAGAGAGTGTTGGCAAAGAGGATTGGAAAGAATAAGCTCTTGTGAATGGAAAATTTGTGAATTAAATTGTCTTAAAAGCTTCTATTTCTGTTTACATTTAAATTTAAGTAAGAATAAATTTTAGAAATTAAAACTTATATTAAACAATTAAGAATTTAACTGCAACTCTGAATGATTGTTATGGAAATCTATTTTCTCCATAATTACATTTCTTTCAGTAAGCCAAACAAAAATAGAAATGGAAAAATGCTCAATCATTTAACAAAACAAAACAGTTGCTATGACTGTTATAGGACTGTGGTCCGGACTTGTCAAAGCTCTGGAATTGTGAGGTAATTTGCAAAGCAAAATGCATATGCAAATTAGTTGATCAAATCACTACACTCTGTTTCCTGGGGCTTTGAGTAAAAGAAGGAAAAGTGCAAGACCAACAGTAGCAGGATGTCAGAATATACATTACTATTGTTTGTGTAATACTGAGCACAAGGAAAATGAAATTTTCAGCACCAAGGAGGCTATGGACAACAGTAATTTCAGCGACAATTCAGCATAACTGAGATTGAATCTGATGCACAAGAGAATAGGGATGGCATTTATTCCATCTGACTTACATTACTACAGTGTCATCATCTGGATTTTTCTATTAGAGGCAACAGAGAGAAAATAGCTGTTACAGGACAAAAATTCAGGGTGCAGGTGACAGGTTGGGTCTTACAACCCTTGCTAGTTCTCAGTAGAATATCAGTAGCTGGATGGTTCTAAATGGTCTGATAAATGTTCAGTGATAACTATTATTTGTTAGGCTTTTACCTTCATATGATATATCCTGGAGGTTTTTCAGGATTTTGCTATGAAGAAAACTTCAGCAGAAGGTCAATGCTCTTGCATTTCTTATCTGCAATCAGCAAGTCACAGCTGAGATGAAGTCCTGTAAGCGCATCTAGATTGCTAAAATCAATAAATGTTCTGGAGTATCAGACGACAAAGAAGGTTTTGTTTATATCTGTACTAGGTGTAAGATGTGGCAAGTATTTAATGAAGTAGCTCTGGCTTGACTTTTGCATATATTGAGGCATCTTCTGAAGTGGAAACTGGTATTGGAGAGTGATCAATGGAAAAAAATGAAAATGCTTATTTTGAGTAAGATAGGTTTATTTTATTTATATTTTATTTTATATTTTATTTTTTGTCCTGTGCCTGTTTTCCTCTCCAGAAGTGGAATACAACCAGGGAATTTCTATTCTTTGTTTGAAGACTTAAGTAGATAGCAGGAAATATATAATAATAGATCTCCACAAGTGAAAAAATGCAGCTATTGCTCTTTGTAGTCTATTCTAATGACAATCCTCCTGCTCTACTGTTTATTCTCTACACAGTATCAGCTCCTTAGAAAAAAGCTCTTTGGAGCTGGGCTGAAAACCATTGTAAAGCGTTGTACCTGAATGGGATTTTATAAACAGGATAAGGTAATTTCTCATGCTGTAAACACGCCAAACGAATTAGCATTACTGACCGAAATTCTAACGGCACAAAAGGATGAGGTTCAGCTCTCCAGAGAGAACCCAGGGAAAGAAGTGGCCATTGAGCCAGACTTCATCACAGAACGACTTTCATTAATTTTAAAAATCTACTGACTTTTTGGAATGGTTACAGCAAATGACTTATGAAATGAAAAATTCTTTCCCAAGCCAGTGAGCTTTTCAATCAATGCTCTCCATGATGTGCTGTTTGCTAGCTGTCTCAATTCAGCAACCCTACAAATATTTAGCAATATAAATGTACATTTTAATAGCTTGCTGTGATCTCTCTTTTGATATCTGGCTTTCATGATCTGTCTTCATCCATCCACAATCTCTGGTGCCATCAGCTGAAAAGTCAGTTTCTCTCAAGGGTTCACCTGAAGGCATCTGCAGTACTGAACTCCCCTTTAAGCCCCCTCCTCGGCACTGCTCCACATACCCATTAGTCTCACCAAACAGTTTTTTTCTTTCCTCTCATGAAAAATATAATGGCAACTTCTTCCTGTGCATAGTCCATGCCCTGAGGAGAAGATTAAATTAAATTAAATTAAAACTTAAAGGAGGATTTGCTGATGGCTTAGATTTCCAGTTAAACAGCCCAAGCTTCAAATCAGTTTCATGCAGATTATTGTTCATTGGCAAATGCATCATTATTGCAGGTCTGCTGACAGACTAATGACTGATGGGGGACAGAAGATTTGTTTATTGACTGGCCATTATGCCACCAGCTGGCTAATATTTCCACCTATTTTCTACTGTCTAACTTTTCTTCTTTCAGCGGCACAACCACTGAGATCTTTCAGGGAGTTGGCACGTTCTTTGGGGAAGGGGTGCATTTTGCACCAGGAGTATTAAGCTATTTGAGGCATATGCTTTACAGAATACACAAGAATCATCACTGTTAGGAAACTAGGTTTCCTATGTATTTGCTGTGTTTTCTTTACAGTTGATACAGGTAGGTGTTTGTCTCTCAGACAAATGGTACAGATACCTGAAACAGCCTAGTGTAACTCTCTATCATCCTCAGCATCATAACTGCTTGTATTGAAGAGCATCAGAGAAGAGCAAAGTACCCTGCAGACACTCTAAATATGTATGTGCTGCACCATGCACAAGCTCTGCAACAAAGCTGGTTGCTTCAGCATGGGTCCCTCTGCCTCTGAATGGCACAGCTCCACATCCTGGCAGGGATAGAGGCAGAGCTAAAGCACCTGCCAGCACTGACAGCTCTGGTGTTTTTTCCTGAGAGAACACTCAAAGCAAACATAGGTACTTCAAAGTATGGATACAAATGGATATTGGTTATAGTTTTAATTTTAGGAGAGATTCTCTATTTTGTTTTCAATAGTTTCTACATACAGCTGGGGGGAGATGCCATGGAGTATTATGTACTTTCAACATGCAAAAACTGTTGAAATGAATTACTGTTGTCTACCAAGCAGAGCAGTTTCTGATGCTAGATGTGTCTGAGCAGTTTGCACCTGGCCAATGTGTATGCAGGCTTCTGTCAGTCCCCTGGTCTCTGACTGATATTTGAAGACCACAATGCTCCTTGTCTTACAAGCTTCAAAGCTATTTCTGCGCTGATAAAAAATGAAAGCACATAGAGTTAAGACACTGAGTTATTCACAGCAAAAGAATAATATAAATGCGTAACTTTATTTTTTTGTTATAAATATCACATTTCCATACGAGGTAAATAAAATTGACCTGATTTTTTAATTTTTTTTTATTTTTGCAATGACTTTTGTCTTAAGCCATAATAAAACAAACCTCAAGTTTCACTCTAATAAATGTGAACTAGGAAAATCTGCTGCAATAGGGATTTTCAGAGAACTTTCCCTGGAGTGAGCAAGCAAAATGGTTTTTAAAACTTACCCTACTATTTCAATTATTTGGGGTATGAATGATAAAATTTTGAACAATAGCTACTTGATTGCATCTACCTGTGAGACACGTAGGAGAAAAGGAGCCATGGAAAATCTCGGAATAGAAATGAAGAGAAGCTTGTGCTTTTAGAATTTGCTGGCAAAAACCCAAAGCAGAATGCTCATGGTCTGTATGTGTTAGTAAGAAGGGTCTGTTTGGAAGTATAACTGGTAATAATATAATCCTTTCTATTAGTATAGCATGAATGATGTTCGGCTGCTGATTCAGGAGAAATGAGGAGAAACAGCAGGTTTCAGAGTTCCTAGCCATGGCACCATCAATTACTCATCTTGCTTAGGTCCCAGGAGGTCTGGCAGTTTTCCAGCTATAACTCCCTTTAGGCAGGATCTCTGAGCTGGAGCTAGGAAGAATCACTGTGCAACGTAAGAAACCTGTCATGTAGGGAAGCCCTTGTGCAACAAGTCAAGACTAGTCTAAAATTATGTTGAAGCACAAAATAATCTCAATGACCATAGAATTTTGTGCTTTTTTGTGACAGCACTGGCTAGAGATTTTAGGAGCTAATAAAAAAGTGGCATCCAATAGGCTAGGCCAGTGTCTGGGTGTAAGCCTTACAGAATGTTTGGAGTTTAATTTATTCAGACTGAGGGTCTTTTTCCTTTATCTTGGATATGAGCATACAAAACAGCAAAGACTAAATCCCCAGACCTTGAACTGTAGGTCTTACCTAGTTGAAAAACATAGAACTCAGTCTTGCTTTCCTTTCCCTTAGAAAGGACACAATTGTAAAACAAGAGAAAAGGACTCTAGGTGTGGTTTGAAATGGTATCTTCACATTTTAAAGCAGTTTTGAAGGTTATCATTTGCCAGGAAGAGATGTAAATCTGTCACATGGCTTTAGATGACAGATCCCTTTCTGAGCAAAATGTCACACTATGCCAGAGTTATGTGCACCCATACACTAGGTGCCTTCTACCAAGGATTTGTAGTCTTCCCTTTCTTTTAGGCACGGATGAATCATGGCAACACAAAGGTCAAACAAAGCCTTTTTGAGTCATCCTACACACATACCAGGCAGTGCTTGTGTCCTTTTAAAATAATACTTATTTACATCTTACCAGAAATCCCCACTTGGTGGGTTTTTTAGTTCTGCTGCTAACATGCGTTCTATACCTTTCCATTTTCTTTTACAACCCCCAGACTTCATGTTTCAGTCCTACCAGTCTTACATTATGCTTGCACATGTGCTACAGTAAATGCATGCACCCTTTTGTCCAGACTTCCAAATCATTGCAGTCCCAGGAGAGGAACACCAAGATGGTCTCTGGAAAGAAGTCATAAATAGGTGCATACTTTGCACCTATGATTGTATGATTTAATCTAATTGAGCATTCATGGGGGGGGGGGAATCTGCTTTATTACTTACTATAAATCCAAGAAAATTCTATTTAATGTTCCTTTAACTGACAAAAAAGGATAAACATAGCTAACTATAAACATGACATAAATAAAACCTAGCATTCCTTCCATTCCCCACCCACTGTCCCAGTTGGCTATTTTATCATATCACTTGATATAAAATTTAACAGTATGGTATATAAATGATCCTTTTTTATTCTTTTGCATAATAATTGGCTGGTTTCCAGTAATAAAGAATAGTAAAGCTACAATTTATTCCAAATCATAAACATCTATGTTTTATATGTGCTTCTTTGCTTTTATTGTGGAGAAAACAATACAGTGGCCAAGAAAGCTGCATCAGCAGATTGTAATAGTTGTTTAAAAAGAGCTATCAGCTCTTGAATTCAGTCTGAATTTAGCTGACTTGGTGTCTTACTTCTTGGCTCTGGGAAGTACAGGAACTGCTAAAATGGTGACACAAATTGATGTTAATAAATTAGTACACTTATAAAAGGAGACTCCCAATTTTAGTGCTAACAGCAACCATTACAGGCAGCATAATGTAGTTTAAAAGGCACACTGATAAGTGGCTGTATTCAAATCCATCCCTGTGCCCTTTTGTGTTCTTATCTGCACTGGTCCAGCAGACAATCCAGCTTTTCACTAACCTTTGGCACTCCACCATCAGCAATAACCCATGCTCTCCTTTATATCCCCATAGCTTCCATAATGAGCATCACCTGTGGTATGCTCCATTTGGAGCTGCAGCATCAGCAGAATGTACCTGCCTTGGTGACTGCCAGTGGAAAAAGCTCCACGGCTGGGGTCCCCCGTGGGAACCTGTCTGCGTGCCCTAAAGCAATGCCAGGGAAATGGCTAAATAGCTGTCATCTCCAATGGGCTGAGCCTTATAGCCTTTAATCCTTGTAATTATTGCCTTAGTAGATTGAAATAACCAAACAGGGTGCTGAACTGACATGTAGTGCCTGGGCTGCTTCTAGTGAAATAATAAGGTTGCTGGTGTTTGCAGGATGCTCTTTATTTTAATCAAAGAGATTAATGTGTCAGCACCCCAGTTTAAAATCATTGATTTCCTTGAAATTTTAAATTTTAAGGTTTTGGGGTTTTTTGTAATCAAATGTATCTTTAAATTCCTCTTGTACATTTTGAGGTGTATATTTACTGAAATTGGAGACGTTTTCCCTTTAGGAAATTATATATATATTTGTTGGTAGATATGAATACATACATTCATATGTATGTAAATAACTTTGAATTGTAGCAGCTTTGTAAGGGAATGAATGGCCTTGTAATCATTTTAAAAGAATAGCTGTAACAGCTAATAATGAATAGCACTTTGAAAAGGATAGGTTTTGCAGAGCTGTAGGCAGAATACCGAAATAGAAATACTTAAAGAAGTGCCATTACAGTTGTCTGAGTGCTTCTTAGTCCTCCTCTCCTTTTTCTTTTTTGTATTTGTTTGTTTTCTTAGGTTTAGGGTATTTTTCAGAAGAGAATTCTAGCTGGGAAGATCTAATAAATGTATTTTCTTAAAGCAAAGGTCAGTTTAGCATCAAGACTGTTATACTCAGCTGTAAACTTAAAGAGTAAAGAGATGGTGTCAGGTTTTCCAACATGAAAAAAAACAACAGAGAAGGCTCCCAGAATAAAAGCTTTTTATTCCTGTGCTGATATGTTGAAAGCAGTAGAATTCAAGTCAAGAAACTTCCTAGACTAAAGGCAATGTTTCTAGTAGTAGAAATACAAGAAAATTACTAGGGCTATAGAAAATCTTCTATCTCACAATACAATTTACGGTAAAGCAGGTAATATTATTTTCTCTTTCAGAAGTTTACTGAGACAGACAGCAAAGAAATCATGTATTTTGAACTGTCAGATGTGCTTACCATAATTTAGCATCTCATTTATGCATGATATCTGATTTTGCTCTGGACTTTCCCAAAGAAATATACGTATAGTTTCAATATATTGCCATTTAAAAGGAGAAAGATATTCAGCTATGTAATAAATCAGCAGCTAACATAGGCAGAATATTTTGACTCTTGAAACAGAGTGACTGGTAATACTCCGTAAATTCTAACCCTGCTCTGCATGTCCTTAGTTTTATATTGCAATATTATATTCACTACTACCTATTGATTGCATTAATTTTTATTATTCATAGCAAAATATGTATATAGAGAAAAAAATGTACCATAAGGAACTGCATGACCATGATAATCTAAAATCTTTTACTAACTAAAGGAACTTTCTAGCATGCAACTCTGAATCCTAGACATTACTCAGCTGAGAACATAAACAATAATACCAGGATTAATATGTCACACACCAGTGTTGAGACAATGGTTTGGTTCCCCCATACTGGTGCAAACTAATTCTGCCTAGCAGGAAAGCAGACCTCTTTTAACTAATGTGCTCATCAACAAAGCAATTTATATTGTTTCAGACTTTGCCTCTGTCTTGTGAGTACAGGAGTTGGGACTCCTAATTATTTTACAGACAGTAAAAAAAACAAAAACCTAAAAACCTTTGAGTTATATCACTTCATTTTCTCATCTTTTAAAATCACCTGACAGGTTCTGATATGGTGCAGGAGGCGTATAAAGCACACTCATAAAACATAGCTCTGCATGGCCAGCAGCATTGTTATAGTGCAGGGATATATCCATGTACCACATGTGTCTCCTGAAACATGGAGAAAATACAGGTTGTCCTGAAAAGAAAGGTGACACCAATGAATATATGTAGAGGCAAGTCAAAAGTCAAGTTGTAAATTACTCTGGTTGTCCCATGATCAGTGATGTTCTGTGGCTTAACCCCACCAGGTATTTTGACAAAAATAAGTAGAATGCTTTGGATTTAGCTGATCACAGGAACCAATCAAGATCACAATGAGTTGCTACAATTTAATTGTATTGTACAGTTTAATTGGTATGGTTTAGCCCCTTCTCTTTCACATGGATCTTGCATACATCAGAGGCAATTACATGTGGGCAAATGCAGCCATAGAGAAGCTAAGACAGGATGAAAGTTGAAGAATAAGGAACCCATAGATTTCATTGTTTCAATTTTCTAGTTTAGAATTCAAGATTATAGGTTCTGCAGTGGATCCTCTGTCCTTCACATATCAGAGAATAAGAGCTCTTTGTGCATACCGCGTATGCGCTCACCATCAGTCACCAAATGCTGCCGGCAGCACATGATCAGCAGAGCTGGGTGAAGCTGAGCACCCACGGAGCTCCCTGGAGAAGGAGACAATGCTGAGGTAGGTGTGAGTGCTCTTGATAAGCAAGGAAGGAGCTGGATTCATAATCTGCTATGGGGGTTTTCTTCTTTCGTTTGTTAACAGAACAAATCTGTTGCTTTCACAAAGATCTGCTTCCTCGGGCCTTAGTGAGTCTTTAGGAGTCTCCTTCTTATGCATGGGATTTCTTCTGTAATAGAAGAGCATGAGAGTATTATACAAGTGTTGCATAAGGTGGGGGTGTGCAAATATTGCAGGGTTCCAGTGTTGTTATTTTAATTATTCAAATAAACAAGAGACATAAATTATCTTGACAGTGCCTGCTGGCCACCTGCCTAGCCAAATGTTGGGGAAAATATGTATGATATACAAGGAAAAAAAATGGTTGGAAATGTTGTTATGCTCATCTAGTGAGACTTAACTGCTATTAGTGTTCAATCAGTAATTGTAAAGAGATTTCTTTTTAAACTATTTAGTGGGATTTTGAAATGCTGACCATAATATCTGAGGATCATTAAGCAACTAGTCCAAATATAATCCTGGCCTTGTTAAAGGTAATTTGTTCTCTTTCCTCACCTGTTATTACTTTGAAAGAAGCAAAATAAAGGAAAACATTCTTATGCTTAGTAAGTTCGCTTTACTGGAAGTCATTCTACTCTCAATAAATAAAATAATTTCTCTGCTGAAACAAAGCTCTTCATTAACAATAGATTTAAACTTAATAATTTTTCAGTTGTCACATATTTATTTCTTTCACCACTTCAGTATATATGTTGGATCAAGATAATGAGCAGCTTATTTAATTCTAACAACTCTACACTCCCTGGTCTTATGCATTCTTCTTTCCTGTTTGCATCAGCCTTTTAGTCTCATCCAGCATGTCTTCAATGATTAGGGAATGGGTCCCTTCCCAAAGTGCTGCTTGCTACCATATCTTCTCTCAGCTCACAAAACTGCCTGCTCATTTTTGAAAAATGGAGAATTTCTGCAGTGCAGCTTAAATAACATTGGTATACATTAAAGCAACAGCACAACCTTCAACTACAATAGGCCTCTGTTGAGTTGAATAGCCTGACACATGGTGATGGTTTTCAGCCAAATAAGTAGTGTCATGTTTTCTGAAAAGCAGGATATCCTATGTTTTTTAGGATGAATATCAAAGTTACTTGTGTAACTTACCAATTATGGAATGAGAAGAAAAATATAGCCAGGATGGAGGAGATGAGACAAGCTTTAAGAGGATACACTTTAACATCATTTATTAATTCCATATTCATTAAATAGCAAAGATTTCTAGAGTTAACTGTATGTATTTACTTATTAGAGATGCATGGAAGCAAAAATAAGCTAAGGTGTTGTTAGAATAAAATTCCCAGAAGTAAATAGCTTTTGAACCTCTCTTTTTAAATATTAAAATTCCTCCCAGCTGTATTTGAAATGTTTAATGACTGAGGAAAAAAAATGTAGCCTATTCCAATCTTTTCCCCTGCTGAGCTACGAATTTGCTTACAACCTTATTGTTATCATAGAATCATAGAATCATAGAAGAGTTAGGGTTGGAAAGGACCTTAAGATCACCCAGTTCCAACCCCCCTGCCATGGGCAGGGACACCTCTCACTAAACCATAACACCCAAGGCTTCATCCAACCTGGCTTTGAACACTGCCAGGGATGGAGCATTCACTACCTCCCTGGGCAACCCATGCCAGTACCTCACCACCCTAACAGTAAAGAGTTTAATCCTTATATCCAATCTAAACTTCTGCTGTTTAAGTTTGAACCTGTTACTCCTTGTCCTATCACTACAGTCCCTAATGAGGAGTCCCTCACCAGCATCCCTGTAGGAACCCTTCAAATACTGGAAGGCTGCTATGAGGTCTCCACGCAGCCTTCTCTTCTCCAGGCTGAACAGCCCCAACTTTCTCAGCCTATCTTCATATGTGAGATGCTCTAGTCCCCTGATCATGTTCATAATCATGGTGACAGCAGAGAACTGTTGGAGTGTGTGAGACTTTCCTTTCTGCTAGATTTAGAATCTTACCAATGACTTTGATCAGCTCTTTTCTCCCCCCTTTTCTTCTGGAGTCATGTCAGATGCACGCCACCTCTCAGAGCGCGTTAAGCCTAATGTGGGATTTGAGAGCATGAAGAGTGCTGCCTCATGTCAAAGCTCTTTAGAGGAAGAGTTGTTTGAATTAAATCCTTGCATTAACTGTTTGGTGGAATAAAAATAAAACCTAGAAAAAGAGAGCTTGACCAGTTTCTCCCTGAGTGCTTTACCAGGTAGGTGTCTGCATGCAGCCATCAGGTATGGCAGGTAGGTGCCTGACAGCAGCATGAGCAGGAGATGGGGTTTCTAACTCCAAGGACACTTCAGAGGATTCTCTGATCCTGCTTGGCTCCACAACACATTTGACCATATCTATTTCATGAAAACCTGTAAATATGCTGGAAAATAAAAGTAAGACAGGCTGGAGCCAGGCTGAAGCCAGGCTGACCTCTTCCAGTCACCTAGTATACATGTCTTGCATTCAGAAGGTTTCAGTCCTTAACCCTGTGGCTGCTAACTGTTGCATATCACAAGGAAAGTTAGATTTTTGGCAATGCAGAAAAATCTGTAGTCTTTCAGGTATGAAATGGAAATACTGACTATTACAAAAAAAATGAAAAAAAGCCCCACTCAAAACAAGCAACCAACAAAAACAACCTGTCACGTTCATGAATATTGTGTTTTTTTTTTCTCAGTTAGGAGAAATGTTAAAATTTTGAGTGAATGAACACTTTGTTTCATTCAGAAGCCAGTTCAGCTGATAGCACATTAAAATTTAAGCTTTTTTTTCCTATTTCTATGACATAGAAATTAGAGCAGTTAGGAGCAGAGCAAAGGTACCTGCAACCCAGCATCAGACCTCTCACAGGGGCAAATAATGAGGGCTTTGGGAAAGAGTTTAAGAAGCAGGGAAAATATGGGGCAATCTTTCTTCAGTAGTCTCCAAATTCTGTAATCTGTCATTAGTCTGTAAGTAAACTGTAGTTTGTGCTTTGATGAACCAGAATTTTCAACTGCATCACTGTATTTCATAGGTATTCATGGATCTTTTCTTTATGATTTTTTCTTACCTCTTCTTTACTTATTTATATAATGTGCAGATTAAAAAAGAATGCTACTGCAATGAGTTCCATCATTTAATTCTAATGTAATACTTTCTTCCACTGACTGCCCTCTCAGTCTCCTTTATTTCTCCATTCCATTCATGATTATGTAGCCATTATTGGATTATATTTTATTATTGTGCTATGTTTATTTTAGTTTCTATTATATTTTATCATATTTTGCATGCCCTTCATTTCTCTCATTTCTAAACTGTAGAGTTACAGTTGATATCTATTCTCCCATAGAAAAGAAAGCATGATGATGATCTTTTCTGCCTCCTCCCTGTACCTTGTCTCATAGCAAAACATGAACTTTGAAATGTCATGACCAGGTTTGCAGAAGGCAGTCAAAACATTGGCACAGTCTTTGCTGGAAGATAGGTAGTATTACAGAGTTCAATCCATTGCAGATATGACTTCTCATGCTACCATACTAATTCAAGTATGACAAATAGATGGTAGGGGGAGTGGCTGATGCATCAGTTGAAGGCAATTTCTTCAAAGTTTTTGTTTTGAATACTTAATTTTACAGATGTAGTAGCACTTTTCTAACATATATTTTAGTACTTACCAGAGGTGATTGTGACTTTTTTAGAAGAGATGTGACAAATCACTCGGAAACAAGTGTAATAAAATGTTTTATAATCAGATTTTAAAAGCACAGTTTCAGAACAATTCAGCAAAAGCAAATATTCTGATTTGGGGGTTAAAGAAAATGTGACATGAGTGGCTTTCAGCTGGAAGACATCTCAATTTTGCAGAAAATTCATTTCTCTAATATGTAATACTCATGTTGAATATGAATATTTTTCTTGAATTCATACAAAAGCATAAGAAAGAAGAATACTAATCCAGGAAAATCCAGTATTCAGGAAACAAAAAAATCAAGTTCATGTCTTGTTCCATCTTCTGTGTACTCTGTAATACACTAACCATTAATTATCTGAACATGTAGAATATGTCCATGGGAACCTTTCTTTATTGAGTGTACAGAACTAGCAACAATCCCTTAACAATTCAATATTTTGTTTCACCTTCTATGGTCAATGTGAGGTCATAGGCTTTGCTTAACTGCAGTCTCTGTTAAAACTCTCCTTCAAAGCCAAGATCATTAATTCTTGACGGGCTTTTCTCCAATACCACTGTTGTAGTATTTAGCACGTTAGAGCCATTAATGAATTTATCTTCCCTACACAGCCATTGAAGGATGCAGGGATCTGGCTCACAGATAAAAGTTTAAAGCATGTAGTCACTTTGGGATTCAACTTCAGATGTACCTCTGGCTTTCCAGTGTCCTTACTGCTAGTTTGGATGTTAAAGCAAGAAAAATATTGATTCAGTTGCAACAGTAGGGTTCAACCATTTCATCAGTCAGATCCACCTCCAAGAAGGAATACCCACCTAATCCAAATCAACTGCTGAATGAACACAGGAACTGGGAGATGTGCATGCAGGGCATCCATGCCTTTCTGGACATGATATTCCTCCTTGACTTCCAAGTTCCACCTTGAATGCAAGAGAGTCCCTTTATCTCCTCTGCAGAGGGTGTACAGAAAGGTTTTTGTTGCATCCCCAGAATAGATGCAATCTGCTAGTCTGACAGCTTTATCCCTGCTGTGCAAGGGTCAACTTTCCAGATATTGTAGTTAACTGGAATTGCCTTTGCATTTCCCAGTTTTTCATTTGTGTAAACTGTTGCAGAATTGCAGAAGAAAAGCAAAGGGAAATCCACTAATCTGTTGCCTCCCTTTGCAGATTTAATAGAACAGCTCTAAAAGAATGCAGATGCCATCCTTGTTCAAAGAACGGTCACTGAGCTTTCAGGTGGGTGAAATATTACCTGTTTCTTTCCTTTGCCTTGTGGTGGGAGTTGTTAGACAAAACTCCACTAGAATAGGTAAACCTCTCTAAAATTCATTGTTTGTTCAGCAAAACTGCATGCTACTCAAATAGGTTTTACAATGGAAAGTGATAGAAAGCTTGAGTAGTAAGAAGTATTAACATGCTTAACAATGACAAATCATTAGAGCTTTGTATGAATTTCTCTGGATGCTAAACCTCTTTTCTTGTAAAAAGGAAAACAGCAGCATTTCATTCAAAACAAAGAGCTTCAAATTTCCTATTTCTACTCCCTATAGACATTAGGAATTGCCCTTCCTTTTATGATGTTAATTATAAACATTTTTTTGGTGGTTATATTTGTCATCTTACATTCTGTCTAAATCATCTAAATTACAAGATGTAATCAATACACTACTACTATATGCCAAAAACATAATAAGGAGTATATTTTGGATGTCTCTTGTTTCAAGCATTTCACATAACCCTTCAGAATT
This sequence comes from Melopsittacus undulatus, assembly GCF_012275295.1. NCBI lineage: Eukaryota > Metazoa > Chordata > Aves > Psittaciformes > Psittaculidae > Melopsittacus > Melopsittacus undulatus. Next base: position 108,891,263 of record NC_047528.1, on the reverse strand, counting down.
TCCTCAGGCCATCCTTGTCTTGCCAAGAAAAAATGTTTTTGCTTCTTGTGGAAAAGAGTGTAATATTTAATAATAGTATTCCTTTTTTTACTCCATTTGTTGCTGAGTTTCATGGTGGGAACTGTGATAGTTTCAGCAGAGCAATTGTTGATTTATTTGATTTGAGTTTGAACATGTATTTACATTGAAACATAAATGTTTTAATAGATTGCTGTAGAATGGTTTAGGTAATAGTAGTTTCCACTGATAAGTTGCAGTCACCTGGCTTTCATAGAGATTAACTGACCCAATTCCCTTTCAAACGTTTACCATTAAGTATGTAATCAGAAATGGCACATGTAGTATGGCCTCTACTCCTCTTAAAACACCTGTACTCGACTGGAAAAGACCTTCCCCCTTTTGGAGTTGTTGGGCACCTCCTCTTTATCAGGTTTCACATAAGCATGGCCACAGTGAGTGCAAAACCACCGCACTGCATTTTACACCGCTCCAGGGTAGGGCTGACTATTTTTCCACCAGCAGAGTATTCCCCTGGCTTTTCTGCTCACCACATTGACCTGCTGCTTCTTTTGCTCTATTGTTTTTTCCTGCAGAGTGATACATTGCCATATCTTCTCTTGCTGCAGCTGAAGTAGAGCCATCCATCATCCCAATCACTGAAACCAAGGACCTTATGGACTGGGAGTAAATTATGTAGCTTTGGGGGGGTGAGAGAGGAAAAGAGCATGAGTTTTTTGTGTTTGGGTTGTGTGGGATTTTTTCTCTCCCTGAATTTGCTATTTTACAGTACTGTTTCCTCTTTATGTAATATTTTTGCCTTGTTTGAGTTGATGATAAGGTAAAAGCCACAGAAATAGTTTCATTATTTCCAAAATGTAAATTTAATCAATACAAATGCAGTTAGCAGCTCCATAGCTGACTCAACTGTTGCTTGGATCTGAATTTGAGTTTCATTTGTGTCTTTCTTTTCTACTTTAATGTAATGCAGATGCAGACTTCACAAAAATAAATGTCCAGTAAACCATAAAATAATGCTGTATAGGTGTTGAGTCCAATTTACTGTTACAGGCAAGCTTCTCTTCCTATTCAGATAAAATAAGATCCAAGTGAGGCTCCTGGTTTTAATTTTAAAGACTACAAATTATTAAAGCCTGAAACTTTGCCCTCAAACTAAGTAGTATTTTGGCACCTAAAATTAAGTCTTAAATCTAACTCATAAACTAAACCAGAACACAAAATCTCAGTAGTGTATCCTGTCCAATTAGGACAACTGAAAACAAAGAAGATAAGGACTAATATTTACTCCTCAGTACTGCTGAGTACTTTTTCTTCCTTTAACTTTATGCTATCTGGTCTTTCTCATTAAAGTTCTGGCCACCAGTGCTAGAGTATGGGAGGGCTACAAGCAGCTGTTGCTCTGAGGTTGATCCCAGACATCTTTATAAACACACCAAGTACTTACATATATCCTTGTCTTCTGCTGGACTCATAGCTTAACTTAATTCTGCAGGCTGAGATGAGGGCTTAAATTAACAACAGCCTCTCGTGCTACCTTCCTAGGCTTCACATCATTGACGTCCCCACCTTGTCATCTTTCTGATGGTAGACTTGAAATAGCTTTTACCCTTCAAAATTTTTCAAGGCCTTAAATGTGGTTTTCCAACTTAAACTAAGCCTCTATCTTGAGTCAGTTAAATTGCTTATAAGGATCTAAGAGCTAACCTACTAAGAGTGCTGAATGGTTTAAGCATTAAGGTACAGATTTTTACTTCTAGCATGGCCACGCTAGGCTTGATACCCAAGTTACGCTTCAGATTGCCTCTTGATGTTCATGGCATATCTGAAATGCCCTAACAAAGGAATAATGAAACTGCAGTTTAATGATACAAGTGCCTTGTTTTTCATAGTCTTGTCATGGAAATTGTGCATGAAAATAAATTTGAGAAATCTTTGTCATTATGGTTAGTGGAACAATCAAAGATGCTCATATAATCTCTTTGATAATTAACTGACTAGTTTTAATGCTATCATTGAATCAGAGAACAATGAAATATCCTTTTTAGTGTTTCAAAGTAAAATAAATTTGGTTTGCATTTGGTAAACTTAGTTGAAATAGCAATTCCAAAATATGCTTACAGCACTGTTTTGTAAGAAAGCATCAACTTTCAGCAGCCCCTTCTGGGAGAAACCCTACAAGGTGCTGCCTTACCAGCAGAAGTGATTAAAGCTTAGTTCCATTTGGCAAAAGGTTGAGCAAAAGTCTCTGCACCTTAAGGTCTGTTTTGTTGTGGGATAAAGCTGAGGAGCTGGGCCCTGGTGCGATATGAGCCAATCATACCCTGATACTAAAGCTTTGGCATAGTATGTGAGGAGCTACCTGTGCATGTCGTTAACATTAAGTGTCAGCATATGTACCTTTAAATTTACTTTCTTCTTTGTCAAAGGAAGTGCTATTCTCCAGGGCTCTGACCAGCTTATCATCTCAACAGTACCATGAAAAGGGCATTAATTTCTTTTTTGATAGAATATGGATAAAAATTATGTGCATAATTAAATATTTTAAAATACCATTGTGACACTAGGATCTTTAGGTGGGTAAATCCCTTTGTGGTAGCTGTGATACATTACCCCTTTTCTCAAATTCACCCTGGTTGATAGCCCATAATGAACTGTATTTTCCCCAACCAGGGAATGCTGTAGGTATACTTAGATGCACAGAATAAGACCTAGCACCTCTCTGATGCTTATATATGTCTCCAAGGACAAGTATAAGGATAGAGTATTGCTCATTTTACAAAAACTTGGTACATCTAATTTTGTTATGAGTGTTATATCTGTGGCTGCCTAATGAAAGAAAAGCTGGTAAAATTAGAAAGGAGAGGCAACCTCTGTGTGCTAAGCTAGATGTGATATGGTGAGATTGGAGAGATGACAAACATGTACGGGGTTGTAATGTAAAATGACCAAGAATTTCACAGAGTAGCCATCAGTGGTTGCTTATCATCTTATTATCTTATGCTTATTATCTATATACTTATCATCTGCATATGATAGATTGAACAATAGGCCATCAATTCATTTATATCAATTCATATGTATCAATATATCACATATATTAATTGAGCCAAAAATATTTACTTTAAACCAAACTACTTAGAACATTGTTTCGGTAACATGAATTCATGGGTATAAATTGCAGGCAAAAATACCTAAAGCCATTTCAGACACTGAACTGTAATCAAAGTGGTTTACTGCTATTATGGACTGGATTTGGGTGGCATAAACTGCCATGAAACACTGTTTATGTCATTCATTGATTCAGTGGTCATCATGTTTCTCCTTCAGTTGTCAAAAAGAACACTTCCTCACCCTTTCCTTGATGTCAGAAATGAAATCTGTTGTTTTACAGAGATTACTGGCTCTTTATTTCCTTTCTTTTCCAAATAAAGATGTTTTATTTCTGGACATGTTTATTTTGAATATTCATTTCTATGCAATATCTTGCAAATATACTTTTTACTGAAAATGGATTAATTATAGCTATTTCTGTTCCAGCTCTGTTGTTCTTGGACTCATTCTGTTGCTGAGTTGACCTGACATATTCTTAGCTAAACAAGGCATGTTATTAGCAATTATAATGTGTTTCATTTGAAGCCATATGTAGAAAGAACAAGTTCTGGAAATATAAGCTAAAGTAAAATACTAATCTCTATAGGATAATCGCTTTGAAAACAGAGGGAACATCATTGGAAATCACTTTGCTTGGGAGAACAAAAGGATTGGAAGAAATGGGTATCTAACCTTACTTCTTTGTTTTCACTTATTTTTCATCATTGTTACCTCAATATTTCATTTCCTTACTCAGTACTCAATTATTACTTTCTGGATTGGATTTATGTTCTTTATGTTCTTCTGTTCTTCATCATAATTTTGTTTCCCTTTCTCTTTTTTTTTAAACAACTTTCCAGGTCTCCCAGGTTGCTCTAAAAAGGTTTAATATTGTGAAATTTTGTGCTTCTAACATTACTCAACATTTTTGGGTTTTGAAATACTATTGTAAACCCAAACTATAACTTGGTGGCTAATTTCAGATCTAGTAACCCTTAAAACCTGTTTGATATTTATCATTTTTCTATGTGATGCTATAAATATCTTAAAATTTTAAAACCTAACATCTGTACTGTACGTTTGTTTCCATCATGCATGGTTGAACCATAGAAGCAGTCACCATCACTGTCATCCATACCAAAAGCAAAAGTGGTTATTACACCACTTCTGAATACAGATGTGGCCATAATCATGGAAGAGGAGTGGGGAACTTGAGGGACCCTATTGTGGAAATTTCTGTTGTCACAGCTGGAAGTTCCTGCAAGCATTCGGGAAAATAAACTTTTTATTCACATCTAAAAAGAGATGTTTATGGGGTGATTAACTCTATGCTGTCTTCACATCTCATGCCTTAAATCTGGGGGAAACAGGATGCCAGGTAAAAGAACAATCTTGAAATGTGTGGAAAAACAAAAAGGAGAAACAGTTTATATCACCAAACCTGTATGTAATATACTCTATTTTTCTATTTCAGATCTGCCACTGATTTGACGTTGCCTATTTTATTTGCATGAAATTCTGACAAGGCTCCTTTGTGACACACGTGTTTGGTGTTGACTGATTTTTATTTTTTTTTTCATCTCTTTTCTGAAAAATCGAAGCTATAAAATCAACATTTTAAATAATATGAAGTAGGAAAGCACCCTCTGATAATGTTCATCTAAAGGAAATGAGTATGGGAGACTGTATGAGGAAGTTTGTGCTCCTCTGTTATATTTAATGTCTAGATAGGGAGAACATAACAGTAGATTTTTTTAATCTCATTTTTTTCCCCAAAAACATACATCTGTGTTCAGAGCATGTAGAACTTTCACCTGATCTCTGCTTCTTACAGGGAACCCCACTGATATAGTTCCTGGTGCCTCATAACCTTTAATGCTTTCATCTTCAAATAGCTCCACTTCTCCTCCCCCCCCTGCAGTGAGGTAGGCACTCATTTTCCCCATATTAAATATGGGTAACTGAGGTTAAGTTTTAGCATCCTTGATTCCTAGGAACATAAAGAAGAACAGCCTGGAGGGAAGAATCCCAGGTTAGATTATTTTAGGTTAAATATAAACAAAACAAATAAACAACATGGTACTGGGGGCATGTCTATGTCTTTGCCTCATTCCATCCAGGAAGTGTCTTCAATACGCAGGTTTTCAGCACTAACTTAAAGCTCCACAGAAAATCTCAAGAATGAACAGAAATTGATTTTTCTAATAGGCCAAAGACAGGCACTTGGCTGCTGAAAAAGAGTATAGAAAAAGCTGATCTAGAATGAATGGAGGAACATAGAGGGAAGAGAGGGGCTCAGAGACCGAGTCTTGCTGCTGCCATTGCTACTGAGGGACTGGGGAGGAACCTGGGAGGCAGTGATCCAGCTGCTTCAGTGGGTGACCTCCCTGCAAGCACAGATCCTCTATCCTTCAGCTACTGCTATGTGCCTGGCTCTAGGTGATAGGGCAGTACCCATTGTGTTTTACAAGAGCAGATTTAGTGACCTAAGCATCTGCCTATTTTGCCTTTCCCACAGCTGGCTTGAACAGTTTAAAAGGGGAATTATTTTGTGGATGCATTGGGATCACATGGAACCTATCCCATATTCATATAGCATCTCTGGGACACCTCCAGCCATTGTTTCAAGGCAACATCATATTAGGAGATGTTTAATGTTTTGGCTCTTTTTAATGTGATTTGGCAGCTGGGCATAAGGACAACAAATCAGACAATGTGCCATCAGCCAATTCATTGCATGCCAGGGTTTGGAAATGTTGGCTGTGTGGCACTTTGTGTTTAACACACCCAGCTTGTAGCTCTGGTGAGCTCTGCCTGGCCTGGCCCCACTCACCCTCTAGCTGGTACCACAGCCTCTGCTGCCCAAGCTGAAGAGGCCAACAGGACTCAGGTGTATTGGCTGGTGCCCCTAGGATCCTACAGCTGAGCTCAGACCATGTGTTTCTATGTTTACAAATCCTCTCCTTGATGTCCTCACAGGGGAAGTGTGAGTATTCCTATTGGCTCATGTAGTTAAAGCATGTTGTGCAATTTACAGATGGTAATTTCTATTTGGTTTTGACTGGTATGTTATTTTCTGGCTGTTATTTTCCCTGCAATGGCAGATCTGATGAGGGCTCAAGAGCCAGGTACTCAGCTGGCACATATCACATTGATGTGTTTACGTCAGTGAAGTGTTACTGATTTACCATATCTACATCATATCCCTTTCTGAAAATGCTTGCTATTGTTAGCACCCATGCTGGTGGTAACTGTGCATTGCTACTCACAAACTTTCTTACATTTATTATAGCCTTCCTATTTCCCACACCCTGCTCCTGCTGTTTGGCTGTTGTTATTTATACAGCTCTTTTTGGTTTTCAACATATCTGTCTTTCCCAAACATCCATTTAGGTTTGCCTGAATTTCATGAAACTGACTTGGAAACAAAAGTCTGACTTGCAACACTGACTAGACCTCTGCTAAACCTTCAGGGCATTGTGGATGACAAGTGACAGCTTTTAAGAAGAACTTTTTCCAAAGAAGTTGTTTAATCCTCCTAAGGAAACCCTTATGAATCAAAAATGATGATGTATTTCCTTAAACTGTTTGATCTAGAAGCTTCTCTGGGTTCCTGTTCTCTGCAGAAAAGACTTTGTCTCACATGTATTTACACTTTCATTTCTTTGCTCATGTTTTCTTGCATTTTTGACACTAATACTTTTGAAATGTGTGCAGATAACTCACTGCTCAGAGGTCTAACTACATACTCAGGTGATAAAATACATGTCATTTAAAGTTGTTCTTGTTTGATGGAGATGAGTATTTTTCCCCTCCCTTCTGACTTACTAATTCTTCCAAGAAACAGTACAAGCAGGGCAGGAAAGCCTTTTTGCTGGCTTAACTGCAGTTTGAGATTGCATGAGGTGTAAATACCCTCTTGGTCTGACTGTTCTGTCTGCTATTTCATCCACAAAATATGTTATCTGAAGTAATTTTTCTGTAAACAGTCAATAGGTTATTTTGTAACTTGTGCTGTAAAAAGGAAGTTACAATGGGATGAATTCAGGCTCAGCAGAAACTTCCAGTTCCAGCAAGATAATGCAGATCAGGTCAAGCAGACCTGTTTTGCAATGCTTGGAAGATTTGTGGAGGGGGCGGGTATCCCTGCTTGCCTTGATGCTATCTGAGTGCAAGGCAGAGGCTCCTCACAAGAAGCAGCAGGATACTGATGTTCAGAACAAATCAGTGGTGGCACAGCATGCTGCTGCACAAAGGGCACCCACCTGAGCAGTGAAGATGCTGTGCTGATTTGTACTTGGTGGTAGATGGTACAGCCCCCAATTGCTCTGTATTAGTTAGCACAGCTCAGCTCTCCTGCACAAGCTACACAGGTCACAAAAGCGTGTTTAGCAAGTCAGATACATTCTGGGTGTACTGGATTTACTGTGCGTACACAAATTGTTTCCACAGTGCATGCAAAAACTGGATGATCTGTCACAGATGAGTCATAACCAGTACACATGCACTGCAGCGTTGAGCTCTGGCTAGCTGTCACCAACCTCTGAGCCCCTGCTCTGGGAACCACTGGTCTAAATGGATGGAAAGTGCCAGCAGGGGGCAGAGGTTCAGGGTGTGTGTGGACTGATGCTTAAAGGATTACTGGAATCATAGTAGGGAACAACAGAAATTTTCAACTACCTGAATTCTGGTTAAATGCCCTACCCATTTGTCTTGGATTCAGCAATAGCAGTCATTTTTCTCCTTCTTAGTCGCTGGTGCAGTGCTGTATTTTTGACTTTCAGCCTCAGAATAGTGCTGATAACACCTATGTTTTTAGTTGCTGCTCAGTGATGCTTATTCTGACCAAGGACTCTGTGAGCCTCATGCTCTGGGAGGAGGAGAAGCCAGGAGGAAGCAGAGACAGGACGCCTGACTCAAACGAGGTATTCCATACCACAGCATGTCATGCCCAGTGTATAAATTAGGGACAGTTACCTGAAAGGGCTAGGTCACTGCTGCGATCAGGCTGGGTATCGGTCGGGGGGTGGTGAGCGATTGTATTCTCTCCCCTTGTTATTTCCCTTATCATTATTATTATTGGTGGCAGTAGCAGTGATTTGTGTTATACCTTAGTTAATGGACTGCTCTTATCTCAACCCATGGGAGTTACATTCCTTCAGTTCTCCTCCTTATCCCTCTGGGAGCTGAGGGAGGAAGGTTGGGGGGAGTGAGCAAGTGGCTATGTGGTTCTGAATTGTCGGCTGGGCTTAAACCATGACACCATTGGATTATCTTGTGGAGATTCAAAATTTCACAGTCTTCTGTTGTATATTCTAAAATACTCAGTTCAAAAGTTAATTAACATGTACTGGGGAACATGCTACATACTGAAGTTGTCATAAGAGAAATCAAGAGTCAGCAGCTCCTGTGATCTCTTTGATAGGAGGTGATTAGCTGGAACAGATCCCTTCGTGAAGACTGTAAGGGACTCCTACCATGCTAAGCATGAAGGTCAGAACCTAAGAACCACATATACTTTTTAAAGAAAGTTTCACTGCACCTTTTTCTTATGCTACTGCTGGAGAAGCTAATAAGAAAATGCCAGAAATTGCTATTTGTGGTGTTCATATTCTGCAACTGTGATACTGCTTGACATACAGAGACTGTAGCGATTTGCCCTGCCTCTGTAGGATGCAGTTAACCATGTTCTCCTCTACATCCTGTGTATGTTCAGCCACACTATGGTGACATTATGATGCCACTCTGTAGCTCTATATGTCTGGTTTTGTGGCTTCTGGTTCAGGTATTTATAAGTGAGGGCTACTGATTTGGGTAAACTGTTGTTTCATTAGTATGATTCATAGCGCTGCTTCAAATCTGCATTTGGAATTGCTTGGAAATGAAAGCAAAACAATCCCATCAGTTTAACATATCCTAATACTAAAATTAATCCTGTAATTAAAACTTAATTCCTACATGGAGGCTGCATGGAGGCAGTGAAGAGTGAGCTGTCCAGAATTCACCTATTTTCCAGAAAGGAGGTTATAAACTCTGAATGCCAATACAAACAAAAGAAATTGATATATCAACCTCTGTTTAAATTACTTGTAAAACCTAAGTGTTGAGGGGACAAGGTGTAGATGGAAATAGGCCCCCGCTTCAGAAACATCCAACCCATCAGAATGCAGAATACTGAAAAGGTCATCTTGAAATGGCATAGGATTGTATTTCATAAAATATAGGCATTACATTTCTGGAACCTCATTTGTGTGACAAAAACTGTGACAAGAACAGAGGTTGGCACAAAATCAATATACTCAGGCAGGGACTGTAATAAACAGTAAAAATGAAGAACAGCATAAATTTTTACCAGTTCTCATTACAAGTTAAAGCTGGTCTGATTTCCTATGTGATCTCTTGAAGCTGCAGAATTTCCAAAGAAACATCAGCAAAGGTATGTTTTTCATTTTGGATGAAAGGTGCTAAGACAAATATCAGAAAGAAGGAGAGAGTGAGATTCACGTTCAGCACCTTCACTTGCACTTGAGTGTTGCCAACAGGAACAGATATGTGGAAGGGGCCTGCCAAGCACCATTGTAAACACAGTCCTCTGGGGGCCAAAGAGCCTCACCTGTTTATGAAGTCTTCAGTCCCAAGGAGTCTGTTTTATGTAGTGCTGAGCAGCATCTCACCCATGAGCTGCTGTGCCACAGCACAAGCCGCACTTTCAACCATCTCTTTAGAGAGCCAGCTCAACATTCAGATCCTAACAAACACCTTCATTTTGCAGTCATATGTACTGGTAATATCAATTAACAGTCATAATCCTCTTGCTTTAATCTGTCACAATCCTCTAAAATTTCAGTGGGACTGCAAAACAATAAATCCATTAATTGCAATTTTGTCAACCCAAATGGACACAAGCCCCAGAGCTCTGCTCAGCCTGTGGTTGTGACTGTCCTGCTGAAACCTCTTTGAGCAAGAGTGACTCAGCTCCCCTGTTTTCCTTCCACCAGGGAGGCAGGGAAAGTCAAGCCTATTCCTCCAATATAAGTCTCCATTTAGATTGACAACTTCCCATGACTGCGGGGTTAACCTTGTTATGACAGCACAGCTGTAGTTGCCATCTCTCCCCATCGCACACGATACCACAGCCTTCCCAAAGTAATAGCAGCTCTCGGAAACACAAATTACAGCAAGTGTTTTGTCTCTTGTGTTGTTATTTAGCCCCAAATGACTCTGACATCAGTTTCTAATGGTGCAGACACGCTTTTTTAAGGTTTCTGCTGAACGAAAGGTTAGGAGGGGACAGCTCCTGCTATGCTGCTTCTATTTTGTTATAGTGAAAAATATGAATTGGTGCCCACTTTCATGTTCCTGTTCAGCAAGTGCTTTGTTGCTTAAACACCATTTCTACCCTCCCATCAAGAGTACGATGCATCTTTATGTCACCGTTCATTGCACATTGCCTGGAAAAAGTGCAATTTTAATTCAAATGTTATTTTGATTCTTTTAATCTGGTGTGTACATTATTCTTCTTTTTTATCAGCAGAGGATTTGATTATATTTTTGTAGACTGAGGGTACCCATAGACAGCGTAGTTTTTATTACTGTCAAAATATTTCAGGTAGAGGGCAAGTTTAATTAGATCCTCATTTCTCAAATTCCCCTTTAATATTTTCCTTCTCTCACATTATAACACTTGTCAAACACAACTCAGCTTTGCAAGATTGGATCTCTGACCACTGATCATTTTTTTTCCAAGTGTTATCAGTCTTCTCTCTTTGCCTTCTGGTTAACTCCCTAGATAAACACACTCTGTGGATAAAAATCACCCTACCTTCCGGATAACTATTATGTGGTGTTCATTGCTGTCCGAAGGTCTATGCACAAAAATCTGATAATATGTGGGTGCCTTAGAACTGGCTATTATTAGACAGAAATAAATTTTGTGAGTGGATATTTTTATTGTTGACAAATGTAGAGTGCAGCATTATTCAATTTCTTGAGTTGCCCTCTGTGTCTCGGGAATGTGCCAAACCCAGTATAGCTTTTAATTGCTTCATTCTCTACTCAGTAATTTTCCTGCTGTTATTAGCGCGGGCTGCTCAGCAATCACTCGGAGCCAAGGCATTTGTCAGAGATTTCCTTTGTGTAGTGTTTGTGTTCTGCCTCTCGGCGCTCTGTAACACAGTTCTGCACATGAATTTCTGCTCTCTTCTGTAACTGGTTCCAACTGACACTTACAAGAACTCAGGGAAAATATATTCCTTCATGAAGTAGGTCTTATAGCTGTAACTGGGCAATATTACTAATATGCTTATGCAGAAAGAAAACAACCCAAAATGAAAAGATTTATAAGATCTGTTACCACTCTGAAGGTATATATTTTCAATCCTCTGAAGAGGGATGCATCAAGCATCTACAGACACTGCCCCAAGTTGGAGAATCCTGGTCTGTACAGTCTTGATCATTCTACAGGTATCTATCTTTCCGTCTATCTATCTCCTGTAGAGTTGTGATGGTTATAACTATATAAAATGTAGTGGGACATAAAATCCACCCAAATAAGGGCAAATAATGAACTAGAATATTTTTACACAATATATCTTGGTTTCATCAAATTTCACATAACTATTTATTGGAAGCTGCAAATCTATACACTCTGCTGACATGGAAACATGTAGGAACATAGTGATTAAGACTGATTTACAGCTGTATCCACCCAAGCAATGAATGCACCATGGCTGGACCAAATTAAATGTTTACTGCAAAGTTCAAAGTTAGAAAATAGTATCACTACTACATACCAAGGGGTAATGACTTAGCTGACAGGTTTTTGTCACCATTCTGGAGATAGAATCCAGAGTGATGGGTGGTGATGCAAGATGATTTCAGCACTGGATGGACAACCAGCTGTGGAAGATCATGGTTGTGTGTCTCTGAAGGCAGCTGCAAAGTAAGTGGCTTGCAAGTAAGCAGGTTCCTATTGAAGGGATGAAATAGTGGTTTATTTCCTTGAGGGAAACAATGCAAGCCAAAAGATAAAGAAGGGATCTCAAATGTTTTGGAGAGGTCCTTAGAAACGCATATCATAGTAGCAATGTCTTCTCTAATTGATTATGCAGTCTGAATCTTTGCCATCAAGTGCTTGGCAAAAGTATTATGCTCTAGCTCTCCCTGCTGGATTATTATTAAACAATTTCTGTATCTAATGGGTGCAATGTATCTCTGTGTTGAACAGTTAAACAGATAATCCAAGCATCTCACTCTGTTGTATACGTTTCATACTTTATGTGCATTGCAACAGATATAGCTATGGCTTGTTTCTTTGGTTTGCTAATTCTTATTTTGTAGTATATAAGAAAAAAAAGTGTGCTGTTTTCCTGCTGCAGTTTATGAAAAGTCAGTCTAGAATATGAGAATATTTCTCTTGGCTGCAATTTCGAAAAGAGCCTAGCTGGTTTTTAAGAAGTTAAGGGACTTTTCAAAAGTTAGTTAGGCTCTTAGAAGCTTGAACCTTATTGGCTTTCACTGAAACTTGTCTGTCTGAAAAATCTTTTAGTTGTGTTTAACTACAAATTTTGAATACAATTTAATTCATTTTTGAAAGTTAATTTTGAAGTTAGTTTTTTTTGGAGAGACTAGTGGATATGAGCAGTATGGATTTCCTGTTTCTGACATACCCACTTGTGGTCATCCACTTTTTCCCAGGGTAAAAGCAAGCAGAGATACTTTTGGAGAGTTAAAATATGCATAGGTTATAACGACTTATCTTAAAGACATTCACCTTAGCAGAGCTCCTGCTTTAACATAGTTATATTGCTGCTCTGATAGTTTGTTTCACAAGTGTATGGGGCAGTAAAGAAATGGATTCAACCTGTTAACACAATTAGTTCTGGGCCACAGTCATCTGTTTGGGACAGAATCCATCCTGAAGACAGAAGAACTGAACAAATGTATAAAGCCATCTGTCAAGATAGGGAGCTGAAGTTCAAATGAGTGTGTGAACTTTTGCTGTTCCAACATAATAATCTGTATCACCTTTCAGCTAGTCATGTCCTTATAAGTTGAAATGCATAGAACAATAAGCATGCATCTAGGGCTATTACAAATAGATCTTAACTAGCACTTGATGCTGAGCTTGTGCCTTATTTTAGAAGAATTTTGAAGTTGTTTCTAAACTGGATGTTTTCAAATTGGGTAAGTCCCCTAGGATCCAGAAAAACTCCATCTGGTCTCTACTATTCCTTCATTTCCCCTTTGCATCTTCTCTTTTCTCTCCTCAGAAATGCTTTCCTCTCTGGCAGTCACAGGAGACTATAACATTGACCCAATTAGGATAAGGAAACAGAAAGCAAGTGGGGCACAAAAGCTGTGACCTTAAGTAGGGACTGCACACTATGCGTGTGTAGGATTGGAGAGAAGAATACAAATGCTCTTGAAGAGAAAAAAAGCCTGTCCTTCTGCTTCTGGGTTGTTTTCTGTAGGGTTTTTCTGTTGGTTTTGTTTTGTTTTTTCCAATTATAACTGTGAGCTTCTAGATGAATGTGAAAAAAAACCTCACCACATAAAGCAGTATGCCAAGCTGAAAAGATTGAAGGCACCCCAATATTATAATGATATCAAGAGCCACCTACAAAATTTATGGCTTATTGAATACACCCCCTAAGCCTATAAGCATCTCAGCTGGTACAGAATTTTAGTGTTTAAAAGCAAAACAGTACACCTCAAGAAATTGATGAATGGAAGGACAGATCCATAGAGCACTTTATCAACTGCCTGCCACTTTCAGTATAGCAAACAGTAGAATCTCACTGACAAGGAAAGAATCATTAAAAGTATATGCATCTGGTGGAGAAACTGGGCTAAAGATGGCCTATTAATGGCATCATATATCTGTATTTGACCTGGTGTGAAAAAGAAGTGCAAAAAAACCTCCTTTAAGAATATTTATAGCAACTAAAATATCTTTATTATATCATCAAATATGCATTAAACATGTTTTGAAAGCGTTTTAGCCTATTTAAGAGAAACTATTTTTAATAGTATAATCTAAAAGCAAACAGTTAAAGTGGCCTTGAACTGAAAAATATTCTAGGAAATAAGCCTTACAACAGCTGGACAACTGTATTGCTATCAAAATTTGTTGTCAAATTTTTATGATTAATATATCCTGCTGTTTGCTTGAGTCCATTTTATGATCCTTACATGTATTGCATTTAAAACCCTCTTGTTTTATGATGCTTACATGTATTCCATGTAAAGCCTCCTAAGTAAGTGACAAATTTTTGTCTTGTTCCACAAATAAGATTTGGAAATAAAATATCTTCTGCTAGCTAGATGATCTTTGAACCATGATCTTAACTTGTAGAGCAGACTTGGACTGCAGTAAATAGAAATAGTATTCTGTGTGGGTTGTGACTAAACTGATTTCAGCACATTTGAAGGGTGCTAAATAAGTCAGCCCTCACTTGCTGGGTTCTGGCTGGAGTCAGGAAAAGTGAGACAACAAAGAGCAAGAACAAAATGTCCCCAAAATATACCCATGAAGAAATTTCTTTTTTCTCTTTTCCCACATGGCTGACTGAGAGAAGTGATGTATCAAATGCATTTCATGATATGATTTATTAATACTGGTAATTCGAGTAAGTTCAAACAATATGTTTTTCACACAATGAAGCACTGTTAGTATATAAATATGTGGGTATGCATTTCTTCTGAGCCGAGACACAAAATATACAATGAATACATTAATCCAAATCAGTTGTCTCCTGGAAGGAAAATGTGCTGTCAGCCAAGGACCATGTGCATGTTAGACAGTTGTTTCACAGGAGGGATGCTTCTAACACGTCAGTACAAGAGAATGGGACATACTCAGCCCATTTCTTCAAGCTGTGCTCTTCTGTTGTGGTTGTTTCCCTTCTTTTCTTGTCTCCCTTTTAGCACATTGAAGATTGATAGGAGAAGCAGTTGTGCTTTACGCTCTATTTTACCATGACTTTTGCAACAGTTTTGTATCTCTGAAAGTTCTAATGAGTGGCAGACCCTATGACTGCAATAAAATTTCAGCATTACTTCCAAGGAGCAAAAGAAGTTTCTAAGTAAGTCTTTTGGCTGCAGAAAGCAGTTCAAAATAAGATCCTGCTAACTTTAAAATGGACCAGAGTGAAGAATATGAACTTTGGAAATCGTTGTAGTCATGACTGTACATCAATTGGATGAACTTTAGAGGGGAAAAGAGAATATAAAGGTATTTGATTTATCATTTTAAAACACCGGTGTACTTTAGGTCTTCAGAAAGAGGAGGAGCCAAAAGAAAAAAAAATCAGAAAAGATGTTGAAGAAGAAGGAAAAACTTAATGGCATTTTTTTACCTTTTTTTTATAGGCCTTCAAATGCCTTTCTTATTGATATGAAATATAAACTTGTATATATTCATCTAAAGCAAGATGCACAGCTTCTCTGCCTCCCACTGATAAATGAAGGCAAACATGTTATGAGATCACCTGCTCTGCAAACTGTTCCTATGGCTCACTGGATAGTGCGGAAGGGCAGCTGTCGAGGTGAGTTTGAGAAGCCCATGTGAAAAGGGAATGCTGACTTTCCAATAAACACTGTTTTATAGCTGTGCAAACATCTCACCTGCTGATTACTATAGGATTGGGAAAATAGAGGAGAAAATGCATTTTCTCACACAAATTTTTTGGGTGTTCTTGATTCACTGTCTGATGTTGAATTGCATAGCTGAGCACATATACCTTGTTGATAAATTTGATTGATGTACGGATTTAAAATAGCATATTATATATAATATATGAAGAGAGCAACCTCTGTAATAGACTGTGCACTCTCCTATATATACACTTACCTGTATTACATGTATTATTTGATATATGCCAGGATAGCCATCTCTATTTCTAGTGCACCTGGGCAGGTCAGGTTGTGTTACTTCAGACTAGACCAGGCTCAGGTATAAGCCTGAGAAATGCTTTTCTCCTGCAACCTCTTTCTATTTGTTCATAAGGAAGTTTTAATCATCCTTGGACAGACAGAAATCTAGCTTCTTAATGCTCACAGTCTAAAATAATATTCTGGTATTTGGTAGAAAAATAGTAAATGGATTTTCTATGAATAAGAAGAAATACCCTATTCTGATGCTTATTTTTCATTATCCATATTTTATGTTGCACTAATATTTGTGAGGTGCAAGAGGACTTGTCATATAGTTTTTAGTACTAAGAAATAGAGATTTCTGATCTATCACATATGAGGGAAGCAGTAAGGAAGTACTCTCGCAGGCAGGCAAGTAATCAGAACATACCAGTGATTTTCTTTGACACTAGTAAATTTAGAGAAAGAATGTGAAAAATTGACTTCATGGAAATGGTGTTCCCTCTGAGGCACACAATGGAGCATAGATTGGACATGGATAATTTGCTTTCCTATTTTTTTTGCTTCAGCTTCTAAAAAAAAAAACCAGGAAGTGTGTTTGCATGCTGTCCATTATGTCTGCTCTCTTTCTGTTTTCTGTAAGCATTTGAGCCCATGGATCAGTTTTAACTAAATGGGATGGAAAGACAGACGTTTTCCAAGATTATGTCAATGTTGCAAGTTTCATGGCAATTGATAACTGTTGGAGGAGAGATACTCAAATCAGTACCCCTAGCTGAGGAAAAGTCTGCCAAAGATATGAGGAAAAGTGGTGGAGCAATGCAGCTATATGGCAGAGAGGGGAAAGAACAAAAGCAATTTTGATGGCAGAGTGCAAATCTGAAGGAAATCAGCCTCCAACACTGCTGCAGCTTGCTGATAATTTTATCCAGTTTTATACCCCTTTTGTTATGCATACAGCAATGAATCTGCTACAGAGATCGGGGGTTTTAAATAGAGTCTTGAAAGAAACACTCCCCTTCTGAAGCTTAGAATCTTTGACCTGTTGGGTCTGGAAAGGCTGTTTGACAATATTGTGGGGGAAAGACAAGGCATCTTATCTTCTTTATTAACCCAACTTTAAAATGTTGATCTTAAGTCAGTTAATGGAGAAATATCGGGAGGTACTTTTTCCTTTCTAGAGATTTCAAAAATGCTCATTTTTTTCATGAAAGGTCTCATTTAAACATTAATCTAGTCTTGCAACTGAATGGTGCAAGGCATATATATGGCTTTTCACAGGGGAAAAAAATAAAGATATTGAAGTACAGTGTTAATAATGTTGCAACAGCTTTGCAGAATTGCTGGGCAAGTGAAACATTTTCTGAAGTGCTTAACATGATCGACTACAGGTTGATTACTGAGTAATATTACAAATAACAACATAAAATCGTAGAATAGTTAGGGTTGGAAAGGACCTTAACCATGGGCAGAGACACCTCAACCTAGATCATGTTACCCAAGGCTCCGTCCAGCCTGGCCTTGAACACTGCCAGGGACGGTAAACTAGCAAGGAGAAAGGAGAGCAAGTTGGTTTCTCCCTCTTGAAGTTTAGGCTCTTGATTGTTTTTCCCTATTCCATCCTTCTGAATTCATTAACTTCAAGAACATAATGCACCAGCACATAAGGTCTCAATAGTGTTTCTGTTGACAGTGGTCATAAGACTTTTTATTTTATTAATACTGTTTATAAAACTTTGGGTAAACCTAGGTCAATTTGTATTTGTAGTGTGTAGTGTCTGTGATTAGATTAGGAATCTGGAGGACAATTTGCATCAGAATATTTAGTAAGGGAAAGCAGGGGAAGGTGGCACTGTGAGTTAATAACTCTTTTCAACTCATGATGAGGATTATTAAAAATAAAGAGGAATATAGAAATATAGATTCAGTTTCAATTGAAGTATTGAGGGGGAAGGAAAAATTGTTTACCACCTGCGGTTCATAGTAGGGGAGCACACTCAGAGGTAGCTGAGAGCATTAGATTAGTGACTGCAGTGATATCTAGGGAATTTTAATTTCTATAATTTATTCAGTCATTAATAAGGAGGACTAGGGTTTTATGTAGAACTCATTTTTGTATCAGTATGTGTTACAGGCAACTCAGCAAGGAAAAACTTCAGACTGAATTTTATTAAGTAAAATGGATATGGTAAGTAGCACGATCATTAGGGATAGATTTTGGATACAAATACAGGTGTATTAACATGTAAATGGTCCAATTTAATACAATCAGAAATGTATTAAGTAAAATAGATTGGCAGTGTTTATGAGCAAAGAACCCCAAGGAAAAAAAAAAAAGAGGAATAATTTGCAAAGATTGGGAGGATATACTGCAAGTAAAACATGAAATGTAAATTATTTAAAGCCTCTGCGGATGAGTGATGTGTTGCTAAGTTAATTGCAAGTAACAACAGAGAAGTCAAAAATCAAATGTAGTCAAAAACTTGGGCACAGATATAATGTCATTGGAAGAAACAGAGGAAATGTAGAAAAGAGCATTTGAAGAACAAAATATAGAGAAAATGTGTTGCTGTTGCCTGCCCTAGAGGGATGACTGGGGGTGAAAAAAACCCTATTATGGAGCAGGCCCCTGTAGGTGAAGCATGAGGCAAGAGAAATAAGTAAAATGAGTAAGAAAATAGAAAATTCAAGAGAAACTTAACCTTTTCCCTTTCAAGAACCTGGAGTCCTGTTCCTGGTTACAATATTGCTTTTCACTTACTGTCTTCCTTATAATACCACAAACTACCATAAAGAAGGACTAATTCTTTAAATTGTCATAGTACTCATGGAGCAGCATCCTAATGTATCTCTCCCAGTGGGGGGATATACACCTCTATGAAGCACCTAGAGGTTCTTAGCATGCTGCCTCTTAGCTAGAGATAAAAAGCACAAAACAGTGATTCCTGCGGTAAAGAAAGTTTTCTCCCTTAAAAGGGGAGGAGAAGTTGGTCTAATTGGTGGTAACAAATGCAAGAGAGAAAATGTTAGAGGTACATGTATTTCCCAATATGTCCTTAAAAATGCCCAAACAAATCAGCAATTACAATGCATTTAGGGAAATACTGAACATGAAACTACTGGAGGGGTATTAGACATATCTGTTTAGTAGTAACAAACTATGTCTAAAGAGAGATATATTCACACTTCAGTGGGCAGCAAAGTTTTGTATGAGTGTTTCTTTTTTTCTGCTGTGATGACCTAAAAAATGAAGTTTAAACATTTTTGAAACATATTTTCCAGGGTTCTGAGATGACAAATAGTGTTGCCAAATTATTGCAGAGATTTCAGGTGCTTCATGTTTCTTTGCCACATCTCAGTTGCATTATTAGAGCTGGATATAAAGTGGTACACAACAGAAAATTATTAAAAGTTAGAATTTTGTTTTATTTTTCTTGATTGAAACAACAGAGTAATAATAATATAATAATAAGCATAATAAGTTGCTGTGTCCAGAGACAAAACTTAGGATGAAGATGAATTGGTACAGTTCCTAATGATTTACAAAATAGGGTAAACCATTAGCTGGAGAATATTCTTGACATGAGCACAAGCTCTTCCTCTTCTCTAGCTGTTGTAGCAAGCGGTATTACTATGGAGAAGGAGGAATCTTGAAGTTATCTGTGCTTTTTTCTTCACCAACATCTTGGACAGCGCCTTATGGTTACTGGAAATGAAGCATTAATGCAACACTGTCTATGTTCTATGTTCAAATAAATACGGTAATAAATTAGAAGGGTGTGTACTATGTTGGATAATTGTGCTAGCATCTTAGCAGATATCTTGGTAATGCTCAAATCAAAGCATACCTACAACAGATTTTTATTTAATCTTAAAAGAAGTACATTAACTGAAATCCTGAAGGCTTTTAAGAGAAGAGTGAGCTCATTTCTGGTGACAGTAAGCACGGTCATATTCAGTACATGTATATTAGGAAAAAGTATATATATTTAGGAGGAAATAGCTCAGAAATACAGCCAAAGAGTAAATTGTTCACAATTTGAATTGAATGAGGGACAATCAGAGAAAGGTCTTATCTGAAAGAGAGAAAATGAGGTAGTTTTTTATGCAGTTTGCATACGATTATTCAGATTAAAATTATGGAAACTCAATTTGACTTTTGTATTTTAAATTTTAGCTGTGCAATAGATCTTGGAATTGCTGTGTTATGACCAAGAAATGAGGAAAATTCCTCATTCCTTGAATGTAAATTTTCTAAGGTTTTAGTGCCCCTATGACAAACCAGTGACCTCCATCAGAAACCTGGGAACCCAGTGCCATGTGTCCTCAGAGGAAAGGTCCCTGCAACAGGCATGCTGTGTTGGACTTCATGGTCTCTGGGAGGTGGTTTCTTGTGGCAAAAAATAGTAGTTATGCAGCTTGGAGTGCCCAGAATTAATGACTATGACATCCTTCAGTGCTTCAGGCAGAAATGACATATGCTCCTGCTCCGAAACAGTAATGCCAGTTAGGCACACTATCCCTTTGTCCCCCTTCATGCCTCACAAATGTGGCAGGAGTCCTGGATGGATGAACAAGGAGCTCCTGGCTAAACTCAAAGCGTGCAAGGCATAGAAGAAGGGGCAGGTGACCTGGAACAAACATCAAGACATTGTCCAAATGCGCAGAGATAGGGTTAGAAAAGCCAATGCCTGCTGGGAATTGGACCTGGCAAGGGATGTAAAACATGACAAAAAGAGTGTCTACAGGTATTTCAACAGCAAAATTAAAACTGGAGAAAATGTGGACCTGCTGCTCAAATGAGATGCACAATGCCTTCTTCACCTCGATCTTTACTGGTAAGATTTTCCCTTAGGGACTCCAGGCTCCTGAGACACAAGGGGAAGTCTGGAACAAGCTAGGTTTACCCTCAGTAAGTGCAGAGACATAGACTGGTTAACGTAGCTTTTGTTTCTACCTTCAGGAGGCTTATAAGTTCCTAGAAGAAATGTTTGAAAAAATAACTGAATGAAAATCATATAAAATTGTCATAATTAATTTTAATCATGGAAGAATTTTCTATGTAGCTGAAATAAGCTGAGGGCATTTAAGTTTTTAAGAGCCGAAAACAGGGCTAAGAATTCCTGTGTTTAAAAGTTTCCATGCTGTCACTGCCATAAATTAAGTTTCTAATTAAACACATGCTCACATACACACTCTTGGATGGGAATGCTATGCTTGATCAATAGCCCTAGGCTACACGGTAGCAGGCAGAATTATAGCAAATGGAACTGGATGAATGGGTTTACTTAATGACCACAATATGATTTATTTCATTGGTGGGAAAGGGGGGGAGGAAGACATCAAATTGCTAAAAATACTACCCAAGCAAATTAAGATATGATCTTACAGGAGATGCATTCCCAAGAGATCTTGTGTGAGTATAGCAGATCAGAGCTCGGATCACTCTTAAAGAAGCATACTTGATGACAGTGTGTCAGCTAATCTGCATTCAGCTTGTTTTCCACTTATAATTAAGAAGGCTTTTTTATTATTTTGTAATGTAGATGCCTTAACCATGAACAATTACTGACTTGATCAGCACAGTGTCATAGTTGTAGCCATTGGAGGAGTCTCAGCACAAGAAACAAAATTGCAGGTAATTCCACATTAGGTAAACAGATGAAAAATAGCTCTTTGAATAAAATTCCACAATTTCTTTTCTTTTTTTTTTTTATTCCTGACCACAATCACTTAGTATTTGACATTTGGGCTCAGAATTCAAGCAACAGCCCCTCTAAGACCAACCAGTGTGGCAATGTGTGGTACCTGCTGCTGGTGAATCTGGAGCTGGCAGCTACATGCTTGGCTCTGTCACTTGTGATATGCCATTGACCCCTCTGTCCAGTTACTTACCTTGCCAGTGAAGGGAATAATGCCAGTCAGAGCTGAAACACAGATTGAGAGAGAGACATGAGGCAGCTTTCTGAGTTTTGACTTCACTGTAAAGAAAGTTTTGTGTTATAATATGGCTTATGAGCTAGAGTGAGGCAAAAATGAAATAGCTGGCAAAATGTAAATGAATAGCAAGAGAAAGAGATTTTTCATCCCTCCCAAAATACATGCACATTCATATACTAATTTTGGTTCTGGTTATTGGAAATACTCCTTCAGTTTCTCTTTCTCCCTACTTATTTATCTGTGAAAAATGCAGAAACTGAATATAAATCAGGTTTTGACTTTTTCTATAATTGTGCTTTTCAAAGGAGATAATTAAATTTCTGCCTCTTTGGGAAAAGGTCAGCGTGTTGGGGTAACAAATATTCATATCTCTAGGGCATTTGCCCTTATTAGCCATGAATCACTGTTTCATAAGCTTGGAGCCTTGGCTAGAATCCATCTAGCCTAAAATACTTTGAAAACCTATGAATTAACTGAGAACCACTTTAATAGTTCAACTTTATTACTAATTAACCTGCATATGCCCCTGTTTGTAAGGCTGTAATTCAGAAACTAACACTTTTGCTATTGTCTAGATGTATATTGAATGTATGGTGCTACTTTACCATTAATGTAGGAATTTGTTGCTATGCTGTTCACTTGTTTTGTACACAAGCTAAGGCTACAGACAAAGGAAGTTAGTGAAGAAGCTTTTGAAAGGCCTTTTGAAAGTCAACCCTGATGGTTGACTTATTCTTCATTTCCACATCAACTGACTCATATCAAGGAAACAACCTGAGTTTGGCTGAAGCTGTAGAGCTCAGACACAAGTTGACAGACATCATACAAGGTGCTTTGTGGAGAAGCAGACCATGAAGGAGAGAACATAAGTATCTGGGATTTTTTGCATTTTATGAACACAATTCTTGTGATCTGAACTCATAATTAAGCTTCCTATTGAGATTTAAAACTGCTTTTAAGCTTTTGTGATGACTGAGGTGACCAGATCTTCTTTTTATCCCACTTGTGGTTTCAGAATGAGATATCATTGTCAGTATCTATATTCTTGTCACTTGGAATAGATCCCAAGCCTCTCCAGGCCTTTTGATGCCCACTGTGATGGAGCTTGAGCTGACTGAAACTAAGCTGGGCACTAACTGTGTCATTGCAACACAGTAGGCATTAACTGGAAGGGGGGCTGGGAGCCTTGTGCAGTGCTGCATCTGGGGATCCAGAGCATTGTGCTAGCCCAGCTTGACACATGGTGACAAAGGTATGGCATATTGTCTTTCTCAGCATGCCCTTGCTCAGACCTATCCTGAACATAGAGTTTCAACAGTCAAATGACCTTGACTCGGCTGCATCCTTAACCTCATAAGGTTACTAAATGTTTTGAGTTTCTACTAATAAGAACCCTGAGATGTAGCTATTTGTAGCCTACTGAAACTGAGGTACTGAAATCCTCACTTTTCTCACCTGTTGAGACCCATCCTTGGAAGATGCTTGCTTCTAAATTGTGTTTATGCTAAGTAAGACAAAAGAAATCTCCTCATCAACACTGCCTCTACGGATTTAGCCATTAGCATATGCTTCCACTCTTAAGAGTTTTCAAAGTTTGAATCTCTCCCTTCTTCTTGGGTGTCTTGTGGACATTTTTAATTTATTCCTCCACTTAATATTTTAATGATACTCTTTTTTGATACTCTTCAGTTTTATGATACTCTTCAGTCTTCATCTTTCTTGTTGAAACAGTTCCATGTGGTGTGGAGCTGAGAGGAAGGCCTGTAAGTATGCCTTGTTATAAAACTGTTTGCCTAAGAAGTCTAGGTTCTTGAAATGCCAGTAAAAGTTTAAGCATTTAAAATGTAAGCAAGCATTGTAGCAGGGAGAATAAATGAAAGTCATTTTTTTTTCTAGGTAAGTACCCTAACAGCTAACTTATAAGGTCATGTTTCTGTTTGTTCACTCTCTCTTTCTGGTCTACTGAATATAGAATGATAAATATTGTATTTAATATTAAAGTGGAATCACAAAAGGAGGGCATGACAGCATCTGCGTTCACATGAACCTGTAGTATACCGATTCAAACCTTCATCTGGAAGGTGAGAGAAGTGGGTTCATAGCCCTTTAGAGAAAGTAATTGAAGCTGGGAGCATTAAACTTATATGTGCAAGAGCTGTTTTATGCAAGATTTCTTTATTAAATATGACAGTAACACATAGTTCACATAAAGGACTGAATTTTTTGGTAATAAAAAGCAAACAAAAGTGTGAGTGTGCCTAGTCATACAAAGAAAGCAGATGTTAGCAACACATTAAATTACAACTCCAGCACAGGCATATCCTATGTCCTTTTTTATTTGCCATCGATCTTCAGACCACGTAAAGCAAAATCTGTCTCATAGTAATTTAATATTTTTTCAAGTTCTGCCAAAAAGCTGACAAAATGTATGGAGACTCTGATAACAGCTAAGTGACTTTATCCAAACACTTCAAATGATCTTAACATCTTACATTAACTGTGCCATAGAGTTTTCCTTAAAGAATGTAGGTCTCTTCAGAGGAGAAAATAGGGAGGTAAAAAGAGTGTCTGTGTAGTTTAGAATAGAAAACCAGAAACAAGCCTCCCATTGGTTTAGAGCAGAACAACAGAAAAGAAACAGTTGGTACAACTGGTTTCTGGAGCCTGAGTTCTCATATGGAAAAGTGTCTAGAGCCAATTGCTTCAGAGAATGGGTCAAGAAAACCTGCAATAAAGACCTGTATAGGAAAAGTTCTTATCTCTTCTAACCATACTAATAGTTTCACTACTTAAATTCAATTTATTTCCACTACCTGCCCCTTCTATATGTCTAAGGAGAAAGGTGAAAAGAAGTGCTTGATGTATACTCTACACCATTTACTATTTTGTTTGGTTTTATTATTTCTCCTGTAATTTGTCTCTGCTCAAAGATTAATCCTCTCCAGGTATTTTTCCCAAGAGGAAAATAGACATGGATTTTTCAATTTAAAGAAGCAAACAAAACCAAATCTTCCTCTGTGAAGACAGCATTGAAAGTAAGTGTAACTGATACCAAGTAAATGGAGATTAAAAAAATAACCGTCTCAGCTACACTTCTATCACTGGAAAGCCTTTAGGATACACAAGCAGCTATATGTGTATATATATTTATATACTTTTAAATACAGGTGAGTTTGTTTTGGTTTCGGTTTGATTTTGTTTGTTTGTTGTTTTATCCTGAAGATCCTTGATAACCCCACCAAAACTTTTTATATTTGAATATTGCATAGCAAAGTTTGATAGAATGATAGAACTTCTAATGGAAGAAACTTTTGCTATACAGGTGAATAAAGAAGGATCAGTAAATAGTTTTTCTATCTTTTTTTTTCTTAACAAACATCCCTAACAATGCATAATTGTCTTTCAGTAATGCTAATTTAATGTATAGAATGCTCTGATGATACCCACCTGTTTTAATGTTTTCATTCAAAGGTATAGCAGCTCACTGAATTTGGTATCATTAGCCATTTCTCTCACATTCACTTGTGATTGGACTTTCTATTACACTGTTGAAAAGAAGGGGAGTAATGGCATCTGCCACAGTTCTTTTGGTGGATTTAGGGAAATGAAGAAATAAAAGACAATTGCTTGCCACAGTCTGAAAGAGCTCTTTTCATATATTCCCATGGGCTTCATGTCTATGCAGACCAAGGCAGACTCTGCAATGTGTTATATTACAAGTTAATGATGTGTTAAAAGACAAAAAGAAAAAAGAATAAACATCAACAGCCATAAATCCAAACACTTTTTTCCTGCTATTTGAATGTTACTTCCTTATTTAAAGAAAACTACATTCCTTTGGCATTTCGATGCTGGATGCAATTCTATAACAGTAATATTTTCAAACCAACATTTTTACATAATCTGTTCTTTTAAAGATTTGCATATATATTTTAGGCCTTTTATAATTTCCTTTCTCCACTTAGGCCTATTCCCATCATCACTCAAGGTGTTCAATTACTTCACAAGGTAAAAGCCATAATTTTCCATTTTAACTTTTCAAGTAACCCTCTGACAGATACCTTGATGGAATTACAGAATCTAGGATATTTTTCCAAACCCATGTCTGCTTTTTGGATTATCCTTCAGGGCTCCATTGTGCTAAAGTAACCAGTGTTCTTTAATGACTTTCTGTAATACCTCCAGGGAAATGAAATGGCTTTTTCATGTCTGAGCATTCAAAGTACCAGTTCCTTGTCCTATTGCCCTGACTGTGGGACAGGGCTTTGACAATGCCTGTCAAAGCAGCATTGTCTATGGTATTAGAAATGGCACTGTAAAAGCTGTCAAATTTTTGATCCCATTGGCTATGGGCATTTGTATTAACTTGTGGGATAAATATTTTTTTGGTGTAGCCTTCATCTTAATGGAATGTGAAAGCTTATGAATGCCAGCTCTCTGTTCATTACTGCACATTCTCCCTTTGTCCACCAATAATATCCTTGCAACATCAGCAGAGACTGTTTATATAAGAAAACAATTGGAAAATGGTAATGATTTTGTGGATACTTAGGGCAGTAAGTCCTCTCATTCATAAGACGTGATAAGACATGCCTCTGTAAGCATTCATACTTATGCCATCTTATAACAGGCTAGCAATCAAATGATTTTTTTTCCTGCATAATTTCATCATTTCCTTTGTATGTGGCATGGGGCTGAAGCCACACAAAAGCTTAAGCACTAAAATGTTCATCAATACAGCCTCAGTGTTAAGTAGTTTTGTTTATATAGGGGAATTAACATTTCTGACTTCTGTTCTAGGCTACATGTGAAATCCTGAAACATGCATGTGGCAAATTGGCCATCAAAGGATATAACTCACATGAGACAGCCTAATAAATTTGTAAATGGGAAGTGCAACAGAGAAGGTTATATTCTGTACTTGTTCCTTCTCTGCCATTTTGGAGCTTCATTGCAGGATCAAGATTCTGCTTTGTGATCCATCTACTGAAAGCAGGTATCTAGATCCAGCCCTTCTTGATAAAAAATAGAGAAGAGATGATTTTCCCCGTCAGTCTAACACAAAAAGCATTTATTCTGATTGGAGGAGATAGGGGAAGACACATTTTACCATCATCAAATGTGTGTCTAACCTATTGGGCCATAAACCATTCCTTCAAATGTTTGCTACTTTGTTTTAGTACACACTGGAGTACCAGTCTTGGCTACTTCTTCACAACTACGCTACACTTTTCTAATGGCCTCTTATTGTGTCCTATGGAGATCCAATTATTTTGTGCACACTAAAAGAATTTCACATGTAATCTCCTGAACCAGTCCATGTCAGAAAACAGGGCTTGTGAAACCTGACAGCAACGTTACTTGAGGTTTCCCAGAATTTTCAGGAGGAGGTGCTGAGTATATATCATCCACATTTTGTCTGTTCTTTTTCCCCTTTGCTTTCAAGGATAAGACATGGGTTCTGGGTTTTGTGTAGGCTAAAATGCTGGGGTAATATACTATGCTTGTTGCAAGCCAGGGAAGCTCTGCTATTAACTAGCCACATTGCCTCAGCTTTATCTATCCAAGGATGAGAGACCATGTACTGCTATAGCTGCAGTCAAGGTAATCATGGTAAAGAATATTACTAACTCCAAGTAGGGTAAGTACTTGAGTGGGATGGTTACATGTAGGTTACCAAGAACATAACTGAAGAGAAACAGTGATTGCTTGGTTCCTTAACTCCTCTTGCCACCCTGGCAGATCCATGGCAAGGATATTTTGCTGTGCTCTGGCTGGAATAATTATAGTAATGGCATGCTCACACCTTTGTGCCACCTTAAGTAAGATCTGTGGCAAAGAGGAATAGAAGCCAAACTGACTTTTATCAGTCCAATTGGAAGATCCATTAATTCCTAATTTTTTCCTACTCCCTCTCCTCTTTTTTTTCAGACTGGAAGAGAATAAAATGTATTCAAATAGCAGAAAGGTACTCAAATAGCTGGATGGAGAAAACTTAATCCAAATGTCCTAGATCACTGATAAATCCCCTGTTGCTATGCTGTTGGGGAAAAGTGCATGGATAAAGACACTATATCTTTAACGGCATCCGATCCTGAAGATATGTTTCAGTTTACTGAATTGGTCCCTGGGGGCAATACAGGCAGAGAAATTCCATATTTATGGATCCTGGAAGGCCTTCATTGATCAATGCTTTAAAATTTAGGTGATTACTTAAGCCAAAGTCTGTGGGTGCACAGAATACCTGAAGAGTAGTATGTTACATGACATTTGAAGGAGAGAGAAAACTTGAAAGGCAGTTCCAGCATTCACACCCCCCCCCCCCCCCATCATGAATCCTTATGCTGGTATAAAAGCAGTCTATGCAGTTTTGCTCTTAGTCAGTTTTGGACTAGCAGTACTTCAGGAGCTGGCATTAGGAATTTCAGAATACCAGCTTTGGGCTTGTTCAGTTTTCCTGAGGGTTTGCCCCCAAAAAACTCTTCTGGATTTAGACTTTAGTGAACAGGAGTAGTAGCAGTAGTGAACAGGAGTCCCACTGAATTAAGAGAGATGAGTATGTATTTAGGGGAATAATTTCTTGGGTTTGCTATTATATTCTGCATAACAGAGAAGCCAAATCTGTACCTTTAAATTGGTTTGTTGCTGAACAAGAAACAGACTAAATGAATCTGCTATTTGAAACCCATTCCCTTTTTGTACCTTCTTTACTATTTTTAATGAATGTTCTTAAATACTTAAAGATAAATGGAAGAAATCTTATATTTTTAAGTAAATAGATATATGCAGCAGGAGAATCGTCAGTTGTCTATGTTGAGCGAGCAGGTGGCTCATTGATGTGTGTTACTACGCTATTTACAGAATAGCTAGCTTGTACTACAGTACCTCTTAATCTCCAAAATTTCCCTTCCAGGATTATGTATGAGCTCTGTCTTAGTTGTAATATTTTAATTCATCACCACATATTTAGCAAACTCCTTCCTTTATCACTTGATGACAGAAGGCATTTTTTTCCTCTGACATTTATTGCTTTTTAAACTGTATTTCTGGTCGGGTGCTAGATTTCTCCCAAAATATTGTAAATAAATGTGAGTTATATAGATTTGGATTTATGAAGCATAATGGCTGAATGCTCTAGCTGAGAAGAGATGCTTTATCATATTGTCCACCATTATGTGTGGAAGCTTTAAGACTTGCTCTCCTCATTTGTTTTACTACAGTCCTTAAAGGTTTTAAACCAAGTTGCTTTGCTACTTGAACACAATTGTAACCAATCTGACATACACACAATGTGAATAAAATGTTCTACCATATGCAGGCATTTTAACATTGATACATTCTACATACATAAAGGCACCTTGAAATAAAACTCTTATCATCTCCCTCACCTCACTTATCTAATAATTACATATAAACTCACACAATACAAAAAAAAAAAGATTCCTGTATGTATATCATTAAGGAACATAAAAGAAAGGCTTGTTATCGTTTTGCATGCTTATCTGTAAGGCACAGTAATGTTCCTATCTGTAAGAATATATACTCTCTCTATATGTGTATGTTCATATATAATTTATATAAACAAATATATCTCCCTTCAGACTCTGAAGGATTAAAACACAGTCTGGGGAACTGTTCCTGTATTCATGCTTTCTGAAATCACACATTCTTTAAATGGAAAACTCACATTTCTTCCTCCATGAGCACTGCTTTATGAGAACATGTAATCAGTCCTGCAACCTTTTTGGCTAAATTTGGCTAATATCTTTATTGTCTTTCAATACTTATTTCACAACCTGGATCATTTTGTTGTATGGTAGATTAAATGTGCTGGTAATTGTGTTTGAAAACATGGTGCCTAAACAAAACCATCACTCCTTCACATCACATTCCTCACATCTTTTGCATAGCAATATACCACGTGATTTACCTTGAAGAGCATGAACGAACTTTAGGCCTGAACAGAAAGCATGTGCCTAGGGAAAAAAGAGGATATTTATTGCGAGTAGGAAATAAATTTCCCTCCCCAACATGTATAGCACTCACCTCCATTCATTATGTGGGGCTAGTTAACCTCTGAGCTTGATGTGCCGCTATTGAAAATGAGTACCACTTGGGCTGTGGTAGGTTGGTTCTGATGTAAGCAGTGGAGGAATCTGGATTTGCCCCAGTCTTGGCCCAAGGAAGAACAAAGAATTGCTTGTGCTCACTGCTGTGGCAACAGGGGCTGGCAACATTTTTTCATACAGTTAGAGGCATATACCACATTTCAGATGTAATGTAGAAACACAGGATTCCCAAGTTTCTTATCTGCTTTACATTCTGATATTTTAATTATTTCCCAGTGGATCCAAATGTTGCATAAGAATTCCAGGGAGAGGAATGACCCAGTTCAGAGAGATACCATCAGGGGACATTTCCCAAGTGCCTGTTTCATAGGGATGGGAAAAGAAGCAGATGTTTTCCATCAACAACTAATACTGAGGAGCTACTATTACTCCCTCCCTAACCACAAGCTCTAGGCCATAATCATGTACTCCCTTCTTCTGCTTTTATAGATGTAACAGCAGCATGTAATAATTCAAATTCTGTCTTGTTGACACAGCTTGCTTCAGCTGTACAGAAAGCAAGTTGTTTGTTCTCTGAATCTGTGGACACATCAGCACTTTGCAGAGATTCTAGAGGAGTTGCTGCCTTGACAGCGATTGCAATTGCCTGCTGTCATCTGAGCCTCCTGGAAATCTGTGGCAACGGACTGAAATAGCCACACATAGTAAATTTCTGTCAATGCGGCACAATTATTTTTGTTAGAAAGAAACACAATTTGCCCCTGAAAAATTCCCTTGAATAACTGATGTAAAATAAATCTTTCTTCTCTGTTAATTTAGGAAGCTGATTTCAAAAGCTGCTGCTTTGTTTTTGCTGAGTTATTATGCCATTTTGAACATGTAGGGTAATTCTAGGAATTCCTTTAGTTAGGCCTGTGTCACTGATGGGAATGATGTGTGATACACCTGGCTTTGTAGAAAGTAAGAATAATGGGTATTCTGATATAGCGTGTTGACTAATTGAGTAAATATGGGGTACAATGGACAAAGCTGGATTTCAAATGCAGGCATGTGTGTAAGAATTTCACAGAATATTGAAGACCAAAAGGAGGAAAAATAAAAATTAAATAGGTAAATGGCATTAGTATAATAAAAGGAAATAACTGCAAATCTGTTGGACCAAAAAAAATTAGCTGAGGGACTAAACGTTTTTTTTCTTTAAAGACTGTCAGGATGTCTATTCTGTGAGAATGAGCAGTTTAATATTCTGCTTTACTAATGTATGCAATATAATAGTTATTATATATTTAATCTTCTAGTGCATAGTTGTAGATATACCAATAGGAAGGCAAAACCATTAACCCCTCTCCCTCTGCAACTTCACAGACACTGGCTTTTCATAGAATCATAGAACAGCCCAGGCTGGAAGGGACCTCAAAAGATCCTCTTCTTCAGCTTTTTGTACGAAAGGGAGCCTAGATGATATTATCTAGCACCCTGTCCAGTCGCATGTTGAGAACTTTGAGGGATGGATGCTCCTTGGGAAGGTTGTTCCAGTGACTTATCATTTGCACTGTAAATATTTTTTTATATCAAGATGAATACTTGATAAATCCTTGATTTAAAACCTCTGAAGCATTTCATAGTAGAGGCCTTTGGGGTTCTCTTTTGAAGCAGAATGCTGTATGGATACAGCTATGGCCAAGGATCTGCTTAAGGTCAACAACTAAAAGTGAAATTCTTGTGCACAATGTAGTTCAGTTACATAGGGAACTATCCTGTTCATTTCATAGTAAGAGTTCTGAAAACACTGAATTTGGTTGGAAAGTAATTTAAACTAAGAAGAATGTCAATCTGAGGACTGCCATGGGACTGTAAACCCTAAATGTAGATGAAGCATCCTGTTTGCTGCAACTGCATTATGTGTCTTGGGTACCAACACTGAAAGCAAGGAAAGATGGTTAGTGACTGACATATTTATTATAAATCTAAAACGTGCATCTCATGAAAAGGTGAATAAAAGGATGAGAGGAAGAAAAAGATAGGAGGGGAAGTTTTACCATAGGCTAAAAAGGATATGTAGATGCTTTTTAAGGCAGTGCAGACAAGGCGAAGAGGGTTACGATGCCAGCTTCCCACATTACTTTCAGAGGTCTGTTTTAAAAGGTATGTATGTATGTCAGGTGTGGTTGACTGTTTTCCCTCCCAAGACATACTGTCAAGAAATCTGAGTACACAGCAAGTGATTGATGCCTGGGTTTAGTTTGGGATTTTTTCGCCCTATTTTTTTTTGTAATGTTTTTCCCCTAAAATTAACCATTTACTCTGCCACAATAAAGCTTGTTTTTTAATTTCTGTTTTATTAATGAGTGACAAATCTATAATGTTCTTTTCTTCTTGGGGATAACTTTCAACTGAAGTGGTTCTTTGCAGGAAACCCTTGCAAGAGGGTTTCACAGAGGAAGCTTCCCTCAAAACTGTGAAAGTTAGGGCCTACAGGATAAAATGCCAGAACTCAGGATAAATTCTGCCCAGGTGTGCACAATTCAGTACCTTCCTCTCAAATGATAGGAAAGAGAAGGCAAACTCTGTGCTTTCCCAAATTGCTACAGCTGATCAGTGCAGATTTCCTTTGGTGACAAAAATATGATCAGTGACAAAAGGGACTGGACTGTTGCTTTGTTATTCTGATTTCTCACAGACAAGCGCAGATCAGCAGTATGTATGAAAGGAACCTCAGACTCTATGACACAGGAGAGAGCTCAGGATATGATGTATAGACTCTTCTTTTCTTGTTTCATGGGGCTGCTGGGATATGAACATGCCATTTTGGGGCAAGCTAATTGCCTGTTCAGCAACTAAAAGCAAGATACCTTTGTTCAGTGAGTTACAATTCCCTGAAGTACACTGCAGTAGCAAAGCAGTAATTACAATGCAGCATGTCTTAAAAGAGCACCATTATACATTTCATGAAGAAAAGGATAACTTAGGCATTGCTGTTCACTAGTTAAAGCAAAAGATTTAAAACCTCTTGAGCATGATCATGTAAGTTTTGTGCATATAAATTTGTGTTCATACAGATTTCTTATGTTAAAACTATGCTTGAAGCCTACTGTTTTCAGACTGCCACCAGACCAGGTTGTAATCTGTTTTGTGCTACTGGCAATAGTTCAAAAATCTAAACCACATTTTTAATTTTCTTCATTTTTTCCTTTTTTTCTTTCCTCTAGCAAAGACTTATTGTCTCACCAGAATAGAATGACTTCTGGGTGAGGTAACCAGTATAAATTAAAGCAAGGTCCTTGGCTGAAGTGAAGCACAATGAATGTTCAGAAATGATGGTGAAAAACAGAAGTGTGAGCAGACAGAGGAAACCAGGCAGCAAATACAAAAGAATAAGGATTTAATATATTTCTGATATCCAAAATAGAGTGAGCATGATTACAGCATTCTGGAAATCATAAACACCTTAGAGAGTTAGGGCTACCTCATAAATGGGAATAGGTCATTTCTTGGGGATTATTTATAAACCAGATTTTAATTAAAAGTTGAAGGAAAGATGAATAAATGCTTTAATAAACTGTTCATTATTATGGAATCCAAACATCAATAAGCTGTTAATAATCACTTATTGATAACTGTAAGCATGCTATAGTTATTTATTAACCTCTATTTATTTATTAACCATTGACAAATGGAGCCTTTTCTATGCAATATAAAATTGCAGAAGGAAGCTGGAAAGAAAAAAAGATATGAATTAGGATTTTGACAGAAATCAGTAAGGGAAGGTAACTGGCACAGCAATTATGCTGTGTTGCATTATGGGTTCCATACTCTCTCTTAATAACTATGTAATTTTCTCATGTCTCCACGGCACATATTTTGTGACTTTTTCATTAAAAAAGCCAACACAAACCCAATAATCTTTTGCCACATAATACATTATTAGAAGAATCATAAGGAGGGAGGATAAAGGAGCAAGTTTAATAAATGCTGCAAAGCACACTACTGCTCCCAAATGTTTGTGTTGGATTTCATATGATGTATGAGAAGCTGACATGTCCTGTGGGGGGTGGTTTACATTTTTTTTTAGTGAAAGGTTACAGTATTCTGGACTTAGAGTTTATTTAGTTTTGCACTAGAGATGTAAATATTTATTAAGGATTTGACTCATTGCATTTTGCGCAACTCTTGCACTGTGAATCTCTGTGATTCACAGTGTACTGAAAAGAGAAAAAATACCCCTAAATCACACCTGTCTGCAAAGAGAAAATCTGTCAGCTCTTTCACTCCTAACTCTTCACCTTGCAGCAGGCAAGGGAAAAAAAAAAGTCAGAAAGAAAGCTGCCTGCTACTCGGAAATGAATTCACTGGAAAAATGTTCCTTTGTGTAGACATACTTGGCTGGGATGGCGAGGCAAATAGAGAGCTCAAAAATGTCAACATCTTCTTGGTGTTCGGGTCATCTAGGTCTGCGTCATTGTGTCACTTCTCTTTGTTCTGTTTTTGTTTCCGGGGTTGTTTGGTCTGGGGGGCTCTGCTTGCTCTAGTAATCGTCTATTGAAGAGTTATAAAAAGAAAAAATAAAAGGTGTGTCGGTTCAGTAGTGTGGTACATTAAGATTATATGTCCAGTATCAAGATACTGCATATATATAACTTGGATATCTTACACTATATTCCAAGAGGTGTCTGTGACAACAGAATATACCTGAGCCAAAAGGTTATTTCTGAGACAAAAACCACTCACTGCTGGAATTAAAACATGCTAGATTCAGCAAAGGATGCCAGTGTCTGTACTCCACAAACAATCAGAAGTCACTGAGACTAGCAAAAGGCTTCTTGATCCCATTAAAATTACAGGATTTTCACTCCCATTGCTCCTAATGACCTTTAATAAGGACCTTGCAAAGTTTATGAGAGGCACTCAAAGACTTTGTGGCTTGTATACAAAGCCCTGCACATATTTCCAGTATGACATTTTTGTTGGGTAAACTGCCAACTACAGACTTGTGCTGTCTTTTGCTTCTTTGCTTCCTGAATGGCTTTGTCTTGAATTCTTTCCTGCACACTGACATGATTGCAAAATAAATGAATTAAAATATCAATAGCTGATAACCTGGTTGTAGGTATTGTATTTTAAGATGAGTTTGAATTCCTATGTGCTAGGCAGACGTAAATCATGATCTAGCTTCTACTGCATCCACCTTTTAAACAAGTGTGTCTGTCATCCCATTTTGTGATGAGCTTGACCCTGTCATAGTCAAAAAACACTTTCATGAGTCTCCCTCTAAATAAAAACTAAAGCCATTGTGGAGTTCAAGTCTCGAGGTTATGCAGTGTTAATCAGTTTTGTGGTTCTTACTTTTATATTCAGATTTGGCCATAGTAGTCTTTCCATTCACTTTTGTGACACTTGATTGATTTCGTTATTAACATTGTTAAGTCATGGGATCAAATAGCAGTATGTTGAACATACTTTTAACACATACAGAAATACAAGTCTACTGAAATGTATATTGATTTGTATCAGTATTTTTGCTTAATAAAGGTGTTTAAATTTGGGGTTAAAATATTTCTCTGTATATAACATATATAAAATACATGTTTACATAAATATATCAAAGATGTATGTACGTCTTTCTGATAAATGACATCTCCTTATAGATCCGCACTCTTACCTTATGCCTCCAGATAAAAACTGTAAAGCCAGCTTTTCCTGAGTACAAGAAAATCCATCTTGAAACTTTAATTAAAGAATAATCTATCAATGACAAATTACCAGAGGGTGGATATGTCACTCATGGTGTTAGCAAGTCATTTCAAGGAACACAACTGAAATCACAGGAGAGTAACAAACAGATCTGGGTATTTGTTTGCACTTAACAGACAGGGGGAACAAAACTGATAGGAAGAAATTTCAAGATGGTTTCCATATTAAGAGATTAGTTTTAAATTTCTTCAGTCTGGAAGAAAAAACAGGCACTCGAGGAAGTTTGCAATCTTTTGGAAAGCGTGTAAGAATTCTATTTAAGAAAACCCAATCACTTCACATGTTTAAAACTACCAGTGTTTTTTCAGTTGTGTTTGGGTTCATGAAGTCTCCACACTGCGTGAATTCCTGAGCAGCTTTTATTTGGTTTTATAAAGATGGTTCTTGTAACCCTATATCAATGTTGCAATGTTTTTTGCCCAGCTGATTAGTAAAAGCTCTTTAAAAACCTACTGATTACAATTCAATTTCCCATTGAAATTTCAAACTCGAGATAGCTAAACTGGACAGACAAATTTAATGCATCCTTTTGGTTAGGTTTGGGGGTTTGTTTAGGATTGTTTGGGTTTTTTTTAGGGGGCATGGGCTTGTGTTGGTTTTGTTGTTATTTTGGTTGGTTGGTTGTTTTGCCATCACTGACTTGCCCAGATTTACAGAGGGAGATGATGTTAGAGACAGCTGGTATCGAAGCATTGTCTTGAGAAAGACATCCTAGTTTGAGATCCAGACATCTGGACATCATTAACCGTTGCTGTTCACACATGATATTTTACTCAGACTGAACCAGGAGACAGACAGTAAATTATATCCTGCAGTCAGTGGGAAAAAATCTGGGAAAATGTATATGTGATCATGAATGAAAGTCTCTAGCAGGTTCAACTGTGGGGTAAGGTCAGTGAGGAGACAGATTTAAGAAAGGAAATCACACCTTGGTGATTTTCCTGGCTTAAAGTAATGACGCTCCACCTAAGCTAGTCAGAAGAAAAGTGGTGTTAAGGTACAGAATGTTGAGCTGTATGTGAAGAGATTTTGCAATATAAATGTTAAGCTACTCTGTGGTTTTGTTTGCTGTTATTCTTTATGTCTATCTCTAAATCATTTTCGGGGAAGAGGGGTAAATATGGTATTACTTCAGTTTAAGTTGGCATTGTGAAATGTTAGGTTAATGGCTGTCAGGCAGTCAAATATCACAGGAGTTTGCTTGTGTACTTCCTGAATTTTGCCAAAGATTATAATGTCATCAATACCATTAGGGACACTGAGTATGTACTGAATTACTTTGTGGATTATACTTTGAAAAGTTTTAACAGCTGAGTATTCATGTCAAGCATCCTTCTATTGTACTCAGTATTTAAAATCTTTATGAATTTGCTTCCTGGACTCGGGTTGATAACTCAAGGAAGACTAATTCAGCAGCCCTAATAATTAGGAAGACGAATTAAGATATTCTATTTTAAGTTTTAGCTCCTTGTAGCCATACCTTTACAGTTCTTCCAGTCTTCAAGGAGCTTTCTGAATTTGTACAATGTCAGGAAAGTCTATGCTATTGCTCCATACTTGAGCAGAAGGATTGTCGTGATTTAAAACCCAACCACAGCTCTCTCTCACCCCCCTCCCTCTTTGTTTCATTCCTCCCACCCTGCTCTCGGAGGGATGGGGAGGAGAATCGAAATAACAGTCCAGTAACTAAGGTATAACACAAATCACTACTGCTACCACCAATAATAATAATAATAAAAGAAATAACAAGGGAAGAGAATACAATACCACCCACCGAAACGAGCCCAACCCAGACGAGAGAGAGCCCTTCCAGGTAACTCCCAGTTACCTGCCCCGCGCATGACATGTTGTTGTATGGAATACCTCTTTGGCTAGCTTGGGTCAGGTGTCCTGTCTCTGCTTCCTCCTGGCCTCCCCTCCTCCCTGGCAGAGCGTGAGACTCACAAAGTCCTTGGTCAGAGTAAACGTTACTTAGCAACAACTAAAATACATTGGTGCTATCAGCTCTGTTCCCAGGCTGAAAATCAAAACACAGAGCTGCACCAGCTACTAAGAACGAGAAATATTGACTGCTACTGCTAAACCCAAGACAAGGATTAAACAGGATTCAAAGATGACATCAAAACTGGAAGTATTTTACAATTCTGAAAAAGTTTGAAAAAGGAAAGGAAGGGAAGAGCCCCTACTGTTATCTTTCCATATGAAGAAAACTGTGAAAACCTAATAAGAGAAGGTGAAGAGTGAACTAAGAGGTTTTGGGTTTCAATTCTAAGAGATGTTAGCAAAAGATGCAATGCTTTTCACAATGTTGTCCTCTACCTAATCTATCTTTTTCTTCTGTGCACACCTGGACACCTATAGTTTACCAGCTGTCCAAACTGGAAGGAGGTAACACCCTTGTATGGAGGTTTTTGCTTTGCTTCCTTTCCAGACAAACAGTTCATGGCTTTTATTGGTTCAACACTGAATAAAGCCATCAGAATTTGTCACCATATCCATTACATATGGAAAAACCTCAGACGTCTCAGTTTCTGATCAGTGTATCTGTTTCAATGGCTTTGTTCACAAACTTTGACCTAATTTCACTAACACCTAGTCTTTTGGGAAAAATCATGCTTGCACCTACTCATATTCTCCACACAGACAAAATAGCCATTGAAATCAATAAGCCAAGTAGTGGTATTCCCACCCTTTTCCTTAGGATATGCCAAAGATCAATTTTGCAGAATTCCAGGCTTCACCTTTCCTCCCAAGCGCTGGAGTTCACTGTCCAGCTATCTCAGAGTACTTCTAAACTGCACTGATTTTTGTTTCAATTTGCTGTATTTTCTTTATTAGTCTGACAGTTGGGTAAAATCTCATTGAGCTTGTGGATATACAGGCTGTACTTCAGTTGTGGTAAGTATAAAAGGTAAATCTGTTTTCAATGCGTATCTATGTGTGCACACAGAAGAATCATAGCAGATGCAGACAGTACAAACAGTCAAAGGATCACTTGCAGAATAAACCAAAGAAAAAAGATCTTTTTGGACATTGTGCTGGTGAAAACCTAGCCCTGCAAAAAAGAAAATCCCAACCAAAACCAACCAAAACCAAAAGAGATGGTATCTATTGTGAGATTTCTGATGTGTTCAAGAAAACCTGAGTTTTAGTACAGTTTTGCAAAATGAGATTTGTTTAAAAACCCATTATTGTAATTAATATTGCCTTCTATAAGAAGCAGCAACTAGCAGAAAGACACTGAACACTGATGAAAAGAAGCAGTGATTAAAAGAATGAAAGGATGAAAGAATCAAAGAATTAAACTCTCACAAAGAAAAACAAAAGATGCTACTAATACTGTCTTATTGTTTCTGTGCTACCAGCTACCTTTGATATTTATTTGGAGTTTTTAGGTTATTCAGTGTCTGTCGTGGTTTAAACCAAGTCCCCCAACTCCCGGAGAGTTAGGAAGGAGGATCCAAAGAATGTAGCGCCCACGGATTGAGATAAGAACGTTTCAATTGCTAAGGCATAACACAAAACCCCTACTGCCATTTACTACTACAAATAATAATGATACAGCAAACAGCAAGTGAAAAGAATACAACACCCCACCAGCCACTGACCCATAACTCACTCCACCCTGCCTGGCCGAGCACCGCGTGCTCCCTCCTCCATTTTCCTCTAGAGCTCTACCCCTCCAGCTTTCTCTTTCCCAGTATGCCTCCTGGGCATCACGTGCTATGGTATGGAATACCTCATTGCCTAGCCTGGGTCAGGTGTCCTGCCTCTCCTTCCTCCCGGCCTCCCCTCCTCCACCTGGCTGGAAAAAACCTTGAACAAAAACACCCTCAAAACATGCTCAAACCATGACAGTGTCAAAAAGCAGGTTGATTTTTTTTGTCAAAGAAATCAATGCACTCAATGACAAAAATGACAACAAGGAGTCCACCTCACAATTTACTATCAGTAATTTTGAGCAAAAGATTGTCCATAAAATAGAAATTGTTAATGCGAGCCATTCAAAATGAAAGCAAAAACTGATTGACGAAAAAATATTATGGAAGTGTGGTTTATAGAAAAATGGACAAGTAAAATCTCCAAATAAGGTTGTTGATATGCAGAAGGAGAGATGGGGAAGGGGTGGGGAAGGTTGTGGGGCACTTTGTTTTGTTTTAGTTTTTATTTTGAAACATTTTCCTCATAATTTACATTCAAATTCACTATGTGGCTGTCTTCATCCTTTATTTCCATTCTTCAGCCTTGCATGTATTTTTACAAGATTTATCTTCAGTATAAAGAACTTACAAAAGCACTTTTTACAAGTAGCAAGGAAATACAGGTAAGCCATGATGCTCCATCAGAAAATATTAAGTTTCAGCATCCTTCATACTGACTAGCTTTAAGGTAATTGAGACCATTTAATGTCTCACTAGGCCAAGAACTTTACTTTTTTTAAAGTTTATCATCAAAACTTCTATGTATCTGCAGTAACAACTTGAGGAACTGAGTGACTTTTCATCTCCTTTTCTATAGGGTGCTGAACATATTCTTTATAATAATAAACTTAAACCTGTCCAGGATAGTCTTATGAAAGTAGAGCATATAATTGGCTGTATAAGAGAGTATTAAAGCTGTTCCCCATTTTCTGGTCAATTATATCGACTGTGATTCTGACATTTTCAAATGTATTTCTCCATTTACTCAAATTATACTAAGCATGATTGTTAAGAAGATTGTCTTGGACTTCGAAAGACATGCAATGAGCCAGCTCCCTTGTAGTTGTGTCAAAGTTAATTAATTTTTCTAAATCTAAAATGACCGCAGATGCATTCTGCTTTCTGTTTTGAATTAAAATCACTTATTCACCGCTGGGTTATTCCTAGTTTGTATTGATTTTAGGTTCAAAGTGTATTAACTTCAATTCTAAATTTTCTTTTAACCTGTAGAGAACATGGAGGGATCACAAGCTCTGCTTAGAAACTTTCCCAAGGGCTTCATCTAAAGCTTAACGAAACATTCTCAGTGACTTAATTTCACTTGATGTCTTTGAAGAACCTTCTCTTTTATCCTTCAGGTTGAATTTTGGGGGAATGCTTTTATTCAGACGCAAAATACCCCAAACTAAGTGTAGTCTTCTTTCATCTGGAATTATTTGAAGTTTTGCAAATGCCTAAAAGCAAAAACAACAACAAAAATAGAAAAGCAGGTATTTAAACATAATTTTTATAAAAAAAAATAATCTGTGGTGGGTTACCCTTAACTAACCACCAAAATCCCACTCAGCTGCTCATGTAATCCCCTCTCTCAGTGAGATGAGGGAGAAAACAGCAAGAACAAGAAAGATCACAGACATAAAGTCTTAGAAAGGTTTGGGTTCGAAAGGACCTTAAGATCATCCAGTTCCACCCCCTTGCCATGAGCAGGGTTGCCTCACACTAGACCATGTCACCCAAGGCTCAGTCCATTGAGATAGGGACAGGCAGATCCCTTATCAATTATTTTTGTGGTAAAAACAGCCTTGAATTGAGGAAAAAAAAATAATTACTGATTCAGGTGATGATAAAGAAACATTAAAACAACATTTCTCTTCCTTTTCACAGAGTCAACAACACCCCTTCTCTCCAGTGACTGCCACTTGAGCAATGCTGGGCACAGCGGGCAGCCGCAAACAGAATGCAGCAGCTTCTCTCTGCTCCTCCCTCCTTCTCACATCTTTGCTCCAGTATGTGCTCTTCATGGAAGCAGCTCCTGTGGGAATAGCCATGTGCAATGGCATGGGATTCTCCATGGTCTGCAGCAGATGCCTGCTCCAGTGCCAGGTAATACCTTCCTTCAGCTCCTTCTCCTTCATATCCTTCTCCTTTAACATGCAAGAGCACAGGCATGGGCACAAGCACAGGCACAGACATGGGCATGGTCATGTCTGTCAGCATCAACTACTTTAAGGCACAGATGCACTTGCAGAGAGAGAAACACACTGGTATTTGGTCCAGGGTCTGTCACGCTCCTCAAAGAATTGTCACCAGCACAATACAACACCTGCCTGCTGGACTACCTGCAATGAGCTCAACAGTATCAATCTAAACCTAGTGAGACAGAAACCATGTGACCAGAAAACACACAAGTAGGTTTGACGCAGTAATTACCCTTATGATAGCTCTTCCTAGGTAAGGCAAATTGGTGATGACAATGTAGGGAAATTTGCCTCTCTAGCACTGTTTCCTGAATAAAATTTCCCATAGCTGTCAATCAGGCCATTTTACCTTCACACTAAATTAGCACCATTTATTTTAACAGTGTCTTTTGTACAATGCTGAAAGGTGAACCATACTTTGATTCAACCTTGTGAATATTCTGTTGTGTTAAAAGTTCCTATTTTCATGTAGGCTTTATTATTTCTTAACTAAAAGTCTTAGACATGTGATGTTTAATTTCTCAACCTGGTCCTGATCTGCAAACCATAGCCTAAGAAGCACTTTTTATTCTATTTACTATGTAATTAAAGTGAACAATAGTTTTACTTTGATTGTAGTCATATATATTTCCTTTTCATTTTACTGTGTAGCTGTAAGGAGCTGTCTGCTTCATGTAGCACGTACCATACTTCGATATTTTGTTTTATTAAAAGAGCAAATGCTTTTTAAAATAACTGTTGTATCTCTCATGAACTGTCAATATAATGCTGTAAGACTGAGTGATGCATGGGACATTGCATAGATTTGTTAATGCTACAAATAGTTTTACAGAAAGGATAGGGCAACATAAAGCTGCGTATTTCAAAAGTAAGATCCAGGCAACTTATTTTCCTTCTCAAAACAGCAGCCACAAAATACAGTGTGCCAAAACAGGATATGCCAGGAGCTGGTCACTGCGTGCAAGGATGATTTTTAATTCCTATCCATCATGAAGTTTTAAATATTCTCAGTTATATTTCCAGTCCTATTCCAAAGACTTATTTCATCAAATAAAAATCATAGTTACTGCCTGGGACAAAGACTGTACCCCATGTTTCATCTTTCAGTGCTCTGATCCCTTCACTGAAGGATCATGCTCCTTAAGAAGCATGGAAAAGCTCTTTAGGAAGCTCTTTCAAGAAGCAGTATTATGCTCACTGTTCTCCTCCTTCCAGCCCCACATTAAATGAGCTTCATTTGTTTGGCAAAAGAACATGTAAGGTAGCAAGGCTTCTGTCTGACATGTTAGGCCTTATCAATCAGACTTGTCGCTAGGCATCCATGAAGGATGCTCTGAAAAGTATTGGCCATGTGGGTTCCAGACCTGGAAATGCAACAAAGGTTTCCTGACTACCTGAGAAAGGGATAGCTTTGGAAAAATTAAATAGGAAAGCAAGAACACTTACATTATTAGGTTTATTATAGGTTAATAACCTTGGAGGTGATGATTTTTTTTAATTATTTTTAAATATTTCAGGTTTTCTTAGTTATGTTATTTTTTCTTGTATTAATATTAGCTAATCTGGTCCCATAAAACAAACTAAACCATCACAATGAGACTTGCACACAGTACATTTAGCCAAGTGCCTAATTCTTCTGTGTCTGCTACATTCTTCCTGAGCCATCCAAATGCATAAACTGTGATGTTTATAAGCTTGAAACTCTCTCAGTGTCTGAGAATTCACCATCTTCATGCACAGATGCAGACCATTTTGGCTAGCTTGAACTACTTGGTGAGCCTCACTCTCCTTTCAGAGACAGGATCTAGCAGTGCCATTTGTGTTTCCTGGCAAGTCAGTGCCAGGTTCACATCTGGAGCCTGCTTAGCACGTTACAAGTAAGACACACTTAGGGTTTGAAATGATGCTGGTATCACCCAC
Organism: Melopsittacus undulatus; assembly: GCF_012275295.1. NCBI lineage: Eukaryota > Metazoa > Chordata > Aves > Psittaciformes > Psittaculidae > Melopsittacus > Melopsittacus undulatus. Next base: position 108,847,700 of record NC_047528.1, on the reverse strand, counting down.
CTGCCTGTTAGTGAAGGATAAGGAAGGACACCCCTAGGTCGAAAATGGTCCACAAGTTGCTCCACCTGGCTACTGTCTTCTCGGAGACAAGAAGAATTTGTGCAGAACTCCCCCTGCACTCACCCCAGCACATTCAGATAGGCCCCATGCCGGGTACAGCTGGGAAGCATGAGCATCTGCTGGCACAAGGATAAACAACACAGATAGTCGCTGATGAAAAAGAAGAGTGAAGTAATTTGCTTCCACTGTGCAGGGAGGTGGATAACCCGCTTGGACAGATGTTTGAAGGTGTGCAGGTGGCCAAGAGGAGCAGCTGTTTGCACCACGTGGGCAGGTAAGTGTCTGTGTTTCTGTGCCCAGAGGAAGGATGAAGCATCCTTGTAGGAGCAGAGGGGAAAAGAGGCTCTTGTAGAGAGGTGTGGCAGGTGCTGCTCTGGAGTCATCAGAAAGGACTTCCACAAACATACCTGGCATTGCCTAAAGACTGGATCACCCTGGACCCTATAACCTATTGGTAATTGAACTATGTAACCTTCATTTCATGAAGTGCCTGAACTCCTTATTAAACCTCACCTTAATCACTCTGACCTCACCTGAGCTTTACATAACTGCATGGGACACAGGATGTAACACTGGGAAAATTTAGTAGAGTACCAGAGGTATCAAATAAACCTGAAACTACTTTAAAATTGTAACTTAAGAAGCCTCTTCTTTCTGGTCTCTTGGTTAGAAGAAAAAAAATAGATGTATATGGAAAATCTCATTTAAGGCTTTTTTCTTGTGAGTGCTCAGATTTTATTCCATACCACTTTATTCACCCTTCATTGGGACTTTTCATCAGACATACAAATTGGATAATGCGAGGCCTCTTTTTACAAAGTGAAAGAAATGAGCGAGCCTTTGCTAGCGAGCAAACCTATTAAATCAGCTTCTGTGTAGAAGCAGTTTTCAGCATTAGCAACTGGATACCACCCATTAGCGTGACTTAGTGCAGCTGTGAAATGCTGCCAAACTTTCCTAATACAATTATTATGTAGCAGCATTGCATAAAATAAGCCAGGGCAGCCACTGTAAGCCCTCATTTGTAACAATTCTGTTTTCAAAAGCTGATGAAGACCATCAGGAAATTCTGTGGTACAAGGTAGATCTGGGAAAGCTCAAAGAGTCCCATGGGAACAAATAAAAACCACTGCAGTACAAGACTTCTTATCAAATTAAAAGCCTGTTGCATTTCTGTGTTGGTGCTTGCTTTCCTAGGGAAAAATAACAAAACATTATTTTCTCTGCAATTAAATAAATATGAATTCCCAATATTTACATGTTACAAATCAGGCTGCAGAAACTTATTGTAGTTTTCTTGCTGAGTACCCAGAAAAAATAATAATTCACAGAAATTTGTTGATTTAAAAAAAGATAAACTTTCTATTAGTCTAATTCTCTAAGTGATGAGAAAAAAAAATAGATGGGGGCTTTTAAATAATGGTGGTGGGGTTTTCTTTCTGCAGAAGCCAGAAGAGTGTACACTGTATGTGTAAGCAGATGGCTCAGAAGAAACTCACCTGATTATAACTTTAAAGACCTGCAAATCCAGCCAGGAGCTTAGGAAGGATCCTTAAGACTACTGTATTGTGTTAGCCCACAAGGTCTTTAAAATACATGTCACTCCAAAATCTCAGGCAAGGAGTTCGCTATGTAATGTTAACATTTAATACATGTGCTTATATCCCACATACTCAGATAATAATGAAAGGTATATTGCTTCCTCACCTGTTAGTGCATTTAAAGTTTTATACCTTGTGGTCACATTTTGAAAGCTTTGCTCAGGGCAGACCCCTGCTGCTGCAAACAAATCTGTATCTGTAACCACCTAAAGTGGAGGGTTTGTGCAGCTTTGTTCCCCCTATCGTTATTTTCTAGCTCCTTCTTTGCAGACCTTGGCTCTTTCACCATTCACTTAATTCCTAATTGTCACTTGCGAAAACAGATGAACTAATAAAAAATATTTGTTCATTACATTCTTTTCAGTCAAGTCATAGCATGCATCTTTTTCATATTTGTTTTTCTTCCTATTCTTTGACTGCTAGTAAGTAACACTGCTAGCTAAAAACTATATCATGTAATGATATTATGATTTTATCACTCATTAATGTGGTATTTAAAGCATTCATCCTTCAGGACATCATTTTATCCCACTGAAACCTTTCACTTCTTTACTGAAGAAGATCTTCACAGGATAGTGTTTGCTCTACCTTTCTGTGTTAATAGAGATGTGAGGAAACAAACATATTTTGAAGTGTTATATACTGTAACTCACATTTTGTTATTAACAAGCTATGCTGGGTTTCTATCCTTGTTATAGGATGAGCAGGATCAGCACTGGTGGCTTTAGACCTTGCAAATACTTAGCTGACCCAGTTCATTCCAAAGAGAAAAGATAGGGATCTTCAGAGGCCAAAACATGGACAGTTTGTTTGCTAGACCAAAAAAGACCACAGGGTGTTTACCTGAAAAGCAAAGGTGATGGCTATGGAGCTATTTCTATAGTCAGTTTGTCAAAAAATCTCTGTTCTTTCGGCAAATCCACATAATGAAGCAGATGTGATCTCAATAGTTTGCTTCCACCAAAAGGTAAACATCCTTTCCCACCTTCCTCCCTGAGGCTGTGAAGTCCTGCTAGTTAACTTTTGCCACTTGTGGACCATTGTGCCACCTTATCTCACTAAGCAACTGGAATAGGATGTGGATAGAATTCTGCTGGATTAGTGAGCTCCAGCAAGGAAGGAAGCACCGTGACCACCAAGGGCAGAAATTATTTAATGGCCTTATTTGATAAGTGAAAGAAGAAACTGGAGTTAGAAAAAGCTTAAATTGGTTCAGGATATTTCACAACTGTTTACAAAAGAATTGAGGTGCTATTTTTCTCCTTAATCTGCTCAAAAAAGTCCAAGATGACAAAAAACCCCTAAGACATTTACAAGAAAGTTCTTTGGCTTTAATTCTGTGTAAGGATTCCTGAAGCACAAATTCTATCTTGTGTTTGAGCAGCGTTAAAATGAAACACAATAAAAGTGAAGATTGCTGAGGAGTGAAAAATAGCATCTCATCATCTTCACCTGGTTGTACTTATTTTCCCATTTGAAGTCCGTATCTCTCCAAGTACTGTAAAGGTCAATTACATTACAAATGTGATCATTTTTCTGTTTTAATTAGCTTCATATGCATAGTTGCATTTATGTGAAATTTTACTATAATTATTCCTTCAATCTGGTAGTTTCCCATCACTCCAGCTGCATAGAGTTGCTGGAGAGTCAAACTTGACAGGAAATGTGGGAGTTAATTTTGCCTATAGGGGATCCTAAGTTGCCATAGAGATGGTAAAAGCCCTGGTTCTTTGTATTTAAAAGAAAAATGGTAGGAGCCTGAGGAACTGTGTTTTTCCAATGGTCTCTAAAAGTTGGAATGGTCACTTGAGTCAGGGACAGCCAGGTGCATCTTAGAACATGTCAGGAAGCACTGATAGAAGGTGTTGAATCACAGCCTTGATGCACTCAGATTTTGGGAACTGCAGTAGTGGAGGAAAATTAGCTGGCCTTCAGATACTCAGAGACTAACTTTCTCTAGTCATAGAAGATATGCGATTGGTGCAGCCACATCTCAGGAGGAACAAACTTTAGACACTCATGCTGCAAGCTCCAGGTTTACTGGAATAAATCTCTGAATTCTGATGCATGGAAGTTTGAATAGACAGAGTCACTCTTATTCCTTTTCTAATGTTCTTTTTTATTACTTTCCAAGCTTTGATTCACAAAGCATGCTTCTGGTCATAAAAATTGCCACACGGTTTGTGCCAATCAAAATAAAATGATGTGGAGTTATCTCACATGTATACCGCAAATCACAGCTGTAAGGGGATACAGAGAATTTGGACCCTCAGAACAACTTTGTCACAGAGTTTTGATGAGACCTCTATGTAATCTGAATATATTGTCTTGTCTGTGTAGAATTAACATTTAGTTATAGAAAGTACATCTGTTTACTTGCTATTTATAGGGGAATATCTGTACATTTTGCCACAGTTAAAGCTGTATTTGACTTACATTTTCTTTTGGCAAACACCACAGTAAGTGAATCAGCTTACAAACTGCTCTCTTTAAGGTGAAGATTTGAGGAACACTTTAATCCAACAATCTCTTTCTCTATATCCATGGGCACAGCCTACTTCTAAAAATTCAGATTAGTGGTCAACCATAGATCTTTGATAGCCAATAACATAGACCAAGATATAACTTTTATTCTTCTATTTGTTCTCAAGTTTTTTGCTTATGTAAGTGGACTTTAAATTATAAAATGCACCTTTTCTCAGTCTAGCATTTCTAAAATGGTGAATTTTATGTATCCTTAGTATTTGTGGGACTTCCTTACCTCCAATAATTTATTACTTGCTGTAGACTCAACCTTGAGAAACTTTATTTCAAACTGGAAACATGATGTAATGATCATATAAGGAAATACAAATAGTTAGTAGAAATCAATAGGTCAAACACTATTTTCTCATGTAAGTCTGCAAGCTGAGAACATAGCCTTTGAAATCAATATATTTATTCTGGATTTACTGCTTTTTCAATGGATAGTCTGATGCAAAGATCTAGGTTTGGGATTTCTTAGAGTTTATTTGCTGTATCGCTTGCCATACAATGAAGTTTAGGCATCACTTCAAAAAGATGCAGGGCAAATATCAGCATAGATAAATCAACCTTCTAAATATTTAAAAAGAAAGCTATCTGTAAGTGCCTTAGTAGACTGAGAGGGAAAAAAAGGTGTAATTGAAGAAAGAATGTTATCCACAACAAAGTTTAATACTCATTTGTAATACAGATTTTCCTTATTGTTGAGATAATTCAAGAGAAGAAAGTAGGACATTATCTGCTCAACAAAAGAAATACTAAACTTGATAGCTCACCCTTTCATAACACACTCTAAATTGTATGTATAAAGGTTTCTTACAATACTTTAAGAAACCAAATTAAGAAAAAATTAGTTCTAGATCAATATAGATTTTGTTTCAGAAGATATGATTTAACGTATTAGAAACACAGTTAAAGCATAGTTATAGAACAATGATCAGGAGAACAAAAACTTATCTCTATTAAATAGGGAAAAGATACAGGATGTAGATGAAAATTCGAAAGTTAAAATAATGTATCAAAAAGTAAACAAGCCTTGGTGTTGTCAGTGCTTGAACAGAACAGCTCTGAGAAAACATTATATGCTGCAGGAAGTTATTTGAATCAGTGACCCTCTGAGTTAGCACTGGAATAATGTTGCACCTCTGGATTAGGGAGGAAACCATGGAGCCATGACTTGTCAGCATTTATAGACATTATTGAAAATGCCTGTGATTTGTGCGCTGGGGTTGTTTTTTCCTCAACAGCCAAGTGTGTTAATTCTGGTTCCCTGGATAATTTCAGCCAGTGAGTTATACTGAAGGCTTTATAAAATAAATGATGTGACTCTTTTTATTCTGAAAATATAGCTTTTTTTCTGCCTTGTTTCAAAATTGTTACTGCAAGGTCAGATTAAGTTAGACAAACTAATTTTATCAACCTGTTAAGAAACATTTCCTTATCTTTCCCACATAAGGCAAAACAAAGATTTTTTTAGAAAACTATATTATTTAGCATTCTCACAATTTGGAATTTGAAATTAGATACATAGTGAGGCCTTTTTCAGAGATCTGACTTTTGCTGTCTCTGTGAAAGTCCACAAAAGTTGTTACTCCTTTGGAAATCACTGTTTGCTCATGCTTGGTAGTAGATCTTTTTAATTTTTTAACAGTTATATATTCCCAAAGAACACCATCTGCACTGACAATGCTCCAGCCAGGGCTGAGAATGAACTTCCCTGCAACTGCCTTCTAAGATGCTTCAGGCCATGCCTGGTCCAGCAGCTGCACTGAAAACAGTCTGTTCTAGAGAGAATCTAGTGCTTTCAGTGACATCCTCCAAAGGACTCACAGGGGATGCAGTAAGAAACCTCCCAGATTCAAATACACAGGAGATAAAATCTAACATGGGTAAAGTATTTAGAGACAGAGACTGGGATGGCAGCCTGGGGTGAAAAGGGCTGCTGCTCTTGGACTGCAATGGGAGAAGAACATGGGCCTGCAAGGTGAGTCATGGTGGGATAGGTCTGAGTGATGACGACAGAGAGATGGGGTAACGGTCTCAAAGGAAAAGTCTAGGACTGGAGGCTAGAAGTGGAATGGGAGAGCACGAGGGAAACTGAATGAGAAAGCAGAGGTGGATACTGCATATGACTTATGAAACAAGCTTATTGTGTGACCTCGGGGTCATGTAACTTCCACACACTGAATCAGTTCCTGCAGTTTTAATGATGTCTAGACGAGAGGGGGAAACCAGAAGCACCAACTCTAATCTTCACCTCTTTGTTTCTGAGCCTGGCACTCTAATCCCATTGGGATATCTGCCCCATCACTTAGACAGAACTGTCTTTTTCCCCTAAGACTTCCCCTCAGAGGTTAGCTTACCTCTTTCCTGGCCTTGAATGATTCATCCTCCCCAGGAATTTTTCTCCTTTTTGACCATAAATTTCCCAGCAGACTTGGCTCCAAGTCAGAAGTTTCTTTCATCTCACAACCTGTACACTCATTCTCTTTCTCTGTGAAGACACTGTTAACACTGGCACAGGCAAAACTTGAACTCCTGACCAAATCTATTTTGGTATTAACCAGACAGCGTAAGTGCACAAAAAACTCCACAACTATCAGAAAAGGACCACTAGCAAATGCACCCAAATTGTTTTTAAAGGCAGCATAGAAAAAAAGTTCTCTTAAGGGCAGACGGAGTCACTATAGTTGCTTAGTTCAACAGTCTATTTAAAGCAGCTTCTATAAGTTTAGCATGCAACTACTGACTCAGCATATCTCCTTTAGAAGGACAAATGGGTAAAACAAAAACTATGGTGATTTTTTTTATTTGTGGGGTTTTGTTTTGTTTTGTTTTATCTGGGGAGAAGGGAAAAGACATGGAAAAAGAGGCAAAAATTCTAAACAGCATAGGCAAAGAGTATAAATAACAGGACATAGAAACATGAATCCTATTTCTTACTTCTGAGCGTAACTGTGAGCAAGTCCACTGATTTCTCTATGCCTCTTTTTCCCCAGAAGCATTGTTTTATTTTTCTTCATTTAGCCATGTGGAAAGCAAAGACATAGTTAGGGTGTGTGTTTGGAGGCATTTGTAAGAATATAGTTTATATATGACTGAAAAAAAGCCCATTCCCAGCCTGTGGTGCCAGCCTCTTACTGCTTGCATTACCTGGGGTCTGAGAAAGATCTTAGCAGCAAACTTTCCACCAGCTACATGGAAATGAATATAAAATCACTTGTGATGAGCTTGCAGAAGAGGTGAGAACGGATGGCATGGAAAGAAAAAAAGCTAACTGCAGGTGCTACTCCACTTGGCAAATGGGTACCCTTCAATCACAATGTGCTTCATTCTGTCTCACCAAATGACAGGTAACAGACTGAGAAATACAAATCCAGAGAATGGAGCAGTTTGCCCTGGAAAGCAGTGATTCTGAAAGGAATTTAGGGGTCACTGTAGATACACGACTCTAAAAACCTTTATGTGGTGCTGTGGGAAAAGAGTTAATGCCATCCATGGGTATATAAACACGGGAGTAGAAGGAGGTGAGCTTACCTCTGTGTAATTGTTATTGCAGTAGTCTGCTGTTCTGGTCTCCATATTTTTAAAGGATGTTGGTGAGGGTGCTAAAAAGAGCCATAAAAATTATTTAATGGCCAGACACTTAATGACTTACAGCAAGAAATTTAAAGCACTCATTTTGTAAAGCTTATAAATAGGAAGATTGAAAGGTGATTTGATAATGGTTTATAACCACATACATAGGGAAAAAACACCAGAGAACAAAGGGTTCTTTAATCTACTGTGGAAAAAAGAAGAAGTATAGAAAGAATTGAGGACTAAAAGCTGAAAATAAAAAAATCAGTACATATACTTCTTTTTAGCTGGAAAGGTAAAAATTAATGAAATTTTGCAGGATCAACTCTTGTTGACCTTAGATCAAGACTGAAGTCCCCTTCAGAAGCTGGCTGTAAGTGAAGAAAATATTTTTAATTATGTTAATGTAAGGGGAAAATGAGAAAAAATTATGGTCCTCACCAGCTTCCAATATTTTATTACTATTTGCTTTTTAATTGACATGTCATGGGAAACAGACTGCTGTATTATTTGATAGCTTTATTGAGCCTCAGGATCATAGGTTTCAGTGAGTGGGACAATGCAGAGGGCATAGTGTTAATATACAAATCAGCTGGTTAGAAATGTGAACTTAGCTACAGGAAAAAAATAGTTGAGACACGACAATGATTTGTACAGATAGGTTGAGATAATGGACATAGAGTGGGTATAAGAAAAAGTTTGCCATCACATCTGTAGGACTTACCAGAAGACACACAACAAACATCACCTCCCTTTCAAACATTTATTTCAAAGGAATTAGACCCCATCTGTTTGAAAGGTGAGAGCTTTTTTGGTGTTTAGATCATATCCAGACTGAGTATTTACTTCTGAATTTCATCAACTAAAAGAACACTGAGCTAAAATGTTAAGAAAAAAACTCAAAAGAAAACTTCTTAATCTTTGTAAATAATTCTAGGGGTTTAAGTTTGTTTGAGCTTTACTTATTTTGCTGTTTGCTTGTTTCATCTTTGTTTTTTTGCTTCCTTCCTTCCTTGCTTTTCTGGGTATTTCTGTACATCCTACACATGGAAGCCTGGCCTCTCTGACAGGGGTGTGCTCTTGTTGCAGCTGCTGTCCCCAAGGCTGTCTGCTCTGATTGACCGCGCTTCACCTTACTGCTGAGACAGGAGGAGACCCTGGTCCTTGTTATCCTCCTTTAAGAGTGAGCAAATAATTCATAATGAATAGCTGATTTGGTTAATTTCACTCCCTCCTCCCTGTTTGTGAGTTATTTATGATTCCCATAAATCCACTTGCTGAATAGTTCCTATTAACAATTCTGGTCTGCATCTCATTTCAGAGCACTTTACTGCAAGTCTTCAATGTCTGACATTTGAACTGTGCTATCTAGTTTAAAGTAAGCATTTCTCGTATACTTTTCCATCACATGACTGAATTCCTGGGATTCACTTTTCTTAACAGCTTAGGATAGTCTATCAAAGAAAATCAAGTCTCCTGTCACATACACTGTGTGATCACTGACAACCATGGTCACCTTTCTCTACCCTAGGTGTAAACTGGAGACAACACATTCCTACTCACCTTTCAAACATGGATTTCTCTAATAGTGTCCTTGGGGTTTTTTTCTCCCTCCCCCTACCCACGTTTCTGAGTTCTGCCATATTCTTGATGTTTTCTTGCATGTTCAGGTCCTTTCTCACCTGGCTATAGAGAAGATGCTTCCTCCTTGGCTATTACCTTCCCTGTAGTTATGATTGCTTTCTGGTGCAGAGAAACTACTTGAGCAACAAGCAGGGACACAGTCTAAACAAATTACATGAAATTCTGCCTATAACATATTTCTCCAGCAACAAAAGGAAAAAAGGCTCAACAGTTTCTGAACTTTAGGTCAGATTTTACTATGAGTGCATTACCTATGTCTAGGTGTCTAGTAAAAAGCATGAAGAACTGAAAATTGCCCTCAGGAAGAGTAATCTGGTCTAATTTTCTATGCTGAAAGCCAGAGAGAGGGTTTTGTGGTTGAAATAGGGGGGTAAATAGTCCCTGGCTGCAATGTTTTCAGGAAGGACAAGGCAGGGAGAAAGGCATTTGCTAATAAGCATTGTTTTCTCTCATTCAGAACTGGAGAGTCATGGACATATGTAAATCAGTGCACAGTCAAGCAAGGTGAAGGGTGGCTGTTTGTTACCGATCAAAATTAAATTTGTGAAGAGAATGAGCTACATATTTGACCATTGTTTGAACAGAAGAAAATGATGTTACACATGAAACTGCAGTGGGCTAAGCATGAATAGATAATTAAAGATAGTTTCCTTACATAAAATTACTCATTAAGTAACTTCCTGATCATAGTGACAATGGACAAACACAAATTGAACCTTAAACTGAAATTACAGTAGTTGTCCAAATCCTGCCTATTCATAGCTTGATAACATTCAATAAGCATGAATAAAGGTTTTATTTTTAGACTTTCATAATTAAATTTGACAACTGAATTATCCAAGTTTTCAGTACATTATATGTAAGAATTTGGAGGAAAAAGAAAGAAAAGTAAACCTCAACACATGAAAGTAGAGAATATGTTTAAGACGCTTGCCAGTAGTCAGAAAACCAGCTCTGGTTTGAAGCAAATTCTGGTTAACTAAGATGCCTTGAAAAGTTATAGCAGTTAAATAAAGGGATGGGAACGTAAAACAGTAGCAAACTTGCCATCTGACACAACTGAGTATAAAATTGCTCAGAGTAATTTGTAGTCCCCTTTGTAATAATGACCATTAGAAATATGTGGCAGGATATTTACCTTTGAAAATGTGATCCAGATTTAGGATATACAACCATTTCATTCAGTTAAATGGAAACTTTTATGCAAACACCCTAGGCCTAGTATAAACGCTCTAAATTGTCTTCTGGAAAATTCTCTCATTCATTATCACACTCTCTGTGATGACTACAGGAGGCAGCCTAGTCAAACTGACCTAAAACAAGACGTTTGAAGGATGTTTTTGCTAAGTCATTTTTTTTTCCTAAACCATAGACAAATTGCAATAAAACCCATTTAAAACCATTACTAAGATTGTAGGATGAAACTTTAAAAAGTTAGAAAATAATAATAAGGTTTCAGGTGAAAATGTCATGAATTATGTGAAATGAATAAATTACATGAAATGCATAAATTATATAAAACAATCTAAATTGCATCATCACATTTCTCTTTTTTCCCCTATCAGTTATGGTTGCTATATTGTTCACATAATGAACAAGTATTCAAGTCTTTTCTATCATTATTGTCCAATACAAGTCTCTAATATTTATTTATTGCTCCCTGTCTGATCCTTCTCTAAAATCAGTTTAATTGCCTCGTGGATTTTTCTGATTTGACCCTTGCTGTAGCATCTAAGTACTTCACATACCATACCATAACACCTCTTTGCAACTGGAAAAATATCAGCATTCAGAGATTAATATTAAAAGTATTCCCTAATTTTAGAATTTCCAAATGATATCTTCTTCTCTGGATGGTTGTGTATTATCTACAAAATCAGTTGCACCACATAGATATTGAGTCTTCTTAGTACTCAGTGGTGCTTATGTACTTCTGCTCTGTCACCTCCCAGAATTAATCTCCCCATGTCAGATTTAGGTCAGTTTAATGCTCCTGAGAAATAGTAAACATTACTCTTACACGGCTCAGAAAATGAAGTCATATGCAAATGAATGGGAATCAGATTGCAGTGAAACTGTTCAGACAAAATTTATTAGTCTCTGGCACATCAATCAATGGCTGTGCATAAAAGATATGTATCTGAGTGATCCTGCATCTTTCATAAAGCATAAAATTTACAGTACCTATAATATCCTTATGCATAAACTTAAATGTGAATTGTCAGTGTTTGCAATTATCTAGAAAATGGCCTGCTCTTATAATTATTAAAGCAAATGTATAAACCCTGGATGACAGAAAACACAATTTTACTGCTATTAAGAGACAATTTAATATATGAAATCACATTAGCATGCTCAAAAGATGGCTTTCAATCATTCATATGAACATTACAAACCTGTTCTATGGAACTTCAAAAGAGGATGGGTGATTTTTCGGAGATGAACCTTTATGAGTAGATTCCTTTCATATTGCAAGTAGAACAGAACAGCTTATCTGATGTCCTGGGAAACCATCGAGTATACAAACTTCCTTCATACACCAAGGAGTGAAGCTACTTATATAAATCTGATCAAAAATATTTGTTTGGGACTAAAACCAATTTCTGGATCTCATTATTTAATATTGATTAGATGCTTCTCTCACACTTCAGGGGCTGGGAGGCAAGGAGGAGAGGGAGGTGAAAGAATTTTGTTCGTGGGGCCCCTCAAACACTGTGACAAAATGAGAGAGGACTTAGATTCACAGCTTCCTCTGCTGGAGGAGCTCAAAACATTGACCAGTCTGGTATCTTACCACCAAACCACTCGATATCTGGAGTGGAGAGTGCAGACACATTAAGTACAGACCTGTCTGAAAATGCCTGTTTATATGCCCAAAATTTTCTCTGTAGACCTGGTCTTTCTTCTGATGTCTCTCCCACAGCAGCAGCCGTCTCCCATGGTCTTTCTCAAGAAGACTTCATCCTCTCTTCTTTAAAGAGAAGCTTAGAAATCTTCTCTGACCAATTCTCTTTCCATTTGTGCTTCTGCCATATAGTTACATATATGGCAGGAGCTATATAGCTGCACGACCATCTAGACTATTCCAGTTGCTACAATAGCTACATTTTTTGAAATAACTCTAAGGCTGATGTCTGTTCTTTGGGGATGTAGTTCAAACTCCAGAAATAGTGCCAGCAGGAAAACTTACTTCCACTAGCACAGACCTAATCCTGAATTTTGAGGATTACCTGGCTGCTGTGTATGTTTATTAGCATGTTGCTTCTGTAGAAGTGCCGCATTTTCTTGGTTCAAGAGAACCTGCATCAAATTCATAGGAAGCTATCAAAATTGTAAAGGTGGAAAACACAGAGATCTTCTATAATTTAAACATATTTTATCGTTTCTTTTGTGTAAATAGATTGCCTTTTTCATTATGGATTATTTAATGTTTGCCGAAAGTCAAGAGCCAGTTATGCTGTAGCTATATTTCTGACTACCTGATAAATATGAAATCTAGTTTAATTTATGAGAGGACAGGTAAGTGCGAGACCTTGATATAGAAGATACATGAATGACCAAGGTCAAAAACCATAATAGACTTTTGTGTTCAGAGCTCAAATAATAACTCATAATCAGTAGAGATAGGAGAGAAAATGGAGGTCAAATACTGGCAGAAAGACTGCAGCAGCATGTGCAGATGTTATTCAAACTGACAAAGTAAATATTATTCCAGTGAATGGCACATTCACAATGTTGGGGTTTTTTTCAGCTCCCATTTGTGATGTGCAATGAAACCTCTGCCTGAACTGGAACTGCTTATTTTCTAATAAAAGCACAGGAAAGATGTGAATACAGGATTGATGCACATACAGCCTGTGAGGAAACTTCATTTGCGTAGGCAGGCGTGTATATATATATATATAAATATACACACATAATATACACTCTTGGTCTGGAAAATAACACCCAAGCTCAGTTTTCATTGTTGCATAAACATGGCTGAATTTCAGCTGTCATTTTCTACTGGAATTATCATCTCTATCTCCACCCACAAAAAACAGAAAAAGCAAAAGCAAATTATGTCCAAATAATTAAAACTAACCCCTGTCTTTCAGTGCTAGGGGCTTCCATAGCTTCATACTCTCTGAGCTTTGATTAATAAGTCCTTACTTGAAAAAAAATTATTAGATGGGGACTCCAGGGATTATATTCCTCTGACATTTTTTAGTGGTGCAAGATGGTATAGTTTAGAATTCAATTATGTGCAAGAAAGAAGAGGTACAATTCTTGGTAAAGAAAATGGTATTAAGCATTCTTTATAATTCATTTTCTTGAACCATACATTAAACAGATTCAAATCTATAGGAAGCCATTCAGGAGCTAGTGTCCATATCAAGATGGATGTTTATGATCCATGGCACAGGGCAAGATCTCAGGAGAAAGAGAAAGACTCAGGCTGAAATATAAGTGAAATCATAGACTATGAAAAGAGTAAGGTGGAGCAACATAAAGCAAAACCTATCTTCAGTCAGAAAAAAATATGGAGAGAAAAAGGGTTTCTAAAGTGCTGCCTGAATTGCAGAAATGCACAAAGAAGTGGTGCAGCATTGAAAATAGACAAGCAGCAAGTGAAGAGACATTGTCTCCTGAATGAAGAATGTATTTGTAAACCCATTAATTGTTGTTCTAACCAGGGCAGTGTAAAAGAGAGGAATATGAATAAAAATAGAACTAATACACCCACCTTGTCACATTCCATTGGGACTGACTATATTGGAGGGCAGAGAGCAAGGCAACAGGGCTCACTAACGATCTTCATATCATGCAGCTGTATGGCTCATAAACCCATGCAGAATGTGCTCAACAAAATATTTTCAAAGTTAGCATGGTCATTTATGCTTGCATAGCATAAGAAGAAAAAGTTTTAGAACTGATGTAATGTCAGAAGTTACTGCCTTTTACTGGCATATTGCCTTATAGCTTCTGGTTGAGACCTAGCACAAACATTAATTCCAAACACATACATTGTACGTGACAAGTTCAACAACAAAAAGAAAAGCTGTGCTACCTAAAAAATGGCAGTCTTGACTTATCAAATTCTTGGTCACATAATGCAGAAAAAAAATCAACATATTACAGACCCAGATTATAAAACAAATAATCTTTGTACTGTGCAAGTCCATCTACAGAATCAGAATCAATTAGAATCATTTAGGTTGGAAAAGACCTTTAAGATCGTCAAGTCCCAGCATTAACCTACAGAAACCAAAGGATCTCTTAACTGAAGCTTAGAATAAAGAAATCAATGAATCAAATTTTAAATGAGGAGAAGGATGTGAGTTATTTTGCCTGTCCTTGATGCTTTAAAATGCAGATGTAAATCATGTATGACCATGGTGCAAGACTGACATAATTGGATTCAACAGCCTGATCACTGTACTGTTAATACTTTTTTTTTTTAATACCAAAATTTGGGCAAAAAGGAGCCCAGTCTTGACACAGAGCACTCTGATTCAGCAAGCTATGGCAAAACAGCTGACATAAAAATGAACACTTAGGAACTATTGGATCATCAGTTCTCAAAGCTGTCCTGAAGCTTTAGCAAAGCAGCCTGTATAATCAGTGAATATACACTGATTAGCAGGGGATCCAAGTGTACAGAAATGTGCAGTCTGCCAACTGTAACAAACAAAAATTAATGGTAAAGCATACAGAAATGCAGGAAATTATTTTAGTGATGGCTTGTATGGAGAAGGGAATTGTGATCATGTTTGAAATGCACATGTAGTTACTTTTAACTGCTCTCCTACTTACCCAAAACGTTTTCAGCTTACTTGCCAGAGGAAAGCCACTGTGTTATTTCTGACTAGCATATTTAAACAGTAATTTTCTCTCCTAAATTACATAAATATATAAAGCTAAGATATAATGCAAAGATGTAGCACCACAATCCGTACTCTCAGCAAAGTTAGATCCAAATAGAATAGAATTATTCAGGTCGCAAGATTCAAATTCAGAGGCCAATGGGTCCTACTCCACCACTTGAAGCAAGGTCATCTTCAACAACTAATTACTAACAGTTTTAGAGACAAGGGCTTCCTAAGATAGCTCTGCATTCACAAGACAAAGAGAGTGAAAGTGCGAAAGAAAGGATCCTCCATTGACTTAAAATAGGGCTTGCTTTTATTTATTCTGACCTGTCTCTGCAAGGTCTTTTGCAAATGAGAGACTTTAGACTTTTAATGGCTAAAACTAATCTTTGTGCATATGCCCTCACATTCATAATTTGTCAAGTGCTTCAGGACAAAATAGTTTTCAAACTACTCATTGTTCTTACATCTATACAGAGAAGTTTTGTTCTTCTCTTACTGAAATGATGGTGTTTGGTTTTTTTTTAATAAGAATCAATGTCATATGGCAAATTTTATGCCCCTAGGATCCAGACTGGAAAATATTCTAACATTCAAGTAAAGGCAATGAAAGGAAGTCTATGGCCTCCCATTTTTTTTGTACGACTGCAGCTGGACAGTGGTGCCATATACCAGGAATGACAAGGAAGGTGGGTCAAGTGGGAAAAGCAAACTGGTATGGATATTATCAACTGTGATGTTGATGACAGGTATGGTTACAGTATTTCCAGTGGGACTTACAGTAGCTGTAACACAGAAGCCGTAAAATTTCTTGAGGGATACTAATGGAAATCACACAGTTCCTTCCAGAGAAACTCAGAAAACATAACCCTAAGAACTGATTTAATTACTGCTTTTCGGCTGCTATTGCTGTGCATTTTTTCCACATCTCTGGATAAAAATACTGATGTTTTTCCCCCTGAATCACACTTTGTGGTGCACCTTCTTGTATCCTATGATTTTTGATATCTTGTTCCTGGTGGAATTCAGAGCACACACACATGTATATATACACACAAACAGACACACACAGCCTATTACAAAACTGTTCTTATGATACTTGTTAAAACTAAGTCTTAGCATAAGCTTACATTGTACCCAAATGTCAGTAAATAGTCAGTGCTACCATGAAATACACAAAGCATGTTTATAAATCTTCAGTGTTTAAATTAATTTCAGGCTGTGCTGCACTCTTGCATCTACCAGTCTCTTAGGTACCTGAATTTTAATTGTTTCTCTCTTTGACATAATGAATGCCAGAAAGTAACCCCGAAGCACTCATTTTGCATCATAAATCACAGTATCTTTTTAAAAGGGAAGGATAATTACAACAAAATAACAGTTCAAAACTGCTTGGGATTTACTTCTTACCTTTGACAAATAGCAGAGAAAATAATTGCCTAAAGACAATGTACAACATTGATTTAGATGACTTGTTATGCACACATAGTGAATTCTATGAAAACAAGCTTCTTTCCAGAAAAAAACCCAACCAACCAACAAACCTGAGAACTCTTCAAGCTCCTGACAAATTAATTTGTTCAGGGCAAAACACTGCACATTTGTAATTTCTCGTCTGTTTCTTAAAAGCCAGTGTGTCACATCTCTTCTGCAC
Organism: Melopsittacus undulatus; assembly: GCF_012275295.1. Classification (NCBI taxonomy): domain Eukaryota; kingdom Metazoa; phylum Chordata; class Aves; order Psittaciformes; family Psittaculidae; genus Melopsittacus; species Melopsittacus undulatus. Next base: position 108,830,787 of record NC_047528.1, on the reverse strand, counting down.
TCCGTATATATGTGTTGCAGTTTCTTTTAAAGAAAGCTTCATTTTAGCAGCCTGCTTTCTGATTGCTCTTCTTATTTCTCATATGAGATGTCTTTCTTTGGCTTTTTTCCTTTTTAGCTCTTTTAGTTTTGATGGAAATATGATAAGATGCCATGATTATGTGAACTACTGTGTTCTGGTACTGTTCTATTCGTTTATTCTCTTTTTGGTATGGAACCTGTCTATACAGATTCTGCTGCTTTAGCTGAAAGCTGCTTGAGATCAGATAAAGTTATACTCGAATATATGATGATCTCTTATAATTGCTGTCCCAGACAACTATTATTTGAATCATATAATAGCCATAAGATTGTACTAGACTTGTTATTATGAAAATCCAAGAAGAGTTGCTTGTTCTTATTCTAAAGAAATATGAGGGAAACTGAGGCAGTTATCACTGTTCAAACTTATCAGCCTGAAGATAGTTCAGGTATGTCTATATGAGTTCCTGTTACTTTTGTTTTTACTTGTGTGGTTATTTTTAAATAGCAATGAAAGCATAGCCTGCATGATATAGGCAAGCTGTTTTACCCGACGTTTTCTGTTCTTCATCCCCAGTCACTCCTCTCCCTTTTTTAGAGACCATATACAGTGCTTGAGAACTGTTTCACTAGGCTAGCAGATTGGTTAAAATCAGTAGGTTTGTATCTCCAAGCAGACTGGGCAAACACTCTGCTTTGCAGGGTCCAGATTTACAAGTATCTCATCTGGAGCTAGCAGAATAAGACTGCAATTTAATCTGAAGGTCTCCAGATACTACTGAGGTAGAAAAGACATGAAGGATGGAAAGGGTGTACAAAAAGCAGGTCCACCTGCTACTTCCTCAAAGATGGATATGGTCTAAGGGATTTGAATACAGCTTCATTCTCTTCCAAATGTTCTCTTTGTTTTCCTCCCCATTATAAGACTCTTAGTGAGCTCTCTTGTGAATAGGATCCTTAGCTGCAACCAACTCCATTCATGCATGTTTCAAGCTACCTATACCTTCTTCCTCTTCCACTCTCCTGTACAGTGAGTTTCCCATTGCAGATTCACCATACTCAGAAACTGGTACTCAAACTGCAAAATAAAGAACAAACAATAATTTTTAACATGCCAAGGTTTTACAAATGCTCTCAACAGAGGTTTACTTATTAAAAAAAAATACTATCCCCTGCAAATTAGGAAAAAGACATTTTTAAATTGTTCTTCTAATATAAGATCTGCCCAAAATAAATTGTGATTGTGCAAAATACTTCTTCTTGGAGCAGAAGAAAATCAGAAACATAGTTTATATGAAACAGTTTTGTGCTCCCAAGAAGGGCATCAAACCAGGCTTGTTTTCCTGGACTGAAGATCATAGGGGCAGGAAAGTGCTGCCACAGGCATCTGTGAGAGGAAGGAATAAATTATTTTCTTCAGGGTACTTTGGACAGAAGAGAAAGAAGTTAAAGCTGAGGGGGCACCCCTAGCAATTACACAGAATTGGATTATTTACTACTGGAGATGAGGCTTGGTTTGAAGCCAAATGTTCACAGGAAGAGCATGTAGAGGGCAGGAAGGAGAACTGATTAACTACCTAGGGACAGTGTCAAACAAAAAGATGTTGCAAAGAGAATGATTGGAAAACCCATGAAGCGTGGGAGCACCCAACTTCAAAAACTGACTGGGTAAATTATTTTCCATTTAAGGTTTCTTTAGTTTCTTTTTAATGTATCTTTTCATAGCAATACTGCCATCATCATACGGGACTTGATGCACAGAAATCTTGTTTCTGTCATTAAAGAAAATAAATATGTTTCATTGTCAGTATACTCATTAGAAAATAATGTTTCACTTAGAAGTTAGCTAACACTTTTCCTAATGACTGAAATGATAGTAAACCCCCTTTTCAAGACTTTGTTTTTACTTAACAATGAGCAAATGGAAATGACAGCAGCCAGAATACTAAACTGACACCAGAAATAAGAATTTCCAAATAATGTGTAGTTGTTGAAAACACAATTTATGTCTTTGGACATATTACTACAAAATTCATCATTGCTGAACTTTCATTGTGATGACATTTTGTAGAATAGCTTTTCATTAGCAGGATGTTTTGTTTCCTTTGCTTATTTATTAGTTGTGTGGTTTGGCAGCAACTATTGTAAAGTAGTTCTCCAGGAGAAAGTATCACTTATTTTCTTACTTTTTTTTATTATTAAGAAGATATAAATGAAGGTCTTTCTCCTTTGCTGTACAACTAACATTCAAAGCAACAGATTAACTGACATATCAGTGGTCCATCTTGGACTGGGTCCCAGGGAACCCCTCTTCAGCATTTGCCAGTTCCTAAGACCAAGAGCTCAGCAATAGAATGCCTTGACTTAGAACAAACCTTTCTCAAACCTGTATTCTATGGTTAATGCCTGGAAGCACAGGGTTTTTTTTTCCCCTCATAAAAAAAATAAAACAAGCAAAGCAAATCTACAACACTATGGGATGCATCTGTGGCCACTCTCAAAACACTATAAAATACCTAACCTTGTCTCACAAAGTTCTCTGGCCTTACTGTCACCATGACAATACATTTCAACAGGTACTTTTATCAGTATAAATGTGTCACACATCTACTAATTAGGAAATAAGGAAACAATTTATTGAAGGCAAGTCAGATAGCAAATTGGAATTGGAGGTTAGTGTGGTGAGGGGTGGACATTAACCAAGGAAAAAACAAAGGGATCCAAACACATCTAAACTGCAGATGCGGTTTAACATCTTCACTTGCATCCAAACAGTAATGTCACTTCTGTAAAAGGCCTGAAGAAGCATTCAGACTGAATATACTCAGGCCTTGGAGTTAAGATTTGAAATGCATGCACACACGCAGGATTTAAACTGTGGGTGCTACATGGTTAAATTAAAATACTTCAAGTTTCTGTCAGGAAAGCATTGGTATATTGAACATTGCTGCAGTGATTTCAGCAACAGAAACTTCAGCAACAGTAATTTCAGAAAAAGCAACAAAGAGAATATTCATTCATGGCATAAAAACTTTTAATATCAACATGAATGATGTGCAGAAATGATTGAGAAGAGAAACATTTAAACCGAACATATCTAAATGTTTGAGAATCTTTCGAGAATAGCCAGACACCTTTGTGCTACGCCTGAACATACTGAAGCAAGTCCCCTCCTTCTCACATTACAGAGCTGCTTTGGCATTTGATGTGGTTACCATTAACCCCTCAGCCTCAAGTAAGTTAGGCAGCAGCTTCTGATGGACTTTTAAGATTATATACATGCATAGAATTGCATAAATAGCCAAGTCACATACAATACAGGTCATACTTTGGTACGGATTCAGCTAAGTAGTGATGGCAGGAAATGCAACAGCAGAAAAAACGTTAGAAGTGGCAGGCAAGATACAGCTTTCCAGAAGGACAAATAGTAAAATGAATGAATCTGCAGTCAGCAAAACAAATGTATTTGACTGCCTAATTTAGATTCACCTGAAAACTACCTGAAATACCAGTCTCTCAAGTTTATGATGATTCTTTTCTCTCAGCATCCCTATGAAAACCAAAAGAATTTTCTCTATCTGTAAGGTTGTATATCCACTGTAAGCTTGCTGTCCACTCAATGCCATTTATTTTCTCTTAATTATGAAATTCTAAATCAAGCTGTCATTCTCCCTCATAAAAACTGACAGCCCAACCCCCAAATTCACTAAACAAAAGGTCCTTAATAAAACCACTTTTCATTTTCTTAGGTTTCAAAACAAATTTCTTTATCCGTTTTCAGATAACCCATTCTTACCCCAATTAAAATGTTCAGTTTCGTACTCTGTATTCAGCAGTGGTCTGCCGGTTAAGTCTGTCAGTTCTTCCAGCTGCCCATCCCTGCTCACAAAATTAGATCCACAGCTGCCTGTTCCCAAAGAAGTATGTCTCCAAAATTCTCATCTATGAAAACGTTACTCATATAGGTAAGAAGAAAAAACTAGGATATCAGATATCAAGAAGTATAGGAAACTGCAACTACCTTTAGAAATATACATACTGTCAAAATACATAGGATCTAAATAACTTCTTGAAAGCATGGGAAAATTAATCAACTAGGAGAAACGGGCCTTTACTAAAATACCAGACAGTGTAAAAGAATGTTTTTGGAGCTACACAGAAATGACAGAAAAGCTGGTGTCTTGGAGAAAATAAAACCACAGACTTCCTACTGTCTCAGAGCAAAGTACGACAAACATGAGCACCAGAGAAAATGTCATTAATGTTATATGTGGGGAAAGCTCTAAGTGTGTATCAGTCAAGATAATATCAGTGGGAAAATGACTTCAAACCACCAGTGGCTAAAACTGCAAGATATACTTAGAAACATATGCTCACCTTGAATAAATAACGTAGAGAGGAAAAGATTTAAGTAATCAGTTTTCATGTTTCATGATTCCCAGAAAGCTTTTCAGCCCATCTTGTGTGAAAGCCTATGCTGGGGCATAGCTCTGGTTGTTGCTGTCAGGGTGTATTCTCATGGAAATTTCTAACTGAATCACTCAGTGGGCACATTTACATGGCAAAAAGCTGTAGAAAATACTCCCAAAGACAGAGGAAAGTTATACTGCCAAAACTGTTAAGCCCTAAGTGGGTTTCCAAATAAAATTCATCTGCTCTATTGGGTGCCACTTGAATGAGTCAACAATAAACTAAGACACTAGTTAAAGAATGCCTTTTAATATGGAAAAGTATCTTTCAGCTTCTGAAACAGCGATCCCCTTGAGAATAAACTGAAAGGTGAGACTTGTGAAAGGCTTTGTCCAGCTTCAACCCAGTGCCTTTCATATGTTTAGAGATGCATTCTACTGTTGCTGCATATCAAGTTTGTGGCTTTAGTGTGGTTTTCATCAGTTGCACAGAGCAAAAGAAACATTTCTTTGGACTTCAGACAGCTTTTTAACATTTTCCGTATTGTGGTTAACCTTCTAACATACAGACCCATTCATAGACAACTTTCAATCCCTCTCTTATTAACCTCATCTCACGCCTTTTCCTTCAGAAGTTCATCTGTTTGAGTACATGAAAAGTCCACAGAAGGTAAGATTAAAATGAACTTCCTCCAATGGAGGGCTGTTGTGGAGATTATAATTAATTTCATACAGCAATGTGTCTTTGAAGGCCAACTGTTACATATGAGGTGTATGGCTGACATATTATTGATGGTGACTTCAGGAAACAAAAATCTGCAGTAAAAGCAAGTATATACAACCTCTTTGATTGTGATGAATGCCACAAGACATTGGAATTGTAAATACATGCTGGGTTAAATACTTTCTTCTCTAAAAATACCAGTGCAATACCAGATGTGAATCTTGAATCTTAGGGAATTCGGTTACTCAAGCTCCCCAGAATATTCCAGAATATAATTTCAGCATTATTAAACAGCTGTCACAGAATTGGCCCTCTTGTCCTTCGCCTCTAACTCATTTTCTGTACGAATGTTTTCTCTTTGGTTACTTGAAAAGTGAGAGCATTTAATACCTTAACAACAACTACCGGCTGCTAAAACCTTACATGAACAACTCAGTCTCCTAAGGTTCACCCTTAACTACCATAACTGAAAGACTTCCTCTGTTTTGTTTGCTCATGTGATTCTGTGATTCTCTCTGTGCTGCTTCATGGGCACTGTGGTAACATTTCAAATGTGCTAACCATGATGCCTTTTTGTCACATTTTACCCACTTAGCAAGCTGAAAACTAGTCTGAGAGCCTAGTTTGAGAAGGGAGCAGTATTTTCAACACACGTTTCAAAATCCCACATCTTGAAAAGTGCCATACCCTCTAATTTCCTATTAAATGGAAAGGTCCCTATGTAATATTACCCTCTTTTCTACTTATAAATATATATTTAAATGCTTAATTGCAACCTTTTTATCCTATGTGTAAAAAAAAACATTTTCCACCTCATACCAAAGCTTCCCAGCTTTCACCAGCTTTACAGTGGGGATTCAGAAGGTGGAATCAGTTTCATTAACTCACACTTTAAAAGTATGCATCAGACTGATGTTTGGTGATGTTTGCGGGCACAGATTATGTTGTTGGGGGCTTTATCTTTTTGGTGAGACATAGACCAAAAGTTCAATTGCAGTCGTGCTGGTCTTAAATTCTGCCTAATACTTCATTTGATTACAACTTAGTTCCTTAAATTTTTTTTTTCTGTTTAAATGCTTTGTTGCTTTTTAAATTTTCTGTTTACAGAACATAAACTTTGACAAACAACAGCAAGAATTAACATATACTGAATATATGAAAAGAGCCATATCCATCATCCTTACAAGCACAGTTAAAATTTGCGGCTAGATCTTCTCAATATTCATAACAGCATTTGAAAACAACCAAACCTAAAGACCACTCATCTGCCATGAAAGGAATTTCTCATGTTGATCTTTTACCAGTCAAACAGGGTAGATGGATAATAGCATTGAAAAGAGAGAGTTAAAAATGGGTTAAGTTTTAAACAGCATAAATGGTAGCAGCATAGAGACAAGCTTGCTTTCATCAGTCACCCAGCATTAGGCAATTTCAAAACCTGGCAGCCAATAGTGTTTTTCTTAGCTTGTGATATTTGAAGGACATTGATAAACACATCAAACAGAATTCAGAGCATGTACTGTGGAAGTGCTACTTAAAGCTAAAGTTGGCATCCAATCTCTTTATCATACATGAGACATACAGGCTCTCTCCTATCAAATTCACAGTAATTCTGCATGTAGAATGAATATTCTGAGGATTTATAAATTAAAGAGTTCATTAAAATCTAGTCTCTAAACCAAAATGGTCACCTACTCCGCACCAAAGATTTAACGTACGTCAAATTGCATAGTGAGCTTGCAGTGCTCGTGGTCTGCTGTTTATAAAATTTAACATTGAAAATACAAAATGTTACATTTCATAGAGGGATCTTATTAAAACCAACCAAACAAAAAACAAACAACTTCTTCTTCATGAAGGACATGAACAAATGTACAATCCCAAATTTTGACCTTTATTCTATTTTTATACATCTGCTTTAATCTTCCTGTTGCACTGTCCATGTTCCTCTATGCACAGAAGTGCATGTATGAGCATACATATGCCCGAATAATAACTTCCCTCTGCTTTCTGTAGCCATATTACCTCACTTTAAACTATTTCAGCCTAAGTTCTTTTATCTTCTGAAGTGTGACCCTTATTGAAATAATAATTTTTGCCCTCTTTAGTTTTCCTGTAGGCCACTTTAGGTACTGGAAGGCTTTTATAAGGTCTCTGTATAAATAATTTCTCTATGTAGTTTCCCTGTATACAGCCTGTAAAACAACTTTTTTTCCTGAAAACTACTGTTTAGAGGATAACAGAAAAGACTTAATGTATCTGTTCAGGTAGTTCTTCTGTCCTGTTTTCACATACTTATGATGAAGTAACAAATTTCTCCTTTCATGGGACTTGCAGGTTATCTTCCAGTGAATATTTGTACAGCAATGATACATGCTAATGAGAAACAAACAGAAGTTCTTGAAAATTATGATAGGCTCCTTAGCCCAAGAGCTAGTGACTAAAACTGCCAACTGTATCATTGAATCATCATATATAGCCTTTATCAAAATGCTGCAGTATATAAAAAATAATAAACTAAACTCAGTTGTTCTACATGTTATGTGTTTTACATCTGAAATATCAAGAAATATTTTAATTGTTTTTTAATGCTATCTGGAAAGGAAAGCGTGGGTAAAAAATGTGATGAAACACACTTCAAGGAAGACAGGTAAGAAAGATTTGGAAACAGACTTACAATGAAAGCTTTAAAGCTGAAAGATAATTACTTCTATCTAAGTTCTGAATGCTTCAGTTGCCGTAAAAGGGAACAGTAAACCTCTGACAAATGTGTGGGAAGATGTGACTAAGTGAAAAGGTTTCCATCTGGAAATAAACTTTTCGCTTAGGATATTGCAGTGCTTTGAAGATAAGAAATCCCAACATAGCTGCAGGTACAGTTGATCCCTGAGGGGACCTTGCAGCCCAAGATGTGGAGGGGGAATAGTGTCTCCTGCCAAAGAGGGTGGAGGCTTGTCCTGCTGATGCCAGGCTCTGGGGAGGAATTCCCCTCAGCAGGCACAGACTGGTACTCCTCTGCAAGGGCAGCTGAGCTACAAAACCCAGCAGACCGAGTCTTTTTCCCAGTGTATTTAACAAGTCTTTTGTGATTTTAAGCAGCCACATGATTTCAGTCCGGATGGGAGAGCAACTCTTTTACATATAGCTAAAAATCCGCTCTTTTCCCAAGGATGGCAGTTCCTATCCTAGTCAACAAGAGCCACAGATGCTTATACAACACACTGTAGCCTTTTGAAAGGAGGTATAAACTTCGACCTATAAAAGGAGGCTAAAGTTTATTTATGTCATTTTCTTTAGGCATCTGGTCTTGCAGATGTTTGTACCACCATGCAGTATATATTGGGTGAAAAGCTAAGGAATCATTTGGATGGCAGGCATGATGCAATTGTAAAAAAATATTATTCTTGTTCCCGAAATACCACATAATCTCTAAGAGGAAAAATTGTTTCTGTGAGAAATATCGTTGCTTCTGAAAGATTAACACTGATGAAAGAGAACAGCTAAACAACACCCTACACAATCTAAATATTTTTAACTTCTTGAGACAATGGGTTTTGAAACTATATATTTTTCTTATGCATCTCAGCTGTAAGGAAGAGAAGAGAGGAAAAGGAAAAGAGAGGAAAGGACAGGACAGGACAGGGTTAATTCGTGACTTATATCAGAACATACCATTTTATACTAACTTCAGTACTTGGAAAACCATTGAGTGTTAATATATAAAATGAGTGGGTTTTGACAACAAGAGGTTTCTGATCTTCATTGATTCCTGAGTGGTGCTGAGGGTGTCAGACTCAGTGTAAAGCTACAGACATCAGTTACTGTGCAGTAAGCTAGACTAGACATTCATGGTGTGTTAACTACTCCACTGAAATTTCCCAACTTTTCAGTTTGCAAATCTTTAACTTACAGAAAATACAAGGAGTAAGTTTTCCTACTTGTTTGCTTTGGGCAGTAACATGCACACAGTTACTTCAGAATAACTGAATCTGAAACTAGCTTAATCTGTAGTGACTTTTTCATGTAGCAACTCCTGTAATGCAGTGTATTTTGGAATAGATTTATTAGTTTGTCTGGACAAGGTCACACAAAAAATTTGGTCTGTATAAAAACCCCCACATTTATTGTGGCTTTGCTAAAACATTATACTTGAAGTATTCTTTGAGAACTTGAAAGATCCATTTAAACTTTAACATGGCTTCATTTAGTTTAGTTCACTTCCAAGATAAGAAGAGATTTAACACTATGTAGAAATATTTTCAGTTACCTAAACCGAAACAAATACCAGATGAAATAGCAACTCTGACACAAAACACTTAAAAACTAGATCATTTTGTCTCCAAGACTTTCCTTTTAATTCTTATTTAACCTCAGAAACCTTTACAGCTTCTCCTAAAGTAGGCTTACTACACTGCACTACGACATTTATTTGATTACCAAGTAACTAGCTTCAGCCAGTAATGCTGGATAAAATCTAATGGGACAATAACCCCTGTGCTTCTTCCATCTTTCAAAGGAATGGCTTTACTGTAGAACAGTCAAACTTACATCCACCAGCAACACAATCAATACTTGAAAATTTGCCAGTCTTTTAATATTAGGTTTGCTTAAGGCACAGTAGAAACATAAAAAGACTGCAGTAGAAATGTGTGTAGATTTTTCTAGCTTTTAAGAAGCATATTAACTACCTTAAGCTATCTAGTGACCAATTAGCTGTTGATAGAAATGCCTCATGAAAAATCCTCTAGTGATACATTTTTAAGCTCTTTGCTGCTAGAATCTTTTTCTCTGCAAAATGTATAGGTTTAAATCTCATTGAAGAATAGGAAAGAAATAATTATTTTGAAACACTGCTAAATCCTATTGTGGAGGAGAGGTGACAAATCATTAGCTGAGATTGTCAGTATTTCAACATAAGGTGCTGTTATCCAGCACAAGTAGCTCCAGGGACAGAGCCTAAGTTTTGGAAAATACACAGAGATATATGCACACTCATGTGCAGGCATGTAGAGTCATAGATGTACATAGACATGCAGGCAGGCACACGCACTTGTGCCCGCATATTCATGACCAAAAACGCACAGAGGCTCATGTGCACACATGCACACACACGTATCCAGTCCACAAAGGCAGCAGATTTTCTGGACCTACCACAGAAGAACACTGAAAAACACCCATTTGGCCTGAAATCTCAGAACAGCAGAAAACTATGGTTCCTTTTGTCCCAAGGAATACAAAACCAAAATTACAGAATGAGACTCTTGTTGTTCCCATTTCAATACTAATGGTCTTTCCATTTCAATTTCCAATGGCTGTCCCAAGGGATTTTTTTTTAGGATCTCTGTGTATTCATCAGCCTGTACAGTTCCTTCCTTTAGTATTCTTCCTTTTACTTTCCCATCTATTTGCTCTGCCTTTGGCTGTGGTGGAAAACTAGATCTCATGTGGAAAACTAGATCTCATGCCAAACCTACTGCCCAGCACATAGATCAATAGATGTGAACCTGTCAGTGACACTGATATGAGGGGCTGAAGCAGCCCTGCTGCAGTGCTGTTGGGTCTATAAACCCAGACGTGAAGCAGAAATGGGGTCACTGTAGCAGAAATGGGAAAACATGGCAGGACACAGTAAGCACCATAGGAGGAGTTTGGGTGCTTAGGCAGACACTACTGCCCCTGCAATCAGTCTGGATCTTTCCAAGGGAAAAGGCAAAGCCTTAGAGGGAAGCAGCTTCTGAGTTTGACCCATGGCATTACCTTGATCTAGTCCACATTTCACAGGGACAGCAGACAAGATTAAATATTAGGTAAAATTAATATAATCACTAGTTTAATTAGCAGCTACTACCGATATTAAATAAATCCTGTTAAAGAACAGTGTTTCTGAATCACTAAGGTTCAAATATAATTGAAAATGTACTTATGAGAAACAGCTTTTGCAAAGGCTGTGAAACTGTGAGGATTAGGTTGAAGTATCCAATGTGATCAATATCTTGCAATTGCATTAAGGCCTCAGGCAATGGGGGCCTTCATTCCTTCCTATTTCCCATTTTCTGTTTTCTGTTTCTAGGCGCCATCATAGGCAATCACACATGAACAGAAAATGAATTTGCTACAAGCTAGTAGCATTGTAAGTGGCTTTGATATAAGTGGAACAAGGGTCGGTAACTTCTAAGCTCCGGTAGCCTGATAAGAATATTAAGTCTAGCATTTATCCCCAGTGAGTGCTTGATTAGCCATACAGTGCTCTGCTGACAGAGTTCACTAAAAATACATTATGCTAATAACACTTGAGTGCCAGCAACACTGGGAAAACCCAAGTCTTAACACAAAGAATGAGTCATTATGGTATTTACCTGGCAGACACAGATACAGGCAAAAATATGACTTCTTATTCCTGTTTGCAAAGACACAAGTAGAAATTGAGGTGATTTCTCAAAGCATGTAATGATTAGTAAGAACAAAAAGAAATACCCTACACTAGCATGTGGGAAATAGAGGCCCTTTGTTTTTCAGAGCAGGGAGCTGTTACCGAAGACAAATCACTTGTATATATTATGTTTAGTTGGTCTAAACTACATCATATGGCTATTCACTAGTGCCTCTTTCTGCTTGGTTTAACACTGAACTTGTTTCCTCCTTGCTGTGTACTCAACACCATAATCAGGGATGCCCACTGCTGTCCCATGGCTCCTGCCTTTTCCCCGCTGTCACTGCCCTGCTACCTGTGGTCCTGCCAACAGAGCATTTGCCCTTGTCTAAAGGAAGGGTTTATATGCTGTCTCTCTTGGCATCAGCTACAGGTTTTACATACTCCAGCAACAACCCATACTGTAATTCAATGCATAGAAGACAGTTGGGTGGAGAGGTTCAATGCTACTTCAGATTAACTCACTGAATCTTAAAGCCTCTTCCAAACACTGAACACCCCAGTCCCCTTCATTGTTCTTCTGTCCTCTACCCCAGCTGCCAATGTGTAATTAGCAACCTGCCTGACTTCATACAGAAGACAGACGTGCTCTCAGCCGACTGCCTGGCTGCCAACTATTGCACAGGCAATTGGTGTACAGTACTTGGCCATGACTCATAGCAAGGGCAAGCAATCATTTCACAGGCATACAACTGAGACTTTTTCAAAACATGATCAAGCTTGGGGAAAAAAACCCACACAATCTGGTCATTAGAGCTGGTTGAACTTGGGGTTTTTTTCCCAGATCTCTTACTAGCCAAAAATGCTTTTTAAGCCCAGCCAAAATGAAGGCAAATTTGCTAAACAGTTTCTAAGAACAAAGATACATTTCAAAAGACAATAGAATGTCTCTTCAGTTTTAAAAATATTTGATTGTATCAATAGATTTCAAAGGTACCATAACTGTATTTGGTTTAGAATGTGTAAAACATTTCGGCATACCTGGAACATGTATTTATTTTTAGTTATTTTTTCCAGGAAATGGAAGAATACAAAATAACTTGTGACTTTACCAGTTTTAAGAATAAGAATATTGACAATGAGCCAAACCCTCAGCTACTCACAGTCAACTATTACAAGCCACCAGACTGTTTCAATGCAAAAGTACAAAAGAGCTAAGTAATCTGATCTATTGTAGCTGCTTGTATGTGAAGCAGTAATGTGAGAAAGGTCCAGGCAACGAAGAAAAGCAAGGATTTGCATGCCACAATTTGTATCATACTAATGTAAATGCCTGAGATAGGTTAGATGAATTATGCCTTAAAAATGCCATTTCTCTGCACTGACTAGAGGAGAGACACAGATGACTAGCGCTGGTGTAGCCTTCTACCTTATCAGTGCCAACAGTGAGTTGAGATTAATTTCTGTCTATTAACAATTCACAAAAAAAAGTAATATTTTGATGTGAAAGACCCAAGATATGTGGCCAGAAACTGGAAGGACTGACCAATGGAGAGGGCATAAATTCTTGTTGGTGACTTTGGCATTCCACATTTCATGTCTTACTTATTCTCCCATGTTTATCCTTTTTTCTCACCTTTTCTTCCATTTAACACTCTCATCTTTGTTTTTTTTTTCCTACCCATCTTCTGTCATTTTTTCAGGCCACACAGCTTGATAGCTGTTTTTTAGAAGCTGCTGTTGACAGTGACCACCTGCTTTTGTCATCTGCTTGCTATCTTTCATCACCATTGGAAAACGAAAGAGGACACTGAAAACCATGAGCACTTATGCATAGTAGGGTATGGGAAGTCTCCCAAACTGGCAAATGGGCAAACTGTACCACTGTGAGCAAATGTCATTAGATGTGGCTGTAAGCAAGGATTGCTCTGGTTCTTTTTAGATTTTAACCCTAAAATGCCACCTTTATTATCCTCTATTTTCATTGTATTGTCTACAACCAGGGCTGCCTTTGAAGTTTTGTTATGAAATCAAGTATTCCAGGAACCTTAACATCATCTTTTTTTCTCTCTGCTTTGTGCCAGTTCCATACACAGCATTTTAAGCGTTATGTTCATCTAGTTTCTTTGCAAACAAGGCAACAAAGTCCTTAATGGGGTCTTAGAAGATTCTTTCTTTGGCCTAAATATGGCAGATGGTTTCACTGTTGACTTCCATGTTAACAGGACAATGAGCAAATTTGAAACATATAACCCTGTACCTAAGCAGAAAGAGAGTTGTGTGTAGAGTTAGTACCAATAGTGTTGATTCTTCATTGTAGATGTATATGTATACAAACACTGCATCCACCTCTTAAATTTCATTGCACTTTTAGCTAGAGCTTTCTGATGATGCCTATTATTCCCTACAAAAATACAGTAAGGATCACAACAAAAATTAAGGGCAATCTGTATTAGTCATTACTGTACAAAAACATGTATTTGACTATACTTCTGAGGACAAAGAACAATGCCTGTATCACCTCATTCCATAAATGCAGTTTACAAGCACTAGACAACTAAACAAAATATATAATTCCAAAGGAGTACACTGTACTCCTGCAAGACCAAACTACTGATTACTTTGGCTGTATGGAAAGTTAAAGCAAGCTGAAAGTTTTCAATCTATAGCAATAGTATACTTAAGCAGCAGAAAATTATATACTTACTGTTCCACTCCAACTGTGTGTGATATATAAAGTACAATGAACTCCAGTAAAAGAAGAAATGAAAACAGGTGGTAAATAATCAAGCTATAATCTTCATTATATAATCTTCATTAGCTTTGGTATTTACCATTTTGTAGGCAATAAGCCACATGCACTGTTAATGCCTTTTATTTACTACCAACCTTTATTTTTGACCATTTGTATTAGGAATAATTCCCTTTAAACTTTTCCTTATTGTTCCTTTTTCCTTTCCCTTCTGGGATTCTGATACTGTTATTCACCAAATTTATTACCAGATTTAAACACTCTTTGGTTTATAAAAATAATTATCCTTCACTATAAACATATCAATGTAAGTTCTCTTGCTAATCAAATGAAAATCTATCCTGTTATCACTGTCTTTTTCCTGATAAATTCTGTTAATTCTAAGAATACAGGACAGGGCAGAAATGATTCCTGGGCTCTTAGAAACCTGAAAGTATAAACTTGGATACATGCTAACTGCATTGAAGGAAGAATAGTAAGGATCTGGTAAATTCTTGCCACAGATTTCTAAGAATTTCATCAAGGTAAGTGTGCAGAGACTTCAGTAGATACTGAACATGAAGCAAATTAAAGACAATGCAGAATGAGCTTTTATGAAAGCAAACCATTGTTCTTCCTTTAGCTAAATATATAAAAATTACTTCTATGGAAACTGGGGTCTTTGGTCCTTTTTCTTGATTATTTAAAATCTTTTATCATCTATCTTCTTCATAGTTCTGTGCTGTACTCTTGGCAATAACTGTGAGTATGTTAGACTCAGCAACAGTAATTAGTATCTGTTCATACAAATGTTCTGGCCTGTTTTTTCTCATTACTCAAACCCTATACACGAGACATGTTTAGAAGCATAAATTGTTTTCCTACTGCGCTTCTAATTAACACTTCCATTAAGACCTAGGCAGAGAGCATGGAACATACTGAAATAAACTGCTGTTTACAGAAATGATAATAAAATGTATACAAATATGTCCTGCAAAGTGCAATCAAGCCAGCTTGTGTGACATGTGGATGTGTTTCTCCCGTGTATGTAGGCACAAACAGATGTGGTACACTCAGACGCAAGACTAAATTGTTCATTAACATTAAAAAAAGCTAGATGAATAACAGTCCATTAATTTTTATAATTACTTCTTGCTTGCCCATATCACTGCTCAATTTATTTTCTGAAGCCCTTGGTAGCTTCAGATTGGCTCCTTGGCATGATCTTACTGGATGCTTTAGTTACTGTCCACTGGTTTTGCATTTGCTTGGATTTACTTAGATTTTTATATTTATACACTTCCTAATGACCTCTACCCCTCTTCTTACTCTATGTGAAATTAGAATTAATCTTAAATTAAGACAAATAGTAACATTTTAGCTTTTTTTTTCCATCTTGAAGGGCAGAACACATTGATCAAATGGCTTGCTAAGTATCATAAATAGATCTGAATATCTAGAAGAGCTGATTTACACCTTTAAATAAAAAAAAAGAACAATATTTTCAATTTTTCATATATTCAATACAAAACAAAATAAAAGAAACTTCCTAGTGGCTTTAACTGAAACTTCACCTCCAGAAATCCCATTGTGAGACTCAAGAGAGTTAATCCACAAGGAAAGAGATTAAATAAATAATCTTGTGAACTAAAGTGTAATAAGATGATCTTAAGGTCCTTTCCAACCCTAACTATTCTATGATTCTATAAACTTTGCATTGTGAGAGTAATTTTGAAAGCTTGACAATTAACAGTAACTCAGAAAAGTGATAGGGGGATACAGTAACAGAGGGATGTTGTCTTTGTTTTTAATTACATTCTATTGAACAACTAAGTGATAAGCATCAAAAGACAAGATTGTTTTGGATCATCAAAGACAGGGGAGTTTGTTTGTTCTGTGAATGCAGGCAAACTAAAAGAGCTTTTCCTGTGTTTACCTGAGTAATTAATTAAAGACCAAATTGCATTTGAGCCAGCAGGCTGCAGTTAATTGGAGTTATGTGCATTCAGTGAACTTGGTGATTTGAAGTAAAAAGGATTTATAGTGTAGGTGACAACCCTTTTCAGGAAACTATCACAGAAAAGGCTGAATTTTAGAAAGTGGCTTCCAGACGCTATAATTTAGATGGAGAGCTTTCTCTTGTGGTTAAAGCTTGAAAGTGAAAAAACTATCGAGTTAACTGAACAGAATGCTTTGAAAAAGTTTAGTTAAACAACAAGTCTTAAAAAATGCGATTTGGATTCAGACATGCAGCCTATTGCTATTATTTTTTAACAGGTAAGATCAGTGAATTCAGAGAAGTTTGTCAGCCTAATCCAAGGAAAATTAAATTTGCAGGGACAGACAAATCATAATTTCTAAAGTTCCTATCATGCCTATTTTTCTAATATATCTTGCTAAGGACTGGAGACATACTGTGATGCTCTTGATCCTATGTAGTAGCAATATTATACTGTTATTATCAAATAATAGTTAAGACAATTTGCTTTTGTATCTGCTACTGCCAATGTCAGGAATTATCAGCATTTGTAATTCTGTTGGTTATTTTCCAGACCTGCCTGAATATTTTCACCAGTGTGTTCTCAGGTAGACCTATGGCAATACTGGTGATCAAAGACATCCAGTGGACAAAGCCCTCTGGGATAAGGGACAAACAGAAAAGATGTGACCCTTCTTTCTGTTAAGTTAAACAGACAAGCTTCTTCTTGCCTCTTTGCTTGCTCTTGTAAACCTAAAATTATTTTATCTTCTCTTTTAACTAAAGAGTTTTTTACCCATGCAAGAACAAATTCAAAATAAAGATGAGGAAGTGTTCTTCGTCCCTTTCTGAAAAAAATAACATACACTCTTTCTTGGGTGGAGATATTACCACATAACAATGAGCTGATCAGACTGTAAACACAATACACCTCATAAATTTGTGCACTAAATATTCATCTTATTAGTCAGGAAGGTCTGTTAAACTCAGCTTTCTCTCCTTCATGCTTTTTTTTCAACTAAGGTTCTAAACAACTTAAGTTCTTTTACTAAATAACTTCATTATGCACTGCTGTAAGATAAACGAATTCTCAGTCACTCCATCTTCTCCCTGATCTGTGCCTAAAAATCCTTTTTCCATATTGCTTGGAGTTCATGTTACCATTGACTAGTTGATATTTCCATATATTTTTAATAACAAAAAATGCAAAATGGCATAGTTAGTTCAGTTTCACATGACATGGAGTTGTTTGCCTTATATTATTTTTTCTGAAATAATTCTGAGAAGATAAAAAATATTCATTGTTCTCTGTTTCTAAAAACCATAATTTTATTCAGTCTTCCAATAATGACTTTTACAGACAGTTTCAGAATTCTTTGTTCAAAGTCAATAGTCACCAATGTTGATGACCTGTACTGGTATTTCCATATGCTTTCAAGCATAAAGTGCAATCAAAGCAGTATATAAAATTGTCATCACTAGGTTAGAGATCAGACCTGAATGCCTTTACTGTGAGCCTTACTACTGGAATGTCTTCAATGCTTTGTCGGAGGTAGTAAGGTATTTTGACAGATTTATTTTTAGCCTATCTGTTGGGACTAAAATTGTGCAGTGCATTGGAAAACTTCTTTCAGCCTCGAGTGTAGTGAGGGTCTGCAGAGGCTGCAGTATAAGCTGTGCTTAAGTTGTTATGGGCTATATTCCCAGTGGCTTCCTTTATAATTTGATAAACCTAGATATCCATTACATTTTAATATGCAGTTCATGAATTAATGGGAAAAGCTGGTTCACATTAGTAATAAGACACACATCTACACACTGGACTGTAATAATTTCATGTTATCAGATATCTACAAAGAAACGTAGCTCTATGGGTTTTGCAAGTTGTGTTGTAAGAAATAGCATAGGGCCACAGGATGCCATTTTTTCAAAGAGCTCTCTATTTAAGTCAATAAGGAGATGTACTGAAAAACTGGAAGCCTATTTTTGGTTTAAATCAGAGCAAATTCTGCCATGCTTTCTCCCACTGAATATCGCCTTGCAGTGTGAATGATAGTAACGAAAATTTGGGAATCCAAGAGAAGAAATTTCTTAGTGTGCATAATGGCAGAAGAACCTGATCTTCTCCTCTCTCCTCCTTCGTATAAAATATTGCAGAACAGCAGAATAGTGTTGAATTCTTTGTTTTCAGTGCATCTAGCTGTTGTTTTACATTTAAAGCACCTATATACCATATAGCCAATGGTCATTTAATGTAGCTTCATGATCCACATGCAGACAAGCTATAAAAATATATGTATTTGTATGCGCATCTATAAATACCCACGCAAATATTATGAGTGCATTCTCACTGTTAGTCAGTTGAATTGTCAAACTGCGTATTTCTTTCTTCCACTTCCAAAACTGCTGAATACAAGCATGCGAGGCCAAAAAGCTTAAGGCAATGCCATTATTAAGTGGAAAGCAATTACCTAGTGATGACTGACATTCAGTAACAGACATTTTGATAAATACAAATAATGTTCTTTTCTCTGTTTATGTATAAATAACAGCTTTCTTTTAGAGATATGAGAAATTTTCAAGGAAAGTACTGGTTTACAGCACTGTCAGTGGCTCTTCTACAGCTTTAGTAACATCTTTTCTAAATAGTTTATTTTTCTTTCCTTATTTCATGGTTCTTTTAATTACTTATTGGGATAAAGCCATAAGGTCAACTGTTATTCATTGCACAATTTTGTGAATTATATCAAGTCATGGAAAAAAATGTTAACAAAACAAAAGAAAACACAGTAATCTAAGTAATGCCATTTATTTCCAATGCAGCTGAGAAGACCCAAAAAAGCGATAAAAAAATCAGGGTAGAGAAAATAGAAATATATTCTAAACTGATTTCTTTTGGTAGGAAGACCAAGTTAACAAATTTTCATGTAGTAACACCTACAGAAACCATAAGCAAAGGTTGAAACTTGCTCATTGAAACACTTCTCCCAGTTCCTAGTTAAGAACAGCAACATATTGTACTGAACAATTACATTTCTTGAATTTGGAACCCTTTAAGAAACCACAACATTCATTTTAGAATTCTCATGGCAAGGTCTTGTAAGTAGAAGAACATTTTATGCTTACATCTGAGTTGATACATACTTTTATCAGCAATACTATTGCTCTGGAGAGAAAAGGATTAGTGAGGTTATCACAACACATTTTCATAGGACCATAGCTGTATCACTACTTTTACCAGCATAATTATATCAGTTGTAGTGTGTACACAATATTATTACTTACAGAATAGGTTCATAAGTGGCGTTTTTTAAATCAAAGAATTCAGGAAAAGTAGTAGATACACTCTGAAGACTGAATATTTAAGCAATCTGAAGAGCCAGATTTACTCCAAATAATCAAACGGGTTTTGCAAATCACAGTGCTTTCACAGACTTCCTGCAAAGAAAAGAGATTTAATAAATTTTAGTAATTAAACATAACATGTTTTTTATAGAGAACTAATATTTGGTATTAATAATCCTGTGAATATATTATTTCCCAACATAACACTTCTGCAGAATTCACTGAATGTATGTTTCTGAGTTCATACAAGAAAATATATACACAAAGGAATTTTGTACTTTTCATGATCCAAAATTAATATTAAATGAATGTGTTTGATTCCCAGGCTTCCATGGGCAAGAGACTTCAAATATT
Organism: Melopsittacus undulatus; assembly: GCF_012275295.1. NCBI lineage: Eukaryota > Metazoa > Chordata > Aves > Psittaciformes > Psittaculidae > Melopsittacus > Melopsittacus undulatus. The sequence continues at coordinate 108,810,856 of NC_047528.1, read as the reverse complement.
TCCTCTCCTGAAACTATCATGATCTGTGGAATTGGCTGACAAAGCAAATTTTAACTGATGGAAATACTTCTTCAGTAATGATTCATAATCTTTATATTATTCCTTCAAGATTTGTATTGAAGGTATCTAGACAAACCAGCAGGGATAAATTCAAAGAAATGGAAACAGTGCAATACATAGTGAGCTTTGTGGTAGCAAAATCCCAATTCTGACATCCTAAAGCAACAAAAACACAGACTAACTGACCTGATTGACAATGGGCTCACCACAAGCATATCTGCAAGGGAAAAATAAGGCTCCTAAAATTTAGCTAAAATAGATGCAGAAATTCAGTTAAAAATAGAAACCTTCAGTGAATTGCCAGTCCATTCCTAGCCTTCAAAATGGAGGTGTGCTTTTGGGAAAGCTATCAGTGGAATTTCACTGCATAGCACAGTAATTAGGCACTGAAAAGTCAGACGGGTGTTACAAGCTTCCTTGAAGGGGAGAGGAAGAGGAGAGGGAGAGGAAACCAAATATGGATGATTAATTCTAGGAATAAAATCCAGCTAGCAGGCACATTTTTTTATATGGCTTGTGTAGGCCTGTATAGATAATTCAAGTATCATAATGCCAAGTCACATAATAAATAAAACTTCAATTATAGTCATCATCTCATATTTTGGCCAATCCAACATTTGGCCTCATTCCATCCTACAGGATCATTTTTATATAAGTCAAGCCAGAAAGTTTAAGGAAACTTTAGGAGAAATTTTTCCTAGGATAAGAGCTATGCAAAGCCCCAGGTATGTTCTAAGTTCATAGCTCCTTTAAAGGCATAACAATATGAGAAGTTACTCTTAATGTAATTTGAGGATAAATTATATTTGTTACTCCTGGATTTGGAGTGTAGAAAGAAACAAGAGGCACAAAGGGATTCTCTCATACACACTTAACAGATTCCAGGGCATAATTTTGCTGCATACCTCCATAGCAAGCAAATGATGCTTCATAAATCATATATAGAAATGGAAAACACATGAAAAAGACCTATGCAGTGCACCAAACAGTACAGGTGCAAAGTACACTCTGTATATTCTGTACCTTGAAAAAAAAGGTCAAAAAACCTCCCAAAACCATGTTTGCTGCATTAACAAGCTGCTGGTAGCACAAAGCTTGATACACAGGAGATGCATTGCACTGGACAACTTGTATTCAGCCTGCTACCTGGTGGAATTTGCAACCACATATATAGGCATGAAGGGTCCTTCTCCACCATAAGGAATCTCACCAAGGACATAGTGTCCAGGAGTCACCAGGTGCCAAGGCAACCTAATCCAGTCAACTCAAATATCCTGAAGCATCCTTTTAAAGCTGTTGCCCTGTCCTCCAAATCAGGAAATATCTGTGGGAAGAAGAAACAGACCATGCAAGATGACAACTAACATACTGATAGCACTGTTGTCAGGGCAGGATTCAAGTCTCTGCTCCATCAATTTTTATTAATTATTTTTATAAAAGCACAAACAATTCAGCAAAAGAGATTGCAAGAGCCCTGGATCATAATATGCTGCAATATAGTGGTCAGCAAACTCCATCCAGCGTAGAATTGTGCTCAAGTAACTGCAATATCATTTTACAGATGACTTCTATAGTCACTGAACTATTGAATAAGAAGAGACCACACTCTCATTCACTGTGCTTTCTGCAGATTCGGAAATGGCTTGGCACTCCTTTCTGGAGCAATTTCTCAAGTGACTTACACAAAGACATATCTACATTTCCAACTCTTGAGCTAGAAAGGGATCAATACTGCCCTCTGTTTTCCTTTATATTCTTACAATGACAAAAGTTGTTATTAAATCCTTCATGTTAAGGACATCCAATTTTTATTTTTAATCTTTGCCCATATGAATGAGTTTTCTGAAAACTAATGGAGAGCAAAGGAAGAAGCTGTTCCTTCTCAGAAGCAAATTCTCAGACCATTTTAACATGTTATTATGGGTCTCTATATACAAGAGCCATAACAAAACAAATATTTAAAACTACTAAAATTTCCTATGTTACAGAATTTCGCAAATTAAATCAGTGTGTTTGAGGAAGGCTGTAAGGAGGAGAAAACAGCCTGAAGCCTAAAGCTAGGAATACTAATTAAGATATGCAATAAATATGTTAATCAAGTAAACTTAGGGAGGATGGGGGATAGTGATTACATAATCCTCTTGGCACCGTATAATGTCTCAGTGCTCTTACACAAGAACATGAGGAGTAGGTAAACAAGTCAGGTTCCTTTGATTGTGGGCCAGAGAAGAAACTGTTCCAAATGTCTTCTTTAACCAGCATTAACAGCCCAAGCAGAAAACATTCAGATATAAGGGCTCTCTCTAGTGTGCAAGCCTGAGGATAGCTCACAGAAACTACCAAGCAGCCTGAGAAAGTGGAGTATTTAAGATTATTTTTGTTCAGGAGGGTCAAAGCAATGTCTTTTGTTATTCTATTTCCTTATAACTCTATTCCACCATTGCAAAAATATAAGCAAATCGGAAATTTGGTTCTGTGTTCCGTATTACAGGTAGTTCACTGCTAACCGATGAGGAGGTACTTAATTCATACATGCATTAATCCTTAAAGCGAAGGCTTTGGGATTACACGTGTTTGTAGCCTTGTTGCTTGGTAAATAGTGTTATTTGTAACAGGCTTTGTGCTAAGCTAGTAACAGAGAACTCAACACTCCTCAGGCTCTGTCTGGACTTGTTTTGGCCTAACGGAAGCCATAATTATACTTGCTTAGCTGTAACAATAGTTATCTAATGATCAGGTAACTATTACCTACTTTATATTAGTTTGGGAACTGTATGGAGTATTAGCAAGCAGTGCAGAATGAACTGTTCTGGTTCTAGAATAAAATGAAAAGTAGAGGAATACTGGCATGGGCTGATATCAGGTGATTGAAACTATGGGCACAGGATGATACCATGGGCCAGAGGGTTATAAATATTTCGCCAGTGTTCAATTAATGGTCATTAAAGGAACGCAACCATGTAAGCAGAATTAAAACAGCCTTAAAGATATAAAAGCAAACAACATATATTTAACTTAAAGGTACAATACATAATAATGTGGAAATGTGAACCAGTGAAGAAGCAGCAAGACATATATCATATTATTAAATGTATAAAATGATCCAAAAGTAAAGAGGAAGGAAATGTAGCTCAACATCACAGTTCTCCTCAAAAAGGACTACGATGCTGATGACTGTAATCCTTCTCCCCTGCCCTGAATCAAAGCCTGAACCTTAGGACCCTGAAACGCAGTGGAAGGATGACGGTAACACCAAAGAAACATGGAGATACTAGACTTTACTAATCTTAACTGTATGTAATTTGAATCATAAGTTAATACAGTTGTAAGCAGACTAATGATTATTCTTTGATCAATCTGTTAAGACTTATAACAACAATAAAATCTCTGTTTGTATATGATATGTACTTATTTTCCCTGAAATGACATTTTGGGTGTGGCAAATAGGAGGGAATAAATACAGTTTATGCTGTAACCTAGATGGAACAAACTGGCAAGATGCACAATACCCCTCCCTCCAGTACATTTTTCTGGTGTTTCAAAAAGGTAAGAAATATCTCCCCCAAGTTGTTGAGCTTTTTTAGGAGATAATATAGAAACCATACATACAGAGAAAGCATCTTCCCAATTTACTCAATAATCCCCCTGTTTGTAAGTAGATAATAAAGAAAATTAAAATTGTGAACCATCCCAAATTCATAATACATCTGAAATTGCCATTATTGGCATCTGCAACTCAAAGCAGGATCCTGGATTAAGGATTGTTTAGAACCATCTGTCTGTCCTTCACACATTCCTAAACCTAAACCACAGATTGGAATTCACCCTTCTAAGCAGCATGCAAGGACTTAGGTTTTTTTCAGGATAGTGAAGCTGTTTATTCAGGCAGATGGTAGAGTTTTTCTGGGCTTTTCCTCTCTCAGAGTTCCTTTCTTAACATGACAAATTCGTGCTTAACACCCAAAGCAATAACAGTAATTTTAGTTTTTCAGTACTACTAAGATTTAAAGTGGTTAACAAATAGTACAAACATACACTTTTGAGCACTCACTATTTTTTAATGTAATTTACATTTTCATTAGAAAGCAAACCAGTTAATCACAGCAACAGCCCAATTCCTGGCAAAAAATCCTTATTGTCTCCAATTTTGATAAACTTGTCTTGTTACATTACTAACACTGTAACTTTAAATTTCTGGCCTTATTTTCTGATTATTGTTGTATTTATACTGAATTTGTCTGATACAAAGAATATTATGCATTAGGTTTAAAAAATATTATTGAGCTTAGGTGTAAGTCACTCTGTAAAGCTCAAACACTGTATTTATTACTAAAGGTGCCTGCTGTTTGGGGATTATGTATATTGATTTCAGAAAGATTGCCTTTATGAAATGTCTTCACATATCTCTCAATTCTACTTCTTACTTTCCAAAATTGTAATGTTTGCAATGTGCAGTTTTGATTGCAATGGTAATACTTCAGTAGCTAATAAATATAATTATTAACATGTGACCTTTTGCTTGGAAAACCTCCAACAGTATTTGCAGTTTTACTTCATACAACAAATTCATGTGGGACTTAAATTCTTTTTTAATATGAAAATATTAATTTTTATATGAAAATATTCTTTTTGGTAAGTTGTGACAATGTGTAACCAGAACAATGAAGAAAGAATTATATAAACTGAACTCAAAGGTATAATATCTATAACACAGAATCGCACAGAATGATTATGGTTTGAAGGGACCTCTGGAGATCATCTAGTCCAACCCTGCCAAGGCAGGGCCACACATAGCAGGTCACACAGGAATGCATCCAGGTGGGTTTTGAATGTCTCCAGAGAGGGAAACTCCACAAACCCCCTGGGCACCCTATTCCAGAGCTCTGACAACCTCAACATAAAGTTCTTCCTCATGTTGAGGTGAGAGTTCTTGTGTTTCAGTTTATGGCCATTGCTCCTCATCCTGTCACTGAGCACCTCTGAAAGAGTCTGGCACCATCCTCATGGCACCTGCTTTTGAGATATTTATATGCATTAGTGAGATCCCTCCTCAGTCTTCTCTAAGCAGGCCCAGCTCCCTCAGTCTTTCTTTGTAAGAGAGAAGCTCTAGACGCCTTATCATCTCACATGGAGATTACTTCTCATTACTTATTTTGTTAGATCAATGTACTTAAAAGAAAAATATTTAGAGAGGGGAAAGAAAAAAATAAGTTAGATATTCTATATATTGTAAAAAAGTAAGAAAATTATGACTTATATCCAAGCCAGTCATATATGTACCTCTTCTACTAACACAAAAATGTGCCATGAAAGCTATGAAAATAGGGAAATAAAATAAATTGTAATAATATTTCTCACTTTTGTCCTTAGATATCAAAGTAGGCTATAATTACTGCCATTTTACAAAGAAAGCAGCTTAGGAACAGACGAGTTATCTGAATTATCTGAGTACAGACTAGCCTGGCTATTGAAACCCATTCACCTAAATCACCCTCATGCACAAAAGCAGTTGAGAAAGTGTATCTGAACCATTGCACAATCTTAGTTATATGGCAATATATAAAGTTTTCTGTATACAGGTGGTGTTTTTCATGTAGTCTTCAAGTAGACATGGATTTCAGCATGATGCAGGTATTTCCAAAGGTGAAATACAACCCCAATAACATGTAGGTTGGGAACAAATCATGTATATCATGAGAAGTCTGGAGAATTAGGCTATAAATACACAGAAACAATGACAAACCTCTAACCCTTAACTGTGTACCACTACAGACCAATACAATAATTTACCAGGTCAATAAAAATGGATGGAACATCAAAAAAATAAATAAAAGAAAAACAAAAAAGGAAAAAATCTATTCCCAAGAATGCCCATGAAAACAGAAAGCTTAAAACTGTAACGGACATGCCTGTTTTTGCTTTGTAATCTGGAGTTTTAAAGAAAAAATGAAATTTACTCCATGTGATAGTGACGTATATAATGAAATGAAAAGGTTTTGGAGGATGTGATATGGTTACCATAGCAACTAGCGCCTGGATGGTCCATATACCTGTGCTTTTCTACCATAAAAATAAATAAATAAATAAATTATTCTGTCTATGACCTTCTTGAAAACAAATAGGCTCGTGCTGCTCAAATCCCCATTGTCCTTCTCAGGCACTGGTTAGCACTCAGAATCAGGTTGCTGTGATAATCCTACTCTGGAATTAGTCCAGTGGTTTTACCAAACAGCAATATACATCCTCTGTGGCTTGAACTACGGCACAGAAATGGAAATCCTGTGAAAAGTCATACATGGCTCTATTTGGCCATGTGTTCCTCTAATTCTATGTATGGGGAAAGGAAGGTTTTAAACGGATGTTCCATTTCATAGCCCAAGCTACTTATGTTTAGAAAAACTTGAGATTTTTTCTTTATTGCAGTCATCCAACTACTCTCATACCCCTAAGAACAATAAACTTCTGAAACTTTATTTATAGTGAGGGAAGTTGGGTGTTTTTCACAGTAAGCTCACCTGACTGTTGTCCTAGCGTGACCTGAAGGTGAACTAAAACAGAAGTGCTTACAGACAGAGAGAATCTTACTATGTTCATGTTGCTAAGAAAATCTCCTCACCTCTTATGTTTTGCCTGAGAACTTAAGAGAAAGGGACAGCAGAAATGTGATAAAGGGTACAAAGATTACCTATTGTAAAAACATGTTGTACTTGCGGACACTACTTAAATTACTTGTTCTGAGTTTGGAAGATCTCTAAGGGCAAACCTTTCACTTATGACATTTTTTCAAAGAATGCAATAACATTCAAGCATGAGAACCAAAATTTAGCCCAACAAAGTAAATTACCATTTTATTGTGTTTAACATCTCTTCTATCAGAGGCCTCACAAGTGTTATCCTTTCATTTTAAATGTAATCCTTGACTGGCTGGAGCTTGCTACCACCGTATACACTATGAAAGTTGGGAAAATAAAACAAAGCAAAGAACATAGAATACGTCTTTACCACATATTGGGTTTAGGTCTTCTAATAATTGATCATACAACATATCCAAATGTAATGTATTTATTAAATATTTCTTATTAGAATGACAGATTCCCTTTTTACATTCTTTCATTCTTTCCCCTATGGACCTTCCAATTCTTACTTCCAGACGTCTTAACTTTGAATCATACCCATTTCCATTTCGTGATCAGACTATAAACTGTACTGCCAGACAAGCATATAAGAAACTACATTTTTCCTCCTCAGTCAGTTCATCCATTTAGAACAGTGGAAAAAAGTGGTTTTAGAAATTGGACTAGGGAGAAGCTTTACACAGGAATATTCTGCTAGTTTCTCTATAAGCCTTCATGTACCTCAAGTTTTCACTGTACCTGCCAATCCGTATGCAAGAGACAGATGTTCGTCCTTCCACTTTGTTAACTATCTTGTCACAATACATCACCATTTATGTATTACTTCATGGAGGTTTGGTTTACACAATTTGTCTGCATTTCCATCTGTGCTTGAGTAGGATTGGAGAAGTACCGGCTAAAGCTACTGGATTACCTTCTGTTTATATAGCTGGTTTCAATGATTACATTTTACATATCAATTACATACTACATAGCAAATATTTTAGGTCTGTTCTGTGCTCACTGTAGATAACAGGCTTGCAGTTCTAAACCACAGATAATTTGCCTGCCTGCAGAGGTTAGGCAATGTTTGTATTGTATTTTCAATTGGGTAGCCAACCTGAGATGGGTTAGCTGTAAGTGTGGCAAAACAAGCAAGCATATAGCCCAACTATGCAGCTTTTTGACCTCACTCAGCTGCAGCCAGCAAGGACAGACACCCTATACCATGTATCGGCTCTTCCATGATTTGAAATCACTTCACATGTATTTGAAAAGAATCATCACATGTGACAAACTTACACTGGGATCAGTGGGTGTCACTTGATGCAGAGAGCTAGCAGAGACAAGAACAAGACCTGTATAAAGTACACAGAGGCAGAGTGCTGACTCCAAATAATGTGACTTGGTAACATTGAGCACAATGACATTGGTGGCCAGTGTGACACATGAGTGCACAACCCATGTGTCGGCATCAGGTATCAATTTACCAGTCTCTAGCAAATTAGCAAAAAGTTAATGTTATTTATATGCTTTGTAGGACACCTAAGGGGGTTGAGCTCTTCAGTCTCACCATGATATATATATTAACACTTTCCACTGGGCAAAAAAAAAAAGAATGCAAAATAGCAAACCACAAGGTTAATAATAAAAGTAGTTTTTGTAATTCAGTCTATAGTTTTCCTTAGGTTAAGTGCCTCATACACTTGACGTATGTCCAGCACTATGGAAACATGTGAAACCTGCTCCACCTCCTGACTTATGGCTCTGTGACTGAAAGTGGAATTAGACTTATGTGAGGGGAGTTGAAGATGCTTCACCTTCAGTAAAATACACCATGCCCTTTTTCTTCTCAACACCAAAATACAGCTGCAAATATGAGGCTATTCAACCTCTAGAGTAATAAAATAAGTGTAATTAATCCAAGTGTAATTCACAAGCAGATCAAGAAATGCCAGAGTTTCTGAAGCACATCGACACTCCCCAAAATATTCCTACTGTAACCTCATGCACTGTCAGACTCCAACCAAAACACGAAAGGGGAAGCTGGGAGTACTGATGTTCACACCCCATCAGTCCAAAGTTATTCAGCCAAATTGTTCCTGTAATTGCAGCTCACTGGGAATGTTCAGTGTTCAATGGTCCTCGAAAATGAGACTTCCAATAGGCTGATGATGGGTTTTGTTAAATACACACAAGCTGGGAAATTCAGACACACCCATCAAGACCAGAGAATTCTCAGCACTGTCACAGGTTTTTGGGGTGAAGAGGATCTTAATGGGATCCAAGGTATTTTTCTTCATAAAAAGATACACCTCTTGCTGAATTAATAAAATATATGTAAAAATCTAAGCTACTGAAAGTCAGTTTTAAACTGGAGAGAGAGAAAAATTACAGTGACATTAGGAAATACATTCTCTAAGAAAAGTCTTAAGGAGCTTAAATTTAACCAACTACAAATTATTACTTTTGATGAAATACTTAAATCTAACTGAGATGTCACAAACTTTACAAACCCAAAGTTACTGGAAAAACTGCAGGGTTTTTTGTTAGCAGCATGTTCAAAACATCCATCAATTCTTAATTAAATGTGTTACCTTCAGGCTTTATTGACAAAAATGGGGACACTCTTGAAGCTGGGGTAGCAGAAAACAGTAGGGCATTTTCTCCTACAGGGGACAGATGACAAGAGTACACTCCTGCTTTAGCAGCTGGGGAGACAGGAGGAGACAGTGACTGAGTAAAGGTGGAAGAGCATATACCCCTGCCCAGCACCATAGACTGGACAGAGCCTTGGGTGGTATGGGCTAGGGTGAGGCATCCTTACCCACTGCAGGGGGCTGTAACTGGATGATATAAAGGTCCTTTCCAACCCTAACTATTCTGTGATTCTATGATTGTCTCCACATCTGATGAATGGAGAAATTTTAGCAGGACTAAAGGAAAAAAAAGTGGACAGGTCCAAAGCTCTTTCAGGTATCAAAGTTCTTCTGTATCCTGAACCCCCTTTTAAATGCACATACAAAGATACAATAACAACAAAACAAGGTGACAATTAAAGGTTATTTTACAGAGGCTTTCATTCTACAGCAGCATATAGTATATATGCAGTCAATAACTCAGCTGCCTCAGGAAATATTGTGCTGGGTAAAATCATATCCCTCAGGGGAACAGAACTGTGTCCAAGCATTTGATCTTACTTTATAGATGAGATTGTTCTCTGATATTAAAGAAAATTACAGTCCATGTGTGTAGGAACTGTATGAAAGGGTATTCTACGAATCTCAGGCTGGGCCTGAGGAGCAATCTTGTTCCTAATAAGCAGCCTCTTAAAAGTAGCTCAGATCTCTGTGGGTTCGCAGCCCAGTCTACAGCTTCTTCCTATTTGACTTTGTGATAATACTCTGGACTATCAGCTCTGCAGGGTGAGGATGCTGATTCAGGCTCCTAAGATGGAGCTGTGCAAGCTAAAAGAGGGCTAGGCCTCTGGGCTGGGAATAATAGACCCAGCGGTGCCACACCTGCAATCTGTGAGCATAGTCAGGATGAGAGGCAACACCAATGTATGCACATATAGAAAGGCATAGAAACCTGTGACAAATGGTACTAAAACATCTTTAACAAAATAATTGCAAATAGGCCATGACATACACTTTGTGTGGATAGTGCTGCAATAGCCATTATTTTTCCCAAACTACATCACACCTACACTTTACAAAGATGTACCAGAGGAACAAACTGCCAAAAGTGGCCAGGCTCATAGGCACTCCATAAAGAACCTCTTCTGTTGCCACCACAGGGGAACTAGCTGCTGCAGTACATGCTCACACCAGCCAGCATCTTCTTCTAATCCCATCAGTTAAATTCTTAACAGTAATACAGACCCATAGTAGAGAGACTAGCAGATTAAATCCATTACTGACTGGTATGTGAAGTCTAACCAAGATGACTTTGCAAAGAAATAAACCGTGCAATCAAAGTGGTATCTTTCACCATCTCCTGCATGCTGCCTAGGTAATCTGCATATTTAAGCAAAGCTTCCTAATATTCATGCCTGAAAATGCATACCAGGGGAAACTGAAGCCAGATGGTTAGATGTCAAAGTGACTAAAAAATTGCTTTTAAAAAGGTAGGCTCCCAGTAATTAATAGTCCAGATCTACAGATAATGTAAATTACTGAAGTGAATTTCACAGTTCTGATTTACATTGCCACATAATCTTGTTGTGTGTGTCCAATCCTTATTCTTAAACACATTTAGCACAGATTGCTTGGATAACTCATTTTCGAGGTGGGGATGGAGGAAGCAAACATCCATTTGCTGAATGCCTTTAAGGGTATGACATATTTTAAAGCACTCTAAACTGTAACTATGTGCTAATTAAAACTTCATACTTTTAAATAATAAAGCAGGAAAGAGACGCAACTCCAGCTGGAATAAGAACCCACTACAGCGTACAGAAAAGGCAGAGTTTCCAAAGGCACAAATGGCAGTGCAGCACCTCCCATTGAGAACTGGTGATGACAGCTCAGGTCATACAGTTCTGCACTCTTTCAGTATCCTAATGGAAAGATGTCAAAAGCTTCTGAAGACAAAATGACTATCACTATTCTTTGCCAATCAAAGAATCCTTTTCTGTTTAAGTTTCAGCTTAATTCGTACCTCTCATAGAGTGGTTAAAATATATTATGCCTCTTCCCACCTGGTGGACTCTTGCATTACACCATGCATGGCATTAATGAAGACAGATTAATGCTATTTATTTGCTGACACTGACAAGAGTAGCCTGTCTTTGTTTCTGTAAAGTCTTGTTTTTCAGCTTCAAATAGCCCCAAGACAATGCACTTTAATAATTAAGTTAAAAAAAAACCCAACACCAAAACCTATCATTAATAGACTGACTGAAAGCAACAAAAGGCAACAAATTGTACTCAGTACTGACCATCCAGCCTCACCTCCTGAGGCAGGAAACAATAGGAAATTATGGGTGTGTTTAGGGATCCCTGTTCATAAAGCACTATAGGTAAAGCCTTGTATAACTTATGTTCTGCATGAGACTTTGCCAGTGGCAGAAATCTTACTGAAACAAGGAGGCAAAGCATCTCCTAATGAAAATGGTTATACTTTTAAGTAGTTTTAATTACAATGACAAAGACCATTGATTTTCACACATGGAAATAAATTTACTCTGATGCTTGTACTTACAAGACCCAGACCGTAAGTATGAAATTCTTGGAGTACTTCTAGGTTCTTGAGCTGGCTTCTTTCATCTGCTTTATTTTTCTTTTATTAAAAAATTAATTAAAGAAAGCTATCAAGCTCATCTTTCTGTCTGAAGTCAGCCTTCTTTGCTTGGATAAGTACAAGCAGTACTTACAGCTGCAAGCAGTGTAGTCTATTTTAAAAATGCTTTTCATTTTAAAGGGTCACTGCCAAGGTGATTAACACCACATCCAAATGTGCTTTTAACCTGACTTCCTCACTCTGATTCTGATTTAACTAGTAAAATCCTGCCAGAAACAGCCTTCAAAGTCACACCACAGCAAAAGACTTCTTGGAAGTCCAAGGAGATTATGTCTGCTGTGCACTCCTGTCAGCTGTCATTGTCACTTCCTAGAGAAGTTAATCAGATTTGCTCAGCTTGAACTCTGTTTTAGCTACCCTGGACCTGCCTAAGGCTGTACCTGTTGGGTGTTCCTCATTGGAGTCCTGCTCACCTCTTCAGACAGGCAAGGAGTCCAGCCTCGCTGCCACTTGTCCTTCTCTTTCCTCATCTAGCATAAACTTAGTGGTAATGGGTGCTCCTCTTTTGTCTTTCCTCTGTGTGAAAGGGTGGGTATGTACATATCCTCCTTAAAATCAGTGGTTTCGTGATCACCCACCACCATTGGCTGATGTGGGGCTGCAGGGACCATGCAGCAGGGGGAGAAGGAGAAAGACCCTGCCCATGGGACCCCCCCAGCACTAAAGAGTAAAATCTTTTTATTTCAGATATTTATTTACCATTAACTTCATTTTCTTTTACTCGGATCAAGTGTGTTTATTATGTGGAGACCTAGTAGTGATGTTTTTAATTAAGGTTGTCTAATAATTTCCTTTATAGCTTTCAGTTTTCAGTATAGTTTATAACCCCAAGAATATTAATCATTCTGGTGTAAATTTGCATGCTTTGTTTCTGCCTCAAGTGGAATTGAATATGGGATCATCAGCTACCCTGTTCTTGCTTCATATTTTTCTTCCCCCAAACATTATCTTGTTTTAATACAGTAGGCTGGGAGCCAGATGATCATAAATTGCACTTTCATCATTTCTGCTGCATAATGTTAATAATTCTGTGCAATTGTATCTGTAATCAAGCAAGGTGTTCTGCATCTTTTGCATAGAAAGCAGAAAACTGTCAGTCCGTCAGCTTAATTAGTGAAGAAATTGAGATTTTCAAACACTGTGCAAGGGCAACAGTGCAAACTTGGATTCAAACATAATGAAAGAAATGTGAAGTTGCCCACCACACACAATGCTTCAAGACTGCTTGTTTTTGCAGAAATATTAAACAGAAGAGGCCAAGACATGAAAAGAACTTCTGTAGTCATAAGATTTTTATACCCTGATTGCAGAGGATGCCATGCATACCATATAGCACATCAGGGACAATCTCAGCCAAGCAGGGACTACTAGGCGCTGCCAGCACTCATGCTAGCTGTCTGAAAGCCTAAATACAAGCTTGCCAGATCAGCATGGGGAGTCAGACATCATTTCTAAAGGGTTATTGCTTAAAACAACAAAAAAAAACACAAAACCACCCCCCACCAAAAAAAAAAGAAACAAGCAAAAAAAAACCACAAAAAGAAAGAAACAAAACCTTTATGTGAGTTTCCATTCCATTGGACTTCTTAGTAGTAAATGTTGAGCTGGAATCTTGGTATTCTTGCTCTTTTCCCTTCCCATCCCTCTTTGTCTCTCTTGCCTTCCTTCACAAGGCTAAAATTAAAAGCAGAATGAAAATTCAGTATTTCAGATAATTTATCACTCTTTTTTCTTCTGCACCATTCTCCCTTTGGGAAGAAGGCTGTCCTCAAAAGCTCTCTAGAATGTGTAAGATTAGCTGCTGTCTGAGACAGACACAAGCAGACACAACCCCCAGGGCTGCTCAGCACCAGTAATTCAGATGTGAGCTCTGGTGAGAACTGTTCAGTTCTCAGGACTCCAGGCAGCAGGGCAGCTGTCTTTTCTTCTATTTATTGCTAATGTCTTCAACAAATTGGCAGGAAGACTTTCCAGCCTATACTCTTCCAGCATCCACCAGTTCAAAATCAGACCTTGCATCTTTTCTCCTTCACAGTTAGGCTGTTCACAGGTCTAAAGTGGCACAAGGTGTTCAACAGACATTGAGTATTTCTTCTCTCCTCCTTGGTAAAGAAGAAGAGTATGCAGCTATGGCCCAACCCTGCTTTCCTCAGCTGTGAGAGCAGTTTCACTGAAGTTACTCTTGAATCATGCTGTCTTTGCCCCTTGTGAAGAAAGCAGCCTTCACCTTTGACACTGAATGCAAGATCACTCACTCTTCTGCTTCTACTACAATACTTTGGTCCAATGGATAAGGAAGACAACCCAACTCTAAAGTTCTCCTATTCTGTGAGGTTAACCTTCACTTTAATCCTTATACTTTTCATTCATTTTTGTGAGTGCAATTTCTTGAATCGCAGGTCACGAGCTTCAAAAGCAGAAAGAGAAGGGGCAAAAACCATTGTTAGACAAGAATGCTAATTCTGAGAGTAAGCATTGAAAGGTTGAGTCAGCCTGTGCCACATTGTGAGAGTTCAGCAATGCTCCATTCATTTGTGTGACAAGCCTCATTATGAGGAAGCTTTATAAAAGCAATTCATTCTAAGAAAGCTTTGGATACAGTTCCAAAAGCAGAAAATAAAACCTTGGAGAACTGGGGAAAGCAAAATGAGCAGACAGCAGATTCAGGCAGGAAGGCACAAAAAAAATCAGCTCTTTTGCAAGTTCATTTTTTCATTATGCTTGACATTCTTTGGGAGACAGAACTGTGCTGCACACTTGTAGCCTCAGGCAGTGAAGCTGGAAGAAGCTATTTCAAGAACTGCAGAACACACACATAGCTGTATAACACAGAAAAGATATAAAGACTGAATTGACAAGATCATGATGCTAACTCACTCCAGAATTACATCAGCCAAGGTAGTCTATTTTGAAAATTTTACGTGTTCTGAGCTATCTTACCATTTATTTGGCCTTTAGGTGCTGATCAAAAGATGGGGTATATAAAGTTCAGCTGAAAAATTAAAGACAAACCCATCACAAACAGATGGGACAGATTTTCTGAAGAAAGAAGTAAATACTTGGAAGTTGTGTGTGATTTGTGGAGAGATGAGATACTGTCAGTGATAGTTCTAAGCAGACAGATAGAAAAAAACATGTAACTTGATGATATCCTATGGGTTCTAAGCAACCTCTGGAATATGTGATTGTCATTAAGTCAACCACGTCACCGAGAAATGAAAACAAATAGTGTTTTGTGCTCCCTCTGTCGGTTCTGGAGCAGCAGGTCACTGACAAATGCTAGACCCAAAGCTCTGCTCTTTGACATTATTTAGTGATGATGAAGCAGAAACAAAAAGCTTTGACTTTCAGAGTGGTTTTGTATATAGCTGGTTTTATTGTGAACAAAGAAGGAAAAATGTACTTTAGCTTCCTTTTAGAAGAACATTATTCGTTTTGAGAATGATAAAAGAATATTTTTTATGTTTGCTGAACTTCAAGGCACTTTGCAATAATCTCTTGCACCTCCTGGCCAGGAGGTCAGTCTAAGCTAATAGTTGATCAGGCCTCAGCTATGCCAAGTAGAACTGAGGATTTAACTCATATGCACAGAGAATGTAAATACAAAAGAGTCCTTATTAAAACATGAGGAAAAACACAAGGAAAAACTGCAGGAAAAGGAGGGTGGAAAGAGTGATGCCAGAGTACAAGGTAACCTCATTACTCCTGGAAAAGTATCACATTACATTTTTACTAAAAAATTAAAAGAGAGCAGAAGTCCAATGGGACTTCTGGATGAGTTAGGTTTGACTCAGACAGAATGAAGAATCTCACCTTCAGAAGAGCAGAACATGCCTTCTGCGCATACAAATATATTGGTAGATATTTGAGGTCTGATTAAGACTGTTTTCATTCCAGCATTAACTCATGGAAAAACATGCTTTGTAAATAAGGAGTGGAATAAGGAAAGTACATGCAGCATCTGAGACACATATAACCCCAACTTTCTCATTGGGAACTTGCAGTGTTCTAAAGTACCAACATCCATGTTAGTGTTTGACTATATTGCTGTGGAGTTAAAGCTATAAAATATTATTCCTCTATCAGCACATATAATATTTTTAGTAATTCCCTGTCCTTTTTTTCTACTGCATTACTAATTCTGCTCTGGAACTGCATACATACAATTACTTCTTCATGGGCCACAGTTGCAGAGATCAGCTGGGGAGTTCTCATTTGGTGGCATAACTGAAAATCAGTGTAGTCCCAAGGCAGATACAAGTTCCCCAATGACAACAGAATTGCACTAGCAGAGCACCTATGTAGACAACTGGAGGACTAGGCCACCTTCTTGCTGCATCCCATACTTTTGACCCTAGCACACTCTTCACCTTTTGTAGAATTGGCCTTAAAAGCAATTTCAGTGGGATATAAAATGCCTTCCTTCAGCAAAGAAACTTGCGTAAGGCACACATGAAAAAGATGTGAGAAAATTCCACTGGCCATTTCATTAACTCTGAGGAACAGAACTTGCTAACATAATGAAGCATGACACATCATCAGGAGGCTGCATCTATCTGGAGAACTGTCAAACAACACAGTTTTATAAAGCACCAATACTATGCATTATGGAAAGAGAAAAAGATTCAAATTTTATTTCTACCTCAGCTACCAGCCCACCACCCCCAGGGCAGAAATGCTTCCATATGCAAGACTGCGTAGTTTAGAAAGTCACATAAATTATTATGGCATAAATAACACTAAAAGCATCAAAACTAGTATTTTCTTTGTTGGAAATGGTAGGTAAATTCCATCTATTCTATGTAATTTTTTTTCATTAAGGATATCCTAAGAAAGATAAATTTTTGATCTAAAATAAAATGGACAAGGAATAACATAAAAATTGAACTGTCTAAATTATTCATTCAATTCAATTTCATAAGAGAAAGATAGATTCAAGGAACATTTTCCTTTTTATTCACTGAAAACTGTATTTTTTAATAGAATCTATGTGCTTAAATCTTCTGGCTAGGTCAGAGTGATAATGAACATCTAAGTAGTATTTTCCTCATTGAAGATTACAACCTCTATGAATTATGCTTGTAACATCCTAAAACTGGAGAGAGATCAGATCTGGAGGCGTCAGTGTCTAATTTTAGAATGCACCCAGTTGCCTGATAATCATTTACATCAGAGACGCTACTATGCTTTTTTATGAGCTGCAGTTTATTGGCAATATAATACAAAAAAAACACCTTCCTCACTTCTGCAATGTCTTTTGTATGACTAGAGCCAGTAGAAAGGGGTCTCATCTTCTAGAGGAACAGCTTTAATTCCCAGATTCAGCCCCGTGAGATGGAAGTTGCCTTGCAGGGTCTGGGCCAGCTGCAGACCTGCTCTTCCCAAGAGACCGTACGTGACAGCCTCTGTAAACCTTCTGACCACCTTTGGGCCATCCTCCCTTTCCTTCAGTTGCACTTTCAGTCTGGCTTGAAACCCTGCTCCCGACTTTTGCTTCCTTCTACGCAATGTCATATGTAAAAATGACCTAGTTCTGCACTTGATTTAATTTCTAGTCCCTTTCCTCTTACCAAACACCCTTATTTCTGCTGAAAATGTCCTTCTGTGTCTTGAAGACACTATATTTCACCTTAACATCACTGCTAAACAATGTAATGAGAAAAGTCTCTATCAAACAGGCAACTGAGCTAATACCTCATTCTTAGCACTGTCACAATATTCATCAGGGATATGTAAAGACTGGGAATTAATTATTCCAGAGAGGTATCTTTCCTTAAATTTTCAAGTGTCCTCATCAAGATTTGAATAAAATATTCGCAGATCATTGCCCAAATTTCATCTTCTTAGAAATAAAAATTACACAACCAGAATAATAATAAGCAAAATTAAAAGGAAAAAAAACCCAATGATCCAAACACAACTGTATATCAAGCAGGCATTAAGTCTCATTTCCAACTGAAATAATCAGACCAGTTTCCTTCCTTTTGTACCTAATTTACAGCTAGTAGAAAGAAAATGTAAACACTACCCTGAAGTACTGCAGAAGAATTATGAAGCTAGTGATACCTGATCACTGTGCCCAGTTATTTCCTACGTACTAATTCCTGCACAGCATGGTCTGCTTGAGAGGTGGGAAAGATCAACAGCTGTAAAAACAGAGCAATAGCTGCCCTGAAGTTTCACACCTGCATGCAGAGCCTCCTTCATCAACTCCATGAACTTTGTCCTTTAACTGTAAGCCAAAGGGGGGTTTTAAGTGCCATGCTGCTGTTTCCTTAGTAAACAATGAGCGTAATTAAAGCTATTGTGTATCCTCCAGGTAAAAGGATACCAGTATTAAGCTGGAAAAAATATGGTTCAGGATTTAACTAGCTAGATTTGTAAGTCTTCTACTGTAGATAATAAAATGTTACCAAATGTGAAAGTGGTAGTAAATTTTTGTTATTGCACAGGAAACAACTGCAACACTTAAATGTAAGTGCAACTTGTAGTGAAGTATTATTAATAAAGAGGCTTCTGACAAGAAAAGTTTACTTTGGTACAGCATAAGTTGCACTGGATTGCACTGCATTTAGTAAACAGAGCTACCAAGAGCTGTGGAAATTATAACTGGAGAAAAATAGGGGATTAGCAGAATCACTTTGAAACTGTGAATTTAAACCCAGAAGCTGGTGATTGAATAATCATTTGCTGTTCTCAAAGGAGATAAAGAATTAGCAGAGAGGTAGAGTAGAACAAAAGAGGTGCAATTCATCATTCTTTGAGCATTTTTTCTTTTTTAGTAGAAAATGGTGTTAAGATGGCTGGAAGAATTTAACTTGTCCATTTTCAAACCCATCATCTAAGTAAATGATACACACCATATTGATAAACGGCTAAAATGGAATGGTATTAACTAAAAAAATAGAAATCCATGGCAACAGCTGTTTAAAACAGGGTATTTCCATCTTTCATTTAGAAACCTCCAGCAGGTTGAGTGAGTTATTCCATGCTGCAGAAATGCCTTTGGGATGTACTCCTCCTGGCATGCTTGTACCACCTGCTTTGGAAGTACTGTACCATGGGTCTTAGCATTTGCACAGACTTCTGTGAAAGGAAAATGTCAGCTTCATTCTGATGTCTCAGTTTTGTGGTTGGAACAGACTTATATGCATAAGCAGTGACTAGGATTATGGAGGCAAGATGCACACATGCAGAGAGGGCTCTGTGACGCTTATTTCAGTGAGGCTGGAATATGCCTCTCGACTTTTCTATCCAAGAAAAGGGATTATATGGTGAATGAAAAGTAGATTTCATGCATGTGAAATAAGAGCTATGCTATACTAGCTGGCAAATGGGAGCCCAGGAACATTACCTCTTCAACCTCAGCCTTAAGTCTTTAAAAGTTTCTTATAAGAAATATTTTTTGCAAAATATATTCAGTTATTGATATATCTTCCTTATGAAAATATTTCTCATGCCATGGTTGAAATGATTTATACAATGGGACACTTTATCTTCTCCCCCTGCTGTTTTTATATATGATGTTTTTACATCTCAGAGGAAGTGGTCTGAAAAAAGGTTTATGTAGAGTGGTTAGGCTAGGGAATGACTAGAGATAAGGTACCTGGAGAATAAAACTAACTGCACCCTACAGGATATAGAATAACAATAATATCTATAGGAAAAATAAACTTTGAAATTTGGAGAGGCCAACATAACTGAAACTGGAACTTAACACTGTAAGTAGAAAAAACATGCACAATAATCTTATGAGAGAACTATACTAAACAATTCTGCTGAATACATTTCTTGGAAGCAGGTAGTCAGTGAAGCAAATAGCTTTCCCTTTAAGTTTGTAGATTAGCTCTGAACATGATTGATGAAAAAACACTCATTTAACACAGAATATCTTATAACAAAGGCCACCAAAACTGATACATACCAATGTTTTACTGACATGGGACTAATTTTTTTCACATAGCACATATTTTGCCTATTTAACAGTAAAATTTGTTCTCCTTACTCTTTCATGCATCTGCACTAGATCTTATTAGGACAGCTGCTGGTGTACACCCCATTCTGCTGAGTGCTGAAGACAACTGGATTTCCATCAATAAAAGAAGTTGCTTTCTTCTTAGAGCCATAGGCACCAACAACTGACAGTTGAAGAATCAGTATTTTAACTGAATCAGTATTTCAGAATCCTAAGATGTACTTTGTGTACTCCTGTGGAATACAAAGTTCTACATGCAGGGATGCAAGGGGGGAATCCTGAGAAAAATTGATGTTTGTCAAGTATAGAACCATAGACATAGTTTAGGTTGGAAGAGACCCTTAAGATCGAGTCCAAGTGTTTACCTAGCACTGCCAACTCCACCACTAAACCATGTCCCTAAGTGCCACATCAAATGAAATAAGCAAATAGAGTCAATAACAAAAATGAGGCCTCTGAATACCTCTGAGACATTCAAAACCCCACAGATTAATTCCCCCCCAGGAAAAGATAAACTGCCACATTAAGAGGTGGCTTCTAAGCTTGATACTTTATTGCAGAGAGAGCAGGGAAGCAATCCATCCCTGTAACTAGTTACTTGATTTTTATATTTTCTTGCTGTTCATCACAATGCATTTACAGCAAGTCATTTAAAGTACATTCACTCTGAAAAATTAAGCCCTGCTACTGCATTTCAATCTTAAGCATTTATTTTGTTGACAGATGTTGGGAGGACACAGGAAATAAACACTCGAAAGTAGACAGGAACTGTGTGTTCCTGACTTACTTTACAGCTCTTAAGATTTTCTTTTTGCATATACCATAAGCCTGTAAATCCCATACCCCAAGATTTCCAGAAATAATTTCCAAGTACCTGAGTGCTTTTCTAAGTTTCTGGTTGCTTCTATGCAGCTGGCATAGGTTTAGCACATTTTAGAAACAAAACAGTTTAAACAACATCATTTTAAAGACAAATTACCTTTCTGAAACTCCAGAGGAGTAATCTCTCTCAGACATGGGAAGATCTATTGTCCTCTCATTCCTAGGCACAACTTCCATTAAAGCAGATCAAGAAGGGAACAAGCTTTCTAGTATTTAGATTTTTAAAACTATCTCAAATCAGAGCCGTGAAGAATATTAAGGCCATTTTAATGGACAAGCCATTAAAAAGGAGAGAAAAGCACATATATTTTACTGAGCTGAAAACAGTGATGTATTACACACAGGTTGCTACACTAACACAACTCCATTTTACTGACTTCGGTATATTACTCCTTGCCTGACAACACCAAGTTAAATGACAGAAAAAAAGCCAACCCAAACCAAAACACTTCAGAAGAACATAAGTGGATCTCATAGTAGTAACTCTGCTGTTAACTAGAAAAATCAAGGAAAGCAGAAAGAGGAGTAAAGCTGTCATGAACAACACCCCATTCTCCTTGTAGGTAACCTTCAATTAAAGCTCACTAACCTGTTTGCACCTCAGAATCTATAACAACATTTTACTTCAGCAGATTTTCATTTCAGTGCTACAGTGAACATGAGCATTGTGCTAAGACAGAAATTCTTCTTCTTCCATCATGAAAGGCACAGATGTTACTCCTCATTTCTGTATGCTACGGCTTCACAATCAGCTCCGTACAGAAATAATTGGAACAGGTGGGGACTTCAACAACATATGACCAGCAGTTTGTATCACAGCATCTCAAAATAAAATACTGACTAAATGTAGAAAACATTCAGGGGAAAATAAGATAATATCACCTTCTACTCCTCTCCTTTTAATGTCCTCCTGAAACAACTGGCAATGTATACACATGCATAACATTTATATATAGGGTAGATATATATATCTACCCTATATATATCTACCCTACATATATCCTATATATCCTATATAATCCCTCTCCACTCTTTCTGTCAAGAGGTGAACAAAGACCATTCAGAACTCTAAGCCAGACAGTTATTCTCAGCACCCTGGAGTAACTGCCCTCCCTGTGTTCCGTTTGTTTTGGAGCAGAGCCAAATAAAACACTCAAAGCTTAAGTTCATTTCCCCCCCCACCAAATACTTCAATATTCTTTTGCACTGTCAGAAAGGAAAAGACACATTAGGTAGTGTCCTACTAATACTATAGGCTCATTGTTCACAGAGGGATTGGAAAGTGTCTGGGAATAAATCAAAATAAAGGTATTTTACCAAGTCACATAAACCTAAACATTTTTGTTACAGCTTTATACTTGACATATAGATAATTTATTTTCTATGATATCAGTGTTCAAACTCTTTTATCCCTTCATTCTGTTACTATGTTTGAGAAGGGGTAACAAAGCCCAGTGTGTTCTAACTTTCAACCAGATTCCTCTATTTTTAAGTTATTTCATGCCATAGTTTTTGGGTCTGAATATAGTACCCAGAAGAAAAGTTATACCCCTTCCTACTGATACTTATGTCCTCTGGCTCAGCCAATTGAAGTATAAATATCTGTGATGTATGCACTCTACTCCTTAACCAGACTAGCAGTAGTTCAGTACAGGCTCCAAAGGAGGTAAAGGACTGAGCTGTAACCAAGCCAACAACTTAGAATCATAGAATCATAGAATAGTTAGGGTTGGAAAGGACCTTAAGATCATCTAGTTCCAACTCCAATCTGTTCTTTGAAAACCCACAATGGAGCAGAGTAACAGTGAGTACTGATGTATGTGAGCTTGGAACACTGATCACGCGATTAACACATGAATAGTGGATGGCTTCTCCAAGCCTCATTTATCAAGAAACAAAGAAAGCTGAGGGTACAAGGAGTCTCATGCATACTTCCATTGCATGTAGTTTGACTACAAGCCAGCCTTTTCTGCACATGACCACTGAGCTAATCTAATCTTCTTGTAACTCTGTGAGCTCAATAAAGTTTTTTTGGTAAAACTCTACCCAACTCTACCAATAAAATATGAACAACTGTAGAGTTTAGTCTGATTAACTGGTTGAATCAGTCTTATTAACATATCAGAGAGTATTCCATACTTCATCAACTCCTGTTACTTCTGCATTGTTGATAAGCATGATTTTTTTCATTGTACCACTGAAGAAAATAATTTGTTAAGAAGAACAAATTTGTTAAGTACCACAGTTATTTTCCTCAGCTTTGTATCATATGCATTGCGTTCAACACAAGTAATTTCCTTTTAAAGTCCGTAGTCCCATTTTATGTCTTGAGTTCTCTATCAATTTCTTTCTTTGTTGCAATATGATTTCTCCCGGTTAAAAGGACTTTAGCTGTGTTTCAAAGAGAGTGAAATGATAGTTGCTGTAATAAGTAGAAATACTTCAATTATTCTTTGATATTGTTGCACTTCTGCAATATGCAGGACTTTCATTTACCAGACCATCTCCCTATGAAAACATATTGTTTGGCAACCTTGAACATTTTCTTCTGTTTGTGTGAAATATGTAGCTATTTCACCAATGTTTTTTAACCCAGCCTTACCTTCTTTACCGTCATTCTTTGGTTCACAAGCTTAAAAAAAAACACTCTTCAGATCTATTTCCCTGCTGTCATATTTTCCTTTATATATATTCTGAAGAAAGCTTCTTTCTCTGAATTGAAAAATGTCATAGCATGCTTTGTACTGTCTAATTTTTCATCTTATTAATACCAATAGTATAATGTATTTGAACACTGCAATATTTTCACAAGATTCACTGGGGGTCTCTCTTTTTCAAGCACTACTCTAATGTTCAGATAATGAAGCATGGGGTCTAAAATAGATAGCCTGCTGACCACCTGAACCTAGAAAGATTAAAATGTATTATTCAAAGCTGTTTAAGGGATACACTTTCTGGAAGAAAGATTCCTGTAGCTCTCTATCATTAACATCTAGACACTTCATACTGGAAAACTCTGAGGAAAGCAGAAATTCTATTGCTTCACATAGCCAAAAATACATGTATAGACAAAACGTTAGGGGCAGGAGTAAGGGTCATTGAGCTGAATTTATTCTATCAATTAAGCTATACAGAGGAAAAAGAAATTTTGTCAAAAAGACTAAACATTTAGGTGGCTCAAAATTGAACAAGTAACAAGCAAAATACCTCCTATGGTATTTCTTGTAAAGGAGGCAGAAAATGGCACCAACAAATATTGATCCAAGAACAAAAGTAACAGGCTGATAAATTTTAACTTCCAGAAATTAGATGTCAATTAAAAGGCACAAATAATGAATTGGAATACATAGAGTAGTAAGATCAACTGTAAAATATACATGTTGTTGCATATTAATTTCCCAACAAATATACCAATGATGGACAGGGAACTGCAGGGAATTTTCAAGATTTCAAGACACAGGTTTATATGAGAGCTGTTAGGTAGGTAGAAAGCTGAAAAGATTCAACAAAACTTGTTTTCATCAAAGGTGTCTTTAACAATGAATGGTGTCAAAAATCTTAAATGCAGAATTTTTTTTGCACATATAATTACATTGAGATAGCTGTAGTCAATGAATACAGAAGTAATACCTTGCCTTTGATTTCTTCTTCTCTTCTAGATGTTACAGACTGTGTCCTGGACCATAGCCTAAGTACATTCTACAGACTGTCAGAAGAGATCCCCAGTCCGATTTGATGAAAACTCCTGGCTTAGGCAAGTGACTTATTGACTTCATTGAGCCTGAGGCTTTACTGACTTTTCAAAGTAAAATTTACAGACAGCTGAAAGAGAGCTTGAACTTCATTGCTTTAAAGATATATTAATTATCAAAACTCTGTAACATTCATAATGTTATTCTATTCTAAATGTAGCTGTTCTTTCTTATATTAAATAAGTTTCATATCTCCTTGCCTTCTCAAATAAAACACACATTGAGATTGCAAAGTGTAATTTTTCTGGCCTACTTCATTATTGTTCTGTCCAGATGTAGTGCACAAACTCTCTGTTAAGGATGTTTTATTGTACCTGAAAACCCTGAGACTTTCCTTCTGTATGGAAAACCGCTGCCAAGTCAGAGTCATCTGCACTTCAGAGGAATGTAAAGAGGTAAAAATCAAATTCTGTTTGACACCTTGATTGTGCCTTGAGGCTACAAATCTGATGGATTCTGATTAGTGAAAAGCATTGTGGTTGTGAGAACAGGTGGAATATGACAATTCAAGATGTTCTTAAAATGTAGTAAGGGATAAATAGACTTCAATGTCTTTGACAGGTACTTCTGAGAGATAACTATAACCACTTCAGTCTCTAAGGCTTTTTGGACAGGAATGAAACTTTTGGTAATCCATAGGCATTTTGACAAATTGTCAGCTTCTGCATCGTTTTTAAGGAGGCTGGAGTTCAACCTACCCTCTCTGCTCCCCAGGCTATTGGGAGACCTCTTTGGCAGTTGCAAAGTTAGATAGGTTGCTATTTATCTTGCTGTGAAGTGGAGTTTTCTCACATAGCAAATCATCTTACAAGGTGTTAACATTTCCTGTTCCCACTCATCAAAACACCATGAAACAGATGTACCAAAGATGAATCAAGTTTGAACTCATGCTTTAGCTACCAGACTTCACTTTCAAGAGATCCGTATACGTAATTCAGACAGAAGAAGATAAAGCTGAGCTCACCCATGGGACAGCAACAGGTTGTCCTCTAAGGACAGCTTAAGTGATTGGTTTACTTTTCACTCTTAAATACTGAAACTATATGGTATTTTGCATTTGCCAATCAAAAGGAGAGTATATTAAGTTTTATTTAATTTCCACTAGTTGTTCATGGCCCCAGCAGTTACTCACTCCTACAGCATCACTGCAGAATTGAAGAGGCCTGTCTGCAGGTTAGTTTTCACTGCTTCCGTGTCCTACATCAGAATAGGAAACTCTCTGTATATGTGGACCTACCAATGGAATACTGTGTTAAAAAATAGTCTTTCATCAGGATGGGGAGGAAATGGAAACAGCATAAAAGCACCCCATCAGGCAAAAAAAACCCAAACACAACATGCTTATAGGTTGAAACAAAGCCAAAAACAACATCTAAATCTAGTACCACCATCTAATATTCTCCTCCTATTCATAATGATTCACCTTAAAAGAGTTTGACTACCAAAACTAAACTGTGCTTGCACCTTTTGAAGAATTTGCCCTCTTAATCTTCCTAACCTCTGAGCAGCCCAGAAAGATCATTATTGCCAGGTACATTAGTATGTTATTACCAGAATGGATCCTTTCATTTGTGAGTCCCCCAAGGAATTTTAATGAAAAAAAAAAATGTTTGCACAGGAAAGATCACAAATTAAAGCACCTGCTTTTCACTAAGAAATTCGCTAGGATTGCCTTTCTTCAAAGCATAATGAGCAGTCATGAGCTTTTATCACTACGAGAATAAAGAGAACTAATTTGACAGTTCTGCCTTCAGTCTCCTTCACACTTATTTTATATCAAAATAGCTCCTCTGACTTCACTGGAACTGCTTCTGCTTTGTACTGGGTTTTGAAAATAATCATATCCATCTTAATTTTTCTTAGGTATTTTTTTTGAATTCTGAAGAAACTGTAAAGGGGCCACCCTTACTTTGTATATGCTCCTTTGAACTGATAGGCTAAGCTATATGCTGTGCAAACTCCTTTGATGGCTTGACAAGAAGGGACAGTTTAGGTCTGGTGTTTGCAAGATGTCTGTCCCTCTAACTCTGTTAAGCTCTTTCATTAATACTAAGCAGCACCTTAATCAGTGTTTTCTGTTCTCCCATAAAAGTGAACACGACATAAAATGCTCACCTGAGGGTCTGCTTTAAGATAGAGATTAGCTTTTACCAGCCTCCATATTTATATACCTGCGTATTTTCACTGTTTAATGCTTTCTACATATAAACCAACAGAGAACATATGCTTATAGAAGATACAGCAGTCAATTCTGTACCTCCAAAATGTAACCAGATACCTCAACTGTAAGCACAGAGACAGGAAACATTTCACAATATGGGTTTTTTTTATAGATCTGCATACAAAAGCTTGCTAACTAAAGGCATGTTTGATTAGGACATAACATACAACACTATTGATACTACTTAAGGTGTAACACAAGTGGATATTAATGCGGATGCATTTCATTTTAACATAAAGTGAAAAGGCTTACCTATGAACTTCCTATGCAAAAAGCTATCTTGATACACAGGCTGCAGTCCTTGTACTTGGGAGACCACATGGATGCACCTGTGCCTAACTGCGACATGGAGGTTCCCGAAGGAATCTCCCTGCGATCTCCCTGTGCATTCATGCAGGTGTTGTTGCAAATTTACTCCACTTTAAAATGAAGACGTGTGCTTTTTGCAGGCAAATCTTTATGCTGTCTTTTCTGATCAAATTATACCAAACATCTAGGACAAGCACATAGTATAGATGAAATTAGGAGAAAACCTACAGTTTCTCTAGCTTTTGAGGGGCAGCTTACAATTTTAAATCTAACATACCTTGAGAACTATTTTCTTTCTGTTGCTTTATGAGAAAACTCTCAAGCAAGGCAGAGCTGATGAAATTTCTTGTCTACAATCATTTCAGATAAATCAAATAAATTACATAACCGAAAGGTTACACAAATTATTTAAACATCTGAGTTAAATCTTATGGGACCCATAAACATTTCTCAATGATGAAACATAACAATATGAGTTTTCCTTGTGGAGGTTACACTGAGGTTCTTTTGGATTTTTCATATATATAGAACCATAAAAAATGATTCCTGGGATATATATATATCAAATGAGGTTCCCTACACCATTCACTTGTAGCTAATATTTTACTAAAATCTAAAAGCATGATAGCTATAAACAATACAATATCCTGTATACAGGGATATGTTGTTTCTATAGCACTAGAAAAAAATAGCATCTGATTTTGACACACAAAAAGTAAGTAATGGAATATGAACTACATATTATAATTTCTTCAAAGCCTTACCTGCTTATTTTTCAGTCTGAATAATGTGTGGCACAAAAGGATTCCCAAACACTACAATGCAACAGGAAATCCCCAGACTGCAAATTAAGCTGTTGCAGAACAGTTCATTCAAATTTTCATTCCTGGCTTACAAAGGTCCCTCTCTCATGTTCTCATTGCTCTTTCAAAAGTTCCCAGGAACAGCATTACTTGCCTTTGTAGCTGCAGTTTACTGGGTAAGTACAAGTTAATTTCCATCAAGCACGGTATGAAGACTAGATAGCTTTACATCACCTTTCCCCTCCCCCCAAACTAAATACTTTTGTGGCTTATGAAATAAAATTAACAACAATAATACATTAAGGATGTTCTGCAATACCTAAACATCACGTGTGGACATACATGTAGAAGTGCTAGTGGTATGTCCAAATTACTACTTTACAGAACCAGAGCTTGTATTTTTGAAAAAAATAAGAATTAAATCACTGTGCTTCTTGCTAAGTGTTTGTCTTGTAAGCTCTTTATACAGGATTGTTTTGCCATGTTTGCACGGGGTGATAAGATTTGTATCTGTAGCTATTATCAACACACAGATCTGGAGGTTTCTATTCCTGAACAGAGACTTGATCACTTACTTAGTAAAATACTACTATAGATTTTAATATGTAAATGCTACAGTATCAATTATTTATGGGAGGAAAGGACTGAAAATGGATAGCAAAACACAAACAACCACAGAAGGATCTACAGTATGAACAATGCTGCTGGACTTTTTCTTGTTGTCTTGGACATAAATTGCAAATAGAAAATAGTATTGTGCCATTCTGTCACAAAATTATAGATTTAAAACCACTAAACCTCAAGTCCTAGTAAATGAAACTATTTTTTCTTGTCATCCCTCAGGACCACAATGTTATTACATAAAGGAAACGGAGGAATAAGACATATTGTTTCTACAGCTAATTCTCAAAAACTATGTATTTTATAAGAATCAGATCACCTAGGGGTTGTTTCTCTCTGGATTATGTTGTTAAATTTAGTGACTCTAAAAATATGCTTCCAATATTCCTGCTATGAATAGACTTGCAATATCTGAGAGAAAATAAAAAAAATAAAAAAAAAGGTTTAACATCAGATATTTTCTGTCATCCCATTGATATCGTTGCTACTTTCATGATGAAATTACACAGGCTTATACAAAGGAATTATTACAACAAAACAAACCTTTCTTCTTTATCTAGTGGGAAAAAAGAGTGTTTTTAAAATAAGCTTTTGTGGAGGAAGAACAACTCTTTTTAGAAGGGTAAAATGTAGCAGGAACTACATGCTCACTAAATCATTTGGGAGTATCATATGCAAAGGGCATTTACCAGCAGAATACCTGCAGTAAAACTGCAAGATAGCTTGCTTTATTATCTCATTGCCTATAAGATTCTAAAATTAACTATCAGCATTAACTAGCTCCTATGTTAATTAAAGTATTCAATGTTACCATAGTCGAGGCATATTACTTTTGAGATGGTTACACCAGATTTTTACATGATATGCTCATCTCCACCTTGAGATGCACATCTTGAATTCTCTTCCAGACTAGTGATTTGATGCGCAGATACAACCATTCTCCATTCAGTGGAGAAGCCATAGTGAAAACACCTAGTACGTCAAATATACACAGCTTTTTAGTTCAAATCTAGAAATAAACACCTATTGCTCAATTCTTAACACCAAAATCTGGCTCAGAAGCATGAAAATGAGCCTACAGGATTAGAGATAGTTTGTGTCTGGCTGTTTAATGTGGCCATAACCCTACGGACCTAATTAACAAAGAGCACCTGATTTTTAGATTAAGCTAAATTAATTTCTAGTTTCCCTGAAGTAACAAGACACTTGGGCTTACAGTGGTTGCAGCTTTACTACTCCTTGAAGCTCTTCAGCTCATGAACCTAATGCTCTCACCCTTCACACAATTCTCATTTTTGGAACTGATTAATTGGCAGTCCTGCCAGGTGATAAGCTCCCACACTGGAATCAGTATGTGTTCAGTGAAAAAAAGGTTTGTTCCCATCCATCCAAATAACAGAGGCCCTGTCTTAATTTTACTCTATGTCTTAGATGCTGGTCATACCGGTGTAACACTGCAGGTAAACAAGAAAAAAACCAACAAAACCCCACAGACATCTCTTATTTTGATGAATACACTCAAGAAAAATTCCATCTATTTGTTTGTTTGGTACTTTTTGCAAGCCATGGTTCTAGCCAAGAATTTTGCATCAAGACAAGGACCTCATTCTTGCCTGATAGCAAACACAGTTATTGCAAATGTAACCAGTCTTAACTTAAGCTTTGTACCTTTACACTTTTAAATTTCCATGTTACTAGTGCCAGATTTGTATGAAAGGTTTAACTGTAAAACAGAACCAGATCAGCTGATCATGTACAACAAAATAATTCTCTAATCAACTGAGATCCAGGATTTTCATACAAATTTGTCCGTTTTCTTTGTTTCTTTTCCTGGGAAGGAGTCACTCAAACCTTGTCCATTCTGCCTTTGTTTATCCAGCTGTGGCAGTAGGTTTCATGTCACACATACTTGTTGTACGTGTGACGAACTGCTCAACTTATATTTGACCAATGAACATGAAAAAGATTATTGTTTTTTGCCAGTCTAGCTATTTCATAACAGCTGATGACAACCTTCAAAAAGCTCAGATCCAGCTGCCAGTCTCACCAGCTATCTTGTTCTTAGGGCTATTCATTAGTTGAAAAGCAGCATGTGAGTTCTGATGAATTTCTACAGCTCACATTCCCAAATATAATGAAAGCAGACAAATTTACAACTTTGTCAAACTAATCTATTTTAATGAGCTGAATATAAATGTTTACTCAAGAGACAACTGCTGTTTACCAGTTATGACAATAAGTTTTTAGTGAATATTGAAAATGTCTACAATAACATTCAAGAATGAGGAAAGAATTCATACAGTGGCTATATTGAATGGGTATCTTGTGGCAGTATGAAGGAGCCACAATCGGACCCTCAGGAGCACACCATTTATGGACACATATTCAATGTTGCACACATACCTTAGATGACAAAGTAGTCTTGAAAAATTAATTTGGAGACCACCAGTCCAGTCAAAGGCATTTTTGAATAATGTTTGCTTCTTACTGTCAAAATATTTATGATCATGTATCTCCTAAGCTAAAAATATTCCTGTTGCTTGAATAATGCACTTGAGTGAATGGCAAGATGAAAGACAAGCATGCAGCTTCTTTCAAAGCATTTGACCCAGCAACAGGATTTCATATATGATTCTGCCAGATTTTACATACAATCCAACTTGATGACTTCAAGTGAAACTAGTGGGTCAGTTACTTGGTATTAGGTAGCCTGGTGTACACTAGCAAGCATTATATTAGTCTGCCAAACAAGGAAAGCTTATAGCTCCACTTGTGAAAGACAAAACTGTTCCATGCGTAGTTGTCACAAGACGATGACACTGATTTTCCCATGGAATCAAGAACTCTCCTATAGCAGCATAAAATGGAATTGGTTCAAGATACAAATCGCCTTGTGTTTCACTTAGTTTCCTACTGAAACAGAGAGCCCTGTGGCTTGTCAAAGTCCTTGCCTGCACATATACTGCAAACCCTTCTATTTATTTAGCTATGGGCAAATTATTTATCTGTGGGCAAATTTTGAATGTAGTTTAAAAGCCAGATCTGTCATACTCACATCAGAGTAATCAGCACTGAGGCCAATAATAGTTTCCTAGTAGGACTGAAAAAGCAGTATTCAAGTTAACCAACATCCTTGGCATCTTAAAGCTTTACCTTTAAAAAGTATAAATGAATAGTGACAAACTGTCATAGGTTGAGAAGCATCACAAAAGGAAATGGGAGGTGAATGTCTTTGCTCATCTCCTGAAGTCAAAGAGAGATGGTGTCACCCGCACCCATTGCTTACATTGCTTTTAAATCTATCCTGTGCCTAACCCTACTGTAGTCTTGCCATCAATAGCAAAACCAGTCCAGGGTGGGTAGAACAGCATTTTGGCATTACTCTCCTGATAAACACACCTTTGTACAGAGCAAGAGAGTGTGCTGCAGAATAAAAGAATAGTTGAGGTTGGAAGGGACCTCTTGACATTGCCTAGTGATGTCAAGATCCCTGCTCAAGAAAAGTCAGCTTGGGATCATTTCATTGTAGTTTGAAGCCTTTGAGAGGATGTGTGTGTTATAATTAATTCAGGATACTTTCATGAGAAAACATAAAATACTTAAGTACAGAGCCTACTGGGATGGTACTAGAGGACTGTGAAGAGAAGAGAGGGCCCAACCTGACTAATCCATATTAGCCAATAAAGAAGTCCTCACAAAGAGTGATTTAACCCATGACTAGAACAACCCTAGATTTTGCCCTGGAGGGAGCCTTTGCATTTCCTTCAAGAAGTCCTGGAATAAACTAGCATCTATGGGGCAGACAACAGGGGCTCCAGAATGCCAGGAGCAACGCCATTTTATCATGCATCTTCATGCAGAGGCACAAAGGGGTCCTGCTAATGCACCAGCAATCATCTCTCCCTACGAAGTGGATTTCTCTCAGGCTGACTGAGCTACGTGAGAGTTTGCTGCTTCCTGAGCATTTATTACACTCTGCAAGTGTTCGTGCAAGATGCCAGGGGCCTCAGTGCCAGAACAAGTGTCTTACTTGCTCTTCTGTCACCACAGCTTTGCCTTCACACTACTGATTGAAATAGCTGTGCTGGCAGAATCCAGCGTAGATCTGTGCTTAGTTTCTGGAGACAAAGGAAAAGCACTTAAGGGAAGAGAATGTTTGAATAAATTTGTAATACGCTGAAGATTGAAAGACAGGATAAAATTTAGATCTCTATTGTTACATGGCTCTATATCTGAATTCTTACTATTCTGCGCAGGTTCAAAATCCCACACCTCATCATTGTGATCACTGAGTGCCTGCTGGTGGTGGCTGAGGTTTTCAAAGGACTGTAAAGGATGTTGAATTTCAGTGATATTTGAGTACCCTATTCTCCCAGGATATCTTGATAATCCCAGTATGCAAAATCATTTTTTTTCTGTCTGGAAATTGTTTTGGTGTATTTTGGCATTTTCTTATTAAAAAGAAATCTAAAAAGTAGTTAGTGTTCAAACACCAGAAATCAGTACACAGCACTGACACATTCATTGCATAATGTTAGATCCCTTTCTAAGATTAGTTATTACATCATTGCATACAAACACATAACAAACCGATGTTATGAAAACCAGTGTCCATGTGGGGTAAGGGAAGATCACATTAAACAAACAGACAGAAATGGCCACTTTGAGAAATTTCTCCCCAGACTGAAATACAGGATCATCTTTGAAAATGAATACTGTTGCAGATGGCAAGGCTCCGGCTAAAGAAAATCTAGTTATAGCAGAGGAGAAAAGCATATGTTCCCCATACATACTATAAATAGACTAGGTACCCTTATGGGATATATCAGTATACAGAAGAGCAGCAATAAAAAAGGGTAGTTGGTTGGTTGGGGTTTTTTCATTCCCATCAGTTTCCTGCATGCATCTAGTGGCTTTACAGGGGTTGTTTTTACTCATCATGTGATTTAAAATCTAGTGTTTGATTCAAAATAAAGCTAATTTGCATCGGTATAGTGACTTAATTCACTGGTGTATTATTACTGCGTAAGCAGGTGTACCAGTGACTGCAAATAAATGCTTGCTGATGGAATCCCAGCAGGCTTTCTGAAGAGTTTTCATTTTGTTGAACCTTACCCAGGAAATTATTATGCAAAAAGCATTGCTCTTAGTTTGTTGCCTGAAACATTATTTAGCTACACCTAGCCAAATTCATGGTAATTTTACTAACTATTCATAGAGGACATACCAAAAATCCCATCAGCCTTCTTAAATCATTGTCTCGAAACCTGTGTAAGAACAGTAAGAAAATCCCCCTCAGATTAATATGCACAGTGCGACTTCAGATCCAAATGCTGTTCACTGTATAACCTACATAGATAAAGATAAAATGAAAGCTTTAAGGTGGAATGTAGGTGACACATCACTGGAATATTCTGACTGAAATGAATTTACAATAAAACATGTCATTTAAGGCAATAGTATTTGTTGTTATGTTGTAAGGCATTTGATTATGTCATTAGAGTTGATTTTTATCTTAGTTATCTGGGCTGAGAGCATCCCCAGTTATTTTCTGTTTGAGGGATTATTCAAATCAATTCAGAATACCCAAGAAATGCTGCAATGGGCGCTGCATGTCCCACATTCTACAGTTTCCTATGAAGGAATTATTTAGGTCAATCTTTCTTACCTACAGTAAAGAGCAGGAAAAAAAAATCAGCAAAAGACTGAAGAATAGATATTGATGTTTCTATATATGATCCACAAAAGTAACCACCAAAACCACATACAAAATCCACATCTAATGTTACATAAAGATTTGCAAGTCACCTTCAAATATTACCAGGGTGATTATTTGAAAGCCAGAGCACACAAGATTAAAATTCCTACACTAGCAAGATAGCATTTGCCAAAGAATATGAATTGAGTTTTCCTATTGAATGCCATAAGTGTTTATGAATTCTTTTAAGTGATGATAATTTACACAAAATATAGAAAAGCTGATAAAATGCTTTAAAGATGCTATGAAAGGTTCTGTAGAGAAGCTGACCCATTATTTACAAAGTATATTGACTTTTATTTTATCCCACTGAAAAAAAAACCCTATCTATCTACTCAAAGCAGTATGACTTTTCTTCCCAGCTTAAAGTTAAATTCACCTTCCTGTTTAATTCCAAAATTATATACTACTACACAAATTTTACTCACTTGTGACGTGAAGGTCACCAGATAGAATTCCTGCAGCATTGGGAAGCTGCCAACCCAGCCACTGCACCATCATAGTATAACACCTACCAGCAGCTGGAGGAAGCTGTTGGTACATTTCAGAAGGGCCCCATTTCAGGTTCCATTCAATTTGATATACCAGATAACACAAAAAGTATAAACCATCTACCTTGTGAAGAGTTTCTGCTTCACAGTTTAGCTTTTAATACACCTTTCAATACCATGGAAAGACTTGCAGACCTATTATACCCTACTGAGAAACCATGATTTGGAAGGACCCTCTTCTTAAGTCAGAGGTACTAACACAGGTGTCAGCAGGCTTCTGGATATCACTTCCAAATGTTTTTTCAGCTGTGGAAATATTTCTGATGGCCAAAGGCAGAGAGGGAGGATAACATTGTCCCTGCAATATCTACATACACAACTAGCTTCTTTAAGAAAACCTGCCTTGAATCCTTTGAGGAGGTTTACATGTATATATATAAAAAATTAATAAAAACAAAATTTACTTTGGAAATATATATATTTCACATCTCTTGACTTTGTTGCATGGTTTATCATTAAATTGCCATGTTTTTTAAGCAAAAAAACAACACATGAAACAGGATATAGAGCACAATAGGTGTCTAGGAAACCATTGCATGGGTAGGCTCAGTAAAGGGAAGCAATGTGACACCTTTTCTAAGGTTTTGATTGGGTGGGTTTTTACATCACAGATCCACAGCTCATTGGGGAATACTGGAGTTATTGCAGTCCTACAGGTGCTTTGGAAGGGGACTCGAGTTTCACCACCCTGCTGCACAGCAATCTCTCTTCTCTGTGAGAAGTGGCTGCTTCTGTTTCTCAGCTCCTGCTGATCTCTGCACTCAGCTAAATGTGCTGCCTCCTGAGGGGGCAAGGATCCCATTTTCCCCAGAAAAATGGGTTCCTGCTGCCTTCTGGCTGCTGACTTGGCTCTGTGGGAAGTTAGCTCCCAGCTCTGTGATCCCACTCTCCTGCAAGCACAGTAGGAGTGGGAGCTAATACCTCTCCTGAAAGCGTAATTTCCATCTATTTAAAGAGCTGTGAATCACAAACCATGAGAACTCTAAATTTAGCAAAGCAAATCATAGGAAAACAGGAGCCCTGCCCCTTCTCCTCATTTAGCCTCAGATCTCAGTGGAAGCCTGAACCTGAGTAAAGGATAAACCCACCAATTCACCAGGAAACAGGCTTAGACTGGGGAGACTTTGCTTTAGAAGAAAATTCTATGTTGTTTGTTGTAATTTGGTTAGTAAAGGAGGGAGAAAGCAAAAATACACAGCTTAAGAAGAAGCTTGTAAACAGCATTTTTATCAGGTCATCCTAGAGAAAATGTGATTGTTATCTTGACAAAAATGCTCTATTTTCCTTACTGAGATTTGGATGATAGACTGACTGGCAGAGTTATTAATTGCTTCATTGTATTTCTGATCTCACTAGGGCCAGTAAGCATTCCTAACGATTTCTAATTCCTCATCACGACATCCATTATGTTCACCTCTGAGATGTCTAAATGTATTCCACGTATAATGGCAATGTTATGTAAAATGCAACATGACAGGAATACTTAGAATTGTTCAAACCTGCACTGTGGAAACCAACCTTATTTGTGCTAGCCATCCAATATGGGATTTGCATGTTTTGGTTTTCTACAGGCACACTGAGCAACTCAGCTATGTAAGAGTTTAAAGATTGCAGGTGGGCTGGTGTTACATCCCTTGTGGCTCCACTATGAAACAGAAAACCAAACACCAACAAAAATAATCTGTACAGGAAGAGCAGGCATGCTGACAGAGGTTGTTTGACATTAGAAAAGCACAGCTACAGCTGCCTACTCTTTGTTGCAATGTCTGCAGTATATCTGGGATAATGCTTACACAAGAAACAAAGAACTACCACAGAAGACTCTTAAATAGGAGAAATGGATTCTGAAAGGTGTCAAGTAATTTAACTACAGCCAAAAAAACTAAAACAATTCTCTAAAATCTGAACCCTTCAATTGCTGAAAGCAGCTGTGAGAAATTTTAGCCTTTCTTTGAAGCAGAAAATCAGGACAGTTGTATGATACAGGCAAGAAACTATGCTGATAAAATATTGTGTGCTTTACTTATCTATATAGCACAGCATCAATAACACCCTCAAAGCTACTGTTCCTGTGCCTGAACTGTCAAGGGAGTTCTGCAGGGGGGCATGGACAAGATGATATTTAAAGGTCCCTTCCAACCCAAGCCATTACATGATTCTGTGATTCTATGATACGGTCTGCAGCATGGCAAAATTAACTTGTGTTCACAGAAAAATGTATGGCTTATTGGTTCATTGGCGTTATTCTGCTCTAGTACCATATAGTAGCTACCTCACAGGTCTCACAAGACTGGGAAGGTAAGAGAATAGACATTTACTAGAAAAGCAATTTGTACTATCCAAATTGGTACGATGCTGTTTCAGAACTTGAAGGATTTGTAACCCAAAAGATGTTCCAAATTAGGCTAAAAATAAACATAGATTATTCTTCTGACAGCTGAGGAAAGGGTGTCCAAGTTTCTTTTGGATTTACCAAATGTTTGGGAACAAATGCCCAGTCTTAAAAACTCAATGTGAAGAAAAATTTGAACACAAAATTAAATATCTAAGATGCTAATTTCTCCAACATATCTAAGAAAGACCTGCAGATTTTCTCACAGTCCAAATTCATCAATGAATCGATTAATTAGTAGTGCAGAAACTTTCCTTTTTGGCTTTGCATTAATGAAGATTAACCCCTAGATGTCTGCAAACTATATCATCTTTCTTTGTCAAACAGAACAATTATTGAAAGATTCCTTATAATAAAGAATTTAGATAGAGATATTAAACACAAAGTGCCTTAAGAGCAGCTAAATCCTCACTTTGTCCATATCATCACAAAAACAATAGATTTTCTTCTGAAATAGAGCAAAAATCTGTGGAGAAATCTGGGGGCCAGAACTGGTAAATATGAGGTGAGAACTGAAAGATTAAATGAAATTTTTTGTTGTTTTGGAATTTGGATCTCACTCTAGTCTTTCTCAGCAGAGGATCTGAATCAAATCAAAGTGCAGCTAGAAGAGGCTGTGGACTGAACAGCCATGAGTAGGTAAGTTTCTACATCACTTATCCAATACCTTGCCTACTAATTATGGTGTATAACTTCCCTGTGTTCATTTGTGACAGCTGGGCCAAATATCTAATTAGTATTTTAAGGGCTTTGAGGATCTGACTTCCACGGAAATGCGCTCACAAAGAAATGAATAAAAACATTATGAAGGTACAGATGGACTGCTGCACACACAGGAAAAGAAAAATCAACACACGCTTTGAAGGGTAAGTCCAGACTCACAGATTGTTAGATTGTTAGATTATTTTAAAGGAGTCAAATGCATGTGGATAAAATGTCCAAGAATTTCAGAGAGAATTTCTCACCATAGGCTATTAAGGAAAACACACATCATGAAGTAAAAAAAAAAAGATATCTTCTATAGATTAATAATTGGTTAAAGAAAAAAAAGAAAATGGGAAGTTTTTCTAGCAAAGGAGAAATCCACAGGGGGCTATGCTTTTGTTTTTCAGCATATTCCTAAGTGATTTGGAAAAGGGCATGGCAAATTTTGCTGATACCAAGTTATTAAGGATGTGTCGTGGTTTAAAACCAAGCCACACAGCTTGTGCACTCACTCCCCCCCCTTGCTACCCCAACTCCCAGAGGGTTGGGGAGGAGAACCCAAAGAATGTAGCCCCCACGGGTTGAGATAAGAACAGTTTAATAACTAAGGTATAACACAAATCACTACTACTACCACTAATAATAGTAATAATGATAAAGCAAAAAACAAGTGAAGAGAATACAACATCTCACCAGCCACCGACCCATAACTCACCCCACCCTGCCCAACCGAACACCTACAGATACCTCCTCCATCCCCCCAGAGCTCCTGCCCTTCCGCATCTCTCCCGGTTACCTCCTGGGTATGACGTGCTGTGGTATGGAATACCTCTTTGGCTAGCCTGGGTCAGGTGTCCTGTCTCTCCTTCCTCCCAGCCTCTCCTCCTCCCTGCCAGAGCATGAGCTCAGAAAAGGCCTTGGACAAACCAAACATTTGAGCAGTAACTCCAAACATACTTGCTATCAGCAACCATTCTCAGCCCAAAAGTCAAAACACAGCACTGCACCAGCTACCAAGGAGAAAAATGACTGCTACTGCTGAACCCAGGACAGGATGGCAGTACAAATTATGGCTGAGTGAACCACTATCCAAGGATCTATGAAAAGGGACAGTAGCTAATGATTATGGCAGTTGAAAAATCGAGCTAGGTAGATGCAAAGTGTTGCCCAAAACTAATCACAGCTCGATATATGAAGTGATCAACTCTAAAATGACTATTCCTATTTGGAAATGAGATCTTGGAGGCATAGCAGCTCTAAACTGAAAATTTGGTGGTGGGTGAAGAAAAATAAACCACAGATAGAAAAGAAAATAAAACTGTTATGACCCTGTATAAATCTGCAATACACACACAACTTGAAATTATGTACAGGTCAGATCTGTTTCAACTTGGAAATAGCAACACCAAAATGATAAAGGTTCAGGCAGGGACAACAAGGATGTGAAAGGTATGAAACTGTTTCTGTAAGGAGACTTAATCAACTAGGGCTACTGAGCTAGAAAAGTTAAAAATAATAGAGATGCAATAGAGGTCAGTAAAATCATTACATGACTGGCATAAATAAAATTATTAATGAATTATTGTGTCTTCCCTAGGAAGACCTAGGAAAGTGAGCAGGTTTATACTTCTCAATCCACATCTACTGATGGCCACTGTCAGATCATGCCTCACTACATTTAGGTATTATCAAGTATGACTATCCTTATGTTTTTACCCTAAAAGTTTCCCAGGCACATTACAAAACTAAGTCCAAGAACCATTCCTGAAAAAGGGTAACAAGGCCTACAGAGCTCAGGTGAAACATTTAAGATGAATGTAAGTGTAAGAATATTTTAGTTTACTAGACATACTTTCCAAAATATTTGTAATAGATACCACATTAGTTTTGTTTTACTTCTTTTTTTCAATACTTAGTTTTCTGCAGGAAGAAGCTGGATCTGAAGGTGAAGATGCTAAGGAAGATCAGGTAAAGATCACAAAGAAAAACAGTAAAGAAGTATTTCAGAAGGAGGACAGGCTTTTCTGAGTTTAAAAGGCCATGTGAAATGTAAGAAGAACAGAAGAGAAGAATGACAAAATGCACAGTTGAGAGTTATAAACAGAAAAGTTGAAGAAATTGTTAAAAATATTTTTTCTTTCTTTCTTCAGAATTGTGAATCTGGCTGCACACCTTCCCTACTCATATGAGAAAGGACAGACTAAGCCTCTTCTTGCCTTTAACCCTTTTCTTATTAGCCTCAAATAATCTCTGCAGAACCACATCCTTCCAATACTTAAGATCTCCCTTAAACCTGTTAAAGGCAATTTGATAACAATAACAATAATCAGGGTAAATTATTTACAGAAATTTCAGACGAACCAAATTTAAATTCACTGAAAATTTTAGTGTATCCACACTTTCAACACCTGAGAACAAGAAACAAGTAAATCTGGCTCAGCAAAGAGTAAAGCCAGGATTTAGTAGTCTTCCAGATACATCATTCTTTTTGTAAAGCTGCTTTAAAAAATAGATTTCTGTGACATTCTCTGCATAATCTGAAACTCCTGCTGGACAGCTGTGTAAAACAGTCATTTAAATGGCCCTGCATAGGACTACGGTCTCTGTATTTGTGGTATTTTTTATGATAAGTTCTTAAAGAAATTATTTTCATAGTCATCAAAGATTTGATTCATGACAAGAACATTTAGTTTCCCTTAAGTGAAAAATTATTGTTTATGTCTTATGTAAAAACCAAAACCTGCTTATTTCATTTTTCAATCTTAAAAGGCAGAGTAAAACCAGAAACATTAAAAATCTAAGGCTTGGGCTGTAACATTTTTTCAAAACATAAAATCCTTGACATAGAAAATAAAAAAAGGAGAAACTTCTTACCTTGGCAAACTTCCTCTATAGAATCAAAAAGAGATAAGCCTACAAGAGACAAAGAAAATGGAAGAGGATTGTCAGAGCAACCAGTTAAGGACATATTCAACACAGGAAACAATCTGATTAATATCCTTATTTTTTAAGAACTACAGGATATACTGCACCATCCAGTTGAGTAACAGGACATTTTCAAAAAGATAGCATGTTAAATCTCACTTCATTAAAATTTGTAGTTTCTTTGCAGAGCTTTTGACCTGTTCAACGCATCTACATATTGTAGGGCCATAAATGAAAATAACTAGGCCTTCTGTTTTTTAAATTACCTAATTAAACCCAAACATTTTTCATAGGAAACAAAGAAAAGGTTACATTACTTTTAAAAATTAGGATACTTTTGCACTGAAAATAAGAGTACTAGAAAATTAAACTAGTTCAGAGCTAGAGACTGAAGAACATAATCCAGACTATCCTTCTTTCCCATATCTGTACAAACCAATATATTATGCTACAGAAGTGCCTTCTGAAGAATATCTTCAGTTCATGAAACCACACTTTTGCTTTAATATTGACATCAGCCATTCACTTAGTCCTACTCATTCTCAATTTTACTATTGTGGTAATCAAATACTGCTACATTGCTAGGCTTAAGATACAGCATAGACACGTTTACTTTCCCTTTGGGGATTGTCTTGACATAAGTAGCACTTTATTAGATATGGTTCTGAAGGATATATTTTCAGTCACTACATGAGCTCACATCAAAGAATTCTGGGAAAGACTTATTAGCAGATCTGGATGGAAAACATTGTCACTCATTAGTGAAACTCTATTGCAAACAGAAGAGCAGGAGACAGCAAGTTTTTAATAAAACATTCCACCTTTTTTTCCCCAAAGAAAGCCAAAGTATCAAATACAGCCAAAAGCCTGTTCTTCTAAGAGAAAGTTAAGAATTCTGCAAAAAGCTAACACTTTCTTCTGCTGGTAAACACTTTTGATGGGATTTCTCTTTTCAGCATAGGAGAATTTGCTCCAATAATAGGTCATTTGCTAATCCTCAGGTTTTCAGAATCAAACTGCAAGTCCTACAAGTCCATTCCTCTGTGTAGCTGTTTATATTTAAAAAGTCAAGGAAAAATACTGCATGAGCTAAATAAAAAAAGGATGTTTATTACATAATTGAAATCTGCAATTATTTTCCTGAAGCTAAATGCATCTATTCCGGATCTTTCAGGAAAAAAACATTATTATTGCAACTACTAAACCCTGCATATTTCTGAAGTCTTAATTTTTACCCTCAGGGCTTCCTTCTTCAGATGCAAGAAAACAAAACACAGAAACTTATTCCAGTAGAAAAGATGGATTATAAATTTCATGTCACTCATTCATTTTCTTTAAAATGCTTTAACAGATCCTAAACATTAAGCTTAATTACCCACTCCAACCCCAGGGCAGAGTAAGAGTGTTTACTGAAGCGTTAGGTTACATATTACTCATTTCTTGCCAGACCATTGGGCAGCACCTTTCAGTTCCTGGGCTGAACCCTTCAGTTCCTGGACCGGACAGGCCAGCAGAAGCACTTGTATCACCAAACCTGTCCTGAAAACCTGCCCTTTCAGAACTCATGCATCCTCTGCACCCCTGTCATAGCCATACCTTACCAGCGCTCTCCCTAGAGCTGCCATTTGCCCCTTCACCGTCATCTCTGCATGTGTCTCACTATTGCTACCCCTACTGTTGTTTTCACAGGAGACAGCTGTGCTGTCACATAAAACATTGAAAAGCCACCCTGTGAATGTGTGCCATCCTTCACTGGAGGACCACTGTATCACTGCTAGCCAGCAGCTCCTCAAGATGAAGGTTTCCTCCATTCTGTCAACTGTTTTCCTATTCATTATAATTTTGCTACAAAAATACCAGTAAACTAAATTTGAGTTTTAACCCATCACCGTTTGACGAACATGAGAGAAATGCATCTTTTCTCCTATACCAATAAATCTCTGCTTCTCTCTTTCTCCTTTCCCCTTCCTCCCTCCTTCTACACATGTATACATCTTCCACATGATTGTGGTGCTAGAAAGAGAATAAGTCGCATTTGTAGAACTATTTAATATTCAGTTTTGAACTGTCAAACAGCTGATAACAAAAAAAAGTGCCAGTAAAGTACAAGTGATGAAACATGTCCCTTAAAATTGCAAAAAGCAGAGTTTCAGTTCCCATTGTTTTCTGACTCTATCAGCCTTTCCTATAAACAAACAAGGTGCTGGCCCGAAAGTAGTAGGGCAGACATGGGAGGCTGGGAGAATGTGTGTAGGGGTGCATATGCTGGGGAAGGAATAACCATTTCAGTGGCAAAAAAAAAGGTACTTCAGAAACTACTGCAAATTTCAACAAAAATCCGATAAACCCTATTCCCCAAGAACACACCCTGCAGTTTGTCCATCATGTGATGTGGGTGCAAAGACTTAAAGATTTATGGTTCATACTTTAAACTGTCAGATGTCTATACATCCTTCTGGTATTTTGCATTCCTGACTAGTGTAGTTCTTAATGTATTCAGCCTTTCATCAAAATAATTGACTCATAAGTCAGATGCTCACTTATTGGGTTTTAATTTCATCATTTGATGTTTCATGTCTTCTGAGGATTTTGTTAAAACTCTTGATAAAAAGTTCCTGCTATTTTCCTTGTAACATTTGTTTGCATTTAATAAAGTCCCAACAATGTGTGTGTTGAAGGAACACACCTCTTCAACTATTGTGGCTTTGTGTTGTCCTTACCTTTCATGAGGATAAAATGGTATTTTTTATTTTCTATATAAACACAGTGATTTAAAATAGATTTAAAGTGTACTTATATAAAACCAGAGATAGCTGAATACATTAGCGGGATTAAGTATTAAGCACTGAAAAAAAATGATATTGTGCAACTATCAAAATTGCAAAATGTTCTTGAAAAGAGTTTAAAATCTTCTCTTTAGAAGACAAAGCAGTAACATTTTTCTGCTTCATTTCTTTTGTTGGAATTGTATGTTATATATCAACACGACATGGAGAAGATGAATCTCCATCCTGGAAATCCATAGGAAATGCAACTTCATTAAAAGCCCCTCAAAAGTTAGGGTTTATTAATTTTGTTATTTTTTAATACAAAAATAATGTAACTTACTATATAGTAAATGTTTTGTGTATTTAGTCTCAAAGTTATTGCATACAAAAACACCAACAGAATTTGGTAAGTAGTTCTAGAAATACCCACATGAATTTATCTCCTGAATCACTAAACAATGGTTAATGAATAAACAGTCCTTGAACCTACATTGTATCTTGAGCATACTTGCAAATGAGGATGATCTACAAAACAGCAGAACACATTTAAACAACTTCCAAAGGGGCAGATAGAATTCCTTTGCCAAACAAACAAGCATTATAAAGAAAAGTCACACAAAGTTCAGCTGGAATGAATGTGGTCACTTCAAAGCCATCACTAATGACAAACTGCCTCCTACAGACATTTCAGTGACAGGTTAGGCACTCCTGCATTATCATGGTGAAGATCACTAGTAGAATTACTGACCTATGATACTAGCCATTGGCAAAATAGTGTTTTAACAAAGTATGACTAGTGACTAATTCAATGGAGATTTTGCTTTCATAGCTAAAGACAAAGCTGCATGCATGTATCCTTTCCTTCAGAGCAGCTGCCTCAAATTTGTACTTTACTTTTCAGTGTGAGTAGCCAGTTCTACTACCAGAACTAATAAAAAGATACAGTAAAGAGAATCAATAATAGGTATATCATTTATCCCTCTGAGATTTTAAAGTATTCCAGTTAGATCTTGTTGAGTATTTTCCACTAACACTATATTCCATTAATTCAGCTTTCTGTAGCCAGTTTTTTCTAAAAAAGAAAATTTATCTATACACGTACATGTTAGTCATCCAAGCAGTGAATTTACATGGTTCTATGTCTGAGAGAAACAACACTTGAAACAAAAACAGACAAGAAGCTTGCAGTAAGAGAAAACTTTTACTGCAAGCTTACTTACTATAAGTGCCACCAACTATATAAGATTATATGTATTAACACATTATAATTTCAAATAAGCAGTAAAAATAAATGGATATTGCTTAAAAGTACATA
Organism: Melopsittacus undulatus; assembly: GCF_012275295.1. Classification (NCBI taxonomy): domain Eukaryota; kingdom Metazoa; phylum Chordata; class Aves; order Psittaciformes; family Psittaculidae; genus Melopsittacus; species Melopsittacus undulatus. The sequence goes on along the minus strand of NC_047528.1, from coordinate 108,765,901 downwards.
ATTATCCAGGAACTTGGGTAAATGGTATTAAAATGATATGCGAAAACTTTCTCAAAACCAAACTAACGTGTGCTGTAAGGAGACAATCAGGGTTATTTGCTTTAAAAAACACACTGCTATTACAACCCCAAAAAGCTAATGGAGATACAGCTTGTTGGGGACAGAACTCCTACAGAAACATGCATGTTTTTATACATGTGTGTGCATATATATATATATTATATATATATATGAGTATGTATATAATACCTGCATGCAACAACACACTGGTTTACTTTAACATCAGAAAGCTGAACTATTGATCAAAATATAGGAACAAAATATTTAGAAGCCAAGTAATTTCTTTTATATCATATCATTTTGGATATTTCTTGGAGCAGGGCTAAATAATGTGGAGGTTGAGAGAGAAAAAATATTGGTTTTTAGCATGAACAGAGTCATAGGTTACAAAAAAGAAGGAAGTTTTTTGAAAAGTCAACAGAAGCAAGTAAGAGCATTACCACAGTGGTTACATGGACTGGATTAATAGAGACTGATTCCTTATTGTTTGTTGGAGCAAAAGAACAGAGGGACATTAAATGAACTTGGAAGGTAACAGGTTCAAAACAGTGGAAAGGAGGGAGTTGCTCATACAATGTACATTCAAGCATTGGAGCATCTTGCCCTGAGATACTATGAGTGTTTAAAGTTTAGTTGAATTCAAAGGATAACCAAGTAAATTAATAGAAGAGATATCTGTATAGGGCTATTAAATACAGAAAAAAATATTATCGGTTTTGGAAGTCTTAACCACAAACTCTGAAAATTCTTTGAGGATGTATCATTAATGAGATTTCTGGATGGTTTCTGTGTGTGGGTATCACACCAAAGGAAATTAAAAACTATTAATATATGTTGCTCTTATGTTTCTGACTTCTACTTATTATCATTCATCACTCTGATCCCTGGACCAACAGTGACATGTAAAAGTCAGATATAGTTTGTGAAGTGACTACAGAAACGTGAAAATTATACACACACCTTCCTGCAGTTGCAAGTAAGTGGGACAATAAATAAGTTAGAAATAAAATGCATATATAAGTGCTTGGTATTTAGGCCAGTTTTCAAAAAAATATGAAGAAAATCACTGAAAATTGTTTACAGAATTATTCAAAGGTTTGGAAGAGGCACTGGGGATTTTTTCCTGTAAGGCTGTTTAAGAAGATTTAAAAGTGACAAACTACACTGGCTGCCATAATACAGTCACACTGCCAAAGATTTTCTTCTTATTTTACAGACATCCACACTCACACAGCTACTCATATCTCGAGAAATTTGAACCAGGCCAACTTGTAGAAAGGTGTAGGAAACATAGTTTCACATCCAATATAACATGACTTTAAATATTCATGTGTTTAGATTAATACTGTAAACAAGTCTCATTTCATAAGCAGATTTTGAAGCTTCAAAACCAAAAGGTGCACTGTCCCTTATCTTATTCTATTCAGTTTGGAACTTGTTTTGTTTGGAGGCTTTGGTCACTTGGAAGCACTTGAGAGCTCAGATACTTGAGTAAATCAGGCAGCACAATTTATGGTTCATTATGTTTCCTCTGTATTACTCTGACAGCTCAATCATATGTCTTTAAATCTGCAAACAAGAAGAACAAGTAGTTTTGTGAGTAGTAAAACTTAAGAAACTCAGCTTCCTGTGTCTTCATGTTTTGTTTCTGAATTTTCTCATTCTTCCAGGTTTTTCTTTTCAGTGGGGCATTCACACTCCCAGTATAGATTTTCTGGTTTCTGATAAGGTAGTTGAGCTGCCTTGTTGGTCTTTATTAGAACATATGGGTTCATGAAACTGTTTTGGAAGGCTACTCCAGAACTGAAGGTGAAGGAAATCAACAGTATTAAATTATTTATACAGCCATAATTCTGAAAATCAATCTATATCTATATGTTTGGGTTTGGACATTATTTTTTTTTTTCATTTTCATTAGTGTTATCTGGTGGAAGATCCTGGAGCTACTTCCAGAATTAGAATATCTCAAAACAAGCAGCTACAGTAAATCAGCAACCCAGGTCCTGTTCTGATCAGTAAAGTTGTCCATATGTCAGTGAACAGTGAAAAGCATAGAATCATAGAATCACTTAGATTGGAAAACACCTGTAAGATCATCAAGTCTAACCATTACGTGCTAAGTCTACCACTAAACAATGTCCACATCTCCATGTCTTCAGGGATGGTGACTCAACCACTTCCCTGGGAAGCTTATTCCACTGCTTTATAACAATTTCAGTGAACAATTTTCTTTCTAATATTCAACCTAAGCCTCCCCTGGCACAACTCAAAGCCATTTCCTCTCATCCTACCACTTGTTACTTTGGAGAAGAAGCTGTCACCCACCTTGTCCCAGCCTCCTTTCAGGTGGTTGTATAGAGTGGTAAGGTCTTCCCTCAGCCTCCTATTCTTCAGGCTGAACAGCCCTGGTTCCCTCAGCTGCTCTTAATAAGACTTGTTCTTTAGACCCTTCATCAGCTTCATTGTCCTTCTTTGGACTCAGAACTGAACAAAGGATTCGAGCTGCAGCCTCACTAGTACCTAGTACAGGGGGACAATCACTTCCCTAGTCCTGTTGGACACACAATTTCTGTTATGGGCCAGGATGCCATTGGCTTCCTTGGCTGCCTGGGCACAAGCTGGTCTATGTTCAGCTCCATCAATCAGCACAAAAGGTCCTGTTCCGACCAGTAGCTTTCCAGCCATTCTTCTCCAAGCCTAGAGAGTTGCATGGGTTTGTTGTGGCCCAGGTGCAGAAGCCAGCACTGAGCCTTGTTGAACCTCATAGAGTTGGCCTTGGCCCATGGATCCAGCCTGTCCAGATGCCCTTAGAGCCTTCCTACCACCCAGAAGATCAACACTCCCACCCAGTTTGGTGTTATCTGCAAACTTACTATGCACTCGATCCCCTCATCCAGATCACTGATAAAGACATTAAACAGAACTGGTCCTAATAGTGTCAGTTCCCCATGGCTGTGGGGAACACCAGCTGCCAATTGGATTTAACTCCACTCACCACCATTCTTTGGGCTCTGCCATCTAGTCTGTTTTTTACCCAGCAAAGAGTGCACCCATCCAAGTCATGAAAAGCCAGTTTCTCCAGAAGAATGCTATAGGACATGGTGCTAAAAGGCTTTACTGAATTCTAGGTAGAAAACATCCATAGCATTTCTCTCACCTGTTACCAGGTCATCTAATCATAGAAGGAGATCAGAAAAGATTCTGCATAGTTATATTTTTTTAACATTCATGTTTACAGACATATGAAAATTGTAGAATGCAGTCTGGGTTTATATGTGCATGTGTAAGCATTCATAGCAGTAACACATATATGAATTTATATTCATAATCTATAGATACAGTGTGCTTATACAACTGACTGCATAATGGATTTACAAGGCTCTAAGTGTGGGTATGTGTGGTTGGATGGACAGATTGATAGATTTTTACATTAATAGGAAGAGAAGAATGTTTTTGTGCAGGTAAAAATCTCTTTTGTGTTCAAATATTCTGGAACTTCATGCCATGATGCTGGCTTATCTGTCTTTTACATTCTCTCCTCTCCCAGATTAATAAACTAACAGATAGGAACAGAAAAGTAAAGAATAAAGTGTGTGTGTTTGAAAATTCTTTTGTATTTAGGCATGTTGGGAATACTGGGCACTGATTTGATTTCACAACAACACAAGACAAGCTGACAGCAAAGAACTCATTTATCCTTAACACAGAGCACAAAGTAAATATTCAGCCTTGTTGTTTGAATGTTCTGTCTGGACACACTGCTCACATATTACATCTGACTACACTACTTTGAACAAGTTCAGCTACAGCTACCAACAAACCTTTGTCATTTAAATTCCTCAGTCATTTTTCTCTTTATATCTTCCAAGTTTTATGATGCTTTATCTTGAATCAACTGCCTTGGGCTATGACTGCTCTAACAATGCTCAGTCTAGACAACTGTCTAACTTAATAGTAAAGGTAAAATCAGAAAACAGAATCACATAGGCTCTGTCCTCTTAAGAACTATAGATTATGCTTTGCATGTTCTCCACAATGTTTTGTCTTATTTTAACTCATACACCCATAGTCCATTTTCTGAAATCTACATTATTATAAATACATTTGCAGCTCTGATTACCTCCCATGACTGAAAATATTAAATAGTCAGAAATTGTAACTTGGGCCACAGTAACAGACATATGAAGAAATATCTTAAATTTAGGTTCATATCCTTTAAAAAATGTCTATGGAGTCCTCACATTGGAAGAAAAGAATCTAGTAAGGAGCAGTCATAAAAGAGAATCCCAAATGCATTGTTTTTAAAAATAATGAATATTTTTAAGGTGATCCCTCTTTGTCTAGTATTTGAGGCCATAGGCAAAAAATACCTTGTGTCACATATTTTTCAATGCAGTGTTAAAAATAGAGCAGCCACTAGATTTTTTCTAGTTTTACTCCTTCATAAGAAACCAAAAACCAAAAAACCAAACCCAGCAAATAGATGAGAATTCCCAGATAATTTATTTCTGTTTGTTCTGTGCACAGCAGATTATGTGAGCATGAACTGAGCTAATAGACTTAACCAGGCTTCAGTGTTGCATTTTAGGTTGGTCTTCAGTGTAAATACACAAAGCAAGAAAAGAAAAAAGGAATTTGTGGAGAACTGGCACATTAAAGCATGTTCATTTGAACTTAAAATTATTTTTCTTTGTACTAATTAGGTGTACATTCCTCCCTGAGGTCTTACATTGCAGAAGTTATGGGCCACTCAGTTTTTTTTCTGTGCCAAACAGGATTGAATATAAAGGAAGAATCTGCCAAAAAATGGTCTTAATTCCAAACATCACTGGTTTCAAACACCAAGCATAGCTCTAGCCTTAACTGTTTAGGAAGAAAATACAATAAGTTAACAGTAGGTCCTGTGAGTGACAGAGTGATTGTAAAGTTATTCTGACTGGAAAAAATAGGAAGATATCTGGAGTAAAAAAAAAAGGATTCATAATAACATTGTATTCAAAATGCATTCAAGTGATTTATTTTTAGTATGTGCTTACCATATATTCATACAGGCTGCTCACTAAAAAATGCATGTCCCAAGAGTGCAGGTCTCCATTTGAAATGCTAACAAATGCACTTTTGTACAAATGTCGAGCAACAAGCAAACCAACTAAATAGCATTTAATGAGGTTTAAATGGTAAAAACAAACAAAGTAGTAGTGGAAGAAGGATAGAAAAATATCAGCCAAATTTCCATCTGGCTTTAGTATATAAAAGATAAAATGGTAAATAGAGATTCAGCAATGAATAAAGCAGTATCAATGAACTGGAAGACAGAAATTGTTATGGACAGTGAGAAACATCTAAGCTGTTTATGAACTAATATACAGTGTAAATGAAGCAGCAAAATGAAATACCAGAATAAGATGGAAGAGAATTATAATCAAGCTTTTTAGGATGCAGTTTTAATTAGTTAAGGTCAGTAAACACTTTTTTTGTTGTGCTTGTCTGAGTTTTTAGGATACCTATTTCATGGTTATAGTTTCTGGATGATACAGCAATGACTCTGGACTCCTGGAGAATAAGTTCTGGGTCTCCAAGGTTGCTGTAGGAAAGAAAGGATAAAACTGCCCAGAAATTATGTTCATCAATTAGCATTAACAATCAAACTTTGGTTTTAACACATAATTTTAAAGAAAAAAGCAAAATCTAATCCCAAAAAGCCTGATTATAATACAAATATCAGAGGTTATATGCACTAGAAAACAAAATGAGACAGTGAAATAAATAAGGTAACTTATATAGACTGAATAATTAATGCTAACTACAATCGTAAAGTGCACCTCTTTCAGGATATAATAGTAAATAGATTTATTCACCAAATACCTACTGAGTCAGCAAGAGATGATTTTATGTTATTTTTAGATGAGGTTTTGGTAAGTGGCGAGGACAGAAAAGAAGAGCTGATTGCAGAAAATAGCCTTGAATGGGGTGATCATGAGTGAATTCAATTTAAAACAAGATTAATAAACTATGGATTTCCATTTTGAAAAGACAGACTTTGAGATGGTGAAGTCTCATGGACTGCACTGATGAATGAATTTAGAAGAGTTTTGGAAATCCTTACAGTCAAAAGTGAGAGAAAAGATGTGGAATTTGTACCCTAAGGACAGGGTAAAAAGTTGTATCCATACACAAAGGGCCTTCTCCCATTTGCATTGACTTGAGTAGCTACATCGAATGCCATTCCCCATGAACATCTAAGACATAACATATGCACAACCATAAGCACAACAGTTCTGTGTTTGCAATGTTTTCTATTCAGTTGTGTTCATTCATCTCAGAATGGCAAGATTTGTTTGCAGAAAGCCTGAGATCTCTGCGCTCTATAAATAGACTGTTTTCTCTTAGTATTAAGAAGTCTGATCTTGGCAGATGTGTTGATGAGGCAGAGCGCCAGCCCTTGAGAAACACTTGATATTCATCATTATCCATGTTATTGTGTCCTTGCATACTCAGAAAGTAGTTAATGTCAAAGATATTCTTATGACTGCCCACAAAGAAAGATTTTTTTTCCACTTCAATGTATGAGAAAGAAATGAAATGTCTGGAAATTGTCTCTAGGCTGCACAGATGCTCCAGTGTTCCAGCTGTTGCCATGAGACCTGTGGATTAACAACCCACATACCAAAAATTCTCAAAACCCACTAATAGGTTAAAGATGAACAGAAAAAATTGCTGTAAACAAATACATTATTAGCAGATGGAATGTCACAAATCAGTAACAGAAGAGGATGGTAACATCTAAATAAATATATTTATGCTACATGAGTTTGTCCTGTGCTCTAAAGCAAAATGTTATCATTTAACTACCTGCCCTATGAGAACCTAAAAATGTAAAACCCACCTTTTCTGCTTACCTGACAAAAATGTATGCACATAAAAAGTAGCACTCTGCATAAAGGGACTGATTGTTTGTTTTTATTTTGTATCTTAAAACAGAGACTGTAAAGCAAAAATCCAGGCAGTCTGAATTGCCAGACAATTAGTAGGTTGATTTAAAGCACAACAGCAAGCAGAAATTATTTAACCATTGTCAGATAAATGGGAAAATCAGTGGTTTGAAACCAGTCACAGAATTATGTTATTTGTTGTTATTCTGAGAAAGCACTGATTCGGGTAACAAATTTTTGTCTTTATTGAAGAAAGACCAAGTACACTCACATGGAAGAGAACAAGCTATGTATCAAAAGCATCACCCAAAATTGAGAACCTTTTTTATTTCACATAAAAAGGAGGACATTTCAGCACAATTTTGTCTTGCTCCCAAATGGTCAAAATGTTAAATTCCATACAAGACATTTCAAGGCTCAGGAAACTTCAGTATCAAACAGAATCAGTGTCTTCTGAAAAACTCGCTATTACATTCTCTGTCATTATATTATATTGACATAACAGCAATAAACGCAAATGTCTTAAGCTTGTCTGTTAATCTTGTCACAGTATCAGTAAATGTGACTTTTTCCCAACTTCAATATATCAGATTGATAAAATATCAGTGAGAAAACTATGACTGTAACCAATCCTACCTTTGTTACTGTAAGCCTATACTTGAGCTGACATTCTTTCGAAACTTATTGGCTGCTCCCAGGATTAAACAGAGATAAAATTGAAAAGATAAATAAAGATAAGCAAAGAAATGCAACAGGTTTTAAAGCCATTTATTTAAGTCCATACTAAGACTGCAGCCTTAATTTTTTGACTGTAGATGTACCTACAGAACTTGTCTTATACTCTAATTTTAATCAATAATGCTAAAATACCAAGATACTTGTTTTTCAAAATTGGCAGCTTCAGTATTAGCAGTAATAGCCTGATTATCAGAGCTATAATGGATAATACTAAACTCTGTGGCCAGTCTTTAATTAACTTTCACAGGCAGTGTGTCAGACCTCTAGTGGTGTAAACATTATGTATAATAACATCTTACCTCATAACCTCCAACCTATAAAAAAAGTAAATAGGATCCTATCTGTTTTACTATCATCCTCCTGATGCCAAAAGAAAATTATCACATTTTCCTGTCCTAATAATGTAAATTAATTTCCCATTTTATGAAACTGAAGCCGTGCATCATATTTTCTATTCCTCTGTAAACAAAATGGGAATATAGTTTAACTCACAGGGGGCACTTCAAGCTTAGCTTTCTGATCATAGCTTTGAGTAGGCTGAATGCACAACTGCAAGCAAACACACTCTCCCTATTCTGTACAAAGCTATGCAATTCTTTTCAGCAGGAACTTTCAAAGGTCTGCATGAGCCAGTTTTCATTTATTTTTTTTAATATTCAACATTTTCTTCTAAATCTTTAGTTAATCACTTTAAAATGCTGTGAGAAGGCCAATGTCCTTACAGGACTAGCCAGGTTTATCTCCAGTGTGAAAAGATCGACCTTGAAAGTACTCAGTCTCCCTTCCTGTCTTCATTGTTAATTGCTCAAGATGTTCAGAAAACAGAACAGAGATACTCTTTTCCTCTAAATACCCTGTAGCCTAATTTTTACTGCACTATCTAGCTTCACCTCTGTTTCATTCCAATCACTTCTGATTTTTCAATATATTATAAAATTTGGTTTTGAATCAGCAGTCTTTGAGTATTGTCTTGCTTTATGATCCTCTTTTCAAACTACATTGGACAAAGTCACTGTATGATGGTGCACTCTGGAACTTTTTCCCCCTTGTGCAGTGTTCCAAAAAAACATCAGTTTTACCCCTTTGTGATCTCTTTGCATTGTTTACAATTAGTTTTTTTTTTTGCATTGTTTGCATTAATGGTTAATGCAGGGATTAGATGCCTATTTTGACATAAATGGCTATTATTGTAGTGTATTCAGATTTATAGACTCCTGAAGACAGGAAGGCAAGCAGCTCTGAGAACATAGGGTAAAGTAGTGAGAGAGTAATAAACAGTCCCCAGAAAGAAGTAAAGCAGGTTGGTAACTAACTCTGTGTGCTGTGGGGTGATATCTTCTCTCATTTAATGAAAATACATTGAAAAAGACTGCATGGAAAACCTTGCATTCATTGACTGTCAGAGAGAGAGGAACTGATCTGGAAGATATTTAAGTAGCTGCACACAGGTTCCATCAATGGGGGATTATTAGATCTTAGTGAAAAACAGCTTTTATCACTTCTCAGTGTGATTTTGCATAGCCAGAAAGGGATATAAGAATAACTTGTGCTCTTCATCAGCTGTCCTTGATATGAAAGTGGGGGGGCAGGGAGCCCTCAACAATAGGAAGTTGAGGGGGCAGGAAATAAATGGTGTAACACACAAATGCAGTGCTACAGACTTAGCTATGACTTGTGAGTGCAGTCCCTCTGCCATAACCCCTTCAGCACTGCTGGGGGGGGGGGGGAATGACTTTTGCCTCAGGAAAGCTGTGAAAGAGTGTGCCATGGAGGTGCTGTACATCACATCCCTCAGAGCACTGCTGCTGTCCATTGCCAGTGGGACTCACCCCAAGGGAAAACTAGGAAAAACCTGCTCCTTGCTGAGCACAGGGGCTGTAACTGTCCACACAGGTGGAGGAAAACCCTTCTAGCACTCCTCCCATCCTCTTTCTCCTCTGACATTCTGCACCTACAAAAAGTCCACACAAAATACGTCTCCAAAAATGATGTTGAGGATTTAAAATGAAGCAGTTATCACTGCAGTCATGTCACACAGCTCTTCTCCCCACCCACTAGCAGTTCCTTGGAAGAGGACTTTGTGATACCTCCTTTGTAAACTGTGTGATATAAAATTAAGTTCTTTGCCCTTCCTTGGCAAAAGGAAATATAACAAACACTACTATAAATACTACAACCACCTTTTAAAATGTATAGCTTGTAAGACTATATCACACATAGTGAAAACAGATCAAGAAAACAGATTGAGGCTTTTAAAACATGAGTTTTATCCTGCTAGCTGCACTTATTCCCACCGTCATTTTCTATCAACATTTTAGCATTCCAAAAAAAAGTGTAAAGACTCAAACAGATCCTTAAAAATTATTATAAGCTGCATGCTAATGAAGCCATTCTTCCTGAGGGTCTGCCTCCTGCTATTTGTCAATAAAGACATTTAAGTTTCTATAGTAAATAACATCTGCTCCTTAGACCATATTGCAAAGCACTGAGAGGAAATAAGATAGCAAGTAACAGGCATTGTTACTTTGCTAAGGGAAGTGCTAGTGACCCCCTTCAAAAATCACCACCTCTGCCCCAGTATCCTGAAAATAACCTCTAACTAGTTAATGTATAGTTCAACAATTTGGATTCCAGATTATGGCAACACAAATATTATAGAATGGAGAGATCATTAAAACAGCACAAATCTTTGTGAACTGTAAATAATGAAATAGAGAATTGATTTGTGCCATCATTCTCAGCAGCGCATAGAGCAATTTTAAGAAGCTGAAGCTGACATCTGACTGACTTCTCAGCAAATATTACCCCTGGCTGCACTGGCAGATTCCACTGTAATATCTGAGACTGAAACACTAACTGACTGCTGCCAACCCAGAACTGAGCTTTGACTTAGACTGCCTCCTTAATGTGCTTTGTTTTGCTTTTGTTTGTGATGATGTATTTCTTATGGAATTATTAATTTGTGAAAGTATTTGCATTTCTGCTTTACATTATCTCAACACATGGTAACACAAAAGGAGTATGCAAATACTTTCTCTCCAGTGGCCGAAAGAAGATTTATATACTCTTATCTCTTAGCATTATTGTTCTGTGCCATAAAAGCCATGAGAAATATGTGAGCATATGAACGAAGGGATAGCCAAGAGGATATACAAGTAATTTAGGTTTTATCCCAAATATAAACAACATTGCAGTGTGCACAGATAAACACTGTTCCAGTTCCATCAGGGGGTTCTGCTGCTATCTATATGGCATGATATTTATCATTCGTACAATGACCTTCAACCATTTACTTTGCTATACGACCAAAACTCCTTTGTAGAATAAAGGCTAAATTTTACAGAATTAAAAATATTAGTCCTCCTATACAGTAGCTTTTCATAGGTCTACATTTGCTCTCAGGCTAAAGCAGAGCAACACACTTCTGCTCAGATGCACCTACACAGATCTCCCAGTCACTGAATTATTTATGAGTAATCTCAGGACAAAATACCTACTTTAAAGTATTGACTGGAAATTTGTGTTGCCACTGGGGATGAGGCACATTTCTGGTTAAAAACATCCCCAGGATGTTTAAGCACTACAGCATTGGAAATGGCAAGTGTTCAATCCACTGGTTCAAGCACATACATGGAGGTACCTAAGTGTGTTTTAACTCCTCCACAGCGGTTTTGCTCCTGAACCATCCCTGCACAAAGGAACAAGTTGGCTAGCAAAAGGGTCCCACTTCTCCCTGGACAGCAGTAGGACATTTCCATAACTCGAGAGCATCCGCAGGCCACAGGCAGGCATGAGTGTATGAATCAGTTGTACCCAAACTACTCTTGTTAGCTGCACTGCTATAAGAAGGAAAAAGTAAAGCCATATTTGTTGGGATTGGAGCAGATGAGGTATTGCCTTCAGGAGATTGTATGAAGGTGCTTTGTACAGATTAAAAGGCAAAAAAAGAAAGGGCACACCAAACCACTTGAAACATGAGGAAATACAACCTTTGCAGTTACACTAGGTAGGATAACAGTTATAAGGGCTATTAGCCTCCATACTGCAGATCAGTGGAAGAGGTCAGGGACATATTTCAGCATAGCAGTATATCTCAGCTAGGCAGAAGGAATCACTTTAATCTTCTTTGGGCTATTCCTTGGACTAAATCAAATGATATAAACAATCATTACAGAGTTTAGGGACCAGGGCTGCACTTAGAGTCCCTGGATTTTTATGGCTGTTGCCAGAAGTAAATCAAAATTAGGGTGCATCCCCAGTGCTAGAGAGAGTTGCCTTGAGAAAGACTAAAGGATCACTGAGGATATTGGATAAGCGGAAGTCAAAGAAATGAACCAGTCTGGCTGTGCAATAGGTGAACACACATTCAATTAGTCTTTGAGAGAGGTTGCTTACACACCTCATTTTATTTACTCTGTCTAGTATCTTTTTTGGGTTCGAATGACAAATTTAAAGGTTCAAACTAGAATCACTGGATTCAAAACATCCCAATTTTAGGCAAAGTTACATTAGAGTATGGATACAAATTCCACTTTTTAGCTCTCTCCAGTAAACATGCCCCAGACTACAGATGGGGGCAGGTAAAAGGGAGGACCTTAATACAATCCAGCTAAATTCTCCCATTGATGGTAGGGGGATTGAAAGTCTTCTCTTCAATGTCAGGAAATCAAAATCACAGTATTAAAAATAAATGTGACATACTTTTTAAAAGGGATGATTTTGTCCTCCATATGTAACAGATGTAATAATGAAGAAATAGTATATATTCCTGGTCAGTCTGTGATATGTGTAAAGGTGTCTGTGTTTTTCTCTTCCTTTATGCATACTTTTTGCCTGTTAGGAGCATTTATTCAGTTTCACAATAAACATTTTATGCTTCTCTGTCCTCCAAGGTCAGCCAAGCTTATGAAACCCAAGCTGCTGTCTGTCTGCCTTACCTCATCTCTAAAATTCCCAGACAGAACAGAAACTCCAAAACTCATCAAAACACTATCAGTTAGACTGGAGTGAATTAGAGCCGAATACTAATTTTAATATCTCTATAATGTATGCACGAGACACCTATACTTGAGGTTGAAATAAGTAACACATCTTGAAGGACTCTTGTTTATTCACTTTTCCCCAGAAGAAAAGTAACAATTCTGTATAATGAAGTGAGAAGGTGAAGGTAGTTTTACTTTGCGAGTGAGTTAGTTAATGAGGCAATATCCTCTTGAATCTTTGAGATAAGCTCTAGGTCAAAAGTAGACAAATTAGCATAACATTCATATTAATATATTTCAGAATCAGATACAGAAACAACCTGCACTCTGAAACCTGCCTAATCACAGACAGCTAATTTTCAAAGGAGTTTTGGCACTCATTATGGTGATGGGTGACAGTACTGAAAACATCAACATTTCCTTGAGATCTGCCATGCTTTGTAGACACTTCTCTTATGTACTTCATGAATTGTATTTTATACTTTTCATAATTTATTTAGATACTCAGAGAAGTAAAATGACGTTCCTTTTGAAGATATTTTGGCATGCTCAACACTGCATTTTTTGTGCTTGCAACATAGATAATACAATGCAGTTATATCACATTCTAGTACCAGGTAGTTGTAGAACTGCTATTCAAAAGTTATTATTTTTATCATATCACAATGAGAAATATACAGATTTTTGCACAAACACTCTCCTGCATGCAAAGTATTCTGTACATGAATTAATCATGCTAATATCTATGGACTTCTTCATGACCACATATACAAATCATAGAATGGCTTGGGTTGGAAGGCACCTTAAAAATCACCTACTTCCATACATACAAACACCTCTGCTCTCATAGCTGGGTATACAGACTGTAGCCACTGTCAAACTGTACCAACCCATATATTACTGAGTGAAAATCATTAAATTATCTTTTTTTCCTGTAAATGAAACTAAACTTTTCATACATGTTTATGCCACAAAACATTGACAACACTGGGTTAACACTGCTAGTAAAAAGCAAACAAAGAGGGAAAGGATGTGTAGATGCTATTAAAAATAAATCAGTAAATTCAGGGAGTAATTTTAAAGAAAAAAGAGACTTATAACTGTTTTTCTTAAATTTGAATGGGTTCTGTAAAGTTCATCTGAACTAGTCAACATAGTGAGCTTGATTCTAGGATGAAGTGCATTCCTTATGGTCTCAAAATTCACTGTCACTGCAGAACTTCTTTATCAATATAGCATTAACCATTAATAAAATTGAGATACAGCCCTCTGCCCTGTGAGCAATGGGCTTGTATAAAAAGGTATTCAGAGCCCCATCTTAGAAGTGTGTTAAGCATCTTTGGAGGCGATGAGCGCATTCAGTTTACACCACCTACAAGGGAAACTGATGTCTTTTGGCATCTTCTGGGTTCAGGCTTCTTTTGATTACAGCAGAAAAGAACACAAAGGGCTCATGTCTTAGGCAGCACAGATTAGCCAAAAGCACAGATGCCTAAAAATAAGAATGATTAGAGAGTGCAAGGCAATGGCAGGGAAGATTTAGCCTGCAAGTTACTGGAATACAAGCTGGCCATGGGCCTACTAGCAGCAGAAACTAGAGAGCAAGCCAGGGGACAGGAGCCTGTCTTATCTGACATGAGAGCCGACAGCATGTTGGCAGCTGTGATCGTGGACATGACAGCTCTGAGTCAGGTTACAGCTTTCCCTCTCCAGCCTCAGGGGCTCAGCTCCCCCTCTCATTTGTGATAGGAACACAATCTGCAGCTCACTGGCTACCACAGGAATCAAAGCTACCATAGCATTTGTTATAGTCACCACTCCCAGCTCACTGCTGGAAGTGTTTTCATCACCTAAATATTATTTTTGCTCAGTTTTACAATATTGTTCCTCTTGCAGCATCCTAAGACTCCCTTTCTTGCTTACTGCATTCAGAACAAAGTCTACCTATGGTCACCTCTCTCCCTTCACTGTGTAAGGCATAGTATGAAACACTGAATGAGACAGTCTCTGCATTTCATCAAGTATTGTTATGGCAGTGCACTAGCACCTTCCTAACCACTGCGTTGCACTGGGTTTTGGTAATGGAGGGGCTTCAGAGGTACTTTCTCTGAGAAGCCAATAGAAGCTTCCCTCATGTCCAACAGAGCCAAAGCCATGTGGATCAAAGAGGAACCCCATGTGGAGCAGGGGGATGCCTGAAGGAGGCTGAGACCTCATGGGAAGCCCATGCTGGAGCAGGCTCCTGGTAAGACCTATGATCCCATGGAGAGAGAAGCCCACTCTGGAGCAGGGGAAGAGTCTAAGGAACTCCTGAGGAGGAAGGAGCAACAGACTCCACATGTGATGAAAGGAGATAGAGAAAATCAGGAGTGAAGTTGAGCCCAGGAAGAAGGGGCGGGGAAGGTGTTTTAAGGTTGAGTTTTTATTTCTCATTACCCTACTTTGATTTGATTGTTAATAAATTAACTGAATGTCCACAAGTCAAGTCTGTTTTGCCCACGATGGTAACTGGTGAGTGACCTCTCTGTGTCCTTATCTTCATCCAGGAACCTTTTGTTTTGTTTTCTTACCCCTGTCCAGCTGAGGAGGGGGATGATAGACCAGCTTTGGTGGGCACATGTAGTCCAGCCAGAGTCAACCCACCACAGCTGTAAGCATGATACTTCAGCTCTCTCACAGCAGCTTGGCTGCACAAGCTCAAAGGTAAGTAGGGAAATTGTTGGTGGCATCCTAGTGTGGGGGCTTACTGGCATGAGCACTGCTGACAGCACAAGGCAGAGCAGCTTAAATCCACTGTAAATTCACTTGGCATCCAAAGGTTTCCTCTTAGCCAAGCCAGTAATATTCTACAAGGATTTTCCCAACATCCAAAGACCAGCTGTGTGCTTTGTGTCCTGGGCTGAAATCCCCATGCTTGGTCATATTCTTGCATCATGCAAGAAGGAGGAATTAAAGCCATTAAGATGAGACCATGAATTAATGAATTCTTCAACAAAGGAAGCCTGATCTGCTGGATATGTGACTACTGCATAGATATGAATATAACACAGTATTTTGATTCAGCTTAAGAGTGTAGTGATCTCCCCGCCTAAGGATGCAGAAAGAAGTCTTAAGAATGGGCAGGATTTAGGATTAAAAAAGCATTGCCAAAACAGAAAAAGACAATAAATCTCTGATTTCTCTGTGGCTGTAACATGGGAAAATTGTTTTATGAATTTCCTTTGCTCTCCTCAGACAGTAAATATTCACCTTTATTACAGGTGAACAGATAGCTAGGAGTATCCTATCAGTTATCTAGAAAGCTCACAACAATGCCTATCTATTGCATTTCTTATTCTCCTACACTGTGCCAAAACCTGATTTTTTTTCCAAGTCCATTCCTACCTTGTAATTCCTACCTTATTTACTAGAATTGAAAATTTATCTTATTTCTGGTCAGATTGTAACATTAGCTTTTAGTTCACCAAACTTCTTTAATGCTTTCTGCCATGTGGATCGTTATTGTTCAGAGGAGGTCTCTGTGAGACACCAAAAAGCCAGTTCATGTTTCTTTAAATGCCCTCCCCAAAACTTGTACATGTCTTGGTACCAATGAACACCTTGGCTGCTGCTATTCTGACATGAGAATAGGCTGTCAATGACATTTTCTGGCATCTATTTTATCACTTTTCTGAGAGTGTAAGGCTTAACGGATGGACTGTGTTTTTACCCTGTCCTTCACAAGGTGTTTTTCATTTAGGAGAAAGAGCAGAAGACAGCTGCAGCTTGCAGCTTGAATGACTATGACCAGCTCCAGAGACCATGTTGCAACTAAACATCGGGAGTGATGTCCGCATCAGAAAATATAGCATACTGACTCTAAGTCTTCCTCTAAGTTCTTGGCACAGGAAATGCAGAGTTTAGTAGCCAATTATAGCCCTTAGATATAGCAGCTTAATTCTTATATATAGCAACTTAATCCATTTGTTTGATATCCAAGTTTCACATGTGATTACGGGGTCATATATGTATTTACATGCAACATTAAGTATTCTGATGTTCAGCTTTGTTTGATGGGAACCAAAGAACATAACAACAACAAAAAAATCAATGTTTTAAGGATTGGAGGTGTTTATCCCTCTCTGTCTCCACAGTTAATTTCATCTTGTATCTTTAAGCAGTATAGTTTCACAAGAATTATGCAAAGCATTTTGAGGATAATTGGCACAATGGGGGTTCAGTACTTAATGAAAGTAACTCTTGCTTTTAATTATAGCATTTAAGATCATCTTATTGTCAAGTGGAATACAGCCTTACAGTTTTGTGATTTGGCATCCATGGCTGGATTTAGGAAATATCTCCAACAGCCCTATCCTTTTACAATGAAGATCATTTCCCATATTTTCAGGTAGCTGTATACATGTTATATAGCTTGTTTAAGAGCTTCCCAACACCAGGACTGAATAGCAAACAAATCAAAGGCTTGTATAATGTAAATGAAGGAGAGCAGAAGTTCAGTTTGTCTGCCTCCAAGATGTCTGTAACTTCTAGCAAATACAGTTTCCCCCTTTTTGCAGTTTCCTCACCCTAAAAAGTAAGTCCCATGACTAAAATAACCCCAGTGCTAGACTATTTGGAGCAGACACTTTGGCTGCATGTAATTAGATTTCACTCATTTTATATTTTTGATTATTTCATTTACACTATAATCAATGTTTTTCACTTGTAAGGAATATTACATTGGACTAGAAAGTTCTATAATGCAGAAGAAACCAGCAAACAAAAGAATAAAAGCCATGATAAACAAAATGTTCCAAATCCTGTTTGCATGCAGATATGCACTATACCTCAGCAAGAGCATTATACCTCAGCAACAGCAAGAAGTAATTGTACCCAGATACATACACACTGAACGACTAAAACAAAATATGTAATTGCTGTGTTTAATGTTTGTATCTTTTGTGTATATTTTAACCATACTTGCAATTTGCAAAGCTATTTGCCTGATTCCATTATCATAAATCTATGAAATCCATCCATTGAACAGATGGTGCTATAAAACACAATTGTATCTGGGAAGAGGTGTTTGAAGACACAGTATACGTGTAGGCATACTTGTGATGACACCTATAAGACCACAAAAGCTATGTAAAATAGATAAGCACACCAACTGGGAGGCCTAGTTACCCAGGATGGCCAGTACATGTGTCTTTTTCATAATATCAAATGCCATCTTTGCAATGCTTGTAAAATAATATCCACTGGGTATGGGAATAAAGATCTTTACTGGTACCTCAGCAGTATCTTTTTCCTGAAAGCTCAGTATTCCCTATGGATGATCTGTTTCAGCAAGAAAAGAGATAAACAATGTGTCATGCCATTTAGTTCCTCTGCATTCTCTTTTTTTTTCCCTTTTTTAAGGAGCAATGTCGTTGGAATAATAAAAACCCAATGAAAGTTTTTTTTTCTCATCATAACAGTAGCAGTATTTAGTAAGTCTTTGAGGTTATTTTTTTCATTAAAAAAGCAGCAGAAATAATAAAAAGCCAATAGTATATTATTTGATTTTATGTATATAAGAAGCTGGCTCCAGGAACTGAAATTCATACGTGTTGGCGTAGTTCAAGGAGAGCAAATTTGCAATGAATGATGATAATTTGCACTGAAAGAAATTACTGCCTATTTTGATTAGGAATTAGCCTTCTGTTCAAATTTTAGAAGAGTAATGTATTCATTGCTGGTTGGAGCATTAGATGGGTTGAAAGGGTAAGAGAAAAGCTGGTGGACAAAGGGAAAATTAAAAAGTAAAAAGATTAAAGAGCTATTTTTCTAGTTCAGTAATAAGGTAATAAACAGTTCAAACAAAGAAATCGCAGCCAGTGTGTTATACTGAAATGCACATTTACCATGGTAGCCAACCTTTGCTTAGGTAGGAACTCCTATTGTTCAGTTTCAAGGAATGCATTGTTCACCTCACATCTTTGCATCTAGTCACACCAAATTGGTCAGTGTTAGGGACAGGCAGAAATATTACCATACCATACCATGACAACATACAGCAGTTAAGGATGTGGTATGCACCTCATAATTACATTGACACAAATATTGCACAAAGATTTTGTTTCTTTCCATTTAGCCCTGGTCTGGAAAAAACATCATCAATTATCTTAAAGCAACATTAAAGTTACAGGTTTCAGAGATATTGAAATCTTCAAATAGACCCACAACTACAGCTCCTACACTGGCCAGGGCTACAATTCTTACAATTTGGAGCCAGGAAAAACACATTTCCTGTAAGAATTGGCTGGAAATTCAGCTTTATGTATTGAAAAATGTGGCAGAAAACAAATGAATTCTTAGCAATCTCTGTTTGCCAAAAGTAAAAGCATTGGCTGTGATGAAGTGGAACCTGGAAGGGTCTGCCATTCAAGTGTACAAGCTCTTTGAGGAGTTAACCTATGAGATAAGCTTAAGAAATGCAAGTGTTTCAGTTGTGGTGCCAGCTGTCAGGGCTCTGACAGTTTACCTCACACTGAATCTTCAGGACAAAGGAACTAGGTCATGAAACAGAAATTTAAAGCATATTCCTTAAAAAGCCTACTTTAAAAGGTAAGCATTTAAGTTACTAAGTCAAAGACTGAAAGGTCAGAAAATGACAAATTTAGGGCTGTTTATTCAACTTTAACTCTTCTTCTTTGTACACATGCACTGTTGAGCTACTAATTATATGACTGCAGAAATAGTTGTATGTAAAGACCATACTTCATCTGATGGCAAAAAGGAGTGCTGCTATTTAATTTTAAATGATTAATCAAAACAGGGGTTTAAAAATATCTAAGTGAATATAGTACCTATCAGCATTCTAAGTTATTTGTGACTTAATATCATCTGACAATTACAGCTACTCTTTTATAAGCTGAAATAAGAACAATAAAAAAATAAAATAAAAAACATTTACAAATACTCTGAAGGAATTAGGCTATTTAAAGGAAAATAAGATCTCCTGCACAATGACACAAAGATGATGAAGGGAGTGGAACACCTCCCTTATGAGGAGAGGCTGAGGGAGCTGGGTCTCTTTAGCTTGGAGGAGACTGAGGGGTGACCTCATCAGTGTTTACAAATATGTAAAGGGTGGGTGTCAGGATGATGGAGCTTGGCTTTTTTCAGTGATACCCAGTGACAGGACAAGGGGCAATGGGTGTAAACTGGAGCATAGGCGGTTCCACGTTAACATCAGGAAGAACTTCTTTACTGTAAGAGTGACAGAGCACTGGAACAGGTTGCCCAGGGGGGTTGTGGAGTCTCCTACATTGGAGATATTCAAGGCCCGCCTGGACAAGTTCCTTTGTGATGTACTCTAGGTTACCCTGTTCTTGCAGGGGGATTGGACTAGATGATCTTTTGAGGTCCCTTCCAACCCTTGGGATTCTGTGATTCTGTGAGAATAACCCTCTGATTTCTCTCTCACCCTGCAGAAAGATACCTAGTGCCTACCTTAATGGCCAATTTTTTTCCTCAATTAATATAAAGCAAATTTAGGCCATTGAATGATTCTGGACTTGAGCCTAAATCCAGTGAAAGCAAACCATAATTAGCTGTAGAATTAGTTCGAGAAGGAAACTAGCTTCTCAATACCTGGGCCCATTGAGAAAGAAGAGCCTGGATGATAGGAGCTCAGTCTGTATGGACAAGAAGCCTTTTTAGCCAATCTGTATGTGACTCTGCAGTGACACAGAAAGAGGCACAAGCTATTTCTTGGGCCCACTTGGGTAACATCAGAGACAACTTTGCCAAAAGCCATATGCCCTTCTTATTCCCCAAGATCTCCAAATTCAATGAAGTGCTCTAGCAGCACACTCATTTCTTTACCACAAGAGAAAGCAGAAACCTATAAAGGAGAAGGATTGGGCATGCATGAGAAAAAGGAGACAGTTGTCTCCTTATCAGCTTTAGGAATTTGAAGACATCACCTCCTAGTGTACACTCTTCAATATACAGCTCCCAGTGTAATTAAAGAGCTTATAGATGAGAGAGTGCAAGTTTTCAAATGCTGATGACCTCTACAAGAGCAGCGCTGCTCCTAGTTCGCTTCTTGCTCCAGATGGGAAAGGAAGAACATGGTCTATATGTCCCTTTGCATTCAAAAGTTAAGGCAATGCAACACTCCTAAGTTTTGCAAAGTTATTTCCTGCTATTGGAGAAAATAATACAATGTTACCATAAATCAAACTTCAGTCTCTAATGTATGGGCCATTTCATAAGGAGAGACAAAATCTTCTATGAGGCTAACTAATAAAGCTGGAAGAAAAAAAAAACAGGGAAGCTTTTGGGAATACGTTCTTCAAACCACAATTTCTTCAGGTCATGGATTTATGGGTCAAGTCTATTTAAAAACACTGGCAGTGGGTGTATGGTACAATGTACAAACATGGAGAAATAAAGCAGATTACATCTAATATGTATTTACAAAGCCATCACTCATAAACTGTTCAGAGAATAAATGTTTCCTAAAGCCATTTTAAGCACACTGAAATATGTTCCCTGACAAACACATCCTTTACAACCTCTTCCAAGTCAGAAATGGTTTTCCACTTAAAAAGAGTGGATATGGTTTTTTTAAAGCAGTACAGAAGTGACATATCCTTCTGCATAAAGTGCTTGCTTAGTGAAGATAATTGAGGATGGAAAATACATTATTTTTCTGTTCTATCCACCATGGCAATTAAAACCAACAATTAATTGTGTCAAGGTGCAAACTGATGATTTTAATTACACTGCCAGAGTAACATAAGAGGTTCACATGCAGTGACTGCATCCTTGATTGGTCCAGGATACTACATAAGAAAAGATAGAAATGCTTCCCTAAGGCAATGTTCCCCACCTCGTTCATGTTGATTTACTTCACAAATAACCCCACTAAGTTATTTTATTGACCTCCACGGTAGCAGGTTTTGAACATAAAACCAAGACCTTTTTCCCTTATATGAAAGTTTTATTATTACACTCTATTTTTAAATAATAAAGAGAGAAGTATGTGCCATATACAGCATCATATTTTACAGTCTGTCTTGTAATTTAAAATCAGCTATGAAGGTAACACAAATAATTAGAAAAGAATAAAAAAGTTGATTTTCAACAACACTTACAGTATTATTCAGGGCTCATGATTTCTCACTACCCTTGCTATTACACTGAAGCATATTTGGAAAACAGAACACTAAAAAGACCTTATTTTCTTTAATTATGCCCTTACCTCTACCATCATTGAAATAGCATGCCC
The DNA here is from genome assembly GCF_012275295.1 of Melopsittacus undulatus. Taxonomy (NCBI): domain Eukaryota; kingdom Metazoa; phylum Chordata; class Aves; order Psittaciformes; family Psittaculidae; genus Melopsittacus; species Melopsittacus undulatus. Next base: position 108,743,927 of record NC_047528.1, on the reverse strand, counting down.
TAAAGCAAAGCAGGGAGAAACAGCAAACTCTTTCCTGAGAAGTTCAGAAAGCAAACATGATCTAAGAGCCTATTCCCCTTGTACCTTCAGGGAGAGAGGAATATTATTGAAATGGTTAAGTTCATTTTACTGTCTGGTGCCTTTGAATAGTATTGTTAAATTGGAAAAAGAATATCACTGCACTCTTGAAGCCAGGGTCTCTAACCCAGTGCTGGAGGCACATGGAACCATACCCACATGCTGCAGAATATATTCATATTTATATTGCATGTTTCAAGTTGAAGAGGGCAGTTTCACACTAATGCAATATCCTAGCTTAAATGGCTTTGTCAAAACAAGCTTTCCCATGGTTTCTGACCTTTTCTTGCTGAACTGTTACAAATACAGAGATTGTCTTAATCCCTCTTGTTTTTTATTCAAACACCTGTGCTAGTGCATATTCATAAAGATGTTTCATATCCCATCATGCACCTTTCCAGATGGCTTTTATTAAAGGTCTTTGGGAAGATTTTCCTCTTAGCTCCTTCTTTGCTTCTTCAGAACAGTTAATTAAAATACTTCTACAGAGATGCACAACATGGACCCAGTAACTAGCGTCAATCACTGTGCAGAAAAAATGAGCCACTGTGTTGGGTAACTGGTTATTGCAACCATTTTTTCATGGCAGCTTGTGTTCTTATTCTGGTTCAGTAGAAATGCTGAGGCACCAATTAGTGTGTGCTTTCTAAAAGCTTGTACGATTCATGTTTAAAATGGCAGCTTCAACCACAAAGCGCAGCAGTCCCATAATCTACAAAATGAAATTTGGGGCTCAGTTTCCATTTACCTAAACTTCTTCAATAATAAAAATGTGTCTGCTGAAGACATCTGTTAAGACTCTGTAACATCTAATTTTAATGGCAAATAATAGAGTTCAGCTCCATAAGATTAGAGGTTATGGGCTAAGCCTTTTGGCTGGCTTTGGCGCCCCTGTTGAAATGTTCTGCCAGCCAACTTAATATAATGCATTAAAAACATCCCAATGACTTGATGATCCCCTCCTCCTCCTAAGCCTCAAAATAAAGCAATTCTGTTTCCTCTTAATACTTTACTCCATTGCATTGTTGAGCCTATGGCAGTGTCTGTTTGATGGGACTGACAATAATATTATTTCTTTTCACTAAAAATACAGGCAAAATGAGGAGAAATCCAGAGTTAATTATATGGTGGAAACATACGCTTTGCTGAAGAAGAGGTGGAGTTGCAAAAAATCACTGTGTTTCAGGCCAGCCTTGCTTATATTCCTGGGTCTCAGCTATTGCATTTTGTCAACCCAAAGCTTGAGATTCAATTTTCTTGAGACCAAATTCAGCCTTTTAGCACATGTAAATCGCAAAATGGTATGCAGCTATTGTAGAGGGTGTTTTTGGAAAACAAATACAACATTGTCATTCATAACAATCAAACCATCTGTGACTTTTTACCAAAGTTCTGCATTCCTTTTTAATCCAAAACCATGAGAGACATATTTATGATTCTCCTGGGTAATATATATATTAGTGAAGTAGACAGATTTGAAATGCCTGTGGAAATCATGAGCAGAAAAAGGATGCTGTCAGAGATCTAGTCTCTAACAGAGTACTCAGTACAGTGAATCACTAAGTAGAACTGCTTACTAGGATATGTGTGAATAAAGTTGCAGAGAGCCATTCACTAGAGACTCAACTGCTACTGAATAAGTCTCTGTAATGCCAGCAGAATCTGGGAAGATTGTGCCATCAAAATCATTCTACTCCATTTGAAAGCCAAGTAGCAGAGATATTGTAAGTTTGGGAAGAAAAATGATCAGACACCCCACAGACTGGTTGCTGACTTTTCAGCAACATTCCTGCTGAATTTTGAAAGAAGAGAAAGCATAGGCCAGCTCGTGGTTTGGGTTTTTCTGCCCCTCTGTGCTCTGCTTTCCCTTGGGGCATGCACCTTTATTCCAGCTGTCTCCTTTCCTAGCTGAGCAGCTTGCTTTTTCTCCCTCTTTTCTAGGAAAACTTACTACAATACTGTTTCTAGAGACTACCCAGGTACAGACAATGCTTAAGGGGCAGAAGAATTATCAAATCTGTCACTTGCATTACTCGCACAGATAAAGAAATTACAATCCAGGAATGAGAGAGTGCCCTAAAATAACATCACAGTTCATCTTCCCACCTATCACCAGGCTTTCCTCAGTTATCATTCACAAGTAGCATTTTAATACACTATAGTCCTGGCTCCTCACTATATCAGTTCTGTTACAGTCATTTGCAGCTCTACAAATCAAGTGAAAACAAGGTGGCAGGTGTTTTTAGTTAGTTTTAGTAATACATAATGAACAAATCTATAATACAATGTCTAGAAGTGAGCAACCAACTTTTGACCAAAACATCAAAAGCATTTAAAAGAGCCAAAGACTTTGGATGAGCCACTTGCACCTTTTATTCAAACTTAAGTCTCCAGAGCAATCATGCACTTTCAGAGTCATTTGATCCTTCCTGTCTTTTCTTTGTTATGACAAGGGTTGGCCACAGGCACCAATGTCATCATGCTAATACATAACTGTGACCACAGGCACAAAAGAGGTAAGTGTGATACAAGTGCAGATTGAAGGATCTACAGTAAAAGCATTTTAGAGGCTCTGTGGATGTAGTTTCAGACCTGCAGCCATGGAAAGAACTCTTCCAATCCCTAATCCTGCACACACTCTTCCTTGTACTAGCCCTGACATTCACTCTCTACATGAGCTCTTGCTGAGTGAGAAAAAACAACCAACTTCCCCCCACCCTCCCCAAGTATTTTCCTCTACTTCTTTTAGGAAAAAATGCTGCAAACTCACCTGAATGCTACATCATGTTCAAGAGAAACAGGAGGAGTGTGAGCTGGATATGAGGCAGAGGGGAAACCCCTTTTCAGAGATGACGAGCAATTACATCAGCTGAAGCCATGTCACAAAAAAGACATCCTCTAGAGAGCAGGGGATGATCCTGCAGACTTAACTGAAGAGTGAGGAGAGTAAGCAATACTGCTATTCACTCTTCCAATTGTAGGACTAAGGAGCAGAAGTGAAGGAAAAGACGAGTGGGAGAAGCTCTGGTAAGTAAGTAAGTAATCAATCAATCAATCAATCAATCAGTATCTCTCTCTCTCTCTAGTCATCAGGTAGAACAGCTGAAAACATTAGCTTACCAAATGGGCTAAAGTACCTAAAGGGTGGGGAAGGTTAAGAGGATGTTGAAATCACAGCCACAGCCCATTCTTTCTTCTGTCTTGATTTTAACCACTCATCTCTCCCTTATTTAGGATGTGCTGTAAAGCAACAGGCTAGCTCTTTAGAGCTGGAGGGTTATTTTTGCTCATTGTGGCCTTTTTGAATGAACAAATATTAAGCAATCTTATTAGTTTTCTCTCAGTGTTACACCACATACAACTTTCATTCTTCTGTTGTCTTTAACAAAGGTCTCTGCTGGGCATACCTGCAGAGCTCTTTAGGAATAGAAGATTGGTCATCATCAAGCAAATCTTTCTTCACCTCTCATAGCTCTATTTATGATATACTGATTAATCAATCATCAGAGAGATTAAAGGTCATCTTTAGAAAATAAATGGCTTATGGCTGCAGCAAATCACAGCTTTGAGATTTATTGGAAAAGGCTGTAAATTGTCAGTCATGTTATTACACAAATAAATCAGATAGTTACTGCAAATTGATTAACTGATTCCAATTTTTTTAGGAACAAATTGTAGCTCCAACCTATTTTTCTCCCTTCTTGGACAAAATGATTGCTTTGTAGTCCAAATGAATGATTGCCTGTGTGTCCAAGGCCACAGTTATTGCTTTAAGTTGCTTCTCACACATTAATGTTTTTGGAGTGTTGTTCAGCACAATTTGCTTTCACATGAGAACTGCTCCTCATTTGAAAAGACTGAATGACACAATGGCTGTTTGAGATGTTGAAAATAATATTTCAACAGCATAATGATCATTATATTTATATATAGAACAACCCTACAATTAATATAGATGGGATTTTTCAAGTTTCACAATAAAAATAGAGGACTGACGATAATTTCCTCCACTGGAAGAGAAACAATTAAGACCCTCTCATTATACCTGGTTTGCTGTAAACATACCAATATCGTAGGGTGAGGAGGGGAAAGGGAACTAAGGATATGCTTCAATAGCAGAAAATAAAGTTAGCCGAAATTCAGGGTATTCATTGCTGATATGACAATGAATTTTCTTAGTGAAAATAATTATATAGAGGTACATGAAATTGAAAATGTAGAGCCAGCTAACCACATTTAACTCTTATTCTCACTGCATCTGCACCACCTGAGTGTCTCAGATAATTCCCCTGGATCACAGCCAGTAGGCACATTGGTTGAACTTACACTGTCAATTCGGATACTACTTATTGTTTCATTTCAGCACTTTGTTGCTGTGACCAGCCTCACTGCATACCCTTGGGATTCTTTCCAGAGAGAAACAGAAAGTTAGGCAGGGCTAGAAAGCTCATGCCTCAAACCATTCCAGAATTGGTACTGTGTAGGGGTTAGGAAGAGGCATTCACAACTGCAATAGTCTTCATGGTCACTTGCAGGAGGATGAGTTTGTTCAGCTTGCTTCTGAGCATTTTAGAGCAGTGCCACTTGAAACTGAAAAGCATGCCACTTGAAGTCCATCATGAAAATTGGTATGGATATGTGAAAAGTATGGAATGGGCAAATATTGTGCACTGAATATGCAGTGGGCGAGAGGGTCCTATGAGTGAGATAGAGAAAGCTGTGCAATAGGTGTGAGTCTGGGATCAGTCTGTGTGCCATCCTCTGCAATTAGCCAGGTCTCCCTGAAAGATCACTAAAGGGAAGAACCTGAAAACACGTCACTTGAACTTGCCAAGTTCAAGCAGTTTGGTGGGACAGGAGCAGATCTACTAGACTAATAGTTGATGACACCCTTACATTTGCAGCATATATGGTTTAGGGTGTATGTCAGTCCAGATCAGGCTGTTCCAATGGACCAAAAATACACACACACAGCATGCTCATAATAAAGCAATGCCAAAATCTTGGCTTTCTTGGATGCAGGTCCCTAAACAGGCAAGCGTAGGAAGCCTTGCACAGCCTTTGTGCCTGTTTCATGCAGAAGAGTGAAGCATGTAACTTCTCTCCCTATGATTATCTGTAAAGTCTCACATGTTACCATATGTCTTATTACTCTTCCTGCTCATTTCTTGTGCCTTCTTCCCAGTCTCCTTTCTTACTCTTACTTTGTTCAATTCCAAACAAAGTTTTTGCAAGGGTATACTTTGTGAAGGACACTCAAAAGACTGACCTGCCCAGCTAGGTTTTCTCACCTGAACAACTGTATGAAGTCTCTATAGTATGTTGCCACTTCCAAAGTGAGATTATTGTCATATGTCTTCAATAAAAAAGAGCTTCATCTTCTTGACTAGAAGGTGACACTTTGCTGGACATTGTGTATGTGATGGCTGTCATAAGGTTGGAGGATTGCCTGGATTGTTAATAATTAAACATGTTATCCTGCCATTAGATAAAGTTTTAGCTCTCTAGGGCATAGGCTGATATCAGTGTCACTGCAACATGTTTCTGGAACATTTCTGTGCATAAGGGGAGATGTGTTGTTATTTCCACAGTGAGGAGGAAGAAAGGAGCTATAATTCTTTAAAACCATTATAAGAGTACAGAAAGACTTCAGCAACTGAAGATAAAGTAGTTAAAGAATGGAAAGCATCTTGAACAAAGAGAAAGATGTACAACTGCAAATGTGAAGGACCATATGTCTTATGTGTCTTAGCATACCATAAAGGAGCTGTTCTGAACATTGCAGGAGTTCTTATTGGTTTGTAAATCTTCAAGTGCATGCTTGGCATGCACAGTTTGCCCTTCTGCTGCTTGAACAAGTCATTGTGTTGTCTTCCATGAGGGCTGGAGCATATTTGGTGCATACCAGAAGAACTTCCAACTTAGTTTCCCTGAAAGGACCAAAGTTTGGACACACCAGACTAACCCTGTGAACCAAACTGATGCTTGGGAAGATAGGATGATCTGCAATTTGCTTCAAAACAGTTCTAGCCCTATTGCAAAGAAAATGCTCATACAATCCCAGCCTCTTCTGCTACACACATATAATGGCTAGCAGAACTGTTTATGCTGTCATGAAGTAGCAGATCTGGCAAAGTGGACAGCAGACCTGATTAGCAAGTCTGCTTCATCCTGGTCCCTCATTAGAGTCTTAGACCTTTGCATATTACAGTAGCACAATAACTCCCAAAATACTCACTTTGCCAACATGAATGCAGCTGAAAAGAAGATATTGTTTGGTTTCCTGCATGTTGGAGTTCCAAGTCTCTTGATACTGGTATGGCCACAGCAGCTAGGGACTGACAGTTGTAAAACAGACAAGCTTAACGATGAATGTTTTATGGCAAGGATTTAACTGGCACCTTCAAATCATGAAAGAAGCAGCAAAAAGACAACTGAAATGTCACATTTTTCCCTTCTGAACCTGTAAAGTTCAGGCAAACCACAGACTCTGGGCCAGACAGCTAAAGGTTTGGTTACCTGCTGCCTAGGAGGGAGGGTATTTAGGTGCTCTGTGTCACCAACTACTGCTCCGCCTCAGCTGTTCATCTTTTAGGAGCTGCTGCTTTCAAGGAGGTACAATAGGGCAGTTGGTGCTGGGGTTTTTTTGTGAGCACATTATTAAATGCCAATTATCAAGACTTGTTTACTATACAACAGCTCATAACTGTTAAGAGGGCTAAAATGTCACATGCTTGTTAACATACTTAAACATCAAAAGGTGATAGGGTTATCCATGGAAAAACAGCCACTAATGTGGTTAGGAGTTCATCTCACAAATGGTAGTGATACACAGACAAGTCAAAATTTACTGGCCTTAAAAGGTCAATAATACCTAGTAATTAATTTGGGAATTTTTAAAGTAATTTCTTCATGCCTACTGGCTCACATGCCAGGTACTTATCTGTTGAAAATCAGCCTTATCCCATCAACTCAAAAGATATGCTTTAGTTGGAGCAAGGCTGATGCTTTTTGTGATAGACTTCTTCCTGCAGATGCCTGCAATGCCAGATAGGCAGTGTAAGGTTACTGAATTCAGTGGAGCAAGGCTGATTATCACCAGCTGAAAGCCCAGGCCTTCCTATAAGCGTGACCAGTTATTTTGGGTATTTTTTTTAACTGTATCTTGAATACCTGTAAAAAGTTTGACAAAAGTTTCCTGCTTTTTACAATGGGCTCTAAAACATTAAAAAATCTGTAAATGTTTTAAAGATTTAACAAAGGCAAATAAAAAAATCCCTGCAGGTTCATCCATTCCTATTCTGAAGTTCCCTATGGGCACACTGCTTCACAGAAACTCTTTTCCCACTGTAACAGAATATCTTTTTAATAGCAAAAAGCTGTATTGCTATTCTTAACTCTTAGACCAATATTTGCTTTAGTTACACCATAATGAAGGCCTTTCTATAGAGATCAGCTGGGGAAAAAATCCCTTGGAATTGTAACAAACATAATTTGCCTCCTAAATCATTAATTTTAAAAGATCACAGTTATTTTTTTCTGGTAAATCTAGTATGATGCCTGTAATATACTTTCAAGTAGCACCAAGCAGAGCTGTTGAACTTCGCTTTTCAAGTATCTTCTTTTCTTTTCTTTTTCCAGTTTTGCCCCGAGGTCTCTGAACTTTGGCAAGTATATGAAAGTCCCCAGAATCCCCACTACTTTCTTTCTCTTTCTCCTGTTACTAGCCACTTTCTGGGTTACCACTAAAAAAGCCCCACTGTTGTAAGCCAGCTGTAGGTTGCTCCACTGTCTTTTGACAGTCAGTGGCCCAAAGAGCTGAGCAAACATGACTGCTATTGAGCTCCCTTTAGGGTGTTCAAATATTGAAATGTCTTTTAATACCAGTAATAGAAGAAGTATGTATATCCTATTCTTTTAAAATAAGCTCTGGCTTATCTTTATGTTTTTACCACTACTCACAAAAAGAGTTTATCAGTTTAAAGACAAAAAAAAAATCTTTCCTTTTGTACAATGTGTTTTAATAGTGTTGTTAAAAAAGGCATTATAACCTTCCTTAGGTTCTCTTCTTGGTGGCATTGCCACCACTGAGTTATTATGTAAATTACTGCAGTCTGGTTAGCTCCTTCCGTCTCTTTTCTTAACAAAAGGGGTCTGCAAGTGCTAATCAAAATGTTGCAATTTACATATTAATGAAGTTTTCATAACAGCATTTGCTTCATATGCAATATGAATTGTATGGAGACTTCTCACTCTTCTTTATAGCAATCAATACATTTTGGTTTCCCGAAGTAGGTGAGGCACATTTGAAAACAAACTGTAAGTGCATCACAGTGTATCTCTATATATATGTCAATATTTCTATATGTCTTCATTATCAGAATGATACGCTCTAACATTTGCAGCTTAAACATAGCATCACATGTGCCTCTGGACCGTCATTATTTACTTACATTCCCTTGAATGCTTTTGTTGCAATCATTCTGCAAAATGCTCAAGGCACATTTTTCTGCTGAGACTGCTGAGCACGAGTAAGTTAATCATTTTTGTGGTTTTAGAAGGAAAATAAAAAAGAGGGAGAAGGGGATGGAGAGAGAGGCAGACAGATAAAGTTTGTTAAATACCACAGCCCATTCCTATAAAAAGTTGAAAAGTAAAAAATTGCCCTCACAGCATAATTGTGTTTAAAAAGCTGAATAGGGAAATAGATTTAGCTTCCATCCTGTTTTCTATTTCATTTTTATTTTAAAATATGTTTAAGGCTTTCAAATTCAAGATCTGGGATCACATCTATCTGCAAATCAATACAGTGGACTGTATCATTTTCTACTTTCAGTTGAATAGCCAAATGTAAATAAAGTTATGTCCCTTAAATTCCTGATAGAATTTGTTGTGGAATGCCAAAAAAATAATTTAGTATTCCAAGTAATAAATTGTCATCCATATTCAAACCGAACTGCCAATTGTTTTGGTTTGTTTTTACAGCTTCCAGCTACAGGATCTTGTTCAGCCTTTTTCCATTAGAGTGAAGAGTTTTTACCAAATGTTTTCTCATCACTAGAACATGTTATATGTCTGAGGTTATATGCCTATTTGGAACCTCTCAAAGCAATCTCTTTAACCATTTTATTAATTCTTATTTGAACATTTTCCAGTATTTTCTTCAGGAGTGGACTCTAAACCTGAACATTCCAGAAATGTTTATTCTCTATGATAAAAAAATCGGTACTCCTCATTATTTTTTGAGGTTTCTGTTCTAAATAATCCTCTTGGATTGTTGGCCGTAATTTCTACTGGGAGGTCATTTCCAATGGGATAACCACTGTGACTCAGCTTCCTGAATTCATAACTGTAAGGCTATTTTTCATTATGCCCTTGATACTGTAAGATAAAATGTTCTTTGTCATGACAAGATCTAACATTCAATTAGTTGCATGCTGGATGCCAAATAATTTGAGAGTGGAATAAAATGCATTGATGGCAATCTTTAAGACATTTGAATCTCACAGCATGAAACTTTAAATGTTGCTCAGATTTAAGGTTTTATCAGAACACACATTCACCTGTTTCTTAGTAAAACAGTTTAAATATAGTTGATAGATGTTCACAGTACCTGACTCATCATTTGTTTGAACATGAGTTTGTGCTTTATCTGAGAACACTGACCCAGAAGCTTACAAACAATTTCTCTCCAAATTTTTAGGAATCAAAAAAGAGAAATTAGGTTTTTGTACAGAATTTCACTCCTCTCCACTTGCTCACTCAATCCACAGTTTGTCTTTTAGGGTCTAATCAAAGCCAATAGAGCCAATATTAAACAGGCTCTAATGGAAGGTTGGATTTGCACAGAACATGTTTTTTACAGTTGAAAGAGACCTGGTAATAGCTCTATCTGAAGCTTCATGACAAATACTTCAGAAGCAGATTGAAGACATATAGGAATTAGAGAGTAATATTAAGAAAATTATAATTTATACTGAACTACAGCAAAACACTTGAGAATAAGACTGATTCAGTTACAGAGAATGCTCCCAGGGGTGTTGTTTAAGTGTTTCATTGCTTTGAATATTTAGAACTAGTACTAAAGAATAAACATCTTTTTTTAGTTCAAAGCATTTGAGACTGAAGTCATGTTCATTTCTATTTTTTGTTCTTTTTTGAAAATGAGAGATGATCAATATTTTAATTTATTGAAATAGGTAGCATTTGAAAAATTATACATTTCAATGACTGTTGTAATCATATTTTCACTAAGCAGATCAGAATTAATACAGGAAGGACAAAAACCAGCTAAAATGTAATATTAAGAATTTAATTCTAAGTTTTTAAAAATGTATTTTTTTCAACCAGAAAACCCAGCCCATATGAAAATCTAGGGCACCTATACTTAGAATAAAGTTAAGCAACCCTCTGGAGACCATGGCTACTTTTTGCACCTACTATCCTGTTCTCTAATACTTTATTCCCTGAATGAGGGGCAGGATGATGTACAATGCCAGCCATCATGCCAGTGTCTCATATTGTTGTGCAGGGCAAAGATAAACATGTTTTTGTATATCTGTTCTTCCTGCCAAGAGTCTTAGGACCCACCCAGAGACAGACAACCCTTCTAGCCATGTGAATTTCATATCAATAACATCATATGATTGAGAGCCATTTAATACATCCCACATACTTCAGAGACCAAATTGATGATGTCTGGGAGGAGTTAACTAGAAGCATGGCAACTGAAGAAGTTGCACTTGAGCAGGTCATAAACTGCATGAAACTCAAGTGTTGGTCATGCTGATCTAACTCCATGCCAAAATCGAAAGCAGGAAAACCAGTATAGTTCAGCACACACATCGCATACAATATTTCATAACAGCTAAGGAAATAAACACTGAAATTATTACGTTGAAACTTGCTTTTTCCCCCTTAAACCTGTGGGAGATTCATTCCAACTGTGTAAAATTTCCATGGGGAATTCTGGCAAGATATGAATGCAACCTCATTTTATGGTCAGTTTATTTATCTTTAAATTAGATACAGAAAATTACTTTTGTCAAAGACTAAAGATATGGTTTTAGTGAAGAAAATGATCTCCCTTGTAAAGAGGGAGACTCTACTAGCGTTTTAGTGGAAGGTGAAGAAAAGTGATGGTTTTCTTTGTCATTTGGAAACAGAAGGGGCATATATATATATATATACACACACAAAATGCTGCCTGGGAAACAGAATATGGTGTTTAATACTGTTAAACTGTTAGAAGAGACAGATCACTTTTTGTCAATGATCTTTCTTTTCTAGGATTCACCTACCTTTTGAGGAACTCAGGTGCTTTTTTCCTACCTGTAATGTACTGGTGAATCTGGGTTTGGGTTTTTTTTCTTAATATTCTTATACTATTGGTGGCCTTTTCAAATACATCCCAGCTGGAACAAGGGTTTGAATGAATGCTACAAAACAGAGAATTAACCTTGTGAAGTAGATTTTACTGATTCCATGACAGTGATGGGAGTATTATTCTCCAAACTGAAAGGCTCAAGTTTGAGGCATATCAATCCTCTTTTGCAGTTCTTTATTCCAGAAGGCATAAATTCCAAATTTATGCACACATTCCAAATACAGGAAAACAAACTACAAACTCCAGTTCTTCTATCAATGACAGAGAAACATCAAACACAACAGCATGTAGGCACCTGGAAAAACAAAACATAATATGTTTTGTGGGGAGTTCTCAATCAAACATTCCTAAAGAGAACAAATTCACTGGTCCATACCGTCGCTGTTACTTCTCATCCCAGATCAAATGCCCCAACAGAATGCTTTGAGCAGCTACTTGAAAAGAAATTACAGACAAAATTATTTCAAACCCAGCAAAACTGCCTTACAGATATTCTATTTTCGTACAGAGCTGCACTACATTCTGCCTCTCAGAAAACTCCAGCAGAGTTCCTTCTATAACATCAGTTACCTATCAGATTTGATCTGCTTAGAACAGATTTAGCAAAGAAGTGGAAGCAGAGCAGCAGAAGGTTTAAAAGCGTTCTCCTGGGAAATACACTCTACAGGGCATCAGCATGAAATTACAGGGGAGGAAGGGAATGGGTGAGAAGCGTATTTGTAGGAAGGTGTTGCATCTGTGACATGCCTGCCTGAGGTTTGGGAGGGAACAATAAAGATCCATGCTGGCCAGGTGTTACCCAAGGCCCAAATAATTTAAGCACTCCATTTGTGTTACCACTGTAAAGATTAAAAAGGGTGTAACAGAGAAGTGGAAGAAGTGGCAGGGAAGAGACAGAGCAGTAGGGCATGGTGGGGAACCTGCATCTGTAGTGTTGAAAGGAGCTGGTGATGGCAAAAAATCCATGTTAGGAATTGACAAACCTCTCTGAGCTTAGGAATGACAGGATATTATGGTACATGTAACTTGCTCTGCAAAGTGCTGCAAGAGAAGATAACATAAATCTGGACCACCTGTGTTGACAATTTTTCCTACCACGGGATATTTGTTCTTCACTAAGTGTGAAAACATCTCTAATGTCAAATAGACCTTTGGAATAGAGACTTAAAAGATCCTAATAAACATATTGTTTACTTTTATCCCTATGCTTCTTACCTCACAAAGACAGATTTAAAACTTGGTGTCATGGCATTGAAATAAATCCTAGGTTCCTCTCTGCTTTTACTTGTAATGAAAGACAATGCCACACTTCAATGAAATTAAGCTTGGAGTCCAGCCAGAAACTTTTTCTGCACTGTGATTTCATTTCCTCTAAGAGAAAGGTGCTTCTAGTCATATCACTCCACCTATGGTCAGAAACACAAGGAAGAAAACATGTTATTACCTCACACTTCGAAATGAGTGACACATGTTGTTCTAGAAATACTAGGATACTCTATAGTCTTGGGGTGAACAGCAGTGGCAGTCTATTGTTATACTTTCCTTGTAAATCAGCAGAAGTTCTCATGCTTTCACATTTTAAAAATTAGTGTGTCTGAATTAAGAGCAATGAGAAAATACAGAGAAAATGTCAGTGGGGGAAATGTGATGTTTGGAATTTATGATGACAATTTGAAAAAGACAATTTACCTTGAATGAAGAAGTTCACTTCAAAGCATTTGACAATCCCTCAGTTTTAGCTGGAAGGTCACAACCCTCTGAATTGGCTCTGTATTTTGAATATATAGATGAGCAAGCAGAGAAGTCTTTTGGGTCTGTATGTCTTGAGACCAGTTACAAAGCAATAATTTTCTCCTCTTTTTCTAAGACTTACTTCCCAAGTAAAGCTAAAAAGCCTATTTCAAGTCACCTCGCACCAGGTGTTAACAGAAATTCCTTGCTTTTCTATGGCATTTGTGTGGGAAACAATTGCCAAGTGTCCAGACTGTTGAATGACAGGGAAGTTGAGATTTAACCTTGGCAGAAGGCCATGTGATTGACATTTCCATTGCCAGAGTTTGTCCAAGTCATTTCAAGAGCCAACTAGATTTCATTTTGCATTATCTGTGGGTTATCATTCTTACAAGAATCATCTCATTCTGGCATGATCTTGATTTAGGGCTTTAGAAGTCAGCTAGGCTCAAACTGATTTTGCAAGGTCACAAACACTGCAGGTTCATTCCATAATATGGAATTAGAAGATTGACTGCCAGTCCTTTCAAGGTCCTAGCAACAGTTAGATGTGCCTCACAGTCTCATTCTCAATTAGGGCAATTTTTAAGGCTGTCAGCAGCTTACAGTTTTATCTTATGGTTCTCACCTCAATATTTTTACCAGGTGCACAATCCTGACAAACATTCTCTTCCCTCTCATTTGCAAGTTGCTTGGAAAGCATTTCTTCGTGTTATATTCAGATAAGTACATATTCCAATAAAATTTCCCTTTACAAAACATGTCTGCTGCTGTAACTATCTCACATAAGATGGAATGAGCACTTGCACCACATTTGCTTGTGAAGGATCATCCATGCAACATTGTTACTATGTCGGTCTAATTACCAATTGTTTTATTAATTTACAATAATTAGTTATTGTCAAATATATTATTGCATTTTACACTAAGCCATTCCCCAGGGAAACAAAATAAGCACTGAACTGTTGGTAAGTAATTACAGGACATAGCTTTAATGGGTTTACTAAGAAACCACCATGAGTTAACTTGTAGATTTTGCCATTCAATATACCCAGTAGTCACTTTGTTATTAATTTTATTGACATTAATAAAAAAATAATGCAAAATCCTAGGCGAGTAGTCATACATGCATAAACTGACTCTGAGAAGAAATCCTACTGTGAGTGCAGCTCAGAATTGATGCAGACTGCATGCATATGAGCAATAAATGTGATTATGTGGTCCTGGAGTGCACTTCTTGTAGGTTAGTCTGTCTAAGTCAGATCAGTTGTATGGAATAGGTATGACATGGCTCATCAGTCCTGGACATGTAAAACACTATTTATATGTCATATGTTACATGAGCACCTTCTGTGTTAGAAATCTGATACAGAAATCAGAGAACCTTTTACTAATAGAGCTAACAAGCCACATAAAGTTTTATTTTAATAATGACGGTGAAATGGAGCAATAATTACTACTACTTACTATTTGCTTTGCAGTAATATCAACAACAGAAAGTTACAAATCCTTTGCCACAGAGCTTTGGTCTTAGTCCAGCCATGCACTTAAATATACAACCTTCAAGTAAACCTGCTGAATTCAAAATGCAGCTCACACGCTTCAAGTTAAACCACATGTTTAATGACATTCCTGGGTCAGGAGCTTAAAACCCATGAGTCACTTTTTGGAGCTTAGCAAAGTTCAGCTATGAGATGGTTTATCTAATGAAGAATAAAAAAAGAAAGCTTTATTTGTATTTTTTCTTCAGTCTTTTCCAATAAGAGTAATTTCCATTTAGTTAGAAAATTGCTTCCTCCTAAAAAGTGCCCCAGAAACGTACATGTCAGGGACTTCTACTGGATCATAAATATAACTATCACAATATAGCCACCCAGGGATAGTCCTGTTATTTATTATGTACCATAAAGAACATCTTCTTTCTATCACTTTGAATTATCCTTGACGCTGTGCTCTGTACCTTCAGCAGGGCACTGCTCTGTTTGAAAAGGTCACTGAAACTAAACACGGTGAACAGGCTGAAATCTGGCCAGTAGCTCGCATTGCAAACAATAGCATTTCAATTCCAGTTTCCCTGTGGAGATGCCTCTATAGCTTGCTTGTCTTTTTCCAGTGCTATTACATGCAGTCAGGAATTCAAGGACCATTAAATAATAAAACACCTTTTTTTGTCACTTGTGTCTTCAACCTCCTATAGCTGCTATTATTTGTTTGTCCATGCGTTTCCTCTTACACACAGAAGCATGTGCTTTAGCCTATCTGTGACAGCACCAGAAACTGAGAGGAAGAGAGGATATCAAGGTCATATGCACCATTATGAAGTTTTCTGAAGACAAAAATGTTGCAAACTTCCTGGATGCTAATTAAAAAAAAAAGGAATTTTGGCATTCTAACTAAATAAGTCAAATTCCATTCTCATCTGTGAGCTTCTGATCCTATTGCAAAACAATCCTTAAAATTTGCTTTTTTTACAGGTGTGCTATCAGTAGTAAACTGTACTAGAATAACTAGTAGTATGACTGGCCAGTGTTCATCAGTCAGATGAAAGAAAAGGTACCCCATATTAATAAAACTTAAAGATGCTACTAAGTGGGGTTCAGGCTAGCGAATATCACTGGCTATTATAAGAATGTTAGCATCTCAGACATAGTCTGTACTTGCTCTTTGGTAGGTTCAAAAAAACCTTTTAGCTCAGTGTATGTCAGTCAATAATTCATATTCATGACTAAAACACAGCTACTCAGGGATTTCAGTAAGAGACTCAACTGACACCAGATATAATTTGACAGCACAAGTTAACAGTGTTTAACTAGGTCATGAAGCCTTTGCAAAGTAGATATTTATCATAAGGCTTTTCATATTCTCGGTAAGCCATACTCTATAGAAAAGTAGGAGTCAATGTGTACAAGCATATAGAGAAAGCTCAGGACATGGAACTAGCAAAGCAAGTGGAATGATGAGCTCCGTAGGTAAGCTACTGCTTAGTGCAGTCCTCAGCAGCACAGCCAGGCCCCAACACTAACAAATTCTTCTTGCAAGTGAAATCACTGGCTGGCTCACCCTGTATTTCCATGACTACTTTGATATATTCTTTGTGTTTTCCTGAAATATATTGCTTCCTCAGCAGAAACCCCAATGCTGCATGCAAAAGAGCTGCAATTCAAGAGAAAAGCAACACAACAGCAGTTAGAATGAATAAAAAGTTATTTGTATGAATAACAAGTAACTTTGTAATAGTCTGATTTTCAAGGCAGCATTGTAAATATTAGAGATGAATTTTCCTTCTAACTGAAACAGCAATCCTGCAAGTCACTCAGCTCAAAGATGGACTGCATGGGTAGCACCCCTTGACCAAGAAGACTCTACACCTATTACACAGCTGTATGCTCTGTACTTTGCAATCTTGTGAGACTGTTGGTGAAGGCAAAAGTCTTCTGAAACCTCAGCACTATTCTGCTACTTGATGGACAGAGAAATCCCCTTCCCTAAGTCCAGTGTAAACCATATCATCAGCCTTCTAGGAAATTTACTGAAAAGAAGGAAAGACCTGAAAAAGACAAATGCACCATAAAGCAGATTACAAGCAAAATCTGTCTTAAAATCTGAATTATTTTGACATTTGTTTTGACTGGTCTTAGTCCAGAACTGTGCTCCTTCAGTAGCAACCTTTTGCCTGAAATTTACTAGAAACTATTTGAGCAGTTGGAAAACCATGAAGTCATCACACAAAAAGTAGCACTTCCTTTGATGAAAATTAATTGACCTGAAAGCATCAGTTCCACTCTCACAGGTGATGTGATATGTAATATGTCAAAGCCAGAAACAATGTGTTTCAGCAGCATCTGAAAGGAGGAGCTGAGCCGTGGCCATGCAGATACCCACAGGACAGGAAGCTCCCCTCACTTCTCTGGCACAGCCAGAACAGAAGAAGGGGCAACCCCAAGCCATGTATCTAGAACCATCACTCCATGAAATGCTGGGAACAGACTCAGTGTTCAGAGGAAAAGGATAACAATATCTTTGCCTTGCTCACCAAGGTAACTCCTTCGTGAAATTAATCACTGTCAAGAGTGAAAATGGTATACATTAAAAAATAAAATTATGTCAATTCTTTCTATCCTGAATGCAGAAAATAAAAACTGGGGAGAAAATGACAATTGAATTAAGTAATACCAGGCTCTTGTAAATTTATGTTACATGTCTCTAAAGAAATTAAGTACCGCAGCATGCTCCATCAATGACCCTACACTTCTTTTCCTAATATTTTTCCATAATTGATGTCACAGACCTATCTCACACTAATGACATTATGTTTGCAAGTTTCTAGTGCTCTCATCGAGGAACCTGGAAAGTAATTTCCCAAAGACTTCATCTGTTTCTGTCTTCATTTTCTTGAACTGTTATAGTTATGAATTATTTGCATTCTAGTATTTCTGTCTCCTCTGGATACTAGAAATTTTCCTTTACGATCAAGTCTACATTCTGAAGACCATGGCCCTGAATCATTTAAGAACATAAACTTGCTCTCAATTTCAAGTAGATGAATGGTATTTTTGCAGTTGCTGGAAACTTAATTTTAAGTCACAGATGTGTTTTACAGCTTTTTTCTCTTGGACTGTACAAGTCAGCCAGTGGTAGAAGCACAAAAGGAAGGAAGAAAACCTGCTTGCAGCCTAGACATACAGGTTCAGTTCTGCATGACACAAACATGCATATGGCCTCTGCTCTAATGAGAGTGACTTCACCTTAGATATCTTAAGCTGTTCCACATGTTCCTGCCTCCTACAGGAACCCTAGACCTCCTCCTGCAAACTATTACGGTTTGGTGGAAACCTTCACCTTGGCTGCTCTAGCTGTGGCTGCGAAAGGTGCCTGAAAACATTCACAAAGGTCTGTAAATCTGGAGAATCGTTTTCCCTTGGTCCAAAGGGTTCCATTTCTTTGCTGAGCTGTTCTGTTATCTCCCCCCGCCTATCAGAAGATTTTGGCAATCCAGTAAGAATGGAAACAGAGAGGCAAGGAACTGTCAATCAGAAAGACTCAATTTCACCACTGCTACCAATTCACTCTGCACCAGTCTTAGCTCACCTGTGCCTCTGCTTCCCTATCTGTAAAATGAAGCTAAGATTACTCCCCTGCATCAGTTACCGGGTAGCGTGGAGCTCTGAATGTGTTAAATGCAGCATTAAGTGCTGATAATTGGTTTAACTAGGAAATACAGTCCTTGTCCTGAACAGCTTGCCATCTCCCATCTCTTCTTGAAATCTGTTATTTTATTAGACTTTTCTTGGTTCCCCAATCTCCCTTTTAAGTAGATCACTTTCCCATTTTATTTTTCATTTAGTGTAAATACAGCAGCACAGTCCTTTGTTAGTTGAAATACCCTTTGCAGCTCGACATTCAGTACTGCTAATTATGTTCTTGACTTGCTTATGCTTATTTTTAGAGATTTCCCAATCCACCCCTCACTCCTTTTTGTATATATTTTAAAGAAGCCTTCTGTTTATAATTATTTTTACATTGCCACTTAAACAAACTTGCATCTGTTGCCTTTTTCCCCTCTAGACTCAACCAGGATGGATTTTAATTGCATCACCAACTGTTTCTAAAACACTTCATAGAGTCTTCACTAGATTCCCTCTGCATAATAAAATCTTGACCAATAAAATAATCACCAAAACCTGTTAGGACATTTTATGTTTTCTCAAAGTCAGCTTCTTGTGGTCCAGAATGTTCACTTTGCTTCCACCAGCCCCCAGGAATATTTTGAACTAATGATATTGTAATATCCTGGGTGTTTCTTTGCTTCAGTCCTATTAATCATACTTGGTATATTTTCTAGGACTTGGTCCAAAATAGCCTCTAACCATCTGAATGCTTCAATAAGCCGTGGAAGAAAGCAATCCTCAAATACCTCTCCAAATGTGTTCCTCCTCTTCATTTTTGTATTGAGTGGCATCCAAATCAACATCTGAGTAATTAGAACTCTGCCAGAATCAAATATTCTGCCTTGTTATAGGATTCTCCAATGTATAAAAAACATTTGCTGATTCTGTGCTATTTTATTTTAACTACCCTGGAGATGTAAACTCTCTCTGTAGCATCCTAGAATCAACTTACCATTTTATGGCTCCAATTTCTACACAGATTTCTATGTCAGCCATAATATTTCTTTTCACAAATCAACATTCTGACTAACCAGTTCACTTACTTACTGCTTTAATTTACTTAACCCTTTGGCAGATTCTGTACTTTTCAAATTATAGGATATTCTTTTGTACAAGTATTTTTAAATGTATCCTACTTATAAAATTCTAAACATATAGAATCATAGAATAGTTAGGGTTGGAAAGGACCTTAAGATCATCTAGTTCCAACCCCCTTGCCATGGGCAGGGACACCTCACATTAAACCATATCACCCAAGGCTTCATCCAACCTGGCCTTGAACACTGCCAGGGATGGAGCATTCACAACCAAAGTATGCAAAATATAAAAGCTTAATATAAGTGCATAGAAAAAAAATATTGGCAAGATGCATGCACACAACAGAAAAAAAATTTTGCTCTAGGATTTAATTTAATAGCCATGCTTTAGTACATCTTAACTTTCTTAGTCAAGTTACAGGGTTTGTAGTCACAGGCTCACTGCTGTCCGTCAGTACAAATGCTGTTGGTAGAGATGGGTACCTGTTTACCCTTTCAAGTGGAAAATGGGTCTTGATAGATCAAACAGACAGAGAAACAGAGACTGGAAACAGTTCTATTAGATTTTAGCTCCCAGAGTAATTTTAAAATGGGGAGCTAAGATATGGAGGGAGGAATACCAGCAGTAAGTAAAATATCCCAGTTGCTGAAGAAAGGCAGTAACTAAGAGTTGTCTCAGGCCATGGGTGAGTGCAAAGATAACTATAATTGCATGGAAGATACCTGGATAGGGAGGATGAAAAGCCTCCACAAAATTAAGGGTCTTTGTGCAGGATTCAACACAGAATGAGACAAATTTCTGTAGTTGATAAAAATGGCTGGAATTAGATACCCTGCTGCCCCTGAGCATGTCCATGACACTTCCCTAAATGAAAGTGTTTTTCTTAACTTCACCTACCAACAGCAAATAGGAGAATACTATTTTATACTCCCTTTCATTTTCAGATACAATTCTACACATGAATTTCTAAACCGTTTTCAGTTGTGTATTTTCCATGTGATACTCATGCCAGGAATCATGAAACACTGCAGCAGGTTCATCTTTCTAATTTCTCTCAACTCATTAATCAACCTTCTCATTATCTTCACTAGCATTTGGCCTGTGCTGAACAATCATTTTCCAGTTAGCCTTACACTTCGTACTCAAATGGTTAATCAAAGGCAAATTAGTTAGTTCTATTCCAGCAGAACTTCCATAGTGTCCATCTTGCTTCATGGCATAATCCACCCTTTTTCTTTCTTCACTGCATGCATCCTTTTTCTGTGAGTTACTACAAATGGCTACAAAACCTTTAGTCTCTTGGACAGTGAATTTATATATATATATATATATATATATATATATATTTTTTAACTAGTGTCTTCTTAGAATCCATTGATAGTGATAGATCTGAAAATAAAGCTTCAGGTGAGTTCTGAATTTCAAAGAACCATCAAATCATTCAAATAAGGATCCAGATGTTCAAAATTTATTACACCACATTAGCTTTTAAAGATTTAAAATTCCCAAGTGTTCTATGGGAAAAGAGCATCCTAGAAATATACTTGGGCAATTTCAGCATCGGGAATGACTACTTGGGAAATCCCATGCAAGACAGGATGAATATATGGGTTACCACTACATTCCTCTGTAATGGCTGAAATTGGAGTACAGAAAACCTAGGGAAAGATTTAACATCACAGCCTTGAGGAACTAGCTCTTACCCAAAGCGCATTCTCCTGAGCTCAGTATCCAGCTACACAGGGCACAGCTGAGACTTGTAGCTGCCTTCAACTGTGAGGATGCCAGACCAGCATCAGTGAAATACACTTAGTATTTCCCCTTCATTTTCTCACCTAGATTTATTTTTCCTAAGTGAAAAAAATGCAATATCGAGATTAAAAAGATAAAGGAAGAAAAATAATCACCTCTAATTAAAGATACATTTTCTCTTTTTTCCTAAATAAGTTGCTTTCCCTGCCCTGAAATATTTAGCATTGATAACAGCTTTTACCTTGATTATTTTATATCTGAACAGGAAAAAAAATCCTCTGTTTAGCTTCTACACTAGGTCTTTTCTGCAAAATATAGACACTGGGAAAAACATTTCACACATTATAAGCCCCTCTAATTGTTATAGCTGTATTGTTGCGAAGGATGGAAGGTGCTTGTCTACCTTTGATGAAAGAAAAGGAAGGACTGAAAGAGGAAAAAAAGACATCTGGATTACCTTCACATTATACAGTATTATTGTTTGAAAGCCTTGTTATTTCAGCAAAGCTTATTTTAGTTAATTCTCAGTTTCACCAGGATAAGACAACACAGTCCGGAGAGGCAGCACAGATACAGGAGGTCCTTACTCATTTTCAGCACTCTTAGTGATAGGGTTTAGCAAAAGTCTTTCTGAGATGATTAATGGCAGATCTGACTCTGGGAGGTAATTACAGGTTTTGACAAGAAGTCTGAGACTTTGGGGATGAAAGTGACTGTGAAGGTTTCACTGAAGAAACCAACCCCTGACAGGCACAACATGCTCATTACAGAAATTCTGAAGAAGCGCAGAGATCTGAAAAAATAAGCTAGCTACAGAAGAGCATATTTTTATTAACCCCACTGCTGCTGATGGCAGATGCATCCTCCTTGTTGTCTGGGGACTAAAGTGATTTGTAACCTCAGTAACTGCAGCCTTTTTAAGATGCAGAGATTCATTTGCTTGTGAACTCCCTGCCATCCTCCCTTCCTCACCCTTTTTCTTTTGAGGGTTAGGTGGGGGAAGAGGAGGGAGGGAAAATCAGATAAATACTGTCATGAAAAATGAATTATGGCTGATCAGAAAGTTCTTCCCATAATGCCACTAGTTAGTTTGCTGCTATCTTTATTTATTTATTTATTTATATTATTAATTTATTTATTATTTGGGGGGATTCAGCAGTGCTATGAATAAAGACAATATTGAAGTGGCATATGCACTTCTGATTCTCATAATACTTATTTTCAGTATTCTGAAATGTAATGTTTGAGAACTAAGCAAAGCCTAATTAAAAGGGCTTCCTCCAAGGAAAAGGTCCTTAAAGACAGCAGGGATTCTAGTAGGTGCTCTTACTGTCCATAAGTGCTTTAAGTTCTTCAAAGCAGCATCTTTCAGCTGCATCAAACTACTGTCAGGATCGACCATCATGTTACTAAAAACCTCAAAACCACACCAACCAGGCTTTTACTGCAGACTCCCTGACTTCCCAGCTCTTTTGGTAATAGAGGGGGAACAATCTGCATCACACAGCAGACAGCAGAGCCCTAATGTCAATTCAGAACGTAACTTTTCCCCAAAGAAATATTTTTCTCTTCCAGTGAATAAGACCATTGAAATAGAATTCAGCTCCAGGAAAGGGCCATGAAAAGACTTATTGTCAAATCTAAATATATTTGTGATTCGTAGACTCCTTTATACATCTTGCCACTATCAGGTACAGACCTCCTTTCAGCAGCACCTTCTGGCTCCTTTGTGCTTTTCTCTCAACATAAAGCAGCTATAAACCTGCCTGCTCTGGCCAATTAAGTTGTTTTGTATTTCTGGACTGGCACAAAGGAAACTCATCCCTCCTTCTCAGTTTGGTTTAATAAAACAGGGATATATGGGACACACAGGAATTGCAAAAGTCCAAGTGGTACAAGAGTCACGGCCAGGTTCTTGAGCTGCAATAAAACAGTGGCAATCCAAGGGAGAGATGGCAAATTATGCTAGCTGGGAATCTGCCTCTAAGGTTCCACAAATACTGTTCTGTCAGAAAATAAAATGACATTATTAAGTTGCTTGTCACAGACATTCCCCCAGAAAATCTCAAACCATTTGTGGTAATCTGCAAAAAAGGGGCATATGTGCAAGTTAATTTTTATGAGATCATTTGCAGTACTTCATATTAATTGTGAATAAACACCCCAGTGAGGCAGGGGCTTATCAAGACAGCCTGGAAACCATCACGTACCAAGAGGATACACCCTGGGAGTTAGCATGGGGCCATTTTCTTCCCTTTAAAGCAGTGTCCTGAGGTTTTGAGTAAAAATCATCAGAAATTTGGCCTGGACTTCAGACCAGGAACATATCTAACCTGCAGTGCATGATAATAAGCAAAGCAAGGTGAGTAGCAGAGCTGCTCACAGAGAAGCAACAGGAATTTTGCTTCTCCAGGCAGAATTGAGTCTTTATTTTTACTATCCAAAATGAAAGACTCCACTATGTTAAAAAAAAAGTCTGTGATGTAGATTACCTCACTGTATTTAGGTACCTGATCTTAAGGTCATTTCAAACCTTAACTGTTCTATGATTCTATGATTCTAATATAAGCAGAGATTCATTTAACCTAAATTCAGACAGCAGCAATGTAGAAATTTCCCCTCGGGCTAATTGCCTTAGCATTGAGATGCATTAGGATAAAATTTATCATTGTCTAGAAATACCTATTTCCCTGGCATCCTCTACATTTCAGTTAGATAAACCTGATTTTGACCTCCTGGTCTTCCACTGTGATCAGCAATGAAAGTGAGTAAGATGATCGAAAGAGAAATCCAGAGCATTTGTGATGCAAATTGTCTTTGTGTTGTTCCTGTCTCTTTTTGTACTGACTGAAAAGAAAGACAAAACTGGTGGCTATCACGAAATAAACACTTTCAGAGTGAGAATCACCTCTTGAGCCTCATGTAACACCTTCAGTTACATGCCTTGAGTTAGGTGAAAGGCATTTGGACCTAGAAATTTCTGACTGACGCAGATTTGCAAATTATACTTTCACTCATATATATAATTTAATGATCTGTCTTTCTAGAAAACACAAGAAGAATAAGAATAGATTGAGCTTTAGCACCTAATTTTTTTTTGTGATTCACTTATAACATAAAGTTTCACCTTCAGTCCGTAATGAAAGATGCAGCTACTTGAAGATCATCGTCTCAGGAGTGGGCAGTTGAACATCAGGAAAAGGCAGATCACACCATAAAGAATAAATTATGTAAGACATGAAGCTTCTTAGAATCTTAGAATCACAGAACAGTTAAGCTTGGAAAGGACCTCAAGATCTTCTAGTTCCAACCCCCCAGCCACACACTAAACCATGCTACCCAAAGCTCTGTCCAACCTGGCCTTGAACACGGCCAGGGATGGAGCATTCACAGCTTCCCTGAGCAACCCAGTCCAGTGCCTCACCACCCTAACAGGAAAGAATTTTTTCCTTATCAATAGCCTAGCCTCAATGGTGAACTTAGTTAAAAATCTGCAAGGGAAAAATGTTTGACATTTTAGAATAAGTAATTTCATTCTATGTCTGCAGTAGCTTTTCACAGTTGACCAATATATTCTTTGAAAGCATCTTCAAAGTTGCATGCATGAGAATTGGCATAAACCAACCTTTATATCTGTACATAAAATGCTCATGTAAGTATTGCTTGTGTTTTTATGCAGCCACTGCCCAAAGTACCATGGGATTCATGAGGCCAATTGCAGCTAATCAAAGATCAGATATAAAGTGTCCCATTCATTTCAACAGAATTAGAGCATATAGCTCCACTTTCAAATAAGGGCTGTCAAGATATAAAATAATAACTCAGAAAGACGTCTGTCAAATAAAATTTTAATGACATATAAATCAGAAAAAGTTGTGGCTCATTGTTTGAATATTCCAACAGCAGAAAAGGAGGTTAAATTCAAATAAATTATTCATTGAGACTAGTTGCTCATCCCTAATATTTCTCGGTATAATTTAAACAAAAACAAAGGTGTGCCACAGAATAAAATGAGATTTTTAAAATACTTCCTTGAACCCAGATTATGCACTTACCTATCTTGTTCCAAAATAATTACTAAACACATTAAAAAAGTACTAATGCATTAAAAATATTCAATTAGCAGATGACAAATACATTATTTATTGCTTAACGTTGTCGATGAGCTTTCATATCAGCTTGTCACTGTTTTGCTCTGTCATTCATGAGCTATAAGATCATCAGTAACTCATAATAAATAATGTATCCATAGCCAGTCCTTTGAGTAGCTACCCTTATTTATCTAGATATACACACACACATATATGCACTTGCTTACTAAAAAATGGTCAGTACATTAAACAATGCTGATTTGCAAAGGTTTCAAACTTAAAGGCAGAGAATGAAAAAAAGGGATTGAGGATATTACAATTAGTTTGGTTACGTATTTTTTTCATGCTAAGAGTGTACTGCTAGAATAATATGCAAATATGGAAGGTTATAATGGATCTGTTAAAATCATATTTACTGTAATTCAAAATAATAATGAAATCTTATTTTAGCAGATTTAATATAAGCAAAAGGAACAAAATTAATACAGAGATTGTTGTGACTATTGAGCCAATGAACTGTACACTTTCAAGTTATGGATAATATTTGGTAAAGGTTAAAATGGAAAGTAAATTCAAGATGTTAGTCTTCTAAAAATTAAAATTACACACATTGTTAGACTGAATGGATGCTATTAGTAAGAATAGATAGATTCCAATACAGTAATATCATTCATAATAAGTAAATTTCTACTATTTTTTCATCTTATAACACAATTATTCCTGAATATTTGCACTGAAATGCTGATGCAGAGCAATCACTAATGAAAATGCCCTTTGTTTTGACCTGCATGGTATTCAAAGTTATATGCAATGTAGTTAACTCTTTTTTCAACTGATGAAGTAAGAATTGGGTTGGTTCATGTCAACTATACAGTAGTATTCAAAATGGTTAACCTGTTAACCTGAATTACAATTTGCATTTTCAAAAAGCAGCTGTAAGAGACCTTTTCTACATGCTTTGTTTTGGGGTGAAAAAAATTGCTGGGACCAAGCGCTAGAGCCTCCAGCTATTTATGCTGTGTCGTGGCTTAGTAATTTTTCTATTATTAGTTATAATTTACTATGCTCAATCAGCGTTTCTAAATGTGAAGAAAATATGGGTATATTAGCTTCATAAACTAGATGAATTGATGAAATGTACAAACAGGATGAACATGGATCGTTGGTGCATAGTATTCTTTTAAAAAAGCTAATATTGCACAACAATGCAACCCAAATATTTCCATAGGGAGATGTAATGCTAACTCTGTTGTATCAAATCTTGATGAGAATTTATGTAGAATACTGTAGGGATACTTTGTGTACTTCCAATCATGTATGGTCAAAGACAACAGCTTTAAAATGGAATAAAAAGAAACAAGTGTGCCTAAGTTAATACAAGGAGTATAAGGGCTTCCTCTGTTCAGTTTGGAGAAATAATAGCTGATCACATAAGTAAATATGTGTATTTTGCCAATGTGCATGTGTTTGTGTGTATTATGGGAAGAGAAGGATAAACTTTCAAAAGAAAAGCTATTTACACTTAAAGACAGTATAGTCTTTGGCTCACAAACAAGGAGGAAGAAAATGTATCCAGAAATAAGCTTGCACCGAAAATGAGATTTCCAGAGGATGGAAATTTTAAAGCAAATTTCTAGTAGAAGTAACAGCACAAGAAGCCTAACGAAAAGGGCATTCAGTAAATCTGTGAATGTCATTAGATAACACAAGGCAGGCTGTGGCTGCCCTTGACGACCCCAGGAACCTTTCCTACACTTTTATAGACTACCATATGATATCTCCTGAATAAAGGCGAGCACAGCCACAGACAGAACAACAAGGTCTTGGCTCTAAGTGAGCAAAGAGAAAAAGAAATAATTAAAAGAAGTGCCTAATAAAACTAAACCAATAAAAACAAACAAACAATCCCCCCAACCTTCCAGCTCTCAGCTGCTTTTTCAGTGCCCAGCACTGCGGCCATATGACTGGCATCTTATATCAGCAAGGCACAAAAAGCTATATTACCAATTTATTCTTTTTGTACAGCACCTTTTGCCACAGCTGAGAGGTGAGAGGCTGCTCAGGAAGAAGTAACAAATACATATGGCTTTTATGTGTTAAAAGATGTGCTATGGAAACAACAGTGACTAGCATCAACTGAAATCAATATAGCTAAAGTAGCTGAATACATAGAAGTTAATAGCTGGCATGCCAAAAATCCTCAGTGCTTCCCACTGACTTCAAAGACTTGCATTAGGAGAAGGTCCAAATTAATTTTGTACACGTTATTAAAGTTTTCCATCATCCAAGGCAGAGATACACTGAAGCCCCAAGGCTGCAGTAAGCTTTATGCAAGAGTGTGTGCAGAGCCACTCTGAAACTGCAGAGGATCCAATCACCTTAATCCAGATGTTCACAATGGAAGCCTTTCCTTGACTGCCATGTAAGGCTCAGAGGCTGTCATATGCTGAAAATCAGAAACCAAACTCTGCTTCAACAGAGTCCACAGTTCCCACATATGGGCTCATTTCACAAAGTGTGCATAAAGCAACCAATTACAGCAGCAAGCCAGCTAAGTGTCTGGACTTTTTTTTTTCCCTAAGAATAAAATGAACTAGTTCAATTCCCCACAGAATCTCATTCTTCTCCTTTTTTAAATCTGACATCTGCTGTCATACCCCAAATTTTATACTAGAAACCAGCAGCCTGGAATTCCTCAAATGTATAAATTTTTCATATTGCACTGAGACTACAACAGCCTTTACCTAACCAACTGGATCTATCTGTCACCTGCCAAGCAGCACTTGCAATTTGTTTACAGTCAACTGCAAGGAGATGTATAGACTCCTCCAGATGAGGAAGATGTTGAATTTACACAGACAAGTGACAAATGAGCTCAGAATGAGAATGCATACAAGAATAGCCTACAGTATGCCATTATATCATGACATAAATATATGACAACTACTCCAACCAATGCCCATGGCAAATGTTTCCATGTTTTGCCACCACTAGAGCAATTTCTCTGTGTTCAGGTTTTTTCTTCCTTTCTTTTACTTGAATGAGAGAGTCATTCTAAACTAATAATGAATAAAAAGGCACCTATTAGAACAAGGAAGCCCAAATGGTTTTCAAGACAATAGTCTGATATTGCAGATAATGCTTCTCATTTCTTGTGGAACAGCGTCCAGATTCCAGTAATATGCTCCACCAGAAAAACACACATAAATACACCCCCTGGTAAGTTATAAGAAAAAATGAACTATAATTTCACTATGTCTGTTGTTACATCTTGACTCCATTTATAATAAACAGAATAACCTACCATGTAGAGTCATAGAAAACAAAGATTTTGATATACACAAACAGCAGCTTTTCATAAAAAGAGTAAACTCTGCGTAAGGATTAGCATGGGATTCAATCTTCCTTCTGTCAGAAAGTATTTCCAGTTCTTTTAGAGTTTAAGAATCATGCCTCTGTAGAGAAACAAACCAGAAATCCTCCAGGTACAAATGAAATCCTCCCTAATCCCTCAAAACAAAGCTTACAATGCAGAACGTGTTGCATAGGTCATGGACTAATCCTTTGGAAGTGAAAGACTAAATTTGAATGCAAGGAAAATGGGGCATCTTCTCCAATCTCTACAGACTGTTACTAGAGATAAGATGATCCTTTTTTCCAACCAGATCCATTTAGGACACAGACTGTTTTTTCAGAAGGATAAACTTCTGTAGCCAACAAAATCTCCTATCTAAACACACCCAAAACCTGGAGTTTCCAAAAGAAGGATCCCACCTTTTCAGGTTGAAGCCCATCCTTGTTATTGATTCTTCATAACTCTGCACTATTTCATTAGGAAGTTACAATTTAGTTGCAGATGATTGAAAAAGCAACCCAACTTTGTTCAGAACAAAGACATAAATTTCTCTGCCACAGAGAGTTGAAGCAGGAGTCACTACCCAGTGAATACTGGTTGGTTTGGCTTAGGATGAATCCAAAGCATCCCATAAGGAAATGGAAAAGGCAGCAAGAAAATAATCTATTTCTCAAAAGCACAAGTGGTAAAACCTGGAGAAGGACAGCTCTAGATTAGATACTGGTAGGAAATAGTGAAATCAAAAGAGAACACAGCAAGTATTTACCTGATTGCATTAATTGCTTCTCTCTCCAATATAGTCCACAGGACACTGATCTCAACTAACTAATCATTTGGCTCAAAAGAGTGAACATTTTCTTCTTTGTCAGTGGATGCCATTTATATTTGATGTCTCATACAACTGTTTACAAAAGGCAAAGGAATGAGACCTGGAATTGTCCCTGAGTACCAGATAAAACATCTTCTCTATGCCAAACATATTACCAGCTGCTGCCTGGTCTTTCTATTCTCATGTTACAGAAATATAATCAGGGAAGGTGCCTGGGAAGGAGACATGACACATTTGGACAGAGTTCCTATTGTAGTTAACCAGAGGACTGGGACTTCATATTGAACGTTGTTCTTTACTATCCACTCAGTAAGGATCTGAATTTAGTTTGAGGCACACACTGCGCATTGTAGTTTATTTGCAGCGAAGGATGCAGCATATTCGAATCCTCACTTTTGCCATAGAAAAGCTTGAAAATGGATAGGAGTTTCCTGAAGTTACTCTAACAAAAAATGAGAATTTCACTAAAGAGAAAGAAGCTTCATTATGCCCTTATGCAATCCAGTGCGTGAAGCAATTTTCAGCTTCAAGAATACTGTAATTTACGTTTAGTTTCATATAGCCCAGAAGAGCCATCCCAGTTGCCAGACAAACCCAGAGTAATTCAGGCAACTAACCACTGTTACCCTAGAGTATTGCCTCCAGCCTTGCCTCCAGCTGCCACACATCTTCCCAAGGCCCATACTGCATTTGCTACCCTTGAAAGGGTGTCTCAGGTACCTAGGGGCTTTTATTTAAAATGGTCTATATACTTGTGTCTAAGCAGCTAATCCCACACGTTGTGTTTTCCCTGTTTTTACGCTTTGGTAGTAAAGAAGATGTAGTCCATGTTTTTTGATAGCCCTGGGATATGTTCTATTCAAAAAGAACAGTTGCTCCAGCTTAACAACCCCTCTGTGTAAAAAGCAGCATAAAGAGGTCATATCAAAGCTGAAAATTGGGCCAAAGAGAGTATATTTTCCTCTGGATGCACAGTTATAATTGCTATTATGTTTAGGGAATTGGGCTTGATCACTGAATGGAAAACACTTTGCAATTAAGAGGGTTGAAAGCATAACTAGATTTGAATAATTGATGTTAATTTCCATTTGCAGAGAAGACTGTCACAATGCTGAATCCAAATGCCACACAATCTTCTGGTCCATTCCCTCGCTTCTTGTTGCCATAAATTGTAAGGTAATGCTAACTGGAAGGCCCTGTATAGAATTGTTGTTCGGATCATACCCCATCATACATCTGAAATCAAGAAGAATCTACACTTTCATCACTCATGCTTATGAAGCAAGTTCTCTCCTTATTTGGCTATACAATTAACTTGAATGAAACTGAATGTAATGCCTTGAAAACAATACTAAATTAAATGGTAATGCAGTAATCCATCAATTACAACGGGGCAACTAATGATTCGAAATAGCTTTGTACAAGAGTTTCTAGTTGGATTAATAATATAATTAATGCTGTGTACCCACCATTAAAGTAGGAAATAAAATATTGTTTTAGTTAATCTCTCTTTGTCATTGATGGGGGAATGCAATGCAACCTAAATGAGTGTGCCTAAGTAAGCATCTATCAAAAAGCACTCAAAACCCAGACTTTGCTAAGTATTAAAACACGGTTATTACTGAGACTGCTGTCCATAGCAGAAATCGTGAACACATTTTTAATAATCTTATTTGTCCTAAATGCAGTAATAGTCATACAGCTTTGTACAGGTTAGAGAGAGGGGAAGATTTGAGTAACACTGTGAGCCTCAGTATTCAATTGGCTCAATTCTTTCACAGACATTACCAGAAACACAGAAAAAAAGATAGATGGCCAAGTGCAGTAAGAAGGGAGAACAGAACAGAATCTATATTTGGAGAAATAAAGGGAAGCTTTCTCCTCTGCTTTCTGATGTTATACATGTGGATGATCAGTTACTTTAGATTTTCCCACTTCCTACTGATATCAAACAAAGCTCAAGAACTGCAGGAATCTGAAGCCACATGCGTGTGTTTAGAGTCCTTTGTGTGATATGCATGCAAAGGGATGCACAACAGGTATCACACTTTTTAGTCTCCTCCATTAGACCCTGATTCTGAATTACACTGATCACCTTCCTGATTTATTTAATTTACAAAATCAATCTCCCCGGTTCTGAATTACACTGATCACCTTCCTGGTTTATTTAATTTACAAAATCAATCTGTTCCCTTGCTGTCAGTTGTAAAACAGCCACCAGTTCTATGCCACAGAGCAGAGTACCCCATATTTACTGAACAGATCCCAAAGACATTGTTTAACCACCACCACCATAGGCCAAGGATGAGATGAGAGCAGGAGGAGGCTCAGGAGCACAGAGGAAGGGTGCGCACCCTCTCCCACCTGTACCCCACCACAGGGATATGCCTGTATGCCTTCGGGGAGGGAAGGAAGGCTTTTTTCCCTTTACCCTGGCTCTCCTTCCTTTTGCACCGTCATGCAAATCTGCCTGATGGCCAAAGCAGAGGACACAGGGCTGCATTCACAGCGCTGTTGAGAGGGTGCAGAGGAGGTGGCCAAAGCCAGAAGGAGGACAGCCAAACCCACCCCATGTCCCACTGCTAAAGCAATTCTGCTCAAGTGATTTACAGATGACAGGAATCCTAATGTTCACAGGGGAAAGCCATGCTCAAGTGTGTGATGTGCACAGGCATGCTGGGACTTTGAAGCCTGGCAGCACACTCCTTTGAATACCTTTAGATCAGACAGCTCTGCACATAGGCTGCATTTCAACAGTTGTTTAACACTTCCTACAGACCCAAAACGTAGCTATAAAAAGGAATCCAAACCTCTGATTCCATGCTTTTTATGGGAAATTTAACCAAGGAAACTGCTTATCATATGATGTGAGCTAAGGATTCAAAGATTTTAAATACTGTATCTATAAATAGAAGTAGGAACAAACATACAGACACATTACAATTCATCGTGGTATGTTTACAGTGGCCTTTGAAGCAGATACAAAATATCTCCATCGCAACAGGGATTGCTCAGAGGTTCCCCAGGAGGAATGGCTTGCTTCTATACTTCTTTGGACTGATGAACTGGAAAGCAAAGATAACAGTACCTGCTCCTCCTTCTTTCACCTTTCCCTCTCCCAGGTTTTGTCTTGCTCTGTAGCTGAATAGATACAATTGTTTCTGAGCTGCAGAAAAGCAAGGGAACGGGGGTTCTGCTTTGCTTCCTAACGTGTTCCCCTGACTCCAGCAAAACACGCTACGAGCAAGGTATATTCATATAGACTGTTAGCACACGCTACAGAGGTCACTTACCGAGTAAAAAGCTATCATCTTGTATTATTTACAAGAAGTATTAGATAACATTTTGGCCATGGAGACACAGAGAAGCATCGTGAGATCATTAAAGCTCTAAAGTACATGTAAAGCAGAAGGGCTGTCTTTTTAAA
The DNA here is from genome assembly GCF_012275295.1 of Melopsittacus undulatus. Lineage (NCBI taxonomy): Eukaryota > Metazoa > Chordata > Aves > Psittaciformes > Psittaculidae > Melopsittacus > Melopsittacus undulatus. The sequence continues at coordinate 108,711,072 of NC_047528.1, read as the reverse complement.
AGGTTATCAAAGGATCCCATATGCTCATCAAGTTGACTCCAACAGAAGCAAAAAGAAATATGCCTGTTAAAATTAATGGGAACTGCAGAGTAAATAGAAAGGCATTCAATCCAGCTGTCTCTGAAAACCAGAGAATGTGCATTTCAGTAATGCTGAGATTTCAACTTGTGATTTAAGGGAATCTATACATCTCAAATGAGAAACACAGCCCATTAGACAATATGCCTAATATGCAAACGTTTAACATAACCACACAGATTTTTTTTTGTTGGTGTTTGCTATCTGGGGGGAGGAAATGTGGTAAGGAAAGCCAGATTTTCTTACTGTATCTATTTTATTTGTGTAAGAGAAATGGAAGAAAACAACACAGGATACCATAAAATCCAAAGGGTGTGTTGGAAGAAAAGTTAAAATAACTGTATGGAACAGAGTCCCCACTTACCTCGTGCATTCTGTCTTTATAGGTAGATGCTGCTCTTCAATCCAGCAGTATTGTGTATTTCACTAGTGCTTGTGGAAGAACAATAAAACTGCATGAAGTATAAAATCAGCCTTCTGCGAGATAGCTTGGCTAAGCTAAAATTAAGAGCATATCCTACACGATTAAGGGTTTCTTTTGTGTTTCAGTCATGTCTAAGTATTTTCAGATATTAAAGATAATTATGGATATTTGTGGCTAAACTTCTGTGTCTCCCAAGAAGAGGAAAAACTGCATATGGAACTTGGGTTTGAGGGGGAGAAGGAGCAAAGAAAAGGGAATGTAATGAAAGCAAAGGTGGGTGGTAACTGGGGGGAAAAAAGAGATCAAGAGAGAGAGAAAAAGACATGTTGAAGTAATTTGGGCTTTAGGTAGGGTGAGGAAATTGCTTAAGGGTTTCTGTTATTGTTTGTCTGTCCTAGGTGTCTCAACATCTGAAAGAGATTTCAATTATAAAGAATGAATAAATAGCAAAACCCCTTTCATTACATTATGAATAAATGTGTTTTAATGCCCCGTAGCAGGAAAATACTAGCTCTAAGAGAAGTCTGTTGAAGTGTGGAACAATGTCCTTCTCAAAAACAGTACCTCTGCAGTGCTTGGGACCCATGGATAGCAGGATCAGAGCTGTGAAGCTGGGAACAATCCTGTGTGATCACCTTCTCCTATAATTTATTGACTGCTGTCACGGCATGTGGTACTGTGCAAACACTGCCCTAAGGTGTTTATCCTCTAAATCAGCCACAGATAATAGAAGTCAGACACAAAATACCAGGGGACAGTCCAAACCAGATGGAGATAATCCATTTTACATCAAATGTGGATGTGACTTTCACTTGGGCTGATTACTTCTCATTAGAGGAGCGTTTTGCTTAAGGATTTAATTGAAAAGTGGATGTCAGTCCTATCAAGACAAAGAGCTCCTTTGCAGGCAGTGGAACAACTGTAAATGAAGAGCAGCGAGCACTGTTCAGGGATGCCCTATGACTGAAGACAGTTTAGCTGAGGTTCTGGATGCAGCATAGCCACATCATGTAGTGCTACCCTTGAGTAATTACTGCATTATGAAGTAGCTGTTCTGCATCTGCAGAACACAGACAGCATGCCATGCCAATCTGCTGCCTTGTTCAGAGCCAGCATTTATTTCTGTGCCTGGTCTTATGTTGCAGGCTATACTTTACTCAAGAGAGAAGAAGAAAAGCAAGACATACTAGTGCAGTCTTTTGCCTGCTTCAGCTATTTATACTGCAAGATCTTCAGGGGTCTGACCATGTTTATATATGGGAGGAGGATGTCACAATCTGACATGTGCTGAATATCACCAGACCATAAATTTTGGTAAACTTGCTGACACACCTTTAAAATTATCACCATAAATATCCCCAGAACAGAGCCTTCGGGATCCCAAGGCCTGACAGCTGTATTTCCCAATATACCAAAAGACTTTGCCAAGATGGCAACACACTAAAATGAACTCCTGTGTGATGATTAAAGAACAAGAAAACCCCAGTGACTCACATGCGAGTATTTCTCACAAAACCACCACTCTATTAGTAATGCCTCAGCCCTGATCTCAAGAGAAATGTGTAAAACATTTCCAGACATAAGCTTGGGAACTAAAGTTTGTAAATCTACGGAATACCAAACTTTTAATAGCCTAAACAGCTATTTGTTTAAAAACTTTCTCAATCTCATGCTCACTTGCTCTTCTACTAATCTCTTAAAGTGCATAGTGAACCCCCCATAGGACTCGCATCTAGCCATTATCCACTGAAGGAGAAGTCAACAAAACAAAATGTTTTTATTTGTTTCAATAATTACTTCAAACTGCATTCTTTGAATCCTTATTCACATTTGGTCTACTTTGCTCTGCAATTAGTTTTGCCGGGATGAATGGGACACTTGAAAACTAATGCATGCCTCAGTGAGGGTAAGTAAAGTGGAATCAGGCTACAACAATGGGTAAAGTAAACATATTTTTTTGTTGCCATCCATCCTGTTCTTAAAAGCCCTCTTTAATAGCCATAAGACAAAGAAGATGATGAAAAGACACAAAATGAAGCCATGAATAACAACATAATTCAGATTAAGAATTCTAACCCGAATGGCCTTCAGAATTAATCGACCATTCAAGGAAAAAGAATACCCTCAATAAAAACAGTTATTTGTGTGAAATCCTCTCTTTATACCTTTTCCTTCAGGTATAGTTTTTCCTCCTGAGCTGCCGTTTTGCGTGTGTTTATGTGTCTCAGTCCACATCCAGGAGGAAAGAGAAACCATCTGTTGTACATAGCGGCAAATATAAAATGAGTAAGAAATACCACTGCAGTCACAGAATACCAAAACTCACCTTTCACAACTACATGATGCAATTTGATTAGTAGCATAACAATACCTAGATTATCACAACACTTGGAAATCACCAACTGATTTATTTTGGAGGTCACTGCTAGCAATAGGGAGCGTATGTTACACATGAAGAAAGCATTCAGGTATCGGCAATTTTTACTTCTACATATAGAAGTAATTTTCATGATTATTTTTTTCTTTCCATAATACAGGGTAATTGTGAAGTTTGTAAAATGATGCCAGAATACTTTGGAATCTGGAGTGCTTCACACTTTGTTGCAGAGCAGCAAAGACTCACCAGCTCCTCTCAACTATATCATGATTGACACTGCCTACTCCAAAGACTCCTCAACAAATGGCTACAGAAATATCTTTTCTAATGATTTGTTGTGTTTCATCCCCCCAGTGTCTTATTCTTTATCTTCCTGAAAAGCTTTCCAACCCATAAAAGTCTGCACAGCCTTGCTGCTAACAGGATTTTGTTCCAGTTGCAGTGACTCTCAACTCAGGTACAGGCGATATTATTTCAGGTAATAGCTATGACTTTCCCAATGTGCTTGTATTTCCTTAAAAGTTTTCTATTTAATGCAGGCAAAAGACATTAAGTATGAAAATCAATTGCAAATAAATCAGACTTACTCAGTATAAAGTGAGTTGTGTTTTGAGTTGGTTGGGGTCTTTTTTCACACCATGTTGTTTAAAAGCACATGTTCTATTTAAAAGCACACGAATGTCTGAAAAAAAACATTTCATATCTGGGAAAATTAAAGGAGAACAAGAAGCCAGACTGAATCTGGAACAAAACTGGAATTCTGGCCAAAGGAAAGGCCCAACCTGACAAAGAAAGGATTTGTTCTAATTGGATCAACCAGGAGCAGTTGATCGAAAGGGCTCAGGGATCGCATAGTCATTATTCAAAATGCTACAGTGAAACATCAGATTAAAAACTCTCAGATGCCATGCAAAGTGGGAGTCTGCAAGAGATTGCACATACTGCTGCTAAAAGAACATGTCAAGGCAATATCCCACCCTCAGTGAGAAGAAAGAGCTGCATTAATTTTTAAACAGAGCAAGAACTTGTTAAATGTGCAAACGGCAGAGCTTATGACCATTAAGGCAAAGCATGCATGACATTTCTGGTTAGAACTGAGACAAGATAAACCTTAGAATAATCTCAAAGGAGAAAACATATTTCTGTGGTTTAAAAACATGGCATTCCTTGGTTCTCTAGAGTTTGCAAGGTGTAGTAAAGCCACTGGAGATGTCATCAAAAAGGGGTAGAAAACATTCAACAAATGTTTAAAGGGATGTTAAGAACTACAAGTGCTAAAGTCCGTGGGGCAAGTTCTCCTTGTTCTTGAAGCTAAAAGAAACAGAAAGCAAAGACAAGGATCAAGAAACTCAGAACCCTCCATGGTCACTAATGTATTATTCTTTTTTTAATAAGATAAAAGGTATACATTTATATAAAAGCTGTTCACTTCATACAATGATAAATAGCCAAGGGCAGGTAACTGATACCAGTTTTACTTCTGGCACCCTGAGTGTCAGGAATGTCCCAGGTAGCACAAAGAGTGAGATCATGAAGTACATAATGAATTCCCTCGAAGAGGGTAGATCAGATGATTGTAAGGCATTGGAAATAAAACGTCTACAAGAAAATCTGAACCTTATCAGGGACTGAAACAAAATCAAACAATAAAAAGGAGACTACATGTTTTTGTATTACTCTCAAATACATAAAATACATTTCACAGCAAAAACAGAGGAATGAATGAAGCTTTTCTGTTAAAAAAATAATAGCAGGTAGTCGCTGACATTTTTATATTGGTTGTAAGAAAGCATGTTCATGCCCTAGACTACTTAGACTCACTGCCTTCAGACAGCCTCACTAGATAATACTTCAGTTCAAAAGTTATTTTAGCTACCCACTATCCCTGGAATAGTGGGTATGACTATGCAATTTCAGCAAATTACATGCCTTGACATAATCTGCTGAGAATCTAAATGGGAAACATGGAAAAACACTCTAAAGCCAGACCTTTCTCCATATTTAGATGACAGTTTGGAACTAGTGAAATGCTGGTTGCAAGCTGATAACATCTGGTTTGACAGAAATCAGAAAATAAGGATGTTTGCACTTATGCGAGAGGCACAAGAGGCTTCCAGATGAAGAAGACAAAATTCTCACTGTGATTTGGAGCTGAGGAAACTTCCAGTAATTCCCAAAAAAAGACAGTGAGTAGTCCTAAGGTCACGAACAGCAGCAGCACCTGGAAATTAGTGCCAGAGGCCCTTGGAATGCTGTTCTGGTCACACAGGCACACGTGGAAAAAGCAAATATCCCTTTCTGCAGTGGCAGGTGAGATGCTCCTGCCATTCTGTCAAGGGTCTGACACTGTCTGGCCTCAAGGCATGGAGAGACCAGAAAAATAGCACTGCTGGAGTCCTTGGAGAAACATGTATGCCTATGAGGAAATGTGATGATTCAGAAGCTACAATGTTACTGGTTTATAGAGGGAGCACTTCATTGAAATCTCAACACCCTTTTTGTTGTTACTAATTAATATCACTGTGTTTGGCTGCAGAACACAGGTGTGGGAAGCTGTGCCTACAGAAAGTCATTGCTTCAGAGCTGAACTGCTGGACCTGTTGTACACAGAAGCAAGATGCCAGACTCAGCATAAAGCAATAGCACCCAACACCCTAATTTGGAGGGACTACTGGCCAGATGTGCCATTAGTGACTGGGTCAGGGGGGCAGCTCTAGGTACAGTTTAGCTTATCAAAAGCATATTGCTCCCATGAAAGGAAGGGCCTGTCCTGCTCTTGCTTTTCCCCTTACTGGTGACCCACGAAGGGTTTGCAGTGTTTGCTTTAACCCCTTAACCCCTTAAGAAAAACATCTGAGGGGGCTGAGGAAACCATGGGGTTAATTCCCCAGACAAGGTAAGCAGCAGCAACCCAGGTCCAGGATTACCAGGGAGAATAGGAAAGGTGGGAATGGGACCCCCACCCCCTTTCAGTAGCAACGAGCTATTAATTTGCCTCAGCCACGTCTTGTGGAACAACAGCCCACAATCAATCTCTGCTCAGCATTAACTGCAGCAGCAGAGCGTTTCTGACAGACTAAATGCACACAATGAATGGCAAGGAGAGATAGCCAGCCCCTTTGCTGTGCTGTTCTCTGGCCTTCAAGTTCTAGCAGTTGAAAACAAGAAATGTGTTGCTCCATCCCACATTTGGAGCTAGGTCTCACATTACTCTGACCGACACAATGCACAAAATACTGACATTTTTTTCCACTGGAATACAAGCAGGAAATACTGATTTTTAACCAGTTTCTCAGTATGGCTATTGGTTGGATCATATACATTCAGCAGAGAATCACTGCATCTGTTATGTGGGAAGGCAGACATTGTACTGTAACGCGAATGAGCTGAGTGTCAAGTAATGCATTATTCTTGTTACAGCCTCAGAACAGATGTCATTTTGTCATAGCTGCTGACATAATTTTGAAGGTAAGAAGATGGAGATTTAGTCCATGATGTTTTAAAGCTAAGCAGAGACAGGATTAAAGCTTTAAATTTAAACATAAGCTACACATAGCCTTGTGACATGGGTTATATCAAATATATCCTAAAACATTTAGAAAAAAACACCATACTTTTTAACTTAATGCAATTGTAGACCTAATGTTGCTTCAATCATTATTTCACCATCTCATATATTATTAACCACTATTTTGACAGAATAATGTAGACAGAAAACCTGACCTAAGATTGCTGTTCTGGAAAACCAAAAAAATAAGAATAGATCTAATGAGGCTTTGGTTTCCATGTATAAAGTTTTATCAACTTTCACACCTAGGATGATGTAAACTCCAGTGCAGAGTGGGACTGCTTAAATGAGCATCTTCTGTGTGGATTCTCTGGTGTCTGGTACTATATAACACTGTAGGGATGGCTGGCTTTTTTTATGATCAAGAATATTACAGAGTTTCTCTTATGCACCCAGCTTTGTATTTTCAAACTGCTCTGCAACATTAATAACTTTCAAAAGTATGAACCCTGTTCAGTCTTGACTGAGTTAGCCCAGCTGGTTTGAGGCTATTTTGTGTGAGGAAAGAGACACGGGCCCATATCTGAAGACACAGTGATCACTTAATCCTTTTTTGAATAGAGGACTTTTAATGGATTTGCATTTAAAAAGGGAATTATAAAATCATAGGATAGTTTGTGTTGGAATGGACCTTAAAGCTCATCCAGTTCCAACTCCACTGCTATGGACAGGGACACCCTGCACTAGAGCAGATTGCTCCAACCCCATCCAACCTGGCCTTGAGCACTGCCAGGGATGGCACAGCCCCAGCTTCTTGGTGCAAACTGTTCCAGTGCATCACCACCCTCACAGGGAAGAACATCCTCCTTACATATAACCTGAACTTCCCCATACCTGTCCATACAACAAATATAGTACATATAATAAATTCTAAATTAATTATTCCCCTTAAGAACATCATCTACATGATCCCATTCCAGGATTTCACTTACTTTTGACTTTCTTGGGAAAACCAGACCTCTGATTGTTGCCTTTTTTATCTTTTTTTTTTACTTTTTTCTTCTTTTTCCAGCTGAAGTATTAGGAGTAGAATTTTTAAAGTCTGAAAAGCATTTCTTTTTGGGGCTGCTGGGAAGTGGGGTGAAGATGAGAACAAGCCACTCCTGTGAAGTGCAAGGTGAAAGAAGCAGTTATGTTGTCCTACAGATCTATTAATTCCTACAGGTGACTATCACCCTTCCTGAAGTCAATACACAAGGCCTGTGTGCTGAATCTTAATTCATGTACTTGTTTCTCTCTGTCGATTTCCTGCTATTGAATTTTCAGAAACACATGAATTAGAGAAGCCTGTAGCTATCATTTTATACTCAGTCAGATAAATGATTAAAGACCAAATCATGACACAGTGAAATCCTCATAATCTTAAGGAATGGCTGTAAACTGAATTGTTTTTGCCCTCATTTGATTCTTAGGTTTTACTTACATCAGTTTGGTCAGAGAAGTTCTTTTCAGAAAAAGAGATAAGGGTCTGATAAGCAAAGCTCTATGCCTTGTTATCCTGCTTAGGATACAAAAACAGTTTACCAGAATAAAAAGCACATATCAGTGTCTCCAGACCTAAAGTAGATCAAAATGTTTCACTGGGGCCATCACTCTCCTGTGTCTCTAGTGGGAGAAACATCAGGTTTGGCTGAAAAGCATGCTGTGGTTTGTGGTTCTCTGGCTCCTGGATGGATCCTTACCTGTATGTGCATGGATCTGTGAAGCTACATGGATTTCTGCCTCCTCAAAGTGGGTTGACAGTCAGGAGAAAGGAGGGACATCACCTTCAGGGACCCCACTGTGTGACAGAGACAGAGACATTTTCAAGAAGGAGCAAGAGCAAGTACACATGCAGACCTTCAAGAGATGGAAAAGAATTTCTTCCTAGGGACCCAGACATTAATGTGTGGAGGTTTTCTGTACTTAAGAAAACTAGATCTGACTAGATTCTGATTTCTGGAATCTGACTTCTGCACTGAGAGCAAAGACAGCCCTCCTTGCAAAGGCACAATGGGCAGCAGTTCAGTCTCATCCTGCAGATCCTGTATAAAGTGCAAACGTTCTAGGTTGTCCTCCATAAAAGCTTTGGGTCTGAGGATCAAAATTCCCACCCCATATTTTTTTCTTGAATTGCCAGACCTTTTCTTGGGATTGGCAGACCTACTTTGCATTTGCTTTTTACTTGTAGTCCAGCCATGGCAGCAGCTGAGCATCTGATCCCAAGTAACTGGGGCTTTGTTTGTGGTGTTTCTTTTATCTGGATTGTTGATGAGTCATCTTTCAATATTTTCCCTTTCTTTAAGAAAGCAATATCTACTTAATCTTGGTTTATGAACAAACAAGAACCTTTTCTTTGGATCATGACTTTTCTGATAGTAACGTGTCACACACATCATCAGACTCTGGCCATTTTCACAGACTAATGTGATGCAAAAATATCTAAATCCACAGAGCCAAAATCTTCCTTGGCAGAAACTATCAGAGAAAACAGCATGCTGTTCCCATGAATCTCCCACAGAGCAGAGACCTGGGTGAGGGTGGGGGATCAATATCCATGACAGGACTGAAACTTGATTCAAACATGCTGATCGCTGCAAGTTGCTTTGTATCTCCCTTATCCTTTGGGATACTGAACAATTCCTTTTTTTATGAAATAAATATCCTTCCCCTTGACAGCACAGAGAAAGAAGTATTTTTCTCAGACAAAGACACTGTATTAAAAATAGGAAACCCTCTTAAGAACCAATAGGATCAAATATTTCCATATATTTCAGAATTCAAAATTTACATCTGTCCATGGGAAAAAAAAAACCCTATACATTTTCATCATAAGACTCTGCACACATCTATGTACACATACACATTTACATGTTTCTTTGTACATATCTCTCTGTATGTATGATGCTGTACACAAACACACAGTATGCATAGATACACAACACTCAGTACAACATATTCTGATTTCCCATCACTTCCTAGTGACCAAGAGCAGACTGAATACAGGTGGCCATATAATAGCAAGCATAAAAATGACAACCATTTTTTATTGCAGGATAATCCACCCTGTCAGATGTACAGCCATCTGTGTTATTCACTATTACTGCTCACTGCCTGCTGCCACCGGCATTGGCCCACTGTTGGAGAGATTACGGGAGGAAATGCTTGGCTTCATGAGAGAGCTTGAAACTGGTCCCAGAGTCAAGTACAACATAATCTCCAAATCTGGATTTACATGTGCATTCAAATGGTTTTGTCCATTGTTACATTACCACAAGCATATCTGAAAGGGATGGTCTCCACTCTTTCCTTGTCAGGGACCAATGAGTTAAAATAATGAAGGCCAGAAAATGGTTTGCATGGTTGTGGGGGAAGAATTAAAGATCCCAGCGACTCAAGCTTACTTAAAACATTTGCCTCTGCAGCTGTCATCACAGCGGTACTACAGAAACAATCCTAGCACCAAGACTGTGCATGAATCCAGCATCAAACCTGCACCAGCTTCCACAGGGCTGCCAGACTCCAGTTATTATCAAGTGAAGCCTCACAGGACTAAAAGCTTTGTCACAGTTTGGGGACTATTCTCTTTTCATTTTCTGTTACTATATTGCTTTAAAATCATGCCCTAATGAGTGCTGGTCAATGTCAAAATGAACATGCTCTGGGCAGAATAATAACTAAAGGGACATTAAGATCTTCTATGCTTGTAGTCAGCTCTTTGTTTTCTTCCCTTTTCCCCACAGCTAATGAAGCTTTCTGTTATGACAAATACCATGGTTGGCAGTTTCATTTCTAGCAGACTAGCACCTGCTTTCATTTTATTGCAGGCAGTTATATTTTCAGAATGAAAAGGTTATAAAAGACATTATAAAACTAAAACATTACAAGACTGAGGGGATTTTTCCATAATTATAACATTTTTAATGTTTTAAAGAGAAAAAAATCTAACTAAATAATTATCTTCAGTAGAAAACACAGTTTAGCCACAAATAATTTGTCAGCCCTTGGCCTTTTCTACATATGCATTCATAATTCAAATCACCATCTACTGTGTAACAAATAAAAAAAAAAAAAAACCTGCCAGATGGACTAAATATTGGAGGTAATAATTACAGATTAAACATGGACTACACATGGTCCCAGTTGTCCCATTCTACCTATGAAGGACCAGACAAAATGTAGGAGAAATTCCCACACAAATAATGCTTCAAGGGTATTAAAAAGATTTTTCACAGCCATAATTTTTGACATGTTTTTATCAGTAAAACCATAGACTTCAAATGCAAAAATCTTCAGAATAGTTTATCAGTAAGGCTACCTACTATGTGCACTCCATAGGTTTGTGCAATTTTCACACTGCTTCCAAGCTAGGCTATGGTACTAGCCTTCATCCATTCCCTCCTACTCATCATCTGTGACAAGCCTTACTCTTTTTCTTGTTGGCCAGGTCTGAGTTTGAACTATCTGAAGTCAACAGATATCTGTTAGTCATCCACCAGCAGGTTCTCTAACATAATATTTTGTGCTATACTGCAGTAATACAATAACTGTATAAGATAAGGCAATTTAATACTCCTTTTTTTTCCTCAAAGAATTTATGAGGGAAGGATGAAGTTTGTCTGACTTCAGTTATGGCTTTCAAAGTTGCTGATTTCTTTCTTCACTGTCTTCATTGAACCCTGACATAACAGAGTAATGTGGCATAGCTAGAGAGACCTCTGTGTCATATTCTTTCTTACAAGAAGTCACATTATAATCTTACTATCAAGACAGCTGTTTCACTGACTGTATTTCTATTCAGAATAAAAGAAGTTTTATTCCTTCAGACTGCTGTTAATAATTTCCATATATTTGTTGGTATCATGATAATATATCAACATCTCCTAGAACTAGGAAAAAACAAAACCCAAACAGAAGAAATAGAAGTCTGAGCATGCAATAAACACTGTAAGCCATGTCTGAAATGCCAAAAAAAAAGCACTATAGAAGTAGATTATAACTCTGGAAGAAGAATGAGTCAAGAACATAAATAAACATTAAAAAATCATTGCAGTTCAGAAGATATTTTCAATAGGTATAAAATTTCCATTATATTACTGAGACATATATATTTGATTGCTTTGTCTTTCACTTTCTTACTTCCTTTTATTACTATAAGAAAGAAATAGAAAAAAAAGATTTAAAAAGAGAAAGGAAGAAAGCATAAAGCAGAAGATTAAACTGTACTTTTTTAGTTCAACCTTACACAGAACCCATCAAATTAAAAAAGATTAAAAGCTTTGTTAAATTTTATAGAAAAAGGAAAGTTTCCTAGCTAAGTATAGTGAATGTAAAATCTTTAACCTGATGTATTTCTCACTGATGCATTAAAAAGAGACTCCGGGCATCATAAGCTCCAAAAGAGAATTACTTTAGGTTATACGTTGTTATGTTATAGCTATTCCATTTTGTTTTCTTTGTTTAAAAGCTGGTTCTTCATTTGTATTCCTATTAGTAAAAAAAAATCATATGCATACAGTTGCACTTCCACATTCTTAAAAAGAAATGTATTTATTAAAACTGATGTCCTGGTAAATCTGGAATATATTTAAAATATATTCAGGTTTACAAAAGCAGAAATACTAATAAGAACTTCCCAGAGCATGAAAATTAACTGATCTGTTAATTGAAGTTGAATTTCTAGCAGAACATGGGCTCTTGTAGAGCTTCAATTATGAAAATGGTACATTCAGTTCAGCGTAATAACAATGTTCGTTCTACCACAAACTGAAGGGGGTTTTGAGTCTTTCTTGACAAGTCAAGAATTACCAAGAAATGTGAGCATCACATTATACACAGTGTCTACCAAGTATGGGTGCTCTCCAGACACTGATAGGAGTAGTGTATAGTATCACTAGAAAAGGCTCAGCGAATAACTTGCCACTGAAACACACTTATTTCAGATTAAAATATTACTACATTTAGAACAAATTTTTGCCAAGGTTACTTTTACCAGCAGTTGTTTTCAGTTGTTTGGATTGACAGTTTGACTGAGTCCATAATTTTCACAGTTGGAGTTTCATGATTTGTCACGCAATGGTGGCCAGCTTGGAGCAGTGGGAAAGTCCACAATCATATAAATACCCCAAAGGACATACCAGGATTTATCATGCATGTGCTGATCCACTGGGATGGGGTCCAAGTCACAAATTGTTCCCTTCATTCACAGGCAGGAGAATATTCCTGATCAACACCAGTACAAGCATACGTTTCCAGTCTGGAGGCTTATCTTCTTGTTTTGCTGGGTTTTTTATTGTTTCCTTATACATGCATATATACATACACTCATGCATAGCTCATTGTGTTGACAATGCAGATTAAGACAAGAAAACATTTAGCTCTTGTGTGAAATAGCTTCCTTGTGTGCTTTTTGGGCTATAATCTCAGCTATTATTAAATCTGAGAGCTCTTAAGCACCCTCATCTCCACTGAGATAACTAAAAGAAAATGGTGGTTGGCACCTGGTGGGTCTTGGGATCTAAATGATTTATAAAAGCTCAGTAGCTGCTTCTCTAATTCAGAATAATTTGTACTGAATATGATTTTCTGTGTAAAAAGGATTTACCAGGCTTATTGTAAAGACAAAGCTGTGGACCGTAATGAGGATTGGTTTGCAATATAAGGAGGAATAGGACAGCGTAATTACAGAATTACAAAATAGTTAGGGTTGGAAAGGACCTTAAGATCATCCAGCTCCAACCCCACTGCCATGGGCAGGGACACCTCACACTCAACTGCATTACCCAGGGCTCTGTCCAACCCAGCCTTGAACACTGCCAGTGATGGAACATTTGCAGCTTCCTTGGGAAACCTATTCCAGTGACTCACCACCCTTACAGTAAAGAATTTCTTCCTTATATCTAATCTAAAATTTCCCTGATTAAGTTTGAATCCATTACCCCTTGTCCTATCCCTACTGTCCCTAATGAAGAGTCCCTTTCCAGCATCCTTACAGGTCCCCTTCAGATACTGGAAGGCTGCTATGAGGTCTCCACGCAGCCTGCTCTTCTCCAGGCTGAACAGCCCCAACTTTCTCAGCCTGTCTTCATATGGGAGGTGCTCCAGTCCCCTGATCATCCTCATGGCCCCCCTCTGGACTTGTTCCAACAGCTCCATGTCCTTTTTATGTTGAGGACACCAGAACTGAACACAATACTCCAAGTGAGGTCTCACGAGAGCAGAGTAGAGGGGCAGGATCACCTCCTTTGACCTGCTGGTCACGCTCCTTTGGATGCAGCCCAGGATACGGTTGGCTTTCTGGGCTGCGAGCACACACTGAAGCCGGCTCATGTTCAGTTTCTCATCGACCAACACCCCCAGGTCCTTCTCTGCAGGGCTGCTCTGAATCTCAAATTTCAATATGATGGACAGTGGCTTAGTAACTTCATTTGCCATCCACCCGAGGATGGAGTTCATCAGGTCCCATGGACTTGTGCACATTCAGGTTCTTAAGATGGTCTTGAACCAGATCCTCTCCTACTGTGGGTCTTAGGTCTTCATTCTCACAGTCCCTGGATCTGCCTTCCAAGACTTGGGTGGTGTGGTCAGAGCATTTTCCAGTGAAGACTGAGGCAAAGAAGTCATTAAGAACCTCAACCTTCTCCAAATCCAGGGTACCCAGTTCCACTGATAGCTTCTGGAGAGGGCCCACATTGTCCCTAGTCTGTCTTTTATTCACGATGTACCTATGGAATCCTTTCCTGCTATCTTTATAATGGAAAAGAAATTTTAAAAAGTGAAATACATGAGAGAGTGAGGAGAGCACTGGGAGAAGAACAAAGCTATTTTCCTTTCAAAATCTCTTCTAGCAGGGCTTCCCTATGCCAGCTACAACATACTCATACGAAGTCCCCAAAACCTTTCCCTTAGCAACCCCCATTGGTAGTTGTTGTCAGCAATATACCAATGACCGAAAATTCAGTGTTATCTGGAGACTTATTAGATTTCCAGCCTTACAGCTATTATTTCATCTTTCATTGTTACTCTGTTATGTGCATTTCTTTATTTTTCTTCTGGCAACGTATCTCCTCTGCTTGAGGTTCTTTTCAGTTCATGGACCAAGGAATCCTACATCATCTTCTTAAGTGGGACTCAGAGTAATAGCTGAGACTACCAATTTACTCTCTTGACATAGATATTTTCTCTGGCCCAGAAGCCAACAGTAGCAAACTGCAGTGCAAAGGGAAGAGAAAGCAGGGGGAGGACAAAAAGTCAGTGAAACAAATTGCTTACAAACAAGGGCAACCCAAAGGTGAAATGAATCTGTGGGTAGCTGTTGCTCGATTAATGGAAGAAATAAAGCTAAAATACTGTCTCCAAGACAGCTAGCTCACAATGTCAAAGCTCAGGAAAGCCATTTTTTTCCCCAGGCATAATGTAAAGTAACTTCTGCCTTTCATAATGGGGACATCTTTGTAAGCTCTGTGTTACAAGTGAGGTCAGTTTCTTTAGGACATAAACAATGGACTTCCATGCCCCAGAGACTGGGAGAATGATCCTGGAGCTCTGGAGCAGGTAAAAGGGATGGCAACCTCCATCACGTTTGATTTCTTATTTTCCCCAAACTGCATCTGAGTAACTATTCAGCATCTTCCTCTGGAAGTGATGCATTTTGGACTGAAAACTTGCTAAGAGCTGGATTTATATGTAGGTACTGAAAGCATTAGTCTTTCTTTTATCTCTGCATTGCTTATTGAATATTAATGTGGCTCTGACTTTCTACCACCATAAAAATTCCCTGGGCATATTCCTGCAACAAACCTTTATTTCAGGATTTTTAATCTCATTCCTACTCTGGTAATTTCCTGGTGACTGTTTATTAATACAGCACTTCACCCTTTTTTGAGGGAGCAGGTCAAGCTCCCTCTGGTTCCATGATTCAGCTATAGGATACTATTACTCTTCCATAATTAAATATCTGTAAAAGAAGTGGGCAGGCATGATGTGACAGAGCATGGAGGAGCATGCCAGCAAGGGGTCAGTACCAGTGGGAGTGTGTTCATGTGGAAGACCCAATGAAAGGGGAGATGCAGCAGCTTTGCAGTTTGGCAGAAATGCTGTGCAATCGTTATTCAGAGGAGATCTTTCCATCCAAATGGAATGGTAGAAACTACATATCTGTGAAATATGTGTATGGGTATGAGTCACTAAATCTCTGTTCTCTATGTGATGGGGGCAAGAAGATTTGATTGCAGTTTTTAAGATTGTAGTCACTGGAAGGTTAGATTTCATATTTGCCAGTTCTATTGTATATTTGCTCTCTGTATGAAAAAAAGTATAGCGTATCCCTGAGTCAATGATACCTGAACCAGAGCTCACGTTTTCCTCATGGTTAAATGATAGTGTGTATGCATACTTTCCTTGGGTTAATCCAAGAAAGAACAGGGCAACAGAGCTGGCCCTTTTCCTGCAGCCTAACAATGCATTATTGACTGTACCTTTTGTTCGAGTACTACCTCTGCCAACAAAGTTATCCCTTGAGTTATACAAGAAAATATAGATACTCATGGCTTTTCCTTGATTTGGGAACTTCTAGAAATAATGATCTTTCAGGGCAGAACAGTTTCAATGGTAGTCTTGGTCTCACTTCTAAGTACTACACAGCCAAATGTATGATTTGGAATTTTAAAACCTTGATCCAAATTTCTTGAGAAGAGACAGAGATCTCATTTGATGACTGCATCACTTCAGAACCACAGTACAGATCTCACGCTGTACTATTCTGATTTGTTGGGGGTTTACCCTCATGATGCTTTAGTCTTTGTTATTTGCTGTGAATATGGAAACAAAACCCAGCTAGAGCTCAGTGCTTGAGATGCAAACCACACAGGTATTCTATCCTAAAAGAACAAACAAGCAAAACTCCCTAAATTTACCTTGCTACGTGACTCTGCACTAAGATTCCAGTTCTTATGGGGACCTTATTTTAGCTGTTACAGAATATTAATTTATCTTTTGGATAATGAATCACATAAACTTTTTCCACTCCCTTATTTGTACCTCAGAGGAAGGAAACATCTTTCAGCACTAGATACAGGGCCACACCACTAAGGGATTTCAGCGTGGTGACAGCTCCCTAAAGCCCACCCACCAGTGCAGTAATGAAACACAAATCTTTGCATTACTATTAATCCAAACTAATAATCAGGATGACCATTTTAATGTCTCCTACAGCACTGAATTGGAACTTGCCTTGCCATCCATTCCTGTCAGTCACTGTGGGAAAGCTCTGCCTGAAAGCAGAACTGATTCTGCTCAGCATGGAAGCTGAAAAATTCAGCTATGAGGCAGTTAGTGTTAATATGTTACCAGAAATGACATTAAGAGAGCGAAAAGTTCTGACAAGTAAGAGTAAACAAATTTAAAGCTGTGACAAAAATATGCTCATACATATACTTACAGTGACTTAATAGCCCAAGTAATGTCTGACTTCTGGAAATACAGAGAGAACTGGTCTGCCTTTAAAAGTTCACCAATACACATTGATGTTATTAAGTGAAAAACCTGAGCCTTTCTGAAAGCCTTGTTTCACAGCTGCAGTCATTTCCTCCATAGTATGCATACTTCTTCAAATGAAATTACCAAGATAAAGGATTGAATCCTTGGACCTTTAACTTGTCATCATAAGCAGATCTTCAGCTCTTTTTCCTTGTTCCTACGCTAAAGGCACACCTATCTCGCCCTGCAGTGATTACCAATTAGTTACACCCTGCATCAGCCTGCATAGAAGCAGCTGAACAAAACTTCCCTACAAGAAAGGGGGCAGAACCCCCTTTTTTCCTTTAGAAGCATCAAGCATAGCTTCTCTTTTAGCTCAGAAGAGGAAGCATTGGAAAGGTGATGCTACATCCCAGTCTGCCCCCTTGATCTGCTGCCATAGTACTGCCATAGTTGCTCCACTCTTCTCTTATAGCAGGGCCAGGGAAGTGCATAAGGCAGACTGTCTTATCAGGAGCTTTTATGTAATTTCCTCCTAAATGAAGAATCCTGAAATGCCTGGGTCCCTGGAAACTGGATCAGACCTTGCTTCCTCCATTACATTGCAGTGACATCTTCAAATGTTATGGATAGAGAAGGTTCTCCCGTTTGCTCAGTCTTGCTGTTTTGCTCAGTATTTTCCTCTTTCCTTTCTCCTTTTCTCTCGCTTTCTTGCTCTCTTTTCATTCCTTTCTCTTCTTCTTTTAGCTTGGTGTGGGATATGTTCACATGCCCTCCTTTCACCACAGAAGAAATTGCTGCCATGTGTGTAAAAAGATTCTTTGATGGTGCTGCTAAGATGTTTAAGGTCACAGCAATGTTTTGCAAGCTGAAGTCTGCAGTTGATCTTTCTCTGGGAGCAATTCAAAAAAGTAACTGGGGTACAAAATATTGGGCAGATCCTTCCAGTTCATTCAGTCTTCTGGAAACCAGCTTATATTGGCTTATTTCAGTTGTGCCTAAGTTGTAGGTAAGTTGAGAAAAGTGAGAAGATATCTAAACCACCTCTTTCTTGATCATGACCAATGAAATGAAGAACTTATTCACTTAAGGAAGATTCCCAGCTCAGCTTTTCTGTGGAACACATAAAAGTAAATAAAATTATTTCTGGATCATATTTTGTACAATGCACTGAACATGCCTGGAGCAATTTTTTACAGCTGAGTCATAAAACTTGAAAGGCAGAATACATAAGAAAAGATAGTGCCATTGTCTTGTTAATGTTAAAGCAATACCATGCACAGAGAACATAGAACTGCTCTAGCAGATAGAAAGATTGAGTGAAAACAAGTTGGTACAATCATATCATCAGATGCAATTGCTCACTGTAAGGTAAATATCTGAAATGATATGAAGGGGATTCAACCACATCATGGTTAGTGACATTAATGGGACCCCAGACAGCTAAGTCCCTCCATAGAGTTCCCCCCATATTTCTGATGATAATTAAACAATGGGATGCATGCTCTGTTGCATTTATTCATGCCTACCCTGTTAATCTCAGAAGAGAAGCCAAATACCAGCAGTAAAACCAGGCTTAGGTCAACAATACGTAAGTGTTGTACTACTGCATCCTATTAGAAAATGTTAACTAGAAACATTTATATAGCTAACTAAGCAATGACATTCTGGGCTGTAGCTGCAATCAGGCCTATTCATTGCAAGCGAGTCCAGTGTCGTGAATGGCATTGATTACTCATGATTTGTTTTTAAGGCTTCCAAACAATCAGATTACACAGTAGCTCATGCCCATTTTGTAATTATGTAACAGAGCAGTAAAGAGAATTTTAATCAAAAATCCAATAAATAATTTGCCTATTTTCTTTATTTTATGTAGCTAACCCTAGAGCAACATTTTCATCTGGAATCTCCTGTTCAGTATTACCAGGAACGAATTTAGCTCAAAGTCCACAGACTTAAAAAGATGGATTTAACTTTGATTTTACTTCTGTGTTATCTTTTGTTATTTACTGAGGGCATTACACTTTCACAGAACAGCTAGAAATAATCATGTATTTTAAAATGCCCAATCTATTTCATTGTAAACAAGCTTTATTAATGTTATTAGATTCTATTGTAGGTTCATAAGAGGAAACAGGCTATCAAGTCTGCCTATGTTAATACAGAAGTGCCATAAGCCTAGAAAGGAAAAGAAACACAGAAATTCCTTAAGCATTCAATAATAATGAAATATCTTTTTTTTCCTTAATCACTAAATTAAAATTAAAAAGAAGTCAAAATACCAAGATGTCAAAATGTAACAGTAATCACCATCACTAGTAATCAATGATAATCAACAGGAGTTCAAGTTCTCCTGAAACTAAGTAGAGGATTGTCTTCTAAGACAGCTTTGGTATCTACACTGGGTGACTAATGCAGGTGAAAAGTACATAGGATAGCAGTTCTGATTGCTTAAGATCATTTGTGAGGGGAGTATTTTTCCTGAACTATGTGATAACGCTATTACCTCCAGTAACTCGAGCATTACAGTGAGCCCATACTGAAGCAGTCAGACAATGTCTGAGCAACAGTGTCTCTGACTCCAAGAGATTTGTAGACAAAGACAGACCCAGAGAAGACAAAAAAAAATGATCAGAGTGGTAGAGAAACTACAAGCTTTTTCTGCTTGCATAACTTAAGGTTAATACACAATATTTATTCATCACTAGGTATAAATCTGAGTGACTCTGAGTAAGCTTAGCAGCAAGAGATTACTTGTCATTTAGTTACATATTCAACTCAAATGGATTATTTTAATACTGATATCAATATTATTTGGTTTGCACAGGCTAAGTGTTTGCCATGCTGTGACTGAAATTGGGAACTACAGAGTATATCTTACTCTCCTAATGCCAGTTCCATGGCATGTTTCTGTCAAGTAGAAATCGTCATTGTAAGTCCTCGCTGTTATTACCATGTGAGGTACTATTATGAAGGTGTGAGGGGAGAACAGGAGCACTTCTGTGTGTTATTTGGATCCAAAGTGTGATCTGTTCAGTCAGATTATTCTACTGGTAAACATTACCTCACATTTTCCTTTAGTTTTTATGCTCTGAACACAGGAAATCTTTGAGATAGGATGTACTGCTATCCAGTTATCAAACTTGGACCGATGATAAAGGGATCGTGGGGTAAAGAGAGAAAATGTCAACTTTCTACCCAGAGCAGAAAGCACCAACTCAATATTCACTCCACACTCTCTACAAAATCAAAATCTCTGTACCCTTCAGATAATATGTAAATAATAAATTAAACAATCACAATAATGAGAAGTGATAATATCATTAATTATGACAAAATAATCAACCTAGAAAAAGAAAAAAAACAGAAAAAAAGTAAACCACAAAAAAAGCAGAATATTTGTAAAATGAAGATGTAATAAGTATCCAAATAACAAAGACAACCTATTAGGTGCTGAACACTAGATCATATATATATATATATATATGTATGTAAAGAAAGATTCAGGCAAGATTTTTTTCAAGTCAGCTGCTTTCCTGCTTGTGCAGCTTCCAGCTACAGATATTGTGTCAATGCATTTTGCAGATGTGCTCATGACAGGAGAGGTGTTAAACACAAATAAATGAAACGTCTGTAAAAGTGCTTAATGAATGTCAGTAAATCTGTAAATACTACCGAGTTACTACTTTCTAGAGAATCTACACAACACGGCCAACAAGAATAAATATGAAATGCCCTTGCACTATTGAAATATATTAACAAATATTTTGCTTTCCTATTGTCATGACATTCAAAGGCTTTTTGTGTTAAAGTGCTGTGACTATTTATCAAAGACCTCTACTGGTAATTTGAGAGGAAATCATCTATGTTTTAGTTTAGAGAAAGCATTAATTTTTACATTCAAGTAAAGGTCAACTACCATAGCCAGATGCAGCTGTAATGAAAATGTGTTCTGCTGAACAATGAAATAGTTCTTTCCATATTTTGTGTTAAATGCCTCTTTAAATTAGCTATATTAGAACTGCACAGAAAAAGCACCCACTAATCATTCAATTGTCAGCTATGATAAGGAATTAGTGAGATGTGAATTACAGGCCTCAGACAGAAAACAGCATCAAGAAGAAAACATTTGAAAAGACTGAATTATAACAAAGGTTGGGCTTGCTTAAAAATGGCAAGGGCTTAACTGCTATGCATATAATTTTATAGGTTTATATACCAGATTTATATGCATTTCTAGGATTTACAGAAATTCAGTCAATGCTTTTAGAACAGAAGAGTAAAATACTATGAGCTATTTGGTCACATTCAGTGAAGAATTAGAAGAAATTTGTGCTTAAAATACCATTTGCATTTATGTTGTCACAAAAGAAAGTAAAAAGTCTTCTCTAATTTTTATATGCCTTTGATAAGCTCCTCATGAACTACTCTCACAGAATTTGCTTGATGTTATAGGAAGAACTGGGCCAAAATTACTGACAAACATGACATATTCAAATTTCATAACATTAGGATCTCATTTTCCAGCTCTTAATGAAAACATACGCTGAGCATTAAAAATATATTAAAAGTTATGGTCTTTATCACGAAGTGCGATGTCGTATTGCTAAACGTATATATTATAACTGCCAAGGTCACACTGACATATAACAAAGTCATACTTCAGAATTTCCAGAAGAAAATAATACAATTATAGAATGGTTTGGGTTGGAAAGAACCTCCAGATCATCCAGTTCCAACTCCCCTGCCATGGGCAGAGACACCTCACACTAGACCATATCACCCAGGGCTCTGTCCAACCTGGCCTTAAACACTGCCAGGGATGGAGCATTTATCACTTCCTTAGGCACCCTGTGCCAGCGTCTCACCACTCTCACAGTGAAGAACTTCTTCCTTATATCGAACCTGAACTTCCCCTGTTTCAGTTTGAACTCATCACCCCTTGTCGT
Source organism: Melopsittacus undulatus (assembly GCF_012275295.1). Taxonomy (NCBI): domain Eukaryota; kingdom Metazoa; phylum Chordata; class Aves; order Psittaciformes; family Psittaculidae; genus Melopsittacus; species Melopsittacus undulatus. Next base: position 108,689,221 of record NC_047528.1, on the reverse strand, counting down.
ATTATTACAGTCCCTGATAAAGAGTCCTTTTCCAGAACCCTTGCAGCCCCCTTCAAATATTAGGTGAAAATTATGCTAAAATCTGAACTCTAACTAAAGAGACTATAAAAGTTACCTGCCACGGTACTTTTCTGCATAAAAATATCATACTAAACTTCTACAGATTTGCTGTTAAAACTGTCTGTATCCCTGTTGTTCTTCATGTATTACTACAGACTATGGTTGACTTCAATTCGAAGGATAGCCTGAAAGATGTCAACCCAGATCCAAGCAGCTTTCACAACATTAGAGTCTGGAAGCTAAGCAAACCTAGATTTTGAACAAAAACTTTGCTTAGCAGCCTCCAACCAAGATCAAGATTTGAAGTATGTTTGCATTTGTATAAAGCCAAAGGGGTTTAGTTGAAATTGTAGGCTTTCCAAAACCAGCATTTTTAAGCTTCAGCCACTAAAGAAATCTACAGCTAGATATTTCCTAAGAGAAAATTGCCTTAGAAGAATCACAGCTCCATCAGACCTCTGCCTTTCTGTAAACTAATGCTTCTGTTACCTTTAGCACAGCAGTTCTTATTATCCTAAGAAAAATTAAGGCCATATAAGCAGCTCAAAAAACCAAACAAACAAAAAGAAAATCGGGAGTTCTTTTGGAGGAAATATTTGATATGCTCCATATGTGCTTTGCAGTGTGATGTAAAAGGTTATCTCAGTGGTAAAAATAGTTTGTATCTATCTTAACACTATAACTTTTTTTTGTAAGTAAATATGACAGGATGGAATTAATCTCACCCTAGTTTAGGCATCAGCAGTGCAGTTACCCATGTCTGAGCTGGTCCTCCTGGGCCCCTGGCATAGACCATCGGTCAAGAGAAAGTTGCAGTGCCAGAGCATGATTTATCTGACCTATTTTAAATATGTATCTTAGGATGCAATGAGTCACACCAGGAAGGTGTCTTTTTCTCCCCCATACAAGAAGCCAGAATGCATTCCGAGCTCAGGTGTGCACCACTATGTTGTGTCATTCACACATGGGGTATAAAGCACAACAAAAAAGAGGAAGGTATGACTCTCCTACCTGTAAAGCATGGATTTAATCCTGGCATTAAAAAAAGGAGAAAGATATGTGTCATCCAAACACGGATACACCCTGTTTATGCAAGACTATTGCCTAAACATAGCAGCGGGAATGAAAAACTCTTTTAGACAAGTCTGCCTTCTCTCTTGCTGTTTTCCTTTCTCCTGAAGGACAACATAAGATGTAGCTCTGCAATTTAATTAAATATGACATGTGTTGCTATAAGCTACATACTTGCAAGTACAGTATTTATGCCAAGTATGAGCAATCCTAGAGTAATTATGGTTTATGTTTTACAGAGGGCATGTCACTCAGCAGATGAGTTTCATGAAAGGACTGAGGAAAAGAAATGACAAAAAAAGAAAAGGAAATTATGGGCCAGGGGGTTTAAAGCTCCCAGCTGAATAAAGGGAAACTGGGAAGTCTCTTAATGACAGAGAAGCAGATATGACAATAACAATAATAAAAACCTAGAGGTTAGAGATTAAGGTCAGGCTGCCAAACCAGGCACTGTGCTCAGGCTACTGATATGCAATTACTGCAAGACTTGCTAGAAGAAATACTTCCAAAGATCTTCTCCAGAGCCTTTGGGGTGTAATTCCCTTTCAATGATACAAGCTGGATGCAAAAGGCAATTTCAGGAGATGGATGCAGAGAAGTCTACCAGGGGAGGATGTGCCTGAATTTGTTCATAGGTAGATTCCATCTGAAAAACCATGCTACAGCTTTAGTGCTCTGGTGTGTAACATCATTGGCAAAAGCCATAGGAGAAATCATGACAGTCAAGGAAATACCTTAGGACATTTTGCTAGTGGACACAATTTTAAAAAGCCACTTTAAAGCAAGCAACACTTTTTTGGGTTTCTTTTGCCACAGAGTGGATATTCAGTGCCCAATTTACTGCCATATAAACTACTATGATTACAATTGTACTGGCTTTTAAGTGTTGTGTGACTGTAAGACACTTCAATATCAATAAAAACATGATGAATTCTTGAAGATCTTCCCTTTTCAGTGTGAGATTCAGCTATGTAGACAGCAACATCATTACACTGAAATGTTTGGGGAGGAGGCTATCTCTACATTGAGGTATTAAAAATCACACAACCATTGTGTGAAAAAGGGGCTTGAAATATTTGAATGTGGTAAAATGTGCTCAGGGCCTAAGTCCAAGGCTTCTAAATAATTTAAGCATATTTGAAAACTATCTATTTTCACACATAGCATCTTGGGTGAAAAAGATGTGTTTTCAGGACACTGAATCACTCCTGCAGTCACACAGAAAGGAGTCAAAGTGATACACAAAAAAGGCATGAGGCTAACAAAATTGCACGAGCTGAGTAGCCTCAATTAACTGCATTAACTGTGAGGGAACTTGCTTCCTACTTTCAAGTTCATGTGTGACAGTGAGACAGAGGGAGGTCCTGCTCATCATTAATGTGGCATCAGAATTATCACCTGGCTCAGCAGAGCCTTCCTTGGGCCTGGAGACAATCTGCACAAACTTGTGAGCATCCCAGTTTCTTGTAACTCAAACCTGTTCCCTGATGCCACTCTGGTATTGTTTGGCACTCTTGCTCCTTCGTACCTCATAAAATCCATCATCTGCTTACAGGGTGTTTATTTTCTCCAGCTTCCTGCTGACTTCCATAATCTTATAGGGTTGTCTTCTCTTTGTGTTCTAGACCAAGCTGGGGGGGTTTCAGCTTTTCTTTCTGAGGGCTCATCTCTTCCCTTCTCCTCTTATTCTCACTTTCACTTCCTTACATTATTTCTCTCAGACATTCAGATGGTCTCAGCTGTGATCTTTGCAAACAGATTAAGATCATTCTAGTTCAGATTCAAGTTAGCAAAACATCCAACTTTGGATGCATCTCCAAAAGATAATTTATTACAGGAATGAAGTTAATTATTTTCTGTCTATCCATTTAATTGTCTGAGTAGTGAAACCACATTGACCACCATAGGTTATCTCAAGCTATTGATACTCTGCCATTTCTCCAAAACCACTAAGATAGCTGTTCAGTTTTCTCTGTCTTTAGATTGAGATTTAGATGGGAAAGCCTGACTGAAGTACTAGCCTTAAGGTCTTGCTATTAAAGTTAATGTGATACTCAATCATTTCAGCCTCTTTCAGAACTCACTGGAGAAAAGTTGCACCTTGTACTTTCATGACTTTCCTGATGAGTTCAGATGTCAAAAGGTTGCTACAGAAGACCAGAGACCAAACAGATATTAATCTGGATTTTTCACATATGAACATGGCAAACAGCTCTTTTTCCATGTGTCTACAATCCTACCAAAAAGTTGTACCACAATGTGGATTAAAATCTCTTAGCCACAGTACTTTGGTTTACAAGGAGCATATCTGATGATAGGGCATAGATGATTCAAATTTTCTATCCATTTCACCACAGCATCAGCTCCACAAACAGCTAGAACTGGAAAAAAACCCCATTCCATTTGTGTTTTTATAAGTGCTGAGATAATGACATCTGCATTTCCTTCTCTTTCTACTGGAAATACGCTTTATGAGCTATCTCAGGTTTGCATCGATTTTGCTTTGTTTTTATTGGCATCATCTCACTGGGAGCTTATAAAACTCCCTGGGATTAGCAAATACATTCAGGACTTTTTCTTCCTTATAGCTGTTTACAACTGAATTTCCAGCACATAATAGACATTTATAGTGATCCCTAAATGCATGACTTTGCATAGTGAACTACCTGACTTCATCCTGTTTCTGTTACTCCAGGCCTCAAGGTGACCTGCTCCTCTCCATACTGCCAATTGCTCACAAGTTTTGTGATCGGCACATTCCATTATTGGACTCCTGCTTTTGTGCCAAGTACTTTAATAAAAATATTAAATAAGATTGTCCCAAAATTGATTTTCAGGGAGTTCCACTGATAGTCTCAAAATACCATTAGGCCTTACACTTTAATACTAATTATATTGTATTATTTACATTATAGCAGCAATACTAGCCTTGAAGGTCCTGCAGCACGACACACGCATACACTGTAAGAGAGAGAGCCCTTGTCTAGAGGAGCCAGCCACATGAACTACAAGACAAATCGAGACGGGCTTGAAGAAGCATTCTACTGGTTTGATAGGCCATAATCTAGATGATATTATGGCATCTTTGATGAAGATTTCTGATAATTTAACATTGTTTAAAATATAGATTTCTGCTACTTGAAGATTAAGAGTGGGAAAAAAAGAAAAACCTGCTATGTCTTATTCATCTACAAGAATGATGATCTAAGGTTAGTAGAACACTGAAATTTCTAAGCAAGTGGTAAGGAAATGAATAGTGATAAAGATGCTTTGCTGCCTTTTATAATGCCTGAAGACATACTCAGATTTTTCTTTGATGTTTTTCACAAGCCAGCATGTTGTCACACAAGGCTTCTCTGGATGTGTTGAATGAGATTCCAAACCATTTAACAGAAACCTTTTCCAACATTAGTTTTAGTATTTCTAGGAGAATTTTTAACATACTAACACAAAATTGGTTTGGTGACGACAATCAGAATCAATGAAGAACTGTTTGATTCTGATTGTTGAGGTATTTCAACTAGCAAATACTTCAGGAAAGTACCATTTATATTTTTACTCCATTTTTTTTTATCCTTTTTATAAATTGATGGTAACATTTGAATTAATTTCATTACAACTGGACTAATTTATTAACTCATTCACTTTGCTAGGAACTTTTTCAGGTATCAGTGTTAGCAGCAAAAGGTTCCTATTGTTAGCTGGACTAACAACCTCCATTGTTTCCCCTCAAGAAGAAGTAAAAAGCAACTGAAATTACTATGTATGTGTTTTCTTGGCACTTGGAATCTGTATTTCCCCAGTGTGGGCATGATGTCAAAACGTAGTGACAGTGTGCATGCATCCAAGAAAGCAAGCCTGCAAGCAGTGAGCATAGAACAAAAACCCAAATCCATAGAAAATCTATTTTTTGTTTTCCTTTTTTTTTTTGTAGTGTAGATTTATTGCACTTCAGTGGACTGGTTAACTAACTAAATAAAAGCTCTCCAAAGCTATTGAGGAAGCATCCTGACTGTGATTGCAAAGTAAAACTGACAGAAGCGCTGTTACTACTTATGGCTTATACAGAAACGTTCATATTCAGAGAGCTTGTCAAACTTTAAATTAATCCCACTGTATCTTAATTCTAACTGCCACAGGGATTCCGACTGTTCTGAGGCATATCTCCTACAAAAGTTGAGCGTCTGTAGCACCTTCCTACTGCAGGAAATACAGTTAAGCTCCCCTTTGTTATTTTAGTGAGATTATCCTTTCAAGGTTTTTTCTGACATTTGAAAATGGGGCTCAGACATCTTGGCTGGTATTTTGTTGGCACAACCTTATTAATGGCTCAGTTGGGTAAAAAAAATGGATGCAGCTGATATTTCTCATTTGAAAGTTATATGATGATTACCGTGATAGCCAAAAATGGTAATCTCCATAGGAAATATCTTGTTTTCTTAAGCTTTCATACACTATCAAGTAGGAACATAATAGTGCTTACCTCTTCTTTTGGGGCAAAAAAACCAACCCCAAACAAACCACAAAACACCATTAAGGCACATTTTCAAACCCCCTCTTCACCTCAACTTTGCATTCTTGCTCCAGGACATGTAACATTTCTGACCAATGCTTTTCCAAGCACTTGTGCACTCAACAGCTCGTAGAATCATAGAATCATAGAATAGTTAGGGTTGGAAAGGATCATCCAGTTCCAACCCCCCTGCCATGGGCAGGGACACCTCACACTAAACCATATCATCACAGACCAGAGTGTCAGGAGGACCAAATAGTTTTGGGTTTGACACCCTGATTTCTTTCACAGTCCGAGCTGTGTGAGGAAGGAATTTACACTGCAGGTAGTAAAACACTGGCACAGGTTATCCAGAGAGGTGGTGGTTGTGCCATCCCTGGAAGTATTCAAGGCCAGGCTGGATGTGGTTCTGGGCAACCTGATCTAGTTGAAGATGTCCCTGCTCATTGCAGGGGGTTGGACTGGATCACCTTTGACAGCCCCTTCCAACCCAGACTATTCTGATTCTATGATTCTAATATTTTGGAAACAGCATCTTCATTCTCCATTGCCTTACAGCTAGCGTTATGCTGCTGCCCCACCTAACTTCCTCCTTGAAGCACAGTGGACAAAGTCCTGTGAAAGGTAGAGGAGAGCTGCATAAGTACACATGGATATAACCAAGAACTGTAGGGATGTCAGAAAAACCGTATGAGGTGCTGCATTGGCAGAGCTGAGCTTGTATTTGTGGCGTTTGTTAATGTGGAACACAGGAAAACTGCAAGGCTTCAGAAACAACTTCAGCACTGAGCTAGTCTGCCCGTGGTTTAGGTTAGTTCTCAGAAATGCTCTGAGAATGTAAGTTTCAGCTTGGAATTTGTACAGCTGTGAAAAAACCTCCACTTGTCTCACAGGAATGTGATGAGGGTGCCTACATGAGAGGTTGTAATACTGTGAACAGCAGGACAGAGTGTTGGCAGTATGCACCCAGGATTTATCGCCTGCCTTTAATGTAGCCAGCCAAAGCAGGTTCTCAAGGATTAGGTTCTCAATGAAGATGCATTTTGGCTTTCATAGTACTGTGCAGAGTTTTAATGGGCAAATTAAAGATTCTCCCTGAAGAGAAGCATTGGCAAAATACTTACCAAAGGCACAGATACGCTCAACAGAGGGCTTTAGCAAACAAGACAGTCCATCTTCATCCTGTACACTCTCTGAAACAGGTTTGGCAGGAAGAAAGGTAAAATGTAAGTGAAAATGTCATAATGCAAGCACGGAAGAGCAGAAAATTTTAGACTGATGAATAAATGGCCATTCTTTTCCTTTACATCTTGTACACATCAAGCTGATCGTGACTTCTATGAAGTCATTCCAAAGAATTTAAACTGCAGTAGCAAAGCATAATAATATCCATGTCCCTCCCATGTCACATAAGAATGAGGATAGCTCAAGGAACAGAAGGTATACATACATATGTGTGTGCATATGTACATGTAAAGACATTTTGCACTCATGCATTGTTTACATCTGCCTAAATAGACTCTGCTTCCTGTAATGCAGACTCCATTAGCACCTTCCATTGTTATACTATCTGCACAATTATGTTACGTACCAGCATCCAAGAAACAGACTTGAGGATCATGATGGCTTTTGAATTTTAAGGTAAGGCATCAAATGCTGACACCTTTGTAATATCTGTTAATGATGACTATGGGAACTAACATTTTGTTTCCATTTTTAATTTGTATTAATAAGGTGAGTGAACAGTGGGGTGCAGGTTGGACATGCCAGAGATGATTCTGGCAGGACCTAGTTCTCAACTCTGCTTTCTGGGGGTTTTTACAAGGTATGAGAAACTTCTCTGAGACTGGCTCAGTAGAATGCAATTTCTTTTACAAACATCTTGTTTATGAATATAATTAAATGTCTGATTCTGTGACAACATTGCAGAAATAAAGGTTCTTGGCCATTATTTTCATGCTATCCAAATGCTTTAAGAATACCCTATGAGATACCGTTTGCTGAAAGAGGGGGAGGGTTTTGTTGTTAACTTTTTTTCCTTTTCTTTGTTTTGCTTTTGTCCTTCTATGCATCAAACCCTGTAAGGGCTCCTTTACTGCTATCCCTTGCTGCTGACTTTGATCCACATCTGGGCTTTGATACTGGTGTGAAGCCACAGAATAAAAGTCAATACTAAGTAGTTTTATTTTACATCTTCTAATGCTGCTCTTGCTAAAAATATCTAAGGCCTGACAAAAATTCAATAAACACAATTTTTATCATTATGGCTTTGTCATGCTCCAGAAAAAACATCTGAAAACCAATTGGCTTTATGCCAGATGCAGAGACTAGAGCTGAGTAGGTCCCATCCTCGTCATCTTATGCTACAAGAAAGCTGAAAGCCACGGTGAAGTAAACCCCCACTCTTCTGGTAGCTTAAAATTAGCCCATTTGGTCTGTATTTAGCAAGGACACAGAACAAAACAAGCATGCAGAAAGGATTTCACTCTTCTTTGAGTGTTCATTGGACTGTGATGGCTATTGTTTCCCAGTCCGTAAGAAGGTAATTCACTTCCAGGACAGCTCAATTTAGCAGGGATTTTGCCATTAGCTTCAATAAGACTTGGGTTCCTCAGCTACTCAAGTTGTTTGGTTTTGTTTTCTTTATATTCCTTGATTCCTCTTCTCCAGTCTGCTTTCCTGATTTATTGGTTTCACAGAGACTGGATTTCAGTTTCACCAATTCCCTTCTCTCTTTCTGGATAGGATGGATTTTTTTTCCCCCTCCTCAATAAGGACATAAAATATAAAGGGATCCCCATTTCCATGGTGTCATCTCAAATCTTTGACTGTTTTTGTGATCCATAATTCAGTGGCTTGATAAAAAGGAATAAAGAAATAATGTTCCTATTGTGCAAATATTTCATTATCACAGACAGCACGATAGCAAAATGGCTTTTGTGAAGAATGTATCTATAGGTAACAGAAAAATCATCATATACAATGAAAAAAAGAAATCCAAGCACAGGTAAACAGCTCACACTGAGGTCCAGAGTTGTCAATTGTAAACATTCATCTTGTGATTTAAAGTCTGAAATTTTCTGTCAGTTCAATATGAAATGAAGATGAGAAAGGTTTGGAGGAGAGACACTTTAAAGGTCATCTAGTTACAATCCTCCTGCCGGGGTCAAAGACACCTTCCACTAGACCAGGTTCCTCAAAGCCCCATCTGACCTGGCCTTGAACACTTCCAGGGAAACCTGTTCCAGTGCCTTACCACCCTCATAGTGAAGAATTACTTCCTCTGTCTACTTTACCTTCTTTCAGTTTAAAGCCATTCCCCCCTTGTTTATCTCTACAGGCCCTTGTAAAGTCTCCCTTCAGAATTCTTGTCTGCCGCCGAAGGCACTGCAAGCTGCTTAAGATCTCCCTGGAGCGTCTCCTTCTCCAGGCTGAACAAGCCCAGGTCTCTCAGACTGTCTTCATAGCAGAGATGCTCCAGTCCTCTGACCATCTTCGTGGCCTCTTCTGGACTCACTTAGGCAGGTCTACATCCCTCTTGTGTTGGGGGTCCCAGAGCTGAACACAGTATTGCAGGTGGGGTCTCATGAGAGCAGAGCAGAGGGGCAGAATCACCTCCTTCGACCTCCTGGCCATACTCCTTTTCATGCAGCTCAGCATATGGTTGACTTTCTGGGCACACTGCTGGCTCAAGGTGAGGTTCTCATCAACCAACACCTTTAAGTCCTTCTTCGGGTTGCTCTCAATCCAGTCTCCACCCAGCCTGTATCTGTGCCTGAGACTGCCCTGACCCATGGCCAGGACTTTGCACTTGGCCTTGCTGAACTTCATGAGGATCACACAGACCTACCTCTTGAGCCTGTCAAGATTCCTCTGGATGGCATTCCTTCCCTCCAGCGTGTCAACCGAACCACACAGCTTGGTGTCACCTGCAAACTTGTCGAGGGTGCACACAATCCCACTGTCCATGTAACAGACAAGGATGTTGAACAGCACCAGTCCCAGTACCAGCCCCTGAGGAAGGCCACTCGTCACTGGTCTCCACCTGGATAGCGAGCTGCTGACCACAACTATTTGAGTGCAACCACATTGAAGGCCATGTCCAGTGAGGATAACGTCCATGTCCACATCGGGAGTTCCTTATGCTTGGGCAAACCTCAAACATCCATAAACATGTTTGTCTTTTAGCCAAGCATTTGGAACAGACTCAGTTCCCAACCTTAATCTCAGCAAAAACAAAGCTGTATACACATGGAAATCTGCATTTGCAGATTTTCTGCATCTGCTCTACAGATACCAGCATCTTCCTGTGTACACATTAAACAGGATAAAGCTTCTCTTATACATAAGCAGCAGGCCTTTCTTTTGCAAAGAATTTTCATTTGTAACATAAGCAAAACCAATGTATAGAAGCATTTTCTCCACATTTAAGCAGAACCTTTATTAATTAGAAATCTTCACTTACGGCATATAGTGCTTTTAATTTTTAACTGATGATCATGTTGCTGAGAGTAAAAAATCTTTTAGAAGCTGTACAGAGGTAGGAGATTCGCTTTTGAAAAAGCATACTACAAAATAGACGTTGTCGGGCAGATCCTACATTTTTCCCACGGAAGTTCTCTCTTCCTGAAGTTTATTCAAGGAAGAGAATAGATTACAGAAAACTAAAGCAGGAAGTATCCAAAGCAACATGTGTAGAATTTAAGGGTCAACCAAGGCAATAAATTAACCAGGTTGGTGTTTTAACAAAGAGCTGCTTCTAGGACACAGGAAGTAAGGTTATATACATTTTAAATCTATTTGCAGGAGCTGAATCAAATGACATGGTCAGGTTTCATGAGCAGTTACATGAGCAGTTACAGATAACCTACTCCTACACAAGTTTTGCAAATACAGACCAAGGGTAATTTGCATTACCCTAAAACAAAACTACCTTGTCATTGATACTTCAAGATGAGCACTCGTTGGGAAATAACCTGAAACACAATGCTACAACACGTGTAAGGCATTTTCTAAAATTACACAATTTTGATTTATACTTTTCACAGTATCCTAAAAAATAGTTTTAATTGAGTAAAGTCAGATTTAACAGTAACTCACAGGATTCCACACACTACAAGAAAAAAATTAAACTTCTACATCCGTTATACTAATGCAGCACACAAATGCTGTGGATTGTCTAGTACAAAACTTGCTTTCTTCAGGTATACAAACTAATCAAAACCTCTGACTGTTACTTTCTTCCATTTTGATGGTTTTCCAACCACTGAACAGTTCTTTGGGTAGAGTAGCAATGTGTAAATGACTTAGTTTTATTGTACCTGAAAGGCAAAGACCACATCAAGTGTGTATCATTACTGATTAGCAGGAGTTATAATTTTGAGATCAAGTTGTTATACACTTTATCTTCATTACAGTGTTTTTGGTAAGACCACAATGCACCAAAGACCCATGTGGGTGCAAGAACTCCATGACAACTCTGTAATGTACTGTCTCAAGATACTGCTGATCACAAGTGAATGCAATCACAAAAAATTCCACATAACTTGGTAGCACCATCAACCATCAAACACATTCACCATCACTCTTCATAAAGACCTCACTGGCCAAGATTTCCCTCTTACCAATGTTTGAGGTCAGAACTTCAGCAGGAGTCTGACTTCAAGTGAAGCTATGCAGACACACATGGGTATCAGCTGGGGATCCAGTGGTTTCCAGTATCTTACTGTGTCAGTAAAGAATGAAACAAGTACCTGTCATTTCAAGCTTGCAGCACCAGTGTTTCTGGACAGATATAACTTACCTGTTATAATATATCTGTTATATATAGAGGTATGTACACTACAGCTGCACATTTAACTTACTCTACTTAATCATAACACCTGCTTTACAGCTACAATCATGAAAAGAATTATACTTGAGTCTTACATCCCATTAAGTTGTCAAGGCTCTAAGCAACCTTCTGTGGCAAGGCAGCGGGTGCTGCAGCATGTTAGGATCTAGCTCTGGACGTTTAAAGCCCTTGAGAAAGTAGCATGGCAGTAAGAAAGATGAACAAAAATGTTGAAGATATACTGTGATTTTTTACAAAATGTGGTCTTTTGTTGTTGCGTTTAACTGTAATTGTGGGGGTAGGTGTAAGGAAGGGCAAGAGCAGGGTGATCAGTAAGAGTACAGACTTACGAGAATGCAAGAGCAGAAAAAGGACCATCACCTACTTGATCATCATCCAAAGCAGGACTTATAATATTCATACCCTTCACTTACTTGGATCTCATTTGCTTTGTAACACATGTATCTCTTCCCTGAGGTGAATGCTTTTGTTGGTACAGATTTCCTTCACCAGCTCTCTCTCGAAATTGGCAGGCTAAGAGACATTTTCGTTATCACAGTTCATCAAGTGCCCAGAAATCAGATCTTTGAGGCAATCAATTGCAATTATGTAAAATTTCATACTGCATCCAGCTCTTCCACTTTGCTCAGGCTACTGCAACTGCACAATTTCAGTGGGAAGATTCCAACTCTTATCAATAGAAACGAGATCAGAGTTGGCACTAAAATTACGTTTGAGGGAAAACAAGAAACTACACAAGAAAGATAATGTATTTGAGAACATTTTTAATAAATAATGTGACAAAAATTACTTTTCTGATTATTGGATCCTCAGTATGCAAAATTATGGCTAAAATATGAGGCTTCTTACATGAACATAATGAAAACATTAATCACATGGATTGTTCCTTTAGTACTGCACACCCTTTCTATGGAACCTTTCTTTAAAAATCAGCTAAATGAAAAATTTCAGTCCTCGGTAAACACCAAAACACTTTTTTTTTTCCTTTTTTTTTTTTTTCCATTGGGGCTAGTCCTGATAGCTGTCAATAACAAACACACATTTTTCCCATTAGCACCAATGACAAAGAAATTTTATCGTTACAAAAAAGATCAGAAAACCTACAGAGAGAGGACATCATTTGGCAAATTCAATGCAACTAATGCCTCTATTTCAGCTTTAATGATAACCCAATGTTGAGAGAGGCCACAGCAAAATTGGTAATTTTCTGGAAGTCCAGGAAAAGTGAGAAGTGTTTTGATTATGGCCCACATTTACTTTTGTTACTTTACCGTCTGTCATCATTCAAATATTCCAAATACAAACATAGAGCATTAACACAAAAAGGAAAAATACCCCAAACAAATGCTTAACATTTTCAATAAGACAAAAAAAAAGGTTAATAGTTACAATGGTTTTACAAACAAAGTTTAGTGATTGTGCTTTTAAAACCAAAAAAAAAAAAACAAAAAAAAAAAAGATAAGCAGTGCATTACAAAAAACCATTAATCACCAAGATCAAAGAAAACTTCTTTAAGTGGCACTTCTTCTTTAAGGTGAATCGACACAAGTAGAGGTCTGAGATTTGGGCCAGTAACAGTTAATGATATTACCCAATTATTATTAAAAATGTCCGTCGATTTTCTTGCTTCTGTTCTAAGCATGGTTGCAGCTGAAAGTTAGACGAAGTTTCAGATAAACTTGCTCATGGTGTGATTAGGCAAATAGCAATCACATTGGTTTACCTCCTGCCTATCCCAAAGGACATTTTTAATAAGAATGTACTTAATGATGAAAATGGAAAGACAAATCAAAGTACCACAGGGGATTTAAAATGAGTACATATTTACATTAAGAGCCACCTCATCCCAAATTAATTTTACTTGCATTTGTAAAACTGTATCATCTGCAAAAGGTTAGCAAGAGACTGGCAGAGAACAAGACACACAGTTTTTATTGGAATTGCAAGATATCATTTGCATTCACGGCAGACTACAGCAAAACCCCTAGAATAAAAGAATGTTCAGCATGATGTCCACTTTGGGGATCTTTTTAATCAATGCTGTATTACTTGCAATGTTATCGACTGGCTCACTGGTGTACCAGCAGTGTACTAATCACTGCCTTGCTGGGGAGAAACCTTGGGATCCCAAAGTCTGGAATCCCCTTCTGTTCTAATCCTGAAGCAGCAGCTGGCCCAAGTACCGTGAAGAGCAGCTTACTTGCCTTCTCGGGCAGCAAAGATGATGCACTTAAGTGTTACGGAATAGGCAAGGGCCGTTCCTAATAAGGAGGGTTTACAAAAAAGAGTAAAATAAAAACTAGTATTTTGATGGCATGAAGAAAGATGAAAAATTGTACACTCTGATTGCACTGAACATTATTTCTGGCGTCAAACATCATCAGACTTGAGGCATCTTAAGTGATTTGTTTTTTTTCTGATTAGATTTTAAAAGCCGGTTTACAGTACATGTCGTTGTCTTCAGCTTTCTGTTTCCTGTATTATAGAACAAAAGGACACAAACAAATACGTTAGATTTTACTGTTTAAAGTTTAAATAAATGTTTTTATTATTTAAAGTTTAAACAAATGCATTAGATTTCATTATTTAAAAAGTTTGTTTCACATAATTCTTAGAGATGTGTTACTTTTATGTAATAATTACTACTCTTAATTACATCCAGCAACATGGCTGCATGTTGGACACCCTTTCTATAATCAGGATTTGAGTATCATTAGGCAAAAAGAAAAAAGTTTATGCTTTAATATGTAATAAAATGATTAAGTGCCAAAAAATGTGAAAGGCAGGGTTCAAGGTGTTAGATGCTCTAGTTCTTTATTTTCACTTTAGAAAGAATCTGGATAATGTAAAGTGCTCATTTAAGCATTGCCTTTCTGCAAGTTCTGTTCCATAGGCTTTAGCATGCTACATATTACTTTCTGCTTTTGCTACATATCACTCTCTGGTTTTGATGTATACTTAAAGAGTTTCTTTTCTTGGACTGGGCATAGCATTAATAGATAAATATACTAATTTTTCTGAAAAGAAATACTGCTGGTTCAAGTGTTTTGTCTTGGCATTTAAGTCCAGAAAACACCTTTATTTTAGTCATCTTCAGTAGTACAACTGCATTTACCTCCATCTCTTCTTCTTCCTCTTCTTGTTCATATGCTCCCAGTACTTGCATTTCTGCAACATTCCTTCGGGCTATATTTGCTTGATCTGCCCTCTGTCTGCTTCCTGATCCTCTTGATGACATCGAGCTGGAGGAGCTGGGATCTCTAGGATTATTTGATGTTGGAAACGTCGGTCTAGAATATGGCAGGATGTCCTCTGTATAATGAAATAAATTAATTGTTATGTTTATAAGCCCAGAGATACTCTGATCCTAAAATTTCTGCATGCACTTGATTTATTTTACTTTTTATGATCCTCAGTAGGTTTAAAGCAATGCCTGACAGGAATATGAAATACACTGTTTCCATAACAGCATTACAGAAGCTTTCTCAAGGAAATTTATAGTATTCATGTGGAAACATTCACCACAGAATAACTAATTCATGATTACTGTCCACTTCATTTCAATTTATGATCCCCACTCTATGTTCTACAGGAAAATTAAGAAAAACCCCACCCCTTGCAGTATATTTTGTCATGACGGAGTAGAGGAAATGACAATACATGGATGATACTCACTAGGAGCTCATTCCATCTAAATGACAGACTATGCCTTTCTCAGACTGAGTCTGAAACAAAATTAGTGGGCATGTCTTAAAATTTCAGCACCATTCTCTAAGTTAACCTTCTAACAACTTTTCTTACAGCAATCCACCGTAACAAACCTCTTACTAATGTGCCCATTTAACCAACTTAATACTCAATCACCTCTGACACTCACCCCGGATCCCTGCAGGAAAAAAGGACCAGGCATTTGTATGAATCTGGGTTGAAAGTCTTAGTTAACACTTGGCATATTCCACTAATCATGTTCCATTAATTAGTAATCTTAACAACTTCCATATACAAGAGATTACACTGATTAGGTCTGATTCATATAATGCCATGTCAGTTAGCATTTATAACTAATGCATTACTTGCACTGGCTTTCTTTTATTTAAAACAGGACCAGGTACCATTCTGGCCTTTTCTCCTTTATAGATAGGCAGAAATGAGCCAGATGCCAATTCTTTGACAGAAAATGTTAAATATCTGACTTACAGATTTATTATTTGAACTTCACGCAGTTCCCTTATACATTAGATTATAAGTAGACAGATTAAATATAATTAGACTACAAACGCATTGTAGGGACAACGACACTGATCCCTACAGCCCTTGTGGAATACTTTTATTTGGGCTTCCTCAGTGTTAACTTTAATACATGATGGGTATACAGAAAGCAAGATCTGTGTTTTTCATAGGCTTTTATTTCCATTTTACCCTAATGAGATTGTGTAATGTGACCTATACTAGCACTATATAATTACAAGAAATGGTGACAATTCAGCAGGCCTAACTTCACTCAAACCAGTGGTGTCAGAGACCTAAAAGTTGGCCTGTTCCCTGTGATCGACACCCAGTACTTCACTAAACCCAGAGCATGCAAAATAACCTTGAAGAATATGAGTTTTTGCTGGTGTGCCTTCTCGTTTTGGTGCTTTATTTCCTCGCAGTTTCCCATCATTCTGCTGTTCCTGTGATTCTCTCCGCTCTCCCGAATTTGTTCGCACGTCCGAATGCTGTCTCCCATCCACCCCATCCCTCCCCTTGTAGCTTGCTCCTTTCCTTTCCGCGGATCTGTCTGTCCTTGCTTCTATAGAAGCAAGTTTTGGCAGCATGACCGGCCGCACCTCCAGCTGTGATTTGGACTGGGCAGTTGGTGACTTTATAGCTGGAGGTGGCACAGGAGGGGGTGGCAAATCTACAAAGTTGAGAAAGAAAAACAGTTATGATGACATTATGCACTGGTGAAATGAAGAAATAATATTGACTTGAACTGAAGAAACTGATGCCTTATTTACTTTCAACCCTCCCTTTGCCCTTCTCTCTCCACCCCTAAAAGTATTATGTTGCTATTACAACATCTGAGGGGTATTTTTTCCAAGGCTTGAGCTTTAAAAATGCAAAGTAAACACCTTTCACTGCCTTTTCAAATCACAATATTTTCTTAAAAATCATACTTTAGGAACCTGGATACTAGTATGTCAGTTATGAATATCAACACAGAGTTAAAGACATTAAAACGTCTTTGCTGATACTTGTCGTTTTTGCTAAACCCATTCAACATCACAGCAGCTTGTGCTGTATTTGCTCAAGGTCTTCACTGTACTGAGCATTAAAGCAAGTTGGCTCACGTGCAAGAATGTGCGTCAGATACACTGTTGATATAGGCAGGGATAAACTATATTAATTATTGCATTCTTTCAAAATACTAGGTTAATCTGACATACATATTCTTGGTGTCTTGGGGTATGAGATATAAGAAAGTCCACACTAGAACAACAAAACAGACAAACAAGACTTTGTCTGCTTAAATTAGCACAGCTTAAGGGGTTCTAAAATACTGTATATTTTAAAATAGTATTTATAAGGCCCACATGTGGTTTATTTAATTGTATTTTTCTCTATTAAAACTTTAAACTAGAATGTGTAAACTGTTCATCAGAGTACAATAGTGCTCTGTGGAATATAAAATGTTCAGGGAAAAAAGTAGAAGTCAAACGAAGAAGCAACAATACAAAAGCGGTTCATAACAAAGACGCAGGAAGAAATCACATGCACATAAGAGAACATGTTAAAGAAAGTAAGATGTGAAAGATGCTTCTGAAGTTAATATTCTCAAATGAGGTTGCTAAAAAAAACCCAAAGAGCACTATTAAAAAATGTAACTTCAGCATTTTTTAATAGTGTGTATTCATTCTTTCTACTTCCACAAAAATCTCAGAGCAGCTGTGTTATTCAAACAGCATCACTACATATACAGCTAATTCACAGTCTATTCAAGAGAAGACTTCAACTGAAAATTAGCTAAATTGGGCCAAGAATAAAGGTAGTACTCTTGAATAAGAAAAAATAGCATCTAACTAAAAATTCAGATATGGCAGATGCCAGACATTTTCAAGAGGTCTTTCAGTGACACAAAGCAGAAGTGACTTGATCTAGCCCTTTGGGAAGGTGTAGCAATGCAGAATTCAGTGATCAATGCATTCTTACTGGGCACCATCCCCTATGTTAAACTGCTGACATAACTTGGAATTGCCATTGACCTGTTTTAAATTAGACTGGAAATTTTATCAGTTGTACGGACTGGGATGATGAGGGAGAAAAATGTTTTAAAGTACATTTCCTGAGGTTGGACATACTTCAGGTAAATGAGATCTGTAGCATCCTTACTGCTGCATTAACTCCACTGTCTTGGTGAAAAACACAAAAAAAAAAGGAGAAAAAACCCAAACAAACCAAAACACAAAAAACTCAATCAAGCAATCAAGAAAACTTCTTGTTCTATGGTATGCCATTCATAAGGAATCAAATCTATTTTACAAGGAACAGAGAAACTCCTTTCTTTCTGTTCCGCTTAGCTAAGCGCAGGTTGGACAAGTGGCCCTGTATTCCCTGCAATTTCTGTAGGTTATTTGGTTTTCAAACTCTGGGGAGTTTGGGGAGCAGCAGTTTTGAAGAGTAGCTAAACAACTGAATACTGAGACTTAGTTTTAAACAGCTACTGAACACTTACCATTTGCAGATATCTTTTAAGAAAATGCACTGCTATTTCCAAAACTTGAAAAGGCATTAATGTAAATTAGCTGGAAGCTTGGTTATAATAAATGGCTAAATCAAAATCTAACTGTATTTATGGGGTGGGCAATGGTGATGGTGATGGTTCCTGCCTTTTGCAAAATGCTTTCAGCAGTTATAGAACTTGGTCAAGGTTTTAAAAATAAGATAAACTCTGCATTAGA
This sequence comes from Melopsittacus undulatus, assembly GCF_012275295.1. Classification (NCBI taxonomy): domain Eukaryota; kingdom Metazoa; phylum Chordata; class Aves; order Psittaciformes; family Psittaculidae; genus Melopsittacus; species Melopsittacus undulatus. The sequence continues at coordinate 108,670,781 of NC_047528.1, read as the reverse complement.
CTGTGGAGATTCACACATTTTGCTTTCTGAGGAAAACATCTTTCTTACAAGATGTCTTCTCCCAGAAAAGAACATACTGAATCACAAGTGGTTGAAGGCACTCAGAAGTGTAGGCTTCTGGAACCACAGCTGCTGATGCAGTATCTTGTGTTTCACATTCCTCACTCTCTGTCTCTATTAAATTATCAGAGCACTGAATAGCCCTTCTGTTGAGTCTGCTGATGTAAAGGGAGTGCAGGTACTTAACATCAAGCCTTTTCAGTCACCCTTGGAGCCAGTCTCTAACAGTTGTGGCACAGCAATGCACTGGCTGTAAATACCAAAGGCAAGGAACAGCATCTTTCCTGTGGCCTTTAAAATACAACCTGGAATAAATTATTTTATTCAAGAATCCTACCCAGCTACCCAGGACAATGAACAAAGTGGTGTTAAATCTTGACTATGGAAAGCAAAGATGCATTGACATAAAAAGTTTCATAAAACAGCAGTAGCTCTGTGGTACAGTAATAACTAAAGAAAAGTGATATTCTCTTTTGAGAACATTTTTGCAACCTGCAGGGAAACTATAAAAATCTTCATTATAACACAGTACACCTCACTGAGAAGAATCCTTCACAGAGGCAAAAAACCCCATACTTTACAGAGGTCAACACTATTACACCCTGTGGTATTTATTTTAAAAGCTCAGATCACAGAGAAAATCCAGATTCAATCTGCCTCCTCAAGTACAAACTGGCACACTTCTTATTGAAAGCAGAATGGAAGCTTCCATTGTAAGGAATAAAAAATAAATCACAAATCAACATCAAACCAATATAAAGAACTCAGAAGTATTTCTTAAAGGTCAGCTGTGCTCACATGTTTCATTCATGTCTCTGTATTACTGTTGTACCGCTTCCCATGTATCTCAAACAATTCATGGATGTCATTTCATAGCACTCTCTACAGGGGAAACTTTCCATACACGTCTTTTGAAAAGAGCAATAATTTTCTAAATGAGAACATACACAGGAATCATGGGATAAGCAAACCACCAGTGGGGAAAAATAATCTGCTAAGTTAGTTTGGCACTGAAGTGGAGAAACCACAGATAAGCACAAAAAGGTGAATTGTAAGGAGAGACAAATGAGGGAAGCAAGCCTTAGTATGCAACTTTCTCTTTTAAGTTCAATCAGGCTGTAGATTTCACCCTGATGAAAACAGCAGATACAGATTTGATGCAGTACTGGACAAGACACAAACTCGTATTTTTCTGTTGCATATTTATGCAGGAATGCAAAACTCAGGATTGTGCCTGACTTAGTAAAGCTTTAAGATCATTTAGGATTCATAGATACATGATAACCTCAGCTACTATTATTCATGTACTGAAGTTATTTTCATGCTTTATCTTTCAAGAAGCTCAAACTGTACACAACTATTGGATGAATGGATACAGCAAAACCCAATATGATATTGGGTTCTAGGGGGTTTTTGGCCCTCAAGTACATTTACATAATGCTTTTATCAAAATAATTTTCACTCCACAAGACCTCCCTCAGCAACAAAATCAACATTTACAAAATATCTCACAATGGAATCAGAAGTAAGGACTGCAAAGAGGGCAGGTATCTGAAAATTATTATCATTCAATAGCAAGCTGGTTTTTAGCACAGGTAAGAAATACATTCCTACTGATCTTTTCCACTGCTGAAATGTGTGCTGTGTAGTTCTTTTTCATACTGCACATGCATAGGGAGACAAAAATACACACACTGCTGGCATGTGCAATGGCTTAACATATCAGTGTGAAAATGCAAGGAAATATTTGGCAGATATTCAATTGCCTTTTGTGAGGAATTCGGATGCCCTAACATCGTGTCATTTATAGCACAGCTAAATAATTTGCTTGCAGCCTCAGCCAGTTAGTTGTGAAAATGTTAGTATTTTTATCCGTTGTCACTCAGATATAAAAAAGAATTTGGATTCAAAATCTCATGTGAACAGTCAATGGTGTAATTTCTATTGAAAGACCTACTGAATCAAAGCAATGGCAAAATACTTTTATCCTTTTTATCTAAACGCTTACAATTCTGAGGGCTTGTAACTACTAATACATCCCCATTCAAGGGAGTTCAGAGAAGATGTTCACTCATATAATTTTAGAAAAGATGAAAATATCATTTTAAAATTTGGTTTCCTAAATTCAGCATATAAGTAGGTCAGGCAAGGCTGAGAAGGAGGTTACATCTGTTAGTTGGTTCTCGTAATGCACTCTCAGTTAACTCTAAAAGGTTAGATGAAGAGTAATTAAAAATTCATACATTTTAATCCTTACCACCTACTGAGCAAAGATTTTTAGCAACAAATATGGAGAACATTTGGCTCCCTGGATGACTGTCAAGGAACAAAAGAAATGAGCTGAAATCCTGTTCCACACGAAGTATAAACTGATTTGAACTAATGCTAGCAGAAAATGCAAAATTATTACTACTTGAACTACGAGAGAGCACTCTATTTAAAAAAGGGCAGTAGTAGGCTTTTTACTGCTACATTAGTAAGAAATAGTTTCAGAAATACCAATCTCTTTCACAAAAATACTTATATGTTGCTGCTGATAATACTCTTGGCATTTCTAACCAGCCATGCAAAGATTTAAATTATTAATATATCCTTTCTCCCAGCTAATCATTTAAGTTCATCATGACACCAATATTTCAGGAAACTGCTTGCAAATACTTCAGGTAACTTGGAACAGCAGAAAATTCCTTAGATGTGAAAGCAAATTCCAATTTGAAGGCTAAGAAAGTAATGAAGCAATGTATTTTTCTCCCTTTAGCATTTATTCAATACTTCTAACCACAAATAAATGCTTAAATTTAGATTATCTGCTTTAGTCCTCTACAAATGCTCGCATGTTCACTCACTAAGAGGAAAAAAGGAGCATCTTTGTATCAGGCACTCCTTTATACAAAGTCAAGTAACAGTGTGACATCAAGCCAATAGAAAATCCTAAGTATATCTGGGAAAAGCCAATAGTGCTTAAAGTGTTTCATTTATGTTTCCGTATCACTTTTCTCCACTTAAGGAGAACAAATAGTAGATGTTATTTTCCAGGTAATTCTAAAGAGACAATATACTAGATGTGGCTGTTAAAATGAATGGTTAGAATGTTCAGTGAGGTTACAAATATGTAAGTGGATTGAGAGGAAAAAAAAAAAGATAAAAGTCAAAACCAGAGAAGCCCTTCAGCCTTTGAACTGGGTTTTATTAGATCTGCAGAAATGAAAGCCGTAATTTGCTGTTCCCTGAATGACCAGACTGTATCACATGCTAAATAGGTTAGTGGAAATTCTTACCTAATTAAAAAATATGCTGAAGTAAGCAGGTGCTATATAGCACAAAACAAATATTGATCGTGATTGTCAAATCTATTGCAATATCTAACCACAATGCTTTATGGTATAACTTTGTATAACTACTTTCACAAAAACCTGTCATCAAATACAGGCCCACCTCTTATTTATTCCTGTGTTAGAAGAAGGTGGCCACATAAAACTCCTGTCTGGATTTTATTTCTGATGTCCTAGCTGTTGTGTTTGTATCGATGTTTGATGCTCAGCCAATTACTCAGTTAAGAGCATTCTCTTCAAGAGAATAAAAGCTGATAAAATATCCATAAAAACTTGCAAAACACCATTACAAGGGTCTCATAAACGTTAACATTTCTGGTAGAGTTTGGGGATTTACACCTTGTGTTGTCCTTTCACAGAAGCAAACATGCACAAAACCACTGTAATAACCTCTTGAAATCAGATAATATTCCAAGAGCTCAGTTTCACTGACAGAAGGGGCCTGGGCATAAGCCAAGAGGCCCAGGTGCACTGTGTCATGCCAGTATTTAATGCAGCCTAATATCAGATAGATGCTAGTGGGAGAAAATACTCAGAATAAAGTACAGATAATAGCACGGACAACCACTCATTGCTAAATTACTTCTGCTCATCGTGCTGTGAGCTTTGTATTAAATTTTTTTGTCAAGTGGCAGGAATCATAGGGAGAAGTGGCTCAAAACTCCCATCTTGTAACCCTGGATAAGGATCTATAATATTAGGCTTTCATATGATAATGGCAAATGATGCCCCTCTTTGAAAAATTTCAGGCTGGTAATGAAAGTCCTAATCAGATTGTTGTTGCAAAGAGCCAGGAGGTGGGGAACGATGCCTTTCTTTCCCTTCCCCCTGTTAGCCAATTCAGCAAACTTGACAAGATGGGTTAAGTCTTGGAGAATTTATCTTACATGAATTTCCAACAAAGCCTGTGGGTTGTTTTATAAAACTGGAAGGTAGTGCTTTAATAAAAGCTGCACCACCTGAGGCATTTTCATTAAAGGCTCTCTCTAGACAACATCACAATGTTTGCATTATCCTCCTACACTCCCAAGAGCATACGAGCACTACCTTTTCAGCAAGAGTTGATATTGTGTGTGAAGGCATGAAAGAAGATGATTAGATATTGCTTTTACTCACAAAGTATCTGCTTGCAACAATGCTGTGGTCAGGATTAAAATTCATTGATTTGTGCTGTCCACCATTTGAATGGTAAATTAGTTTTTTTTTCAGGAAAGATATATTCTGAAGTTTTTAATAGTCAGTCACGTGAATGAAGATTTTAATCCTAACCACACATTATTCTCAATGACTGTACTATTTATGCTATCAGGGCTCTTAAATAATGACAGTAATTAGCCCATTAGGACACTATAGAAAACAGGTGCAAGGCTCTGGAGTGGAAGCATCAATATACAGTATTAAGGAACTCTGGCATTTAAAATGATTAATCTGTTCAGTGTGTTTAGCAACAGGAAACACAAATCACTGAATTCTGAAACATAATGTTATCTCTGTGGAAAAATTCCATGCACACACACTGAATGCGTATTTAGAAAGGTTCCCTGACGTTTTCACCCATTTCAGTGGACTCACCATCTGTGTAGACTTCTCTGCGCAGATGTCCTGGCTGGTGTTTTTGCTTTTTGGCAGGTCGGACCTTCTGTATTACAACAGCACTCATGTTGCTGTCGGTAGATACGGGGCTGGTGGGTCTAGGACAGTGTGATGCATGAAAATGTCTACGGCCTGGAAATTGTTACAGAACAATAGCTATTATTTTTTTCTTAATCTAAAATAAGACGTTTCATACTTTCCCTTTTCACATTGGAATGACCTAGCTATATAAAACCTGAAAGTACACTGCTGGAAAAACAATAACCTCCCATCCTTCCTGAAATCAGTCTTAAGGTGAGCTATAACTAAAGCAAAGCAATTGCTGTCCTATCAGTAGGCAGGCTGGATTAGTTGCACAGAAATTAACTAAATGCTTAGTAGCTGGTAGCTCCTGCCCCAGGAACGCAAACTCCATTGGCAGGCAAAGCTTAAGCTTCCCACCCAGCAAGAAAACATTTCACTTTCAAGATGGTTTCATCTTCCCTGGGTTGAGCAGCACAAGGTCACCCATACCATAAGCAGAGTAAGTCACCAGAGGGTCTTGTGTACAGATGTCCCCTATGCTGCTTTGAGTGAACTACCAGAAGTGCGCTGGGGATACATGACTGGTTTTTCATCACAGCTTATTTGCAGATAAGAAATGTCACATTTTTAGGATGTGTAGTCATGTGTGGGTAGTATCAAAATGAAGAAATCACTGCATATTGTGAGCTTGACTGTTGCAAAATTATTTACCTGTAGTAGTAATGGGAGGAAAAATGCATTTTTTAAATCTATACATTTACACACACATAGGCACATGTATTTATATGAACTTGTATGTATAAAATGAATAAATTCCTGGCCCTGTGGCTACAAATGGGAGTTTTGCCACCTAGTTCAATTGGCCAGGATTTCATCCAGAAGTACTAAATTACCTCCCCTCTCACTCTTCATGATGAACAGCTGTGTGGAAGTGAAACAAAGGACTGTTAACTGAGTGAGGATATCAGAAATAGAAGGAAGGTTGCAAATCTGTGGAGTTGGGATGGACACACTTGTGAGAGTACCTCTTCTCCAGGTCTGTCAGTATAATAGGACTGACAAAATATTAATGGATCTACTTGAAACCTGCATTCCACCCTGTGGTATTCTTATTTCTTAGCTGAACTGTAACAACATTGATTGGGCCTAGTGAGGCTACTGACTACCTGTATATACCCAGTGTTACTAGTAACTCGTATGGTGTAAAATATTAGATATTTTAAGTATCATATTTCCAATGGTGATTCAGGAGAAAAAAGCCCCATACACATAAGGCCTTGTTGCATATGCGTAATCTATAAACTAAACTGCAACTAATAACAGCTTTTAAATTACAAAACCAGCACAAACCCAGTTGATCTCAGTAATACAGCAGTAAGAGCTTAAGCAGCATTCTCAGAAAGATAAAATGGAAAACAACTGTATTAAAGGCTTTGGATTGTTTTGGTTTTTTTTTTTCAAATCCATAAGAAATACGACTCAAGGTTTACTATTTATTTGAGCATTTCAAGACAGAGGGATTAAATCTCTTATGAAGAACAAATAAAAATGCTGGTAGCACTACACTAGGAAAAGCACAGACTTCTCTAATAACTTTTTTCCCCCAGTTCATTCAGTTCTGGGTGCAAATCCACCAGCAGGGTTATGGTTTGGTAATAATCAATGAGACCAAACTACTTAATGGAATTACTTACTAAAACCAATGCAGAGCAGCAATTTATTTGAACCTTTTCACCAAGACCCCTTTTCTGACTCTTCTGCTAGTGTAAACTGACACACACACAAGTTTCTAAATAATCACAGAATGGTTTGGGTTGGAAAGGACCTTAAGATCATCCAGTTCCAACCCCCCTGCAATGGGCAGCAACACCTCACACTAGACCATGTTGCCCAAGGCTCTGTCCAACCTGGCCTTGAACACTGACAGGGATGGAGCATTTATCACTTCTCTGTGCAACCTGTGCCAGCGCCTCACCACCCTCATAGTAAAGAACTCCTTCCTTATGTCTAACCTGAACAATAGGAAAATAGGGAGCAGCAGAGGATAAATAACTTTTATCAGTGGCCATTTTTCCCCTCTTCTCTCATCAAACAGAGGAAAAACTCACCTCCTGCTGCATCCTGCATTTGACGTCTGGCTACTTTCAGGCCCGCATATTCCGCAGCTGCTGCAACAGCCTGTGCAAAATCTGCATCGGTAAAAAAGGATCCATCGGAAGAGCTAACGCTGGACCGCCCGCTTGAGATGTTGTCTTCTTCGGAGGCTGAACCCCAGCCATTGATCATGGACCCTGTTACAGAGCTCTCCAAATCCCCAACACTGGAGGCAGGGGTCTGCTCAAGGCCACGCAAAAGGAGCCTTCTGCTCTGCATCTTGGCAACCTCGATATCTGCCTCATCCTCTTCCTCTTCTGGTGCGTCAGTATCCATATCAGAGACCAAGGGCCCTGAGATATATCCATAGGTATGCGGTGGGGAAATAGGCCTTGGAGGGGGTGGAGGACTCACAGGCTGACGTCTGCATAAAAGTACAAGGGTAAAAAAAACCTAAAGTCATGTAATGCAGTCAGAGAAAATAGTAGATCGATGAAAATACTCCTTTTATTTCCCAAGAAGTTTGATTTGCCTTCTTAAATCAATAGTATTTATATCTGAAAGGTCCAGGGTTGGTTGCTTTTTCTATAGTTTTTATTTTTTTCTGTGAATCAGAAGTGACTTAGTTTGAAATCTATCACAGAGAAATCTGACTTTCAATACAGTTCTTTTAATGAAAACTGGCTTATTTTTCATAAAGCTGTTCATTTTTCCTAAAGCAGCCCATGTACAGCTAGGCAAAGAGGTGGTTACAGTTCATGGAACTATTTAAACATTATTTGTGCACCCTTGAGAGAAGTGTCTACATATTGTTCTAGAAGCCTGAGACTATCAACATCAATAGATGCCTCTATCCAAACAGGTTGCTCCATAAACATTATCTTCCCTCCATTCACCCCAGTGAGTCAGAAAGAGATGAAAAGATACTGTTATTTCATTATTTTTCAAATTGGTCTAGGTGATAACATAAAGACAGAATTCTCCACTGAAATGTTAGTTCTAGGTCTGAAGGATACCAACATGCATACAGAAGTATGGGTTAATTCATTTTGAGCTTCAGTCATCAGTAATGGTGTCACCAACTAAAAGAGGCGAAGCATTAGATATCATTAGAACAATGTTCAGTTTAGTTTATGCTTCACTCAGAAGTCCCAGGTAGAAACATTGTCAACAGTTTTTCTTCACAGGGCCAGAGGCATGCTTTTTCATGGTTAATTGTCCAATAGAAGAAAGTACTTTCTGATGCAATGCCTGTACTGATAGCTTTGCTTACCAGGAATTTCTACTGCTTTGCAAAAAAAATCCAAAGTAATTTTCCTCTGTCATTTTTCCCTATTATTATCTCATTGACAGATGGTGATTGTCATAAATTATTTTCTTTTGGGGAGGGGGAGATGTCATTTTTAAATTTTAATGAATGGGAACTTTTACTAATTTAGAAAGGAAAATTTAGCAAGGAAAACCCGAATACTTTGTGGCAAGAGCAAGCTAGAATCTCCCTGGACTACGTCATGTAGCCACTGCTTTCCATTTGCTGCATTATGTACTGTGTGGAATAAAGGAAAGGTCAGTTAGGGATATATACCCAATAATCATTTAATACCACTTCACCCCCATAATCCCAGAAGCCATTTGTGCCTGGAAATCTCTACCTGCCTTTGACTAGAGACCCTGCCCTACAGTTTTACTGCCTTAATTTAAAGCTCTTGTGACAACTGTCCTTATGATGTATTTGCCGGTCTTGCTATTCTCTAGGTTTTGGTATTAGAAGGCAGGCAACTGGTTACAAGATATGCTAAGGTTCTTGAAAACCTGCCAGCCTCTAAGGAAAGGCTAATAGAGAGCAGCTGGTTCATGGGCATACAGAATTCATACTACTTTGTTCTCTTCATCTGATGCAGTGGTTCTTGCTTTAACAGTGACACTGCCTCCCACCTCAGCTCTCACTTCAACATTGACATGATCTGCTTTAAATCAGTAGATCTTTAGATTTTTTCTCTGCTTGTCCACTCTTCCAGATCACAGAGTTCTGTTTCATTTTGCTGTACTTCTAGAAAGCTGTCTGGTCAGAGGACTATTATAGTACACCATCATCATGATGATCATAATCTAGATGTCTGGTTCAGAGCAGAAGTTGAGATAATATTCAGATGAAGTAAAGCTAATAAAAACTATGACAAACAGTATTTTAGACATTATTTTCACTGTAAAGTCACCATTTACCCCCACCACCCCACCTCAAACAATACAGAGGCACCACTCAGAATGTATTCTTAATGGGCAAGTATTGTCACATCATATTCAAAACAAAAACTCCCCTTAAGATCATTCAGTTCCAACCCCCCTGCCATGGGCAGGGACACCTGGCACTAAACCATGTCACCCAAGGCTCTGTCCAACCTGGCCTTGAACACTGACAGGGATGGAGCATTTACCACTTCTTTGGCAACATGTTCCAGTGCTGTTCAGCACAGCACATCCAACTCCTAAGCAGCAATGTCATGGGTCACATCAATGCCATTAGATGGAAAAGGTAGTCAAGCCTTACAAATCAAGTAAATGGAATTATGTGAATCTTTTCAACTGATGAGTTGGATGTAGCAAAAAGAAAATAAAGAACACTTGAAAAAGTAAGATAAAAAAGACAAATTTGGTCACTAGAAATTCTAAGACTTTCAGCAAAGCTAGACTTAATCATTGCATTAAGAACAAAATAAGTATGTAATTTTTCAGTCCACTCAGTGAGTAAGCTGTATGCCCTAAGAGGCTTTAATTGGAACATCCTTCTAGATACATCTGCCACTAGTTTTGATGACATTAATAATAATTAACCATCAGTCTTCTTGTGCAAACCTTCTACTTCCCAGGCAGTTGCTGGCTGGTTATGCTTGCTTGCATATACCTGCTCCACTGCCTACTCTGTTCTCTGTGTCAGTACCTTCCACTCTCCAGGATATGGTAGCTGAAGCTCTGGAAAGTCACTCACAACATTTTCCATTAGTATCCAGCTAGTTTAACCTCTGAATAACCCAGAAAACTGAAGTGATTAAAGTGAACACTTCTGTGCCCCAACATATCAGCGCCAATGGCAATTACACTAAAATATGATTAGCCACCCACTAATAAAAAAGTGATTTAAAAGAGGATTTTATGAGCAAGATAGAGGAAGAGAAAAAGATACCCAGTACAAGAAGTGTTACCATAAAGAGTGAAGAAAACAAATCAAGGCAGAGCAAGTAAAAGTGGAGAACAAAAGTAACAGCAGATACAGAACCTTAAAAAAAGCCAGATTAATAACTACTGCTTACTTAAAAATGGGAAACATCAACTTAAAAAAAATTCTCAAAAATACATCCATAAAAGTCCAGTAAACTATATTACTGGAACCAAAATTCTGCAGTGTACTTGGGAAGATCAAATTAATTTCATCATAAAAGGTCCATATTTCCCTACAACCAGAAAGTATGAGTAGAATATTGCAGGTAAGTTTGTATGTTTGTGGCAACAATATGTGCAAACCACTGGAGGAAAAGAAAAATCATACAAGAATTACCATTTTGGATGGAAAAGCTGTGTCTTCTTCATTAAAAGCAAGACAAGTAAGCATCATACATAAAAAGACTCATTCGGAATTCACTGTTTTATGGAAGAGAAGCTGTGAGAGTGTATTTGCAAAACAGTTTATGCTAAAAGCAATTCAGAGAAGAAACAAAATCTCCCTATAACAAATATCTATTAATTTTGGTCATTCCTTTAAATAAGGGTAGGTGGAAATGTTAAGAGAATTTTGCAAGCAATAATTTCCTGTATTAGGATTTATGAGAGGAGGAAAATCTATAGGTTATATAAATTATATATTTATATATATTCATGCGTATCAGTGACAAGTTAATTGCACAGTAACTGTGAAATAATGCATGCTATTTTATGGTAATAATGCAGTAAATCTATTGGAAACAATAGAAGTGTAATTATATGGTAAGCTGTGTTAACGATACCACTTTAATATCCTGATGACTGTGAATTTAACTTATGTCAGCACTGTATGTACCGTAAAGTGATATACTGCATTTCTTTCCATGGTATAATAATAAAGTAACTTAATTACACATTCCTTAGGCTACAAATAGTTCTAGCATCCCAAGTTAGAACTTAAATATTAACAGAATAAATATCATGGGAAAATCTTGGCCATGCTAAACTGAACAGGAATTTTCAGTGGAGCTAGGATGACATTTGTCACATCTCTCTCACTACATTTGCATTGACACACCTGCGGTCAGGTTGGTGTTGTATATGTCCCAGATCCTCCTGACAGTCCTGTAACATGGGCTGGAGTTCTTCCTGGGGAGAGGGGGTGAGAGTGGCAGTTGACTGATGGCTATAGGAGACAGCGGCTGGGGAGGAAGCTGCTCCTCTGACAGGTGGAGTAGGACCTCGCTCATCTTCTTCCTCTTCCTCTAGCTCATCCTGCTGCAGATACATCCTTGCAGGTGGGACAGGGCATGGAATTTCTTGGTCATAGCTAAAATGATTTTTTAAGAAAGTAAGTACTTATATTTTTACTGTGTAATTAACATATTGGATACATGTATAAATGCCAGAAAAAAAATAAAAGATCATTGTATATGTGTTCTTGGAAACAACTTAGTAAGGATGTACTGAGTGGTCATACACCACTGTCAGTAAGTGATGTCTAAATAGCCACACTACAGTTAGATGAGCAGCACCAAAATGGTATTGAAGGAAGGTCTCACTGCCACCTTGTAGGACACATTACAGTTCAATTACCTAGTGATTAAACTGAGGAATGGATGATGTATGTATTTTCTTACCTTTCATCTACTGAAAGACTGTAATCTTCACTATTACTATGGGGAGGTGGATGTGCTGGAGGGGGTGGAAGAAGATCTGCCCAGTTCATGCCAGCTTGCTTGGGAGCTTTTGGGGTCCGAGCACCCTTCTTGTGCCCTTGACTCCCTGTGAATAAACAGCAGTACACATTTGTAATGCTTTTAAGTATCTCCTCACTCTGAAAAACAAAATAACCCTGGTCCCTCCCAAATGCTCTGGGAATTTACAGTTGTGCTGAGTTGGAATAAACTGGAATTACTATTTTTTACACCAATTTGCAACTGCAGCTTCTTTTTAGAACTGTTCTACATTTTAAGCAGCTGAATTTAACCAGAAACTTTACACAGCACAGAAAAAAGCACATAGGATAGAAAACTGGAATTGTTAATAAGTAGTCAAGATTTGATAAAACCATAAATGAATTCTATAAGCAATGTCATTAAAAGTGAGCTTCCTACTTCTATTAATTACATTATAGATTATCATCTAAAACAAATGAGCTGTAGACATATTTTCTAAAGTGCCTTTATACTATTTAATTGCTCAAACCTAAAATACAATATGATACAGATACGATCTATTAAAGTTCCACTGTTGCATTAATTCGCTGAATATATGTAATTTGTACTTGTCCACTGAAACATTTTAGGCACAATGAAATGACTAGTTTTAGTCTAAATGGCAGGTGCAGTTGAAAATAATTGCTGGAGGAACTAAAATAACAGCAAAAAAAGAAGAAAGAAGATCGATGAAGTATAACACAAATGTTTTTGACTACTATTACTGGAAAATTGTAGCTCATAATAGAACAACGCAGCTTCAACAGTTCCAGTAAGTTTGAATAATACTAATTATTCAGGTGGTCTTGAATTCTAACTTTGGCCATGGCTATGATGAGAACTGACTCTACCACTCTTCCTTGGTATACATTTTTATCTTTGTTCTCGTTACTGTTTTCATTGTAGATAAAGTCACTGCATTTTTGAGTATGTTTAGAATCCTTCACATTTCTCTCTTCAACTGAGGCATAGTCTTATATTACTTTAGTTAAGCCTTATACACATGATTAAATGTGTTGTAGTGATATTTAGGAAGCTTGTTTTTCTCACTTCTGCTGTGTCAGATTTTCCATTCTTACAGAGGGTAGCTCTGCTTATTATTGTCCCACTTTAGCTGCCAGATGATACAAACATATTTTAGCTATGTACCATTATTTTTTCTGGTATCTCAGTATGTCAAGCAAGACCCAAACTATTCCAAGGCAACAATCATCTGCATTCTTTACCCTAAGCACCATGATATATACTAGATTCAGCACAATTAATTTATTACTCTGGTCATCTTGCTTCATTCCTGCTGGAGTCCTTGGTATACGACTATAAATTGTTAGCGTTATGAATAACCGTAATAGATGTCAGTGTGAAGAATACCACCTTCTCATTTTTAATTTGCATGGGTTCATACCCCTGATATGTTTTCCAGTGAATTTTAGGTCTTTACATCACGGAGCACAAGCTCAGCACCACATCCTGATGTTGTAAACCTGGGAATGGGCAAAAGGCTGGCTCCCAGAAGAACGCCCCTGAGCATTTCGGATAATCAGGAACTGTGCGTATCTCAGCCCAGCCACTGACACTTAAGGTCACCCAAAGGTACAGCAGGCCCGTCATGTTTATGCCTCCGTTGTGCCTCAGTTGCAATCAGTCAAGATGGAGTTCAGGTTAGGATTAAGGTAACTGGTTATCAAAGACAACAGCAGAGCAAAATGTGAAAAGTCCTCACGTTGGTTAGTGGATGTAAAGTCCAGGGTTACAACAGTAACTCACCCAGTAATGGGCTAGATGTAAATAAACACAGGCTAAGTATCAGATTTACAGTGAAGCTCTAAACCAAGCCTATGCGTTGTTTATGCTTTAGCTCAAACATTTCACACACCTCTATCAGAAATTAAGCCTGAAAGTGAACAGGTTATACCATAATGAGAACTCATAACTTTTGAATGAGACCATACTCTGTGGCTCCAACGCACAAGAGTGCCCTGATCAGCATTCTTCAGTACAAAAAGCCTTTTTTTTCCCCCCAAGACTTTTTAGTGACAGCTGCAAAAGGATTTCTATGACTTGCCCATCTGGAGCCCATATTATTAACCAGTAGGGCATTAACATGAAATCAATTTGATTTCATGACTTTCATAATTTAGGACAATCAGTTACTTAATTGACTATTAGATGGTTTAGTGCCACAAGGATGCAACAGAAATAAAGGCACCTACTGGGCCGCTTTTTATACTGTTTAACAACCCTGTTGCTGTATTACTGTCGGTGGGTTCCTCCCCATTATCCCTCTGTAAGCTCAGTAACCAGTGTTAACCACAGCTAACACTGCGCACACCGCAGTGCTAACCACAGCTAGCACAGAAAACACCCTCAGGTTTGGAAAACACTGTAGATACTCACCAGACGTACTACTACCTCTGTCTGAGCTGTTGTAGGATCCACCTGTATTCTGGTCGTATGACTGGTTGTACGGAATAGTTGGAGCAATGTTGTCATTTACCCGGTAATCTGCAAGTTTAATAGTACAGTTAATGCCACCCTTCAGAGACATATCTACTTTTCGACACCTGCTTTGTAACACAAAGTAAGATCTGAAAATAGTGAGGAAGAAATAAATTAATTCTCTGAAAATCAAATAATCTGATAATCATGTTTTATTTTTATCTTGTCTCTAATGATAAGTTTAAGGAAAATCATGGGCATGTGGCAGCTCCACAGCAAACTAAGATAAAATTAAATCCTATGCACAATGCTTCTGCAACTATTAAGTCTCTTTGGATATATACATGACCTATGTGATGGTCATCTTGATTGATTTTCCAGGGTCTCTGCTTAATTTATGCACACAGGGCAGCCAATGGACTGTGGTAGCCACTTTTTGTATTTCAAAGGTGACAACCCCACACAGAAGTCAGGCCTGTATTACAAGAGCTGAATGATCTGTTGGAGCAACAATGCAGCTCCACAGAATTTGGTTTACAACAGAAGAGTTTTTTGTTTAATGCCTGCTGGCTTCAAGAAGACTTCTATTGACACTGGCTCATGCAGGTTCTAGACACAGGCAGGGGCTCTTTTTTTGGCTAATGGCTGTTACCATAACTTCCTTCTCTGTTTCCAAAGCACTTGATACACATATGTTACTTTTAAATCTAGATTTGGCAACTGGATCTGTAAAACTTTATCCAAAGAAAAATACTCATCTGGCAAAACAGTACTCATGTAAAAAGGAATTGCAATTTACAGAGAACAGAAAGGAGCCGAGTTACTCTTCATGCAGCAAATAAACTGCATCATAAGCAGAACCACTGGATGTAAAGTAGTGACAACGAAGCACAGCATGTAACTCATCAAAATGGTTACTTTCCATCACAAAAGCTTATAGGTATAATCATCAGCAAGACGGCTTTGACTTAGGAAATGAGAAAACCCAAATCAGAATATTGACTCATAAAATAGCAAATCAAAACAAAAATAAACAAAACTAAGAATCCAGTCCCCATCTGCTGCAGAAATGTTTGCGATAATGTAAGCATGGGAAAAAGAGCAAAATGATAGATTCCACACCAGAGTGTATTCTGTAATAGTTTCTCAGCCTAGCTGCATTCCAGAGACCAAGCTGAAGCCCTACATACCGCATATGTTTACACAGAGGATAAACAGTAAATCAACACTCTGAAATATGTATATATGACTGTCAGCAGACAATGCTTTAAGGGGGCCTTTCCACACTACAATATGCTAGAGAATATGCAGCTGTAATATACACAGTTTGAAAGATGCAGTATCTTCCAGGGCATAAAAACCAAACATGTTTTAATTCCAAACCCGATATGTAATACACAGTTCATGAAAGAAAACATAATTACAAAAAAATACAGCTTTCACCCTCCAGTAAGGAGCCACAAAAACTGGATTTTCTTTTGACAGGTTTATGTCAAGGGAAGGTGTCACATTTTATATTGCCCTTTGAACTCCTCTGTGAGTAGATGGGTCCGGTAGAGAAATCAACATTCCTGTAATGCAATGTATCTTTTTGCTGGATAACTTATCACTATGCCATCACCTGAGTTACAACAATCCATGCAAAAAGTTCCAAGTTAGAAAGGGTCCAGTTCCTAGGGATACTGTTTTGCAAATCAGGTTATTAAAAGAGGTTGCATGGTAGCCTGGAGGACTAGCAAGAAATCACATACCTATTTCTTCCAACTCCCACACATTATATTAAAGAAACATGCCCTCAGGGCCACAAAAGTACATTCCTGATGTTTTCCGTTAACACTGAAATCAATTTATTTTTAGCTTCTGGATTCACAGACTTCAGACAGGGTAACAAAGGAATTTAGTTTCCAAAACTGTGTGTGGAAGCATTGCCTCTCAATATGTGAATAGAAGACTTGCTAGGAACAAGTATAAAATGAATTGGATCACTCCGTTTGTGTCCCCAGTGTACAACACAATACAATTTTACAGAGTTTGATATGCAAAATTTCATTCGTTTACATGAACATGTAGATTTAATTAGTCTCCATCCACGACTGGGAAGAATGGGTTGACCTATTTAAAATTTAAGGTAGAGTATAATGTGACGACCATGCATCTGGCTTATGAATAAAATATCTGGCCTCTGTCCTAACCAATCCCTTAACTACTATTAAATTTAAATTAATCTCAAATCCACTGGAAATGTATTTTGTTTAAATAATTTCTAAAGATACAGCTTTTTCTTTTTTATAATAAATTCAGTATCTGAAGGTTACTGTGGTGCTAATTAACTTGGTGACAGTGCTAACTGTGTATTTCTAAATCTAAAGAGGGAGTAGTCTAAAAGCACCACTGAAGTCTGTAATTGCTGAACTTGAAAGTTTTAGGTCCCAGCACCAGAAGGTCAAAACTCCTCTGATACCTAAAGAGGAGAAACAAGCTAAAAGCTCATCACCTTTGTTTAATTTGTTTTGCTCCATAATGTTGTACTGTATGGGTGCAACCTCTTGCTTTTGCTGAACAGAGGGTTTCCAGTGTTTCTCATTCGTATCCCCGCTGCCATTGTTAACATTATTGCTGATATTTGACTGGATGAGTTGAGTGGTGGCATAAGGAGTGGGCTGCCCAGGCTGGCTGACAAATCTTCCGTCCTTTAGATTTGGACTATTGAAGGTTTTCATCTCATTGATTTTGTTGCTGAGGTCCACGTCACCATAAACAGTTGACTCAGGCAACATCAGGTTTGTTTGCTTGTTGTCCAGCTGATTGTTGTAATTTGCTATACAATCGGCTAACCACAGAGGAAAGAAAAAAGAAAAGGTCATTCTGTTCGCTTACACTATACTTTCAATGAAATTCCCTTTAAAAATCTCTTAGTGTGCAACTATATGGCAAATCTTTTAGTGTGTAACTATATGGCTTGCATCCATGAAGCAGAGATACTACAATTAACTGAATAATCTACAGACTATTATTTACCTTACAAGCTACTGCTGCAAAAGTGGTGCTCACTGTTTTGATTCACTGCAAACTCAGACCTTCTGAATTGTATCTGCAATGACTTACCTTGCTAGGCTTTTTCTACAGTGTCCATGTAACATTCACATTTTTAGACATTATTCTCAAAGCACTATAAGGTATTCAATCAACAACTGATTAAAATAATTTGCATTGAAAAGAAAAACCGAACAAAACTTAATAATGGGAATAACTGAAAATGTCATGTCATCTCAACAACATTTAGACCTTCTTGTACTCATGATAAGTAACAGAGATACAACAATATTTACTATGTTTTTATAAAACCATTGTCATGAAACAGACTGAAAAATGATCACACATGACAGAATTAAAGAGAAACAGTACAATGTAAGAGGTATCTCAGTACCCAGTAGCAAGTCTTTATTTGATCATCATTTCCTTGTACAATCATATATTTTGGTTTGAAACAGAAAGACAGGAAAGCAATCTGGTAATTTTGCTAGTTTTCAGTTCCTTTGGATATTGCAAAATAAGTAATACCATAGTAATATAATTGTCCTGTATGTTAAATATATATCACATGGTGTGAATTCTTTCTTCTAATAGTTACTCCATCAGGAGATCACCACTTATTCCACAGAGTAAATCAGACATGTGCTGATGCTCTGGTCATTACTGTGTGAACCAGTATGCCTGCCTTCTATGTTCTTTTGCCTTTGCATGACAGCAGCTCCACACACTTTCCTCTCCGTATCCAGTCCACTGGAACAATATTGAATGGGGTAACACAGTCTGCAAGCCGGCAGTTAGAAAACTTGGCGAAACTAGCATTCAATGATCGCTGACCAAAAATTCTTGTTTGAAACCGATTAATGCATCAACAATTACATAACAATTACCAAGAATACAGTTTTCCTCTTTAAAAGATGTGGTACTTATGCTAATGAGCTTGATTCAAAGCCTGAAGTCCGTTACCTGTGGCCACAAGTAATTTACTAGAGAGGATGCCAAGTAAAACTAAGTACAGAATTCAGGATTTGACCATCATAGTAAATGAAGTAACTACGAAATATATAGAGGATGACAAATTTCAAAACAATTCCCTAATACATGCACCTTTTTGAGAAATATTTCCTGAAATAGAGAAATAAAATACTACTTGAGGAAGAAAACCACTGATCCACCTTTTCAGTGACTAAGGAACAGTATCAGAACATGTCACATATAGCTTATCATTGCCCCTCAGCTTGTGTTTTTTGAAGGTTTTACTGTTTGATATATTTTTCTTTCTTATGTGATCTGCTATTTATTGCTTCTGTTACTTACTGCTTCACAGTCTTCAACTTCTTGATTTCTACTTTTTAAATGTTTTTTCATTTCTGCTTTTTCTTTTGCTTACTGAAACCACGCTAGTCTTTCCTCCTTTCCAAGTTTATTGTTTTATATTGGGTGATTATGCATCCAGCATATTCTTCCTTCCTAATACATTATACTTTGCCATAATATCCTTGCAGGGTCACTTATGAAATGAATTTTTACCTCCTTCCATTTTCAGCTACATACAATTTGTGTGTAGCGCAATGTAATCGATACAATATATGCAGTAAGTACATTTTCTTACAAAGATGCATTAGAATTCCTCAAAGTACTTAAGCAAAACTGGTTTACCTATCTAACAGTAGATTTATTCTGTTAAGACTTTTTTATAACATCTACTTTTGGAACAAGCCATTAGTACTCTGTAGACTTGGAAGACAATACTATACTTAAAGGAACAGTTATTTAGCACATTCACGGCTATATGTATATATATAAATATCCATGTCTATAGATATATATGTATATATGCAACACTGCTGTTTCAGAGCATAAGTCAAGCCCAAGCTGATAAAATTATTGATATTTGCCAGATTTTCCAGGACAGAAGAGAACACTGTGAGCATCCTGTCTGACCCTCAAGCTCATTAGCTCTACTTGAAAGGAAGGAACCACTTTGCAACACAACCAAGCTTAACATAAAAGCTAAACTGAGAAAGGATCCACAGCACCTCATGACAAGGTGTTATAATAGTTTACAACCCTCAAAAATGTGCATTCTCTTCCTATTCTGAGTTTGTTAACTTTCAGTTACTAGAACTTGGTATGTCTGTACTTGCCACGATAAAGTATCTCTGTATCAGAAATCTTTTTACATAGGTATTTGTGGAAATGATATCCTCAGGCAGAGTTAGATACAAGTTTCTAATGTTAAAATCTCTCACCTTCCTCTGAGGCACTTGGCACTGGTCACTGTCAGACAGCATTACTGCAGATAAATTACCATTATCACCATCTATGAATTATCAACCATTATGGCTGGCTTCACATTCATTACAGGAGGTAATGCTGTTTAGCCCTTGTGCAACTTCACTATAAGTAATCATACTCCCTCTCTGAAACGCTGAGAAATGCTACTAGGTGCTGGGAGTGAAAAAGACTCATTTTCATTCCTCACCAGTAATGCAAACCAGGTTAAAACTAAAATAACCTAACATCTGTTTAAAACAAAATGTGCAACAGTTAGCACTTCCAGATATGTATCTACAACTGCGCTCCCACAGAACTCATGAGGTTTTCTTCAAGAGCACTCATGTCCAAGCTCCCAGGAAACTACCACAAAACCTAACATTTCATAATTGGTTTTAGAGCGTGAACTTTTTCATCCACATGCCCTAAACAGAAAACCAGCTATCCATTTTTGTAGAGAATGGCACCCCAAGGGAAGTACTGAATGTGCTGAAGTAGACTGACTGCAAGTACTGGAGCAATGTTTCACTTCATGCTTCCAATCACACCCAAACCAGAAGGAAAATCTCACTAGCGTCTTTTTGGCATTTCTCCTTCTCCATCCAAGCAACAAAGATGTACAGAACAACCTAAAAATTACCTTAGCTGCTCTTTTTCAGATGCTGAAACATATCAGTTCAGTGTGACTTTTGGTAACATTGAACTCTGCAGGGGATCTTCAGCCCACAGCTTGCTATAACTATCCAGAGGGGACCGAAAAAAGATATCAAAAAGGGGACCAAGAGCATCACCATAACATAGAGGAGCAACTATATTAAGCCTAAATACATTGGAAATAAAACCCCAAACAAACCTGTACACTCTCTCATGTATTAAATGTACTCTGTAAAGAGGATTCCTTAGCAAGGTAGAAACATATCTAACCTGGTCGACTGTACGTCGTAAGGTTGCTATCACTGTTCCCGTTGCCAGAGGTGCAGCAGTTGATGGAGCAGTCATTGTGATTGTTCCCTGTGTTAGGCCAAGTATCTGCTAGCCATGGCTGAGTGGCTGGTTCACTGATGTTTAGGAGTCCTGGCCTTTAAAAACAAAGGTTGGTCATTTCAAAACTTAAACAAAGCATTTCCACATTGCAATTATATTCTTCGCAAAAGATTAGATATGACAAAATAATATCAAATATTTAAAGGCTTGAGCATTAGAAAATACAGCTTGATTTAATTATTCAATGGCCTCTGGTCTCCTGCATAAATTGTTCCTTGGTTGGACACTGAACAGCCAAGGACAGCATCAATTCAGTTTGTGGAACTACACATACGCTGGGTGCAACATTTACCTGCCCATTTGTTTTGTGGGAAAGTTGCATTTTAATTTCTCTACCCTTTCTCCTTTTCTTAAAGAAATTAAGGTAAAAAAGGGGAAATTGGCAAGTCAAACAGAACACAAAATTCACACACAGAAGCGAGATGGATATGTGAAAATAAGAGCCGAGTTTGGATACGAATACTCCCAAATTCCTGTTGATTTATGAAGCCAAGTTCTCCTCACCATCAGATAGTACTACTGCAGTGGATCAAAGGAACACTGTCTCTTTCATCACGGGATTTAACAGGCAACTTTCCATTCAAAATAGTGCAGAAACTAGTCTCCATAATATTAGATGTGATGCTCTTCAAAAATAAAATATGCTAATCCTCTTAAACTGAAAGTTGAGAATACAAACTGCATGCATTTAGTTGTGGGGGATATAGTCTGTCAGCACCACAGGCTTAAGGCATAGTCTTAAGAGTGATATTTGAAAGATCTATATGTATATATATTTCTTTACTGAATATATCATCTAACAATTTAACATGGAAGGTGATGGGGCTTGACTTACTGTCAGGCTAACAAGCCAGCCAATGCATATACACTAAACAAGCACAGCTATGTAGTTCTGTGAGAAGGCCAACTGATTTGAAATACTCTCTGCCTTAACACTCTGTTCTTACAATGAAACTACACCTCAAGGCATTTGGAGGAAACAAAGCCTTCCAGAATGTATCAGTCTTTCAAGACCTCTGAACTGGATTTTTGGATAGAGAGTTAAGTCTTTTGCTTCTAAAATTTGTTTTTCATTCACATCTGCTGTCATGTAGGAGATGTGGTACGAGGTATATAGCAGACAAAACCTCTACTAACTGGAGCCATTTAGGTGAAACTTAGGCAAGAGATGTTTCCATTACAACTCCATAGCCTGGTAATGAGTAGAGTTCACCATTGCCAAAGATCTTTAACCTCTGCAGGAAATTCCTTGAATCTTTGAAATACTGTACAGGGTCTGGGGTAGGAGTGAACTGAGCAAGTGGCTGTGTGGGTGCTGGCCTGAGTCAATCCATCACAATACCCATTTCTTGAATCTTGTCTAGAAAAGGGATTGCCACAGAAATGGGTATTTTTCTCAGCATCACAGAAATGAGGATTATGCTGAAATATATCACTGTGACATTGTGAATAATGCTTTAACATGCTCACATAACCGCACATGGCAAAAATGCTAAATTTCTCCAAAACATTGTAAATACAATGTAAGGAAGCAAAAACTTCAGGTTTAGAAATCAGAGGAAGGTTTCATATGTAAAAATAACATTGTTTTCTTTACATTACAAAATATGTTTCATATTCCATAAATATGGTACAACATCATGCATCCTGTAAATGTCATATATGCAAATGAACATAAGACACATAGATGTTAAAACCTTGAATAAATTACACTGCTAGATTGTGACCCTGATCCTTAAACCTAGGATAGTAAAAAATTATGCTGCTTCTTGAACAGGGGAAGTTTAGATTGCATATAAAGAGTTTTTTACTGTGAGGGTGGTGAGGCACTGGAATAGGTTGCTCAGGGAAGTTGTGAATGCTCCGGCAGTGTTCAAGGCCAGGCTGGATGAAGCCTTGGGTGACATGGCTTAGTGCGAGGTGTCCCTGCCCATGGCAAGGGGGTTGGAACTAGATAATCTTAAGGTCCTTTCCAACCCTAACTACTCTATGATTCTATGATTCTCTAGCAGTGGCGAACTGACTGTGTACGATGTAGACACCTCAGGGTTCATTTCTGTCCTCTACGTCTGTGTGACTGTGCTTTGTCTAGCTTATGCCATGGGAAGAGCGAGAAAGCACAGTGGCACAGAGAATACAAAGGATGTTAACTGTGTACCTTTTTGAACAACCTTCTCAGGGAAAGAGATGATTCATCTCTGTTTTCTCTTATTTTTTCACTGTCCTGGGGTGAAGGCAGCAACCCAGTGATTTACAGATTTGTCCATCTAAAAATCACATGCTAACTGTTCTGGAGGTTTTCCTCCATGGTTTTATGGCTATAACAACAAAGCAGCAGTTCTGGACACAGATATCTGCAATTGCTCTTAACACGATAGGTTCAGCAGCAGCAGGAGAGTAGCCTTGTCTCTGCACCCACTGGGAATGTTTAACTTTATGCCTAATCTTTACCACTACCGAATTTTTCTACAGTCTTGCAAATGAGGAATCACAAGATGCCACTTGTGAAACAGGAACTGATACAGGAATTTATGGCCCAGCTGCTTTCTGAGTTTTTAGAGTTTATCTCAGTATCATGACAAATCTTTAACTGAGATGCTTATAAAAAGGCATGTTTGAATATGACCTACAAAAACCCAAAAGGTGTGCTGCTAAAGTGCCACTGCTCTGACCTGTGTTTTTGCTAAAACCTGAAGAAATTTCCACCTCTACACAGGAAACCTGAATTACTGTTTTGTCCACTCATTACATGTGCAACAATGTCAACTCAGTAAATATGTTTTAGTTAAATCCTCAATATGGAACGGGCTAAGTTCTGAAAGTGGGGGATTTTAATGAAAAACCCACCTGTTTCCTTCCATGCCCTATCTCTTGTGAGCGATGCTTTGCCTGTTTTGCATCCATAGCAAGGCTTGTGCTTAAAAAGTCACCTTATAAGCCGTTTATGTCTTCAGCAATTTTTTCCAAGAAACGTTTTCTGTCTTTGTAGTGTTTGGGAAGCAGCTATATTTCTTAATCCTCATAAATGCCACGACTTAATTACTTTTATTCCCTTAATCAGCTGGTAAGCCAGGTCTCTATTTTGAAGTTAAAGTGCTCCCTCTGCTGCTCATTCTTTGAGATGCAGTTTTTACAGGTTAGCAAAGCTGAAGATTTTACAACTCATTCTCTAGAAATCAGCCCAAAAAATTCAAACCATATATCCTCCTTCTGAACAGAAAAGCATACGGCCAAAATGTATCAATGCATATAATACATTAAAACATATCTCTTTAAGTGATTATTCTGCCATCACTTATAAGGACAATAGCACTCCTGACACCCTCTAGTTACACACAATTTATAGCTTTAAAAACAAAGCACATAATTACCTGCCTCCACTGCTTACGGCCTCTCCTCCTCTCTGATACGTTACTGAAATAGTTAAAGATAAAAAAGGGAAATAATTTAAAAAAATGTAGATTCCTTACATAAAACCCCAGACTCCTTAAATAGAGTATCAAAATTGCCTTTGTTTCATTTTAGCTAACACAATAAACGTGCATTGTTTATACATTAATTCTGAGTCTCGTTCTCTAAGCTATTCCTTCAAATATGAGTTTATACATAAGACTGGTGTTGCTTGATAACTGCTAGTCTCAGTTTCAACAAAGTTACGCATTTCAGTTCTGTTCTGAATAACACGAACACACACATGTATCACTTAAAGAAAGCAGGAAGCCATACATCAGGTTGAACTTATCCTTAACATAACTCTGCTGACTTCAGTAGAGTTACTCTGTGGAAGAATTTAGGTCATATATTTGTTTCATGAATGGCTAGACGTTAAAGCTTTGCTCTACCTTATTACTTTGGTAAGATTAAAGAGGTATCATGGTTCTGTAACAGGCCTTTCTTCCAATGGAAGCAATGGCTCATTACAGATGAACCTACTGCGAAAACACTTGTTCTTTCTGAATGCTACTCCATTACACTCATGGAACAAACACACTCTAGAGGTTCACAGAAGCTTCACATTTTATAACATTTTACAATTGGATTTAGAAATTATGCTTTTTAATATGAAAATTTAAATGACTAATCCTGGCAAGATATGTCTGGCATAAAGAGCACTTCCTAAATCAGAAGGCACAGTTTTGCTAGCATTTTAGAAGCATTAGACATTAACAAAGTGGATGTCCACATGCATTAATTTGTTGGCATGGATTGCATATCCTTCACAGGAAGCGTCATGGTTGAAAAGTTAGGTTTTAGGATGAAAACACCCAAGAAACACAGTGCCATAAATTCTGCAGGTTTGCATTGGGTTTGGCAAAGAGTTAAGGAGATTGCCTCCCCTGAAAAATGCTGATGGATTCTACATTTTCCAGCTAGGAATGTGCTGAAAAAAAGCAGCCAAATTCTGCTCTTTAGAAGAACTCCAAACTGGGAGTCTGCAAGAGAGAGATAAATGCTGGCAGTGATTACAATAACAGGATTAAACTGTAGGATGCATTGCTACAGGTAAGTCTTTTACTATAGGTAATGCTAAAGAAGAGGGCCTGGTTTCATTTAAAGTCAATGGAACTAATGACCGGGATCCTGGACTGAAAAAGGATTTCCTGCCCCCCTTTACATGTTTTACATGCTTTGTGTTTTCTCTAATTTCTTCTTTGAAAATCTCAGTGTTATTTATTTTGCAGCTATATCTTAAGGAACCCTGATGTTTTCTTTATATGCTAAGAATCCATCTGAGAAAATATATGTCAGCTAACCTACCAACCTCTGCAGAATTTCCATAGTATGCTAAGTATTGTGACTGCAATAGAAGCCCTCTGTTAAGCCCAATGAAGTGACAGCATAATAATAACAGTTTAAATTAGTCTCCACCGTGGATCTCAAAGAACTTCACAAACATTAAGGGCCCCTCTGACTCATGCCAAACAGTAAGCAACTCCACCGAACGTAACAGGATGACTTTTGAAACAAGATACTATTCAATGGGATAAAAAGTGTGTGGATAAGAATCTAACCCACTACTATTAGGTCTGTGTGGATGAATGCAGCAGACATGAGATTGCTTCACCTGTGGTCCAACTTGGAAGGATGTAACTCTGCTGCATAGAGACCAGGTCAGTGCACTGCTGATTTTGAATGTGCAGAGGAAGGGGCAGGCGAGTTTTACCCTGCCTGGATACGCCACCAAGTCTCACAGAATTCATGTGAAAATAAGGGATTTAGAACAAAGGGGGAAAAAGCAACCTGTCCATCCATTCAGGATGTAGGTAAAAGTAATGCAGTAGACTGGTGCGTACTGAACATGTTGAATTGTATCTACTGTAGGGGAAAAAACCACTCAGCTGCTAGACCATAGGACAGACTGCAGGTTAGCTCTAGAGAACAGAAAGGCTCTCACACATTTCGGTGGGCTGTGGCTCAGGTTATATTTTGTACATTTCCAAACAAAAAGAAACAGAAAATTATTTTAGACCCACCCTGAAGATCAAATGACCCCGTTTATGTAGAACAGGATGACTATTTTATTTTTTTATAGCACAAATACAGTTTAATGTAGCAAGCAAAGAAATCTAACTGCTATAATGGGTTGATTTTCTGTATCTTCCAAAGCAGGCAACTCCTAGGGCTCTGGATTAATGCTGATTCAGAGGAAAGAAAGTAAATGTTTCCCCTATCATAATCCCACTGAATCCCTTTCAAATCAGCATCTGGGCTCTGCAAAGTCACTCTTCCTCCATTGGAAGCATCTTTTGCAGCAGTAGATGCAGAAGGCCACAGTACTCCATTGTAATATGCAGAAGAGAGCCCAGGTTGTACAAACTGATGGGATCATGCTACGAAATGGCATGCTTGCATTAAATGGTATGCTACAAAATGGTACACACAGATGTCAGCTACAAAGAAAATATACACTACTTAGAGAACAAAATAATGATACCTGTCATTAATGAAACTGTTTAAAAACCCTTCAGAACAGCTGGGCTGGTTATGTCAGAAAAAGAAAACAGTACCACAAACACATGCTAAAGGAACAAAGAAGGGGGGAAAAGTGCAAATATATACCTGTTGGTGTGAAGGTAAAAGACGGGACTGAAAAATCAAAACAAAATACAAACTGGTTATTAAGCTGAAGAGAGAAAGGGAAACATACCACATTAGTATAAATCTAGCAGACAGCTGAACATAAAACAAATGTATATAACTAACCCAGTAGTTCAGTGACATTGGCACAGAAATAAAATGAAATTTGCAATTCAAAAAGAAGCCTGTTTTTGCAGGTATTATTCTGAACAAAAAATATAAGCTTGATATTCTATGCTACTCTTGAGGGGACCAGAATGTGGTTTAGCCTTTCAAATTCCCCTCAGTTTGGTATTATAAGCTGTTCTGAAAATCCTAGCACAAACAAGAGCCCCACACTGTTAATCATTTTAGAATGCAGAATGACAAATTCCTTAACAAAGCCTTATCAAGGTCCTATTGAATCTTATCTGCAGTTCACTAAGCAAATGCTCATTACACTGAACTAATAGGCACACTTAAGTATTCAGTAAGGAAATAATAATCATATAAAGGAACAAAGAGAACTGCTGTTTTACTGTCTCTGAATCGAGAATGGCACCAACTCTCATTGCAATGAAGGCACTAACATCTACTGCAGCAATTAATTTTTGTTTTCATAGACTGTTAAACAGTTATTCTCTTTCTTAAATAATCAGGAAAAAAAAGAGGTGAAAGATCTCCCTAGGTGTAACACCTTTCTACCTTTCAACCCTCAGCTTTAAGAGGGAAAGGTTAACAGTGGAACAATGACATTGCTTGACAATCTTCACTCTCACAGCTACTATAAATCCTCTTTGGATCAATAGGGTCTCTAATCCAAATACAGAGCACCAGCGTTTGCTCTTCCTATTAGCACATGCTCCCCCTCCTGTTGACAAGACAGTATAGTTTTTCTACCACTGATGGGCAGAAAGAGGCTAACATTGCCCTTTTCAATCTCACAACATCCAAGCGAGATGTAAGAGAAACAATAAAATATTCACTAAAAGTAGCCTTGAGACAGAATTTGATCAGCAAACCTGGAACAGAAACAGTTCTGGCTAAGAGAATAACTGCTTCATTTAATTTTTACAACTCCGATGTTCAGGGGCAGTCCAGAGTGTGCTATAATTTAGGATATATGTTGTAGTTTTTCCTCCTCTTTTAGCAAGCCAATTTATTTCCAGGGATATGACACTAAGCAAAAAAAGAAAAACCTCTGAGCATTTGCCCGTTTCAGGCTTCGTTTGTAGCACAGCTCTTTATCTTGGGAATTCCATTGTGTTTTCTTTGAGCCAGGCTCTTTCACACAGTCAAGTTTAATTTAGCTACATTCAAAAATGAAGAACCATAGTAACAAGCTTTCATTAAAATAGAAGGTGCATTTAAACCAGAGCTATTCAAAGGAGAATCAAGTGTCTCAAAATTAATTTGCAATCACAAGGACATGAAAAAATAATCTTGAACTACTGTCTCATTACTCTTTTGTGAGCTAACTACTAAACCTAGTTATGTTTCTTAAGGAACACAGGAGCAGATGAACAGAGGTTCAACTAAAAGACAGCTTTATTGCTACCGTACGGAAGAACAACTAAATTCTCAGAGCTTCTATTAATAAACTCTTCTGAGCACGTAAAAGCGCTGTATGTATGTGTGGGAGTAGTGAAGTATTTTAACAGATGTCAGGCCTGAAGCTAAATATAAAAATAAGGAAATAAATGCAAGAGTGAAGAAAGTTTGGGCTTGCAGTGATGACTCGATGCACTGCAGAGGGGCAAACTACTTTGCAATTTATATTTCACTAAAGACAGTTTTTCTTCTTGAAGAATACTTGATAATGGAGATGCAGACCTTACTTTTCTGTGTATTTTCATTAAAATCCCCAACAAATGACACAGAAGATATTTTTACAGATACTGAAAAACACAGCTGTTTTGAACAATAGCTGATGTCGTTAAAATAACCATTTTTTAAGGACAAATTGTATGCCTTTTGCTTAATCATAGGTACTGCTGAAAGCATAGCAATGTTAGTTTGATAGAATTGTAGAAAGGCAGTATGGCAGCATGCTATTAGTAAAACAAAACAGCTCAGGCCAATGCAGCAGTTTTTTCTATCTAAGAAATGCTAGAAGAACAAAACCAAAGGCGAAATTCATCCCTGATTCCTGTGATTACGACTCCACTACAACCACTGTGCCTGAAGTCTACTGCCAGCATGGACACTCTAATAGCACAGAGGGCACTTACACTTTGCAACAGTCCAGAACTATTTCCATGTTTCCACTCCCTCACTTGCTATTTTTAGCACTGCTTCATTTTCATAGCAACACATTGCTAATGTTTAAAAATATTTGTGTTATATTTGCATATCCATCCCACCCATTACACATTCATTGTTGAAGTGACTGAAGAGTATAATCTCGTGACACCTTTCATACATTAAGATATGTGCACCTTTTAAGCCTAGGTCTATCTTTTGGTTGCTAAATGTCAAACATTCTCCCTCAATTCCTTCGAAAGCAGGATCTCCCATTTTCTGATTAATTCCAGAATTTACAATTCTCACTCTGTGCCTATGAGGTACTCCTCTGAGACAAAATGAACTGCATCTTATTGAAGTCAGCTTTAATTTTGGGATTTAATTAACAGATTATTAAATCAGGAGGAATCAAGTTTTTACTCCAGAATATCTTCCAGATAGAGATTCCAGTTTTGTCTGTCACAGAGTATACTGTAAAGCACTGCTGGCACATCGACAATCCGATATACATGAAAACGAAGAGTGCTTTAAGGTAGTCCCACTGTTGCCATTCTAACTGAATGCAGATGCAAGATGTGATAGCCCCAGAATCCACTCCCAGCAAAAGGGTCCCAAAATAGCATTTATGGAAGACTCTTGGAAAGTACTATTGACTGTTGTCAATAGTACTGAGAGTCACCTCACCACATTCCCCCAGAACACAAGGAAATTCAAGTACACACACCAAAAGCGTTACTGTAATGTACACCACTGTTAGTGCTCTCAGCAGCAAGCAAAGGACTGAACAAGGACAATGAACTGCTGTACATTTGGCACCTTTACAGATGGTAGAGTATCAGGTAGCAAGGGCATATGGGAAGCTCCCAGCCTTAAACCCATGTCTGCATTACTCATTTGTAGGAGTATCTTTGCAAATAGCTAGTCTAAGTATTTTGCTAAAAGTTTATGCTTTAAAACCAAGTTCTAACACACTGCTGCTCTCTGCATTGGCTCCTGATCCACACTTTCTGAAAGGAATGAAGGGATTTGGTAATTCCTTCATTGAGTCTCAGAAGAACAAGAGACTCATGATCAAATAAAATAGCCAGTAAACACGCACTCAACAGCCAGTGGCTGAAATATATAATACGGCACCTTTTCTAATACCAGCGTAAGTACTAGTGAGTCCATTTCGCTTCTTCCTGTGGCGATATAACCAGATGCTGAAGACCATAAGGATAATCCAACAGGCTGCACCAATTCCAGCAATGAAGGCAGGTTGCTTTACTACATCGGAAATCTGCTGGGCTAAACTCACTTGATCTTCTGAAGACACAGGGTTTCCATGAGAATCTGAGAAAAAAGACACACAAAATAGCCCATTAATTTGAATGAGCAACTGTCAAAAGGGAACATGAAGAGAACTGACATAATCATAGTCCAGTTTTTCAGGGTTAAATCCTGAAGACTGCTCTTCAAAAATCCTTTTGCAGGTCTAGGTAGAAATGGCTTGTTTTCCAGACAAGACTGGTAACTCCAACTACTGACATTTGTTTGCTTAGAAACCCCGCTGAAATGAGGCCACTAGACACACAAAGTTAGGTTCAAAAAATGCCAAACCTGTGGGCTGCTGTTTTGTTTTTCATTTTAATTATAGCAAAGCAACAGCAGCTTCAGAAAATTATTCTGAAGGTCAGCAAAGAACACAGCAAGAAAAAGAAAGCTCGAATACGAAACACGCATAGTCTGCTCATTGAGCTCTACAAATGGGTAGAAAACAGCTACTTAAACATCCACTCTCACAACTGAGAATCACAGAAGAATTACACATTCAGAGTACATTCACATGAGGTTGGACTGAGGGATACATTCTAATTTAGCGGTTCCTGACAGATGACTTAAATCTTGTATTACAGTCTAATGTATTCTTTGCAGTTTCTCACTTTGACCTCAATTAAAGAAGACTAAATACTTCAAAGGACATAAAGAAGCACAAAATAACCAATCCTGCCTCTTGATGTGGTTGAAGAAGGGTAACTGAAAATTGAGTTAGGAATTGGTTAAAATAGTCAAGCAGTCTCATTATTAATGAACAAGCAGACCTTTTCAAAAGCAGCTTCTCCTTACATATGCCACATCAAAATAAAGGCCATGTATCTTTTCTGCACACTATTTCTATTTTTATTTTTTTGCAGAAAAAGCACATGCATGAATTAGTCTCTTCTGTTTTTTCTGCACTGAACGTTTGCAACACCCTTCTATGAGCAGCAGTAAAGATATTCAGTTAGTGACCAATGCTTCCTAACTGAAATGAAGCAACTCATAGACAAAATGATGCCTTACTGATTTTTCACCACTACAGTGAGCGCTTACTGGAAATTTCATTACTGCACAGGGTGAGGGCAAGAATTCGAAACCTTTACTCAGAGAGGATATTGTTTTACACATTCCACAACTTTGAAATACCCATTTTTACTCCGGTGTAAATCCAACAGTTAGTTGCTTTCTACTATGGGTGATGAGATCAGATTCAGAATGAGAGGTTTGTGTTTTAAGAAGAAAGGTGCTGGTTTTAATTCTATTAATATAAACTATACAAGAAATAGAAACCTGTTTACTTAAAAAAATATACTTTTCCCTGCGAACTAAACAGTGAATAGGCTTTTATTTAATTTTTTTATGATGTGTCTTGCATTATTCCAAAATACAACTGAAATAAAAGAAATCACAGTACAAACAGGAGATAGCATCAAAACAAATGATACAAATAACAAACCACCTCTGGAAAATGATACCTTTTTGAATGGGAAATGATTAAATTAATAACAGCTTCTTCCAGTGAAGAATTCCAAATTTCAGGTTTTGCGACATCAAGGTCAAACACCCACTTTGCCAAGGAATCACCAGCACCTTTGACTGCTACTTTATTGGAAATTTTATATCATTTTTCAGGTCCCTTTATCTCCCATGATCCTAAGTGCACTGCCTTGTCTGAAAGTTCACCAGGCAGACATCCTTTTTTCCTAATACACCCTTTGTGCCTGCTGGGTTTATAGATTTCATGCCTGTTTGTGCAAGGTTAAGATGGGTTGCTTCACATTTTATGGAGACAGCCAACTGAAGTTCCACACAAGCGGACAGATGGGCTTAGACGTATAAAGTATGCTGTGACCAATGAATTAAATCTGTCACTCTCTCATCTTTTGTCTCTTTGCAGCTGAGGCCACATTAAGATATGAAAACTTGCATCATCAGTCACTTTTTGAAATGAAAGATTTCTGTATTTTTGAACAGCTACACTACCTTGTATATCTTAATAGAGTAAACCAAAAGATATTTGCAGAACCTATGGTCCTCAACAAATTTAGAAGACTGATAAATGGTTTTTCTTTAATCCTTTCAATGTATGTATTTAAAAAAATAAATTGGGGGGTGGGGAGAAATGATGACAAACTCAAAAGTCAGATAAGAATCCTTTTTAAATATGTCAACAATTCAGCCATATAGAAAGATGGTACACACAGTCAATATATACATTGCTCAGACAATGCATGTCTGAAGATTACAAAATACTGAAGAGTCTCTTTGACCATTTATTCTTCTAATTTTTAAATAAGATTAATCTTCTGGTATTATTTTGCTAGCTATTGCACGCATAAGAACAGCATAATAATGCAGCTGCTTTAAAAAAATTAGGCTTTTGGCACATTATATTTGGGTGGACTGCTAGAACCTTTACTTTAAATTAGCTGCTATATATTTAGACACATGATAGAGAAGTATACATATGTGTTCAATGTACAGTCATATAAACAGCATCATAGAAAAGTAGATGGAACGGCTTTCAAGAGGCCACATTTCACCCTGCTCCTCTTGTAATTAAGAAAAAGAAAGTAAGCTAAATATAAAGCAAAGGGGATTTCCAGGAACATAATCTTGGATGCCTTTCTTTGAGAAGGACATATTTTCCTTCCATAGTAGTCCTGTGAAATCCTGAATGATCAGTCAGGAAAAAAGCTCTTGAACTAAAAAAAGTACTTCTTCTTCATCCCAGGAAATTTCTGGAAGCTTTGACTGAGATATAAATGGTTCATAATCAACATTCCTGTTCCTGCTTGCACTCCTCAGGGAGACATGCCAAAATAATAAGTGAACATAAACATTCTACAGCAAAGTGCATCTTACTGCCAGAGCAGCAGCCACAGCATTAATGTACTTGAAAATGCCTCAGAGTTGTTGGAGCAGGCTGATCCCAGAACTCCCTGAAACCAGCGTATTATCACAGTGACTCATCCCTTCTTCTGCCCCAAGATGAAGGCCCTCTTTTTAATCACAGGTAATGTTGCTATGGCTATTGCTTACAAACTATGTGATGTGACTCTCCTCAAGCTCTAAGTTCCAAACTGCAATGCAAACTAATTAGAATTTACATCAGGAAGAGCTGAGACCTCTTATTCTCTAATGTTAAATATTTATATAAATAAGAATCATGTAAAACCTAAATTTAAGTTGTTAAATATTAAATAAAAGATTAATACAAGATTGGAATGCCAAAGATAAAAAAAAAAAAAAACACAGCAAATTCAGGTTCACAGGTGTGCAAGCAATCTTAGCTTTGCCCTGTACATGTACAGACTATGGCACAGTACTTTTCCAAATGCCTATCTCATATAGCATATAAAATGTACAAACAGTAAGTAGGAAGATATAGGTTCTGTTGACATTGTTAATTCTGGCAATTCAAAACTTGCAAAACACCTGGAATCTGCAACATGATGTCTGTTTTCTCACTTGTATGTTCATGATGCAATATGAAAATGATCTGATAAAGCAGGTTAGGAATAAGCTGTTTTGTCTCCTTTTAAGTTATATACATTTCCAAAACTGGAAAAATACCAGTTTTGTGCTTCAATCTTATAACATGCAGTTTGAGGAGACAGCACTGAACTGGTTTGTTAGGGTTTACTCCAAGGGAGAATAAAATTGCTTTCTTTGAGTTATTTGCAGGTCACAAGACAAAAATACCAATAAACCTCACAACTATCACACTAGAAGTACGTGAAGGGCTGACAGAGTAATACCCCTGAAGGCACACTAGCTGGTTCACAGATCACATCTCCTAAAGAAGCAATTAGAATAATAAAGAAGACTCAATGAAACTTTCCTGTGTTTTGTACACTTGAGACATCCGCCAGTTGAATAACGCACTCAGCATTTACAATAAATATGTAGACTTCTCCTAGTAAATAACTGCACACCATATAGTCCTATGAATAATGTGTTTAAAAGTAACACTAACTGAAGTTGTGGGGCTTCTTTGAGCTGGCACCCTCAACACAATGTTGCAATGTTCCAATTTCACTACATATTTGCCAACAAGCATAGGTAATACTGCCAAACTATCCTAGTAGGATCCCATCATTGTATAAAAGGCAGGCTTCAGACCAACAAAAAATAGTTTGTTGTGATAATTCTTGCCTTCCTGTATGGAGCATTTTTGTAACCAATGTCCTGAAGTTAAACTTAATGACAAGAAAATCCTGATTTTGTTTTTCACAGCACCCTATTACATGCTCACAATACAGTGAGCTGTGGCTAGCTCTCATGAAATACTATTTTTTTTCCTTAACACCAAAGCTCTCGCAGTCTGTTTTACTGTAAAATATCAACTTTGCCTTTAAAACAAACAGTTTTCCAGTCCTTGGATTTCCACAGAAAGCTTTAAAAGGTCATTCAAAAGCTAAGAGAAAAACTCCACTCCTGGCAGTGCTCAGGCCAGGCTGCATGGGGCTTTGTGTAACCTGATCTAGTGGGAGGCGTTCTTGCCCATGGCAGGGGGTCGTGGTGGTGGTGGAACTGGATCTTGAAGTCCTTTCCAATCCAACCCATTGCTAGGATTCCGTTATTCAGAAGCCCCAGCTGTTTCAAGACACATGATTTTTCAGTTGAACTCATGATTTTAAACACTAAAAGGTGGTTTCTGAATAACGAGCAAATATATCGGTAGCTTGGTGCTGGTGGCACGGGAAGTCTTTGGTACCATGACTCAGTCAGCTGCTTCGTGTCAGCTGAGACACAGAAAATGAAAGAGCTTTGAGCTTACAATTTGTACCTGTCTCTGTAACAGGTTAAGTGAGGTGCGTGCACAAGGTCATTTATCACAGCTCAGCTGATGCATGGGACTGCGATTGCACGCCTCAGCTCTCAGAGAATCCAATGTCTCCTGTCCTCCCCTCTTGTCCTGGAATGTGAAACTTCCTCCTCCCTGTCCTTCCTGGCTGACACTCTGCCCTGGCCCTTCTCACAGTCACAAGCCTGGGAGCACTCTCCACAGCACACAGACTCAAATATGAGGTTGCTGTGCAAAAGCAGGGTATACTGAGCAAAAACTTCTCTTGTTTGGATGCTCCAGAGCCAGCCACAACCTGGTCTCACATTTTTGTAAGAAAAATGCATTAAAAGGAGGAAGATGTTTGATTTTAACAAAAAGTTCTTACATAAAAAGTGTATCCTGTTTGCACACATGGAATTTTTAATTAGTTAAAAAAAACCCCAAACCTCACAAAGTTAAGGGCTGTACTATTTCATATCAGAAAAGTTTTCCTGAAGGAATAGTTGGGGATCAGTGGCAGAAATGTAGAAACTTGGAAGTTGTCAGTGCCAAACATGCAGCTCCTAAAGAATGCTGATACAGGGAGTTGGGACTCTTGCAGACTTTCTTAAAGTAGCATCCTTCGTCCTCTGTCTCCCCCCTCCTTGGCCTCCCTTCCTTCTCTCTGTAACCATGGAATTTATGGCTGGTAAAAAGCGCCAATTGATGGCATCAACAGATTCATTTTGTTTCTTCAGAAGAGCTACCAGAACACTCAAGTGTCTGCTCCACTCCTGCGCCGGGAGCACATCTAAGAACTAAGAACGATTCCTTGCGGGGGCTGTAGGTGAATGCGTAACACAGGGTAGAGTTAGGTAAACTG
Source organism: Melopsittacus undulatus (assembly GCF_012275295.1). Lineage (NCBI taxonomy): Eukaryota > Metazoa > Chordata > Aves > Psittaciformes > Psittaculidae > Melopsittacus > Melopsittacus undulatus. The sequence goes on along the minus strand of NC_047528.1, from coordinate 108,634,721 downwards.
CAGCCATTCTTCTGCTTTGATGATTTTAGGTTGATCTCTGCTACTAAAGGGAACTCCTTAAATTTAAGTACTAGTTTTCAGCAGCCTCCTTCAGTTGCCTGAAGTACTGCAGCATTGTCTAGGCATTTCTTTGTACTGCTTCTAGTGGCATGGATCTCTGCGAGACTCCTGCCTCCAGGTCTTTATCATGTAACAGCCAAATTATGGGATTTTTACTGAACTATATGTAGATTTGGCCATGCCACCTAATGAGAAGCAAGCAGTACAGACTATGAAAGCAAACTCCAATGACAAGGTGATAGATGGATTCCTTAAACACTCTTTGAGGTGTGTGTTCGTTTTGTGCTTTCTAACAGAGAGCCAGTTAAGGCCAGGAATGTAGAAGGCAGGCAAAAAGTCTTATCCTGACAGGCTCTTGGTTCTTTTCCACTTAGCAAGATCCCAATGTGATTAAGGTCTATTACAAAATTCACCTTCATTTAGTAATTCATTTGAGAAAAGGGGAAAAAAAGGAAAAAAATCATTATGAAATCTTAGGCTTTGAGTATCGAGGTTTCCCCATTATTTACATTCATAAGCTTCATCAAATTTTCAAAATCTAAGCCATATAGAACAAACTTGACTTAGAGTACTGTGAGGCATCCCTGCCCATGGCCAGAAGGTTGGAACTACGTGATCTTAAGGTCCTTTCCAACCTTAACTATTCAACGATTCTATGACTGGAAAGCTGGCTGTAGGAAGCTGTGAATGGTATCTGGCTGTAGGAAAGAACAAGCGAACAAAAACCTATGGGGTCTTGCATGTATAAATGGAATATTTATGCATGCAATGTATACAGCAAAATGGAATTTTGCTGTAAAATCTCTATTAATGTAATGAGGAATCATATGCCTGTATAAAGTATATAAGTTGAAGATGACCTTCATTTTAATAGCCAAGGAAATGTACATGTAATTTTACAGAGAATATATTAATCTTTTAGTCTTATTTCACATGCAGTAGTTATAGGTTTTTAAATAGAAAAAGTGAAATAGCAAGAAAGATCTACTAATGAAACAGAGATGAACAGACATAAAGTCCAAAGCAACATGATGAGTTTGCTTCACAATTATATACTGTAATGATAAGGCACTTTGATAGATGCATACTGGTAAGGCAACATATAGCTATACCTACATCTACTTTAAATAATCTTCAGCAAAACCAACAGCAAAGATGCATTTCTCTCAATCACACCAAAGAGCAATGCCCCCAATCTGCATTTATGACAGAAAGATGTTTGGTTTAAATGAAGCTAGGAGGTCAAGATTGCTGTCAGTCATCTGTGTTCCTTTTATTCCTGTACTCAGGTTATTTACTAACTTTCACACATAGTTGGTATTTTTTGTGCCTAATTTTAGCATGCTTTTTTGCCTACATAAAGATGAAATCTAAGCAAGACAAATTACGTCCCTAAAGCAAACTGAGCCAACACTCAGTAATTCATACTCCCCTACGTGTTTTATTACGCCAGTCTTGTGTGTGAGAATTCACTTTGAAAAGTAAGTAACCAAAAAGCAGCACTGCTGCACTGGGAGATCAAAAAAGCCCCGTGTTGTTATAATCCCATCTTGAGAATACAGTTCTATGGCAAGTTTAAGAACAGAAGTGTCAAAATCTGCTATTCCAAAGATCAAGTAACACTATCTATTTCACTTGGAAATATTTCTGGTGCCATAAAAGACAAAAGCAAACAAACAAAAATCACTGAAACCAACAGGTAGGATTACCAGCATGCTTACCTAATTGGATAAACTGTGGATCACTTTTCACTCCAGGTCCTGCCCCAGTACTTGCTGCCACTTCCACGCTGTATCGAATACCAGGAACTAGGGAGGGGATGACTACAGAAAAGGTAGAACCATCTACCGTCTTGTTTATATGGTATCGACTTTCATTGCCAAGACACCAAACCTGCAGGAAGTAAGCATATGGTATTTGTAAATGTTCAAAATCCAACACCAAAGGGTAAGTAGAAGGAAGGATGACATCCTATCTGCTGGATACAGAAATATAGATTTTGTCACTAACATCTGCAGTCACAGATTGCTGTCCTTGGCATGGTATGAATACTGAAAAGATACTTGTTTCACAGAGCAGCTCCAACTATTAACGTTATTTGATGGGTTTATTGTGATTCATTTACAGTTCAGCCAGTGACATCAGTGCTAATAAAACTAAAAACATTAGTAACTCAGAGCAAATAAGGGAAGCCATGAATTGCTCACATAAGCAACAAAGAAAATTCCGTTAAATGAATCTACAATTCTCTTGTTCAGCAATTGTTCATCAAGAAATGCTCTCTTCACTCAAGTGCAAGGGCCAGTCTGTCAGCACATGATGGGCATGCTGGAATCCAAACATTATCTTTTTATAAAAGAAAAGGCAGCAAGAGGGTGTGATTGAGTAATATGCCACCTTCTATCGACAGACACCAGTGTGGTATCAGATCTCTTTTTAGTTGAGGTCAGGACACAGGTCTAATGACTTTAATTCACCACTTTACAACTACATCAGTGAGATTAAATGATTGGGAGAAAAATATGATACGGTATTTTTACCTCTTTAGGCCTGCACTATTAATGTGGCAAATGCTTGTAGGATATAGTTGAACTCCCAACTTGCTGAAAGAGAAGTAGCAGCTAATCTAGATCTGCTAGAAAATTAAGGAAGCTGTGTTGATTTCCTCTTTATTCTCTTTCCACAAATGCATTACTGTACAATGAATATTTAGCCAGAAAGTTAAATTAGTTAAATTCAGTATTTTATCTGTAAAGAAGCAAACTTTCCTGAGAACAGCAGCATTTCTGAACCTGTGTTGACACAGGAAGGACGATTTTGTTTTTGACATATGGAGCTCCTAGAAGATTTAGTAAGCAGATAGCTGCTCTTAATCCCTCATGTAATTCTGCTGCTGTGGAGACTGCCAAGTGGGTAAGCTAGAGTTACACATACAGAACAATTGCTAGGGCCCTTTCTGTACAGCACTTTCCCCTTGGACACTGGGGAGTTTTATTCCACCTTCAGGACATTCCAAGACCCTTTTCCCAAAGATTTAAACTGGGCTAGTGGGACACTGAGCATCTGAAATGTATTTTAAGCTTCTTTGAAACAGAAATCTAACACAGCATATACATAACTGCTGCTGCAGAGCAGGTGAGAACACACAAAGAGAGTATAATTTTTTATGTTTTGATACTATGGAGAGACTGTTTTAGTCAGTAGTAGCATAATTATTAGCAATATTGCTCTTAAGTCCATGAAAATCCTTTTATGTAAATAAGAACTCAATAAAGTGAGGAACAAAAGATTTGAATCTGTATTTTGACTTACATCATTTTCACAGAAATTGTAACTGCCACCATGTACAATGGTTTTATGTACAAATAATAAAAGCAATTTATTATGTACTTGTAACTACTATTAATTCATAAAGCTGTTTTCTTCTTAGGCCCTCAAACATGTAGAGAAATTAACAAAACAAGAATGTTAGGTTAAACATCAGGTTGTTCAGTACTTGCTATACCGTATTTGATTGTACACAAAAATAGGCAGGCGAAAACAAACTTTTACAATGACATGAAGAAAGGAGGAACCCACATTATAATAGACACATAAGTGAAGAAGGAATTGTATAACAAGGGAATTTCTAACCATGCTAGGAAAGAAAGGAATGATTTCTGCTGTGATTTGAATTTCTGGCTTTTTGTATGTGTTACTGACACTTCAGTTAAGATGCTACCCTACTTCCTACTTATTTTATCCTTTAAATAAAGTAGGTACACTCTTGCCTTATATCCGAGTTGCTGAGAAAACAAAGAATTCCCCACACATATGCACCTTTTTTTCCTGGGAGAAAGCATAGCAGATCGAAAAACAAAGAGGAAGAAAAAAAGAGAAGGTTTTACAAGACTTCTATTTGGATTACCTTGTTATTATTTTTAATCTTAAATCACTGGTTCTCCATTTATTTAGTTTTTAGACAAAAATATTAATGTCACATAGCAACTTAAATAGCAACTACATGCATATTCAATGTGTCTGTTCTCTATCCATGGTGAAAAGCACAAAGGATAATAATGGCATTTACACAATAAATGTAGACGTGAAATGTGCCAGTGTGCCATCTACTGCTACACTAGCACTATAAGACACTTGCTCCTAATACCTGATAGCCTGTTGCCTCTGAATGCTATGAGGTATGTTAGGTATTATGTCCACATGAAATCCCTGACTTTTATTGTTTTGTCCTCACAGCCTTAACATTCCTCTGATGCAGTTTCTTGACTGAAATAATTCCATCTCTTCAGCTCAAGGTCTGCCTATAGATAAAATAACTTTGCAAGTTTTTTTTTTTATTTCCAACTACATTATATATCTGAAACTAAGCCATAAATTGATTTTTTTCACCAGTTGACAGGTTTTGAAAGGCATTTTATTATTCTAAATTGACCATGAAGCTTAGCGATCTCTTCCCTTTCCCATTTCTACTGAGGAAAAAGAAAACCAACCAGAATGAGAAGCAGAATGAGTTTTGATGGCTGGGAATATACACCTATAGCGCAGTGTCTTGACCTAAAAAACAGCCAAGACATTCTCATTTGAAAGATTTTCTCAGTAATGCACATTTGCAGGAGACTGAAACCGCTCTGTAGCTATAAAGCTTATTTGATTTCAACACGTAGACACTTAAAATGTCTGTAGCTTGCTTAGAAAAAATTATCCTTATTTACTTTGCTATGCAAATTCCTGCAAAACATTTTGAACTAAAAATAAATACAGTGTATGAGACTAAACAAACATCAAATATTAGAATTTATACTTAAAATTTGTTAAAAATTAAATAACATAATGAGCACTGTGTTTGTGTGAAATGAGAAACAATTCTATACACTAAATGCATTTATTATTACACAAGCACATTCTTTACTTGAAAGTTTTCCATTTATTTTAACTACCTAGTTACATATAATTAAACTCAGATCTTAACACTGTTAATTATTATCCCTGAGCTTTTCAACTCATTAAGCCTGTTTATATTTACTACTTTAGCCAATGTCTTTGGGTCACAAAACGGTTCTCAAACGGGTACAGTTCCTTCTCTACTTGTGTGTGCATTTCTCAAGTTATAATGAAGGCAAGAAGGTAATTGTTTTAATTAAGAGGGTTGACCCTGTGCTTTGATTTATGGACGCTGTTTTAATTGCTTTATATCAGTCAGAATTACTAAATATGAAGTTAGAGTCAAAACAATTTTCTATCTCATTTGCTTTGACGAACCAGCAGATGGAGCCAAGCATCCACGAACAAACCAACCTGTCACTACCTGGCCAATAGCCCCCATGGCAGGGGTTCAAGGCATGCCAGCAGTACCTTATATTCTTGAACCATCCCGTTCTGGTTGTCCTCTGGGGGTGGCTGCCAGGTGACCACAATTGCTGTCCCATTCCCATCGTTCTTAGTTACTGAAACACTCTGAGGTGGAGCGCTAGGAGCTGTTTGTTTGGAAAGAAGGGGTGAAGGTGAGTTCATTACATGTACAAGTGGGTTTTTGTAACAGGAATATGGTTTCTGGGCTACATAAATGCATTCTTTTATGCTCCAGTCCCCTCACTGAGGGCAGGTGTTGCCCACTGCCCACAAGACAAAATGACACAGAAGGAAAGCAATGTGAAACTGCTACCAGGCTCCCAAGTCCTGCTGCATTCTTGCTGTACAGGACAGGGTAAGTCACACTCATCACCAGGCTCTCTAAACTCAGGTACCCATTACCTAGATGTCGCAGTCCCAAGCACCGAATTCCTCACTGGTCTCAAATCATCTAACCCAGGATCAATAGTTTTGAAAACTAAACTCTATAAATTGATCCCAACAGAATGATAGCTCTCAGTTCCTCTACTGTGTGAATAATACAAAACTCATCAAAATCAGGATGGAATGTGTTAACACATCTATAATAATTCATGTTTTGAATTTTAAATAGTCATTTAAAATGTTGACGCTTAGCTGATGCTTAGGATGAATGCAGTTAAGCACACCTCTTGAACCACCTGCAGCAATAAAACAGAGGTACGTGGCACTTATACTGGGGAGGGAAGAGTGCAGAGGAAAGGCTGCACATACCAAGAGGCCCTGGCATCTTGCATACTCGTTACGCCTAAGAACAACAAAATGCAGAGCTGCATGAGCCTTCTCTTTTTAGTACATGAATGAAATGGAAATACATAATTTAGTCCACTCTATATGTTGCCCTCATTCATCTTTTGTCTTACTGATTGATCCAGATATAAAAGCCTTCTAAAAAATGTGGTTTCCATTCCCTCAGCTATAGTGCTTTGATGATTTCTGTGGTGTCTGCTATCTACTCAAGATAGTGATTAGCAAGTGCTTGAATCTGACAGAAGTCACTTGTGCCCAGACCATGAACTCAGCAGGGAGGAGTGCACACTGCAGTGAAGATAAAAAGCACATTTCCCATTGTGTGCTGGAGAGGATTTTTGCACATCTCTCCCTCTGTCTCTTGTGCGTGGCTCTGAATATTTACTTCTGTGTCACCAAACAATTCACATAATGATGAGTCCGACACAGCCTCCTCTGCTGCAGATTGCTGTTCTCAAACAGCATGCACTTCAAACAAAATCAAACAACAAGCATATCAGAGGGAAGCGAGCCAGACTACTGCTTCAAAAAGGAAAGATGAAGACAGTCTGGCTCCCACTTGCCTTCTTCCAGGGTCTTTGCAAATTTCACTTCGCTATCTGCTCCCTGAAACTCATTAAAAAAAGGACGGGCCTTGATTTCGTAGTTTACACCTTTCTTCAGCTCGGGAATGATAACGCTGTTTTTGGTTGGAGTCTTCACTTCAAAGATTAACCACTCCGACTCTCCATAGGATGCTGATGTAGGCCGGTACAGAATTTTATAGCCTTGGATATACTGGGATTGCTGGTCCACCTGGTGAGACAGTAGAACACACAACATAACCTTTCACAAAGCTGAACCAGAATGATGTCTGTGACACTATGCACAGCCCTTGGACTATGCTTTTTATTTGAAGTAAACAACACTATCAAAGCAGATAAAGGCTCCTTGCATTACAGCAAATTACAGGCCTGATTCACAAGTGCATTAATCTGTTTGATGCTGGTAGAACTGCGCTGGTTCCTGTGGATTTATGAAGGCATTAAAGGGGGATAATGGAGTTGTATAACATGCCCCAGCTCTGTGAAATGAACAGCCTTTGCATGTGTGGAGTGATGGAGCTCAGCACAGGCCAGGTTTCTGCCCACCCAAATCTGCCCAGCAGGACAAGGGGCATGTGGGAGTAGGTGGGAGGGCTAGGGCAGGGGATCTACAGCTCCACAACTCAGGGTACTGAATATGGAGATCAAAGGGAGAGCCTGCCAACTCTCCGGAGGTGTGGAAGCCTCACAGAATCCATGCAATGAGCACTGCTTCCTGCCCGCTTCCTTCTGGAGACAGCAAACTGAAAGGGCAGCCAGCTGGCACTATCTCCATTGCTGTGATTAGGCTGGGCTCTTTCAGAGGGCTGATTTGTCCAAGCACTTCCTCCCTGTCCACCCGATCGGCAGGAGGCTCCTCTGCTGGAGGGAATGTGCTGTTTTGAGAGGGCTCTGAAGAGGCTCATAAAACTCAGCGGGGCAACACAGATGAGACTTGGAAAGCAGATCAAAATGATACTCAGTGGTCCTGAGTGCTGCACAGACCGAGGGAATTTTACATCACATCTGGAGAAAGATATCTTAATGTAAACAAGGGTGGGACTCACTGTTTGGCTATAGCTGAAAGAGAAAGCTATCTGACAGAAGTGAATTCTCATGGAGCATTCACTATCTTTAACTACCATTTTCAGTGTCTGATGAATAAGGAAGTCCAATAATAACAACAAAATCTTTAAGAGTGGATCAGGTTTTCCCTATTTTCAAAAATCTCATATAATGACACAATAAAACTGTTTGCTTGCTTGCACTTTTGCTCCAAAAAAGCAACACGTTCCATTTTTAATAATCACATAAAGAATATATGTGTTAGCTGAAACTGAGGTAATGCTTATTTCTGAAATTGCAGAGAAGCCACAGGCCACCCAAGAGACTGACAAAAACTGCCTGTCTGGAAAAGGTTGTTCTGGAAGGAAAGGTCAAATGAAATTGTGCTAGGAACCTTAAAGATGCTTTAACAGAATTAGTTAAACCAGGAGATTGCCTGCTGCAGGTGGCCGTGTTGCAGGTGACAGTGTAATTACCATGCAACACAGCACACATTAGCTGCACTCTTGCAGCACCCAGGAGCCCTGGTCATGAACCAGAACTCTGTAGGGGTAGGGCTCTTCTACAAAGTCAAAATGCCTTTTGTTCCTGTTTAAAATGTTCTGCCATGGCATAACAGGGGCTACACTCTGTGCTCTCCTCAACTGTTCCTGCCAATGTATTGACACGTTCAGATGGAAATCCTAAAAAGACGTCACAGCTCACTCCCTTTGGATTTATTTCCACACCTGGTATAATTATTCCCCACTTTTTCTCCATTCTGCATCTTATTTCAAATCCCCTCTTCTTTGAATCACGTTTTCTGATTTCATTGCCTGGTATTGCAGTTTCCCCACGTTGTTCTGACTTTAATTTCTATCTCTTTATTGCCAAAGGTCTCCCTCAGTAAGCCATTTCTAAATCCTTTCCTTCCTGACGTCTTAGCTTGTAAGCCTACTTGCATCTTTTTCATGTATGTTCCCATTCCCCTTACTCCCGGACTCCTACAGGATGGTTTCCTTACTCCCTCATTTCCTCTGCTGTATCATCCACGTGGCCAACTTCCTGCTTCATCCCACCAGGGCAATGTCAACACAGCATATGAAAACCATTTGACCTTTTTGTATCTTCTCTCTGCACTATATGCACTTATAGCACTGTGGGAAAGGCCAGGTTAAGATGAGGCTATGTGGGTTTGGGAGTGTTTCTCAGTATGGATGTAGGATGAAGATAAGACTTTCAAAGAGAATAATGCAGTATTTCTCTCCACTGGTGACTGACAGACCTGGAAATGCCCATGTTAGCTCATTAGGGGAGTGATACACTTCCTACTGAAAGCAGTGCGAAAGCTTCAAATTATATGACTTTGAAGGCTTTGATCAGTCCTTTAGCTTCCAGAGGACGACTCTGAAACTCCCACCACAGTGTAAACAGCACTCTCTATGGAGACAGGAAATGGTGAAAATGGAGCAACATTTAGTAAAGTAGGAAAGCAAAGCCCAAGTGGCACTCATTCCAGAGAAAAACATTTCATTTGCAAGCATACAAACTACACAGCTTCTTAAAGTGTGGCTCCACTGCAGTCAAACAGTAGATTCAGCAGTGTATATATGACCACCTCCATGATACGGATTTATCCTTACCGTCCAATGAACTTCAATTGAGGAGGAAGAAAGGATAGTAGGGTTGTGCAGATGTAGTACCACATCACCTAGCTCTCTCTGGACCTGCTTGTGATCCACACCTTGACTTGTTGGTGGAACATCTGTAATGATATAAGATTCCATTCTCACAAGCATATATGACTGTTAAAAGAAGTATATGTAAATACAAATGAATATATCATAAAGTATGTGATACCACCAATAAAGATTACCCTAAATACTTCTCAATTATGTAAGAAAAATCTACATGGAGTATTTTCCTGAGCAAATCACCAATGCTTAGGTAGTAGCTCTGTCTTCAACAGAGAGAAACAGGAGGGAAATGCTGCATAAAAAGAAAAACCACACTCGAGGATGTCTTTGGTAAGTAACTGCAGCAGCATTTCTTCATTCTTTCCTGTTGGGAGGAGAAAAACCACTGCAGATTCCAAGAGACCTGGAAACCTACAAAGAATGTCAAAAGCAGAAGCTGTACTTTCAGATAGCTTCATGAGGAAACTTACTGCTTTTAATTACAAAATAAATGTAAAAACTGAAGAAAAGAAATGAGTCGTGTGGATGCAGCTTCTCTGATGGCAAGTGTCTTCTGCAAACAGCAGGCAGAGCACAGCTGAGTGCTGTCTGGCTCTTCTGACATTTGGTCTATCTTACAGCTAAAAGAATTGTTCATATGCACGAAGGGACAAATTCCTCTCAAAATACACAATGGTACAATGGAAACACATATCTTCTGCATGCAGAGCCCTTGAAAAAAGTATATTTAACTGAAACAGAATGACTGTCAGACGTACGAAATTTATAGGTAATCAGTAACAGGTTGTCTAAAATATATATGTACTATGGACAGCACAGTCACATAGTTTCTGTAGTGATTTCATATCTCTCTCTGATCATTTTAAACAAATACGAAGTTGACAAAAAAAGATCACAGTCATAGAAATTCATGAAAACTACTTAGAGTGATGTCTCCCTTTTTATTTTCCTTCCCTTTTTTTCTTTCCCTTTCCTCTTTACTTTTCCTTTTCCTTCCTGAAGACCTTGGAAATTTCCATGCCTGTCTGCTTACAAGAAGTGCCAAAGAGAGAGCACACAGAATTTGTGTATACATTTATGTATAAGTAACTACAACTACTGTAATACATCACTGTAGGTGTGCAGACTGTCTTGAAAGCTGAGATTTGGACAGCGCAGTTGATGCTGATACAGAAGACACTTATTTAACTCAAGTATGAGAGCTGCAAAGCTGTTGCTTTTTGCCAAGTGGTCACATTCTCAGTTCATCAGCTATTGGTCTTTAAATAATAATAAAACCAATGGTAAGAGGCATTAGGACAAGGCATGAATCTGTGTTTTTTTTTCAAGAAATACAGCTCCCATTCGAGAATACAAAGCCTATGTCACTTTGAACTTCTATCATACAGTTTTGTGAACATATTTACAAGAAAATGGGAATTCTTAAAAGCTAAAGAAGCAAACTGAGGTAAGGATGCATTCAGTGGATGACAAATCCGGATTCTTAGCAAAGAATGTTAACAAAACCAGAGCACTCTTTTACTGCTGTATCCACATGTAGTATATGCTGCCAAACAGTCCATTTATCAGAGTATTTCCCTCCCTTCAAAGTCTGAAAGCATGAAAGACACAAACTTCTGTTTGGAGAGTTGCCTAAATATCACCCTGATTAGCATGTAACAGGAAAACCAGTGGAATAATTAGTTCTGTCTTTGCTAGTCATAAAAGATGAGTCACCAACAATATGAATCAAACTATTAATAGGCTCAGATATTTGCACATCTGTGCTATACAGCAATACGTGTGCTTTCTTGTTTTGGAGTCAGGCTTCCAAGACAGTGACGGTCAGTGAGAACACCTAAGCATGTTGGGTTTAATGTTACTAATATGCAAAGTGTAAAAATGAAGGTAGCTTAGGCTCCTGGTTCGGACATGCATTTAGGAAAAGACTATATGGCGTTCTAGACAAAAATAAACTGGGAAAGTTTTGAATGTAGCTAGACCACAACTTAGACAAAACTGAAATGGTATTGGAAGAAGAGTGGAATTGACACGCTAAAGAAGCTGACATTTGATTCTGTTTCTTACTTGACGAAAATTTTATCTATTGGTTGTTATTTTCACTCAGGCTCTGTGTGGTTCTCATGTCTCCAGTGGTACCAGATGCCCAGAGGACAGCAAAGCTTTCCCATGCTATTATAAAACATTCGGTTTTGCTGAGTGAACAGACTGTTGCCTCATTCCTCATTCACTGTTTATCAGGCCGGTCAGTGACCAGTTCACCAGGGACATTCAGACCTAATATTTCATCCGATATCCAGGAATGAAGCTACATTGCATGAATAATGGACTTGTGCAGAACACTGCAACCTGCCCACAAAATAACACGTGTTACCCTATTCCCAGGAATACAGAAATCATAGAATCATAGAATTACAGAATGGTTCAGGTTGGAAGCGACCTTAAAGCTCATCCAGTTCCACCCCCATGCCACAGGCAGAGACACCTTCCACTAGATCAGGTAGCTCCAAGCCCTGTCCAACCTGGCCTTGAATACTGCCAGGGATGGGGCAGTCACATCTTCTCTGGACAACCTGTGCCAGTGCCTCATCACCCTCACAGGGAAGAATTTCTTCCTAATATCTAATCTAAATCTCCCCTCTATCAGCTTAAAGTCATTCCCTCTTTGTCCTGTCACTACAAATCCTTAAAGGGTTACTAAATCTCTCCTTGGTAACAGACTCAGGAACCTGTGCAATGCCTACCACTAGACCATGTTGCCCAAGGCTCTTTCCAGCCTGGTCTTGAACACTGCCAGGGATGAAGCATTTACCACTTCTTTGGACAACCTGTGTCAGTGCCTCACTACCCTTACAGTAAAGAACTTCTTCCTTCATGACTCTGCTGTCTTTATATATCAACTGAAGTTGTCACCCATCAGGAGAAATGCATACTGAAGGACAGCGGTGTGAAACTATTCACTCCCTAGGGAGCTGAGAAAGACTTGTTTTCAGACCAGCCTCAGGAAAAATGAAAGTCACCAAAGGAAAATGTCTTGTTTCCTTTAAGGAACTTCCTTTCAAAAACAAACATGTACTTACTTATGCAAACAAAGAAACAAACATACAACACAGGCGCTCTTAATAGGCCAATGGGTCAATTTCTGCAGTAAGTAAAAAAAGCAGGAGAAAAAGATTATCTATAGCACTTTTAGTTTGAAGAAGTATGTCCAGTTATTCCGTTCTTAAGAATCTAAGTATTCCTCCTGGAAAAACATAGGCTGTGAAGTTGCAATGCATGATTCCCTATACACCATCATCAGTGTCATTTATTTGCTACAGTGAACACAAAGTTATTTTACATTTTACACAGCTGGATCCAGTCCATGGCTGGACTTCAGTCATAGATGGAGTCAGTGGATGACTACTTCATCCATTCCTACCTAGCCTTTTCTTTCACTTGGCTATCTGTAACCACTCTCTCTCTTCACTGTTTTATTTTCAACAGTTGTACTACTGAAATACTTTTAATATATCGCCAAAACCTCTTCTTTACTGGCTTACAATGCCCAACTCCTTCCAATTTTAAACTTCTCTCTTTCCTAATGCAGCAAAAATCAGCTCAGATTAAATGGTGTTTCTCTCTCTGTCAGTCTTAAGCCTGATTCACTGGACATAATAATTTTTCCACAGAATTTGATGATTTGTGTGATAACTTAAAACGTCAGAGATAATTTTTGCTGCTAACAAGAGCTGTTCTACAAGACTGTAACTATCTTTGCTAAGAGATACTAGGATTCCCTTAGGCAATGCAAATATGCTGTCTAAGCAGCTTTCAGAGTCTATGTTATAGAGAAATACAAGTTTAAACACTGTATTTTACCATCTAGTTTATATTATAGCCAGACAATTGAAAGCTACGAGAATTCCTGCAGCTGGTATTTCTTGGTCAACTTGTAACAGTCACCGTAGACACCTAAAATGTTCAGCATCAAAAGCTTACCTTGAGTTTTCACTGGATCAGATATTTGGCTTGGGTCACTTAGTCCATATGCATTAGCTGCCCTCACAAGGAATAGATAAATTGCATTAGGTTTTAGCCCTTTAACTGCAAAACTCTCCGTTTTCACATTTTCAGCTACAGTTTGCCAGCTGCTACCAGATGCATGGCTAAGGACAAAACACACACAACAGCAGGTTAGCATGTGCTCTTTTTACAACACATTATATATGAGTTTAAGCACAGCAAGATCACATGAGACTCATGTACCTGAAGGCCTCAATTATGTAAGAGGTTGGTGTTGCACCTGAATTCAAATTGGGTTGCCATGACAATGTTACTGTATTCCTGCTGACATCTGTAACCTCAGGTTTTGATGGAGCGCTAGGAATCAAGTTTGGGTCAGTGGGTCTTGGTGGCTGCACTGGGACTCCAAACTCTAACAAAGGAGAGAGAAATGCTGAGTGTAGGCAGGAAGCAGCTGCTAAGCTAACTGTTGTTCACATCTGCACAGGCAATTTATGACACGAGTCAGGTAATTTCCACATTTCAATTTATGATTTGCCTCTATGTATTTTCTCCATGCAGAGGAAACCCTAATTGATTTACCTTGGACTTCTATGTATGCACTCCATGTAGCTTCGCCACTTGGGGTTGAAGCAATGCAGGTGTACCGACCAGTGTCACCCAGCTGAGTGGGAAAAAAGAAGAATAAATATTTGAAACCATCAGTCACTCAGTGGGCTACAAAAGTAATTACAGCTCTCCATGTTCCCCCCCTGAATGTGGATAAACGTATTAGGCTGCAAAAAATCCAAACCAGAAATTTATTCCATTAGAAATTACAACTTCATGTGCTGTAAAATGAAAATGGATACTCATTTTGGAGCATCCCTTAAAGAACTGGTAAAGCTCCAGATTCTAATTTAACATTAACTATTCTGTACTGAACAAATCGAAGGACAATTCTTGTAGCATTTATTCCTTACCCTGCAGAGGTCCTAACAAATAAATTGAGAAGGAACTCAGATGACAAGACCTCATGCAACTGTCAACCCTTTGTCGAAATAATGCCCAGGGGGTTGTCTGGACAGCAGCACTGGAGAGCACATTATCCTTAAAATAAAGCTTAAATATTACACAGGGCCTTGTACATATGGGGTTCCCTGTGTTAGCATAAATTAGACTTTACAGCAAACCCAAAAAGGAATCTCCATATGCTATTCTCATTGAGTTCTGAATGTTGGATTATTTGTCCATATGTGACCTAATCACATTTTGAAGGAGTTTCTTTCCCTTCCCCTCAAAAGAAATGCTATCCTCCTAAGGTCCCAGCCTCAGCAGATGAGCTGAACGGAAACACTCAATAATCAGAGTTTCAAACTCGAAGCCAGTGTAACTTCTAATTGGTAACAGGGCAACTCTGGGGAACAGAGTAGAGTGATATATTCATCCTAATTTTTAAAAATCACTGCACTTCAAACCACAGAAAAGACAGCAGAGAATAGCCAGGATGCTAAAACAACACTATCAAGCATTTTACAGCATGTGAGGCATAACCAGCAATACTGACCAGGTACCTGCTATAACTCCCCCTAAGGAAGCTAGATACTTGACAGGTGGTTAACTATTCTGACCTATGTTTACGCTGTCAAGTGAATATGTTTAAACTTTAAAAACAGTTTTAAGAAAGCTGTGTACATGGCTCTGTTGCTGTAGTAGGCTGAACAAAAGTTTTATAAACATTTGAAATGATAGATCATTTCATCTATTAGTACTAAAGCCCAAATAATTTATGAATTCCTCTTACTGAAATATAAGGCTTACTTTCCCCTTCATGTTTTAAGTATGAAATAATTCCCTTAATTAATATCTCTTGAAAGCATTTTTCCTTATGCAATCTGAAATAATGTGCCCTAGGCAGAATAAGCCAAGGTGTAAAGCATGAAGTATGAAATATTTGAAGGCATTTAAGTATCAAATGTTTTAATACATTTATTTAACATTTCATTAATTCTAAATGTAGGATTTACTACTTTAAAAGTGCCTGGAGGTGAAAAAACAAAGTGAAACCAGTAAGAAGAAAATCTGTTTGCCAGCTCAAGCTACCTTGGCATATCGGATCTGTAATGCTCCTGTCTCCAACTGTTTGATGCGAGAATCCTGGGTAGAAACGAGGATCCCATCCTTTTTCCAGAGGATAGTGGGCATTAAAGTGCCTGTGGCCACGCAGTTCAGTACTAAAGTACCATCTACAGCTACAGTCTGATTCACAGGACCCTGTCGAATGACAGGGGGAGGCCGGTCTGCAATCACTGCCAGAAGAAACAACAGGAAAGAGATTTCTGCAACTGGAAGCAATTTCCTAATCATCTAAGCAACAGTAGTTGCTTGAGGCTTTGAAACAAACTAAAGATAATTAAACAAGTAATTAAAGTTCGAGGCATGCGTTATTCAGGCCAGGGTGCATTAAAATGATGCACAACAACAGCATTTTAAAATGATACACAGCACCATTTTCAAGAAGTAAAGAAGCATTACATATTCCATTGTCTTTATAAAGTGATGATGGAATGAGAAAGGACTTCCCAATTTCTTTTTCCAGGGACAGATTACACCTTGTTCATCTTCTAACATTGTAGCAGGTCTCTACAATGGAATTTATACTTTCAGCATTCAAAGATAGAGAAAAAGGAAGTAGGCACAAAGGGAATAATGTGATGAATACACACTTCCAAAAAAGATTTATTGTGTAGCATCAACTCATTTTTGTGGTGTTTCCTAATGGTGAGATGCTTAGCAGTAGGGTAAACACAAAACTAATGAAAAGGAACATATTAAAAATGTTCAACTAAGAAATATTTTCCGGTAGTTTCTGACTTTTAGCGTCTTGATGACTTAATCTGTTAACATGACTTCAAAGCCACAAAGAGAATCCCACAGTGTGTTGGCATCAATTTGAATGCATCTTTCACACAATGAAAATTAAATGTTATTGATGAGTTATATAATAGAAAGGTATGAAGCAGTCTCAGCATTCACAGATAAAAGAAGGCTTTCTTCTCCATTATCCAATGGATAATAAAAAAAAAGAGGAAAAAACTACCCTATCGTGTTTCAGTGACCTTCTCTACCTGTACTGTCCAACATGACATGGACTGATGAACTGAAAATAGCCATGCAAATTAAAAACTGGTTTGGTAGCTGAAATATAAATCTGAAGTTCATGAACATCATATATTTCTAAATCACTTTTCGTAACAACAGACAGGGTGTTAGTACTGCTTTTCTTGGCCAAACTCCCACTCCTGTAATTTCATTTGCATGTTCAAATGACACTCAGTGTTTCCAACTGCATAATTCATTCTTTACTTCTTGTCCCAACCTGTTGCAATGCATTGCAATATACTATAAGGCCTGTAGCATCTTTCTCTGCAGAAACAGTCAAAACAAGCTCACTTATAGTCTTACAGTTTGTATTTGACTTTGACAACTTTGTGAAGAGCTCTGCAGTTGCCAGTGGGAAGAGGCTGACCGATCTGCACTTTACAGGAGAAATCTAATGCCACTGAAATCCTTGGCTAACCTAAGTGACACTAAAATCGATGGCAACTTCTACTACTTTTAGAAATACCAGGGTATCATTCTGCATATCCTGACTTCACTTCTATGGAGGTATAAAAGAAAAGTATTTTCCCAGGACATTATACAAAGCAACTACCCATGTGATCAACCCAGAGCATACAGTCACAGTAAAGGAAATGTATTTACACATTTGCTTTTTCTGAGTTCAGATAGCACAGGACATCAACAAAAATTCTTTTAATTTGTTTATTTCCTATTTTAAATTTACTTTTCACCTCGCCATGGCCTCCTCCCCACTGAAAAATGGATAAAAGTGGATTAAGAACTAACTGTGGCTTACCACTTGTGACAAACCAGAGAGCATGCAGTCCTACTCCTCTAAACAGTCTCAATCCAGTGGGTGTAAATAAACATGTTTATTCTCCAGGTTCACTGTATGTTCTGAGTACTGCATTATTTCTATTATTTTATATAGGATAAAGGCCTAGTTTAGAGACACTTCTCTCCCTTTAAAAGTCTCTCCACAAACTGCACTTATTCTCTTTTTCTTTAAGTGCTAAGATTAGTATTTTTCTTGTGTATGGTTGCCATTAAAAATATGAAGTATTTCTGATAACTGGCAAATTGGCCTCACATCAGTATATATTACTGCTTGCAGATATGCTCCCTGTAGCTTTTTCATCTTATTTTTTTCTTCCCCAACTGGTTCTAAAAAAGGAATGTACAATAATATTCATTTGTATGTTATTCTACCGACATCAACACAGGCTGAGTTTTTTTCCTTGGTATATTGCAATATTAAAAAATTGGGGAAAACCGGGTAAATGGAGATGCTAAGGAAATGGACACACAACAATAAGGACAAAGATCTAGGCCACAAGCAATTTGAAAGTAGATTAAATCTAGTGGGAGATGGTAAAAATAAGAAAAGCCAGATAGGTTAACAGATCTGACAAAAATAAACTGAACATACTCACTAAATGCAAAATGGAAAAATAGTGTTACACAATATCCAACATGTTAAACCCTTGTCAGAGCTAACCAAACCAGGATTTTAATGTTTAAAGACACATGCTATCCACATTTATGCAAAGCAGATTTCAAAGTAGTGTTGTGTCATCCCACTGCTGTGGGATAAAACAGATGATAAAACAAAGGTACAATTACCATCAGTAACTTCCAAGTAGGCTTTTGTTATGATACTTCCTGCAACATTTAAAGTCTGGCAGATGTAGTACCCAACATCAGATCTCTGGACATTGGTGATAGTGAGGTCTCCTGTCTGTGAAACTGAGAATCGGCTGGATGATTGAGGGGGTTGGTATGAGAAAAGCAGATTCTACAAGATGTATAGGAAAAAAAGCGGGGGAAAAGGGGTTAATTAAATTCAAACATCAATAATCTTAACTTTAACACATTTAAACAAATTCATTTTTTCATGTTACACATAAAACATTCTGCTCTTCCTATCTGAAACATGCCTATACCACAATGTAAATAGCTTTAATATAACTGTGACAAAATGGGTGCAGATACGCACGTATGATTGTGTAAGTCTTTCAGGATTCCTCTAACACCTCTATGGTCAATAAAGCCGCTATATGTAAAGTTCAACAGGCAGTAGCAAAGATCTATTATGTACATATACCATAATGGTGCAAGCAACTCTGGTGAACCCAAGTAATTTACTTTAACATCCTTTAGATCTTATTCCATGGCATTCTATTTATCCCACTTAAATGCAGATACTGGTTTACTTACTTGTATTTTAACTTTTACCTTCCTAAGAAGCAGTTTTATAAGTAGAGATGCTCTTCAGGTATCTCTAATCAGTGTTTGTGTTCTATTACTAGTCTTATAATACAGAATTAAATCCTGTGCCAGTTTCTACTTAGGCAGTTTTGGTATGAAAAACCTAGTATTTACCAATAGTGGTCAAAAATCATAACTGCAATCAAAATAACACAAGTCCTTTACATTAAATACCACTCCCAAATTTCTGCCTCTGGTTGAACAATTTATGAACAGGAATACTTCAAGGTCACAGAGGCTATTTTTTTCCTCTCTCTTTCTTGCCTAGCTACGCTTTCATTTCCAAAAATCACCCAAAGGAATGGAACACAACATTCTCTACTTCAGTATTAGCAAACTGTATCCACTGACTTCCTCCTCCTCCTCCAGTTCCTGCAATCATCAGAAGTGGTCACTACTCAGCAGTCAAAAATAAGCCAGAAAAAATATGAACTAGACCATACTTTGGGGAAAAATAAATAAAATCCAGATCACTCAAAAATACAAACATAATACACTGGTATACTTACACCACTCAAGATGATCCTCTAATTAGTCTAGCCCTACTTAGGTATTTAGACAGAAATGTTGCAATGGAGTAAAGAAGCCAGTCTTTAAGTGTTCTCAGTTTCTCTGGCCTATTGTTATGGAACACAAAGCACCCTGTCATATGCTATTGCACCATTCATTCTTTCATTCACAGGAAAACCAGAATCCCATATTCCTTCTTTCCTTCCAATAAAGAATACTTTGTGTCACACCCCTCCTTCAAAAGATGACTGTGTAAGAAAACTGATTCTCTTGCTGTGCTAGATTGTGTTTCACCCACTGGCTTTCAAGATCCTTTACAAAGGAGATGAAAATAATTTTCCCTCCCATTCAAATAACAAAAATGGGAGAAAAGATGACCTATTCATGTATGAACCCAGGACAACCTGTCAGCCAACTGAGTGGGAAAACGGATCTCCTTAGCCCCAAATTAGAATCCTGCAGTGATGTAGATCAATACAGCAAATGGTTTAGTTTTCCAGACAAATACAAACACGTGGCAAACCAACAGCCGCACTATGAACCCCGAGCCAAACTTTCTAGAAATTCGGGAGTGTTTGAGACTTCAAACAAACTTTAGCATTAATCATCTCCTCATCTCTCAAAAGTTGTCCCTGTTAGGTGAAAAAGACTGTCAAGTAGTGAAACATGGAAAGTTTCTAGCTGTTTCATCACCTAGCATGCATGTGACTTAGAAGAAGAGAAGAAGCATGCAGCATCTCCAAGCTCTAGACCTATTTTCCACATCTTTAAATCAATAATTACAATATTTTTCTCTCACATGGTATCATCTCTTTAAGAAACTGCCAGGAAGAAGGGACATAGAAAGACTGTTTTACCTGACTTCCCTCTCTCCGCCAAAAGATGGCTGGCTGAGGGTTTCCAGTTGCTTCACACTGGAAAGTCACTGTTCTCCCCAGTGCAGCTACCTGATCTCGAGGCTTTACAACAAACTGTGGAGGCTCTGAAAGGAAAATGCCCAATAAATCAATCAATCAATCAATCAATCACAGTACTATCAGCCTATTTAAAAGCACATTTTGCCTACTGATCTTAAATCATATAAAACAGATGAGTTAAATTAATAAGGAGACACATCATTCTCTAACAGCCACAGCATCACTCAGATCATCTTTTCTGTTGCTGGACCTCCCAGTTAAAACTGTGCATCATATGCTTTTATTACTGACCACTTACACAAGGAAGTAAGCCCCACTGACTTGAGACAACTTGCAGAGCAACAGTCACGGATACAAACATATTCGTTACAATTTGGCTTTTAAAGCAGGAATACAACTACAAGTCAGAATGGGGAAATCTTTGAGGGACATCTGGCCCCCAGGCCATGCTTTGTCAAGGGCTGTAATAAACACTGTTGAGTAACTATGAATTCAGGCTTACATGCACAAGTGTCATCATCTATGATTTAGGAAAGTCGAGGAGAGAAAAAACCCTTAAGTGCTTATATAAGAGACTTTTGATGTCTTTGGGGTCTCAAAAAATTTGAAGTCAAAAGCCCTAGAAAAACTATTGAACAGATTTTAACCATTTAAACTCTTCAGTCCAACTACTTAAGAGGAATGAATTTAAAGGAACAGCAGAGCTAAATGTCTCCACCATTTACTTAAGCAAGGGCATGTTCAAACAAAATATATATGCAAATGAAGGCAAATTTGAAACATCTGCTCAGCCTAACATTATAAATACTGCCAGCTTTGTCCAAACTGTTTGATTTATACAGGCTTCAACAACCCCTTCAGCCAGCAGTAAATGGAATGTCAAAAAATCATGTCAGTCACATTAAAAAACAATCATCATAGATGACAGCATTAGCTATCTTGACTGGGCTAGCATAGAAGAAGCTTAGCTTGTTTTATAGGGTGCTAGCTCTCACTTCTGTAAAACTGTGCATTAAATGAAATTCCATTTACTTGTTCATTTCTGATGCTGTCTGATCATCTGTCCAAAACTAATTATGCTCTCTCTCTTCTTTGGGTTGAGAATAAAGGGTATCTTTTTAATCTGACATGTTTTTAGTGTCTTGTTTTTAATTTTATTCTTCTTTCAGGCATATTTTTATTTACAAAGTCTTCCTTTAAAAAGAGTGTGAATCATGTAATTTAAAGCTATCACTCAATGTGTTTTATAAACATCAAGTAACAGAGGCTTGATCTATAATGAATTCAGTAACACTCAAAGTCCTTCCTAAAAAGAATTGCTTTCAGTGCTCCTATGTGCACTTTCAGTTATCTGTTCCTCATGCCATGTGTCCCTGTTCCCTACTGAGTTAATTTTAACATATATTCTTCCTACAACCATCCTGCTTTGGAAGTAGTTTTTAAAGCACAACATATTATTAACATTTGGATGCAAATGCTACCTTTCCTAGAACCTCCTTAGATAAGAAACTATGCAAAGTGAAGGTGAGATTGACCAACAGTAATCATCTGACTTCAAAACATTTAGCATCAGTACCTCAGGAGAAGATGTGGGAAGACTCTGACATGACAGCATGCTTAATTTAGAATGGAAGGTGACACTGTTGGGGGTTTGCCACATGGTTGTGAGGTATGATGGGGAAAACAGAGAGGAGGGTGAAACACCTTTTTATGCTGTTGGATTCTAATGACAAGAATAAATTTAGCATATAGATAAATTTAGGGCATGGCTGGCTCTAGCCTGTGACACAATGCCACACTAAATGGAACTGAGGGTTTCTGAATCCTGAGCTAGTGTATAGGATGTATAAGGCTCCATATTTCACTGAACCTAAGAATAAACACAGTTGTAAGAAGATTAAAATGGTTCTGCTAACTGGAGAAATAGCTTAATGCTTGTAATTCTAGGACCTGAAGACGACCATTCAGGGACTACTGAACATCCAAAAAATGAGGGTAAATTCAGTCTTCCAGGTAACCATGGTAGAATTTATAAAATGTAGGTAGGTATATGTTTCTGTAGATACTATTCTAAGTTTGTATTTACCATGCATATTTTTCTAAATATGTATGTGTATTATGCATACGTGGATTATTCTAAATCTATTGCCATTAAGATAAACAATAAAAATCCTATTAGCTTCAATGTCAGAAGAATTAAACCAGGGTAAAGTGAAACTCCGTTATTAAATTCCATTCAATGTGCACTGTACTGGAAACATTTTCACTGTCTTATTTTTTTTAACTTCTATTTGCTTTCACACTTTGGCTCCTAAATGTGTGGTATGTGATGAATATATGGTAAAAGATGCTGAAATAATAATACACTTAAGGAAAGAAGAACTTCTATCTTTGAGACCTTTAACAAAAAAAATTAAATTTACAGAACACTTTCAAAGTTCAACTAATACAGTCAATGGAGAAAGAAGACATTAGGATTTGACTTATTACATCATGTAGAAACAGAAAGTTAGCAACCCATTACCTTTCTTTGCCATTAAGTTACCCATACTTCATGCAGAATTTATTCTGTGCGATGTGTCTTGTCAGTAACAAGTAAAAGATGGGAGCTGACTGATTGAAGGACATGGAAGGGGATGGATGGGAAGGGGAGGAGAAGTTCCCGTCACAGTGATACGATGACTAGAAGATGGCCAATAAAATTTCAACTTACCAGACACAACTAAAAACAAAAACAAAACAAAAAGAAAACATGGAATAAATAAAATTGAACAGACATGAAACAAAGCAAAGAATAAAGCAAAATTAAAATGAAATAAAATAAAAAGGACCCTTGCTAAGGACTTTAGAAAGCACACACATAATCTGATATATGAAAAATAGGTTTAAAATGTTGAATCACATATTTGTTATTTGATTTTTAAGCAGAAGTCTCTATAAAATTCTGAAAGTAAGGTGTAGAGGTAAATGGTAACAGACTGAAATAATGGCCAGGCAACATGGATTCTATACTAAGTCTTTCCAACGAACTGTTGTGTAACCTCTGTAGCCTTGAATAAAGTTGGCTTTTTTTCATATTATCATTATTTCACTGTATCAAAAACCTTCCACAGTAAAATTAACTTGAAATCTCCAGTAAACATGAATCTACGACACTGCTGAAATAGAACAGTGACATTTACACCCTTTCTAAAGCATATAAACATCTACAAATGGAAAATACTTGTCTAATAGCTATTACAAAGTAAGATTATTAAAAAGTTAAAATATGCTAAGGTATTTAGCCCACACACTTCTTTAGCATAAGATTGCTGTATCAAGGTCACAGTGCTCACTATTAAACTGCAAATGCAAACAAAACCACAACTAAAATCAATCTGAAAAGATTTTTAACCCTTTTCTTCCTCCCTCATTCCCAACCTCAATTTCAGGAAAGTATTCAAAACCAGAGATTTATTGCAAAATATTAGATTGTTCAGTATAAAATTGCCAGTGCTAAATTATCTAATATTAAATAAGCTTCCAACTATAGTTGAAAATCTTCATAAACTTTGAAATGGCACAGATCCTGGCAGGCTAACTTTGCTTATAAAAGAAAGGCATGTTAGAAAGCATTCCAGCTACCTATCACTAACTGAAAGAACAGTCTGCAAGTAAAAATGTAAGAATCATGCATTTAAAAAATATATATAGATACTGTAAAAAAAGTCAATAAAAAGTAGCTTGTATAAGATAATGACAATAAAAGTTATATATGTGTATATATATATATATATATGTAAAAGAAAACATGTTACAAATAAGCCTGTTGACACTTTGGTCTTATCACTTTATACTTAAGAGTTAACTATTGTTCAGCACTGTACACACTTTCATGTGGAGTAGGTAAGCACCTGCAATACACAATCCTCTGATTAAAAACATGGAGTAAATTAATAATATCCCATCTGCCAGCATTCATTAGGCATGAGGAATACTGGCTTACTGTTCAAATAAATACAGTGGACTCCAGGTGTATTATGAAAATGAAGCAGAAAGAGAATCAGATATATGACTGGAATTTGGATCATGTTGAAGCCAAGAAGCTGAAACCAAATTCACCCAAACCAGATCACACAGAGAATTTGGGTTTTATGTTATTAAAGACATTCCTTAGGAAATGCTCCCAAAGAAAAGAAGTTGAAATTATTATTTTTCAAAGACCTAAGTTTCAATTTTAAGGACGTATTCCGGATGCACATTAGCCTTCTTTATGTGTGTGGGTTTTGTATTACTCAAAGAGAAAAATTGGCTTGCATTATTCTGTTCAGATTATCTGCAAGTCTATGATTTGCAAGAGGAGTGGCCAAGAAATGACACACAAGAATTCCTGAGAGAAATACGCTCATCCCAAAGACTCAGCTCCTAGCTACTCTTGATCGTGCCTAAGTACATTACACAGTAACCATCAGTATTAACTGAAAAGTTCTCTGTTAAATCTGCAATCACAGTCTGATCTCCTCTTGAATTAGAAATGCTTCTCCATAAAACACAACTCGTATTCCACATGAAATAGCCTGATAAGAGAGTTAATGGGATGCAATTCTTGCACAGAGGAAGTAACTTTGAATTACTCATTTTCCTTTACTCAAGTAGTGCCAAAAAGAGAAAAGTTCAGCCTTCTTGGTAGCAATGCAAAGCTTCCTAAGCCTTCTTACTGAAATCGCACTTTGAAATGCCTAACAGATAGAAATCTGCCTTGGTTGCTCAATTAAATTTCTACAAATTAAATTAACTTTTAAGTGCTGAATTTCCACTTTTTCTTTTACCAGACTGTTTTTCCCTACAGTAGTAGGCCAAAAAAAACCCTGACAAGAAAATGTATTTTTTTCTGCCCACCTGTAAAAACAGAGGGGATACTGATACACGAAAGTAAATCCCTGTAGAAACAGGGCATCAAATCTGTGGCAACTGCAAAGGGTGAAATTTCACAGAAGAATTAGAACAGTTCTGTCAGAGGGACATCATGTGGTTTAAAATAACAACAATAATATCAACAACTACAACAAGGACCACTTTCTTTGTTTGATTTACATCCTACTGATATCCATGGTTACTAAAACTGAGAAGTAAATGACTTCTCCTCTATTGCGGCACATTTTATTTGTCAGCACTTTCAATTATAAAGTAAATTAATTTTCCCTGTGTTTATCATGGCTTTTCACGTGGCAGCTAGGGGGAATAACCTATTTGTAAAGACAGGAAGTTAGCATGTAAAACCACAAATACCAAAGGAATAATACTTTTGACTTCCAAATAACTTCCTTGACATGTGAGGCTTTTCAGGGAAGACGTGTCCAGTCACTGAACAAAACCCAAAAGGGAAGTGACTTCCAGACTACTGATGTGATCTTTTAAAGCCTTATTCTTGCCAGAAATCCTATCAGCCTCACTGGGACTATTGGTATCATTAAATCCACTCGCAGGAGTAGGATTTTGCAGTTTTAGGACTTAAACTACAGACAAGTATAGTTGCCAGATGTCAAGAGAGCAACTACTGTATTTGACAGATTTAGTATTGTAGAGTCATAGGATAATGAGATTGGAAGCAACCTTGGAGGTTTCTAGTCCAACCTTCTGCTAAACCAGGTTCAGCTATGGGGTGAAACCTGGTTATATAGGGCTTGAAATCTTCCAAGGACTGAAAATGCACAGCCTCTCTGGGCAACCTCCTCCACTGCTTGACTGTCCATGTACTGCATAAATTTCTCCTCATATGCAGCCTTGATCTCCCTTGTTATCTTATACAAATCCATTGCCTCTTGTTCTCCCACCATGGAACACTGTGATGACCCTGGGTCTCATCTTACCAACAACCTTCCTAGGTACTGTAGCTGCTGTTATGCCCCACCCCAAACCCACTTCTTCTACAAGCTGTGCAAGCACTATCCACTCAGCCTTTCCTCACAGGTACGTATGAGACCTCAACATGCTGTGTGTAATACCTGAATCTCAAAATAACGCATTTCATAATCCTTTGCACACAGGTGAATGCCAGTGTTGATCTAGTGTTTCTCTCAAACTCATCTATTTCCTCGTATTTAGAATTAAGTATTACAAAGTTGTGTCTATTTCTTACTCTGATAATGGACAACCTATTAACTTCAAGTGCCCCGTTCTTGACAGCTGTGGTAGTAATTATCTATCTCAATGAAAGTAAAATTACAGACATTTTCATTCATTTGTACTAATAAGGTGCTTCTGAGATGCTCAGATCCAAGGTGGTGATTAATTACTAAACAGTATTTTGTTCTGCTTATTAAATACTCATTAATTATTGCTCTGATTATTACTATTTATGAGTATCTTCCATGCATTCAGATGACACCTTGTTATTTAGCTGACACAAGCTGAATACTTCTGATTTAAGTTCAACATTTTTCAGTTTTGATTATTTAAATAAGAATCTTCATGTCTCCAAGGTCTACTTGACATGTACAGAGGCTATTAGAAAGGAAGCAAGAAAGTATAATTCTATACCAGAGAAATAAAACCATCCCAGTCTTCAGACCAATAATTACATACAACAACCAAACTCACATACAATCTCTTTAGCTTCTGTATAAATCCTTGGTCATATGGCTAATCTAGGAAATGGCAGTCAGAATGAAATTTAGATTGCTTTCAAATAACTTTGTGATACCTTAGTCCCAGTTCAAGTGAAAAATACCAGAGGTTGAATGTGCCTGTAGAAACAAACTGGTAGGAGACAGGCTGCAAGCATGAGCCTATGTGCTAGAATTGACAATGGAGTTCAGAAGCATACATTTCTGATGTGGTTGTCCAGGTAGAGGCTAGACAGAGATAGCATAGAGAGAGGTACATTATCTCTCATGGAGCACTGGAGTTCAACAGAATAGCTGACACTCAGTTGTTTATAATTTTGGTATGAAACATGTGGGTGAGTGTCGTGGTTTAAACCAAGTCCCCCTACTCGCGGAGAGTTAGACCCATAACTCACTCCACCCTGCCTGGCCAAGCACCATGTGCTCCCTCCTCCATTTTCCTCCAGAGCTCTACCCCTCCAGCTTCTCTTTCCCAGTATGCATCCTGGGCATCATGTGCTATGGTATGGAATACCTCATTGCCTAGCCTGGGTCAGGTGTCCTGTCTCTCCTTCCTCCCGGACTCCCCTCCTCTACCTGGCTGGAAAAAAACCTTGAACAAAAAAACACCCTCAAAACATGCTCAAACCATGACAGTGAGAAACCCACTGTTTCTAACCACTGTCTGAAATGAGTGGGTACAGAAGATTTGGGTACTAGTTACACACACAGGAAACGTCAGAGTCTGAGTATGTTTAGCAAACTGCTCAAACTCTGACTCCTCACTCCTTAAAAAAAATAAAGGCATTGGAACAATTTCATTTTCTGATCCCTCCCCTATTTCCAAGCAAAAACTAAAGCTGCCAACCTCTTCTGTTCATAAATATGCTTCATTCTCAAGCTTGCTAAACTCTGAAATCTAATTAACTACTTTTACCTTCAACTATCTGAGCAAGGACCACTGAATGCCCTTCTGCAACATGACTACCAGTTATTTATGTTGGTGTTTTGCAGAAACTGACATTAAAAGAGAATGAGACAATGTGCCATGTTTCATTTTCTGTCTAGTAATTTGTAGGCTATTTGTTCTTATCAAAGCAATCTGGAACACCCAATATCCTTGATATGCACATCTCTCTGCAGTCATTTGTGGAAAGTTTCACTTTCTACAGAAAAATAAACAAAGGTCAAAATCTCTTGTTCTGAGAAAATATAAATCCAGCCATTTAGCTGTTTCCTGGCTTCAATCTGTGAAAAATATGGGAAAATAACACCAGGTACATTACAAAAGAACTATCACTTTTCATCCTCATTGGTCTGTTTTCAGCTGTTACTTCTTGAGGTCTAGATACATACATAAGTAACTGCTAAAACTCACATTCATCTAAGACCAGACTTGGACACCCTCACTCTCCATGAATGCCTTCACAGTACATAGTCCCAGAGCACCAAGCATGATACAGTGCAGTACAAACTCCTAAGGAAAGATCTAACAGTCTGGCGCCAAGCACTTCTCTGCCATACAGTTGAGGCAAAATGTTTACATAAGATTTTTGGTGTTTCAAATAAAAAGTGATGACTTGTAATTCCAAACCCCCAGCATGCGGGTGATCCTGGTTTGTGACATTTATGATGACTGGAAGAATTCTGTTTTGGATTGCTGCTGATGCGTCAGATAAGCACTTCATAAGTTTAAAAGAACAAGTGACTACAGTAACTACTAACCAAAGGCAAGAAGACAGACATCTGATTGGAAGAGAAACAAACTAATCGTTTTCTACGATGGTGCTGTGAGAAAATGAAATTAAGAAAGCCAGCAGTTGACTGTTAGGAAAAATAGCTCTAAAAGTAAGACCATCTTTAAGAAATGTGGAAACCTAGAATCCTGTAGCAATTATTCAGGTTCATACACAGAACAAACACGTAACATCACAACACATGCAGAGTGGCAGTTCAACATCAACAACTCCAGAATCCATTTTAGAGATCAACTTGAAGCCAAGAATTCAAAATCAAGGATTCTCCCTCCTGCAGCAAGCAGGAAGGTAGATGTTCTCAGCTCTGCATCAGGAGTAAGAAGCCATTTGTTTCAACGGTGGCATTAAAATGTCACTAAGCTTTCTATTCTCTTTGGTGGCTTAAACTCCCCCCTCTGCTGACAAGCAGCACAAGATCTGTGCATCAATCAAACCTCCTGCTTGGGTGCTTTCCTGTTTTCAGGAGCTATCAAATGGCATTGACCCCTGGCTGTTCTGAGTTTTAATTTGGGCTGAGAGGTGTTTCCCTCCCCAGCCCTAATTGATGGGGCTGAGCAGTAAAATCTGGCTTGATCTCAGCTGTGTCTCTGTCATGTAACTATATTATCTTGATGTCTGCCTCACAGCAGGCTAATGAATCTTCCTTTTAAAACATTTAAACGGGCTACACAAGCATGTGTATGTTTGTACATGCGTGGTGGGGAGGAACCTACTGCAGTAATTTGTGGGAAGAAAACAGTGTGTAAAGCGCACTCACATGAGATTTTTTGATTTGCAACTGATTTTCCTGATACCAGCTACAAAATAAGAAAGTAAATGAAGATTTATATGATAAGAATGAAAAATGTGGAAATAGACTTTGTGGTGTGGTTTTAGAAGGCAGCACTTCTCAGGTTAATATGTGCAGTATGCAGTTTCAAATGGCTATCAATCCTGTAGTCACTGCCTTGAGGTGACAAGAGAAATCTGAAATATGGGGGTTAGGAGCCAGCAAGAGGGAGAGAGGGATTTAAAGTCTTCCAGAAATTCCTCTCCTAGTCTCAACAACCCCTTCCTTGTTCTGGGTTCTCCTAAACCAGCCTATAAACCACATACAATTTAGACAGCACACTTAAGACCAGCCTAATTCCACCTATTTTAAAACTCGACTAATGCAGTAAACTGTAGAGTACTGTTTCCCAGGCTTCTCTTTTCAGAGAAGAGCTGTCTTCCCCTGTGTTTAAAAACCACGGAGGTAATTTTGGGCACTGCTGCAATCTAAGTAGTCGTGGCTACAAATATTTATACTAAAACCTTTTAAAAGAGTGAAAAGAGATAGATGAATTTCAAATTAGGATGTGCAGAAGTACAAAAAGATTATGCTAGCTGGATGCTATTTGGAGAATTGTTAGCAGCTTCATACTGCATTTTTTGACTTACAGTAAAAGATAGTTGAGCTGAAAAGAAAACGGAGTAGGACTTTTTTTCCCAGCTGTTTATGATAGAAGCTTTCTTGGAAAGAAGTACTTGAAATCCATAGCAAACTTCTTAATGCAAGTTAAAGCTCTTTGTGAAAAGTGGCCAAAGCCCCATGATCAATGGATACCAAACACCCACTAAAAATGGAAACCAATAAATCTCCACAGCACAGTAACTTTTGATCATTAAAAAATGTTATTTTGGGCATGCAATACTTGGTAAGGAATACTGTCAAATGTAACAGATACTACCTCAAAAGAAATCTGGACTTCTTTTTATGGGGACACCATAGCCCCCACAGACAGACAACCCAAGTCTACATGTGGGACACTAATACCTGACCTTATTTTTTAATAATGCTATCAGGGAGTTAACCATGACATATTAATGAATTTTAATTATAGGTAACAAAAATCACAACATGGAAGAATTTGACACAAGATGGAATTATCCGCAAGGGACAGGAGAAGTTCACGTTGGATACAAGAAGGAAGTTCTTTACTGTGAGGGTGGTGAGGCACTGGAACAGGTTGCTCAAAGAAGTGGTGAATGCTCCATCCTTGGCAGTGTTCAAAGCCAGTTTGGACAGTCTTGGGAGCCATGATCTACTGTGAGACATCCCTGCCCATGGCAGGGGGCTGGAACTGGGTGATCTTAAGGTTCTTTCCAACCCATTCCATTCTATGAATCTAGGGAATTTTTACTGTGATTAAGGTAGAAAAGGAAACAAATTGCTTAGGGAAATAAAAACAATGTGCAAAAATAAACTAAACTAAACAAACAAAAACCAACAAAACAAACAAACCAAAAAAACCAAACAATCAGGGACACTCAGCCTGATTTTCACAGAATGAAGCCAAAAAGACAATAATGCTAGTAAAAAATGCTCGGTGGTTGAAACAAAACTATTGCTGCCGCTCTCATGGTCCAAAGATGTTGGCAAACAGGTTTAGTCTTTAGTTAGGTTAGTTATATTCTTCAAGGCAAAAGATCTGTTAAGGTCTGAGCACCCAAGAACTCTGAAGGAAAAGGTACAGAAAAGGCCATTGGACCTTGCTGGTGGAAGGCCTGATCACAACAGAACTTTTAGGTGACTTCTTCCTCTGTACCAAGAGCCAGGTATTAATGTCCTACCTTAACTGTGCCAAAAGAGAGAGTGTATAGTTAATCTAAAGAGATGAAAGTCCTAAGTGGGCTCTCATTATGCCACTGAAAGATGCAAAGAGAACCTTCAGTGCTATGTTTAAAGAGCATAAGGCATTTATGAGAACAAGAAAAGTAGCCTCAGATCCATCCATCCAGCTTTGTCTTTTTACTCAATTTTCTCATTCTATTCCATACTTAAACAGCAAAAAAAATTCACCCAAACCTGGGGAATTATGTATGGTCAAAGGGACAAGAGGAGCATGCAGATATCTCCTGCAGCAAATAACGTGAGTATACTTGATATACAGCAGTTTAACCAGAAGCTGTATATTCTGGAATATACAGCTGGAATATTCGAATATTGTGCCTTCTAGGTAATCTACTTTGCATATAAAGACTGTGAGATAATTTATTGCCAGTTCTGGAGTGTTATTCAGCACCTAACAATAAAATATTTTAGTGCTCAAGCAAAACATAATTCATAGTAACAAAATGTACTCAAAACAGCTTATCAAATGATGTTTGAATCCACTGTCATCCTAAGTCAGCATTTTTTGGATCAACAAGCAGTTCAGAGAAGACAGACTTTAACGATGCACGTAAACTAACAAAAATAAGACAGTATGCTATAGTCACTGTATGGTCCTTAAGAATATTACTTTTAGGCTATAAATAAGGCAAAAATAAAGTACGCACTGCCTTTTTATGGATGTCGAATATAATTTAATACAGCCCAAATTTATTTCAGAACAAACATATAGCAGAAGAACCAATGAAAATTATTATTCCTTGCACTCTATTTAATTTTATACGTAAAAGGGAAAATCTGCAAACTCAACAACTTGTAGTAAAACTCTACTTGGTCTATTCCAAACCCAGAATTATTGAAATGTTAAGTTTAGAACGGCAGTCACAAAATAAAGTCTGCAACAGCGAAGCCTGATGCAAAACTAATTGATTTTCTCCTCAGCCATGGGATTAAGGACATTGCAGGCACTAGAAAACAGTCTTCAGATTTTCCTTGCTACTTTTTAATTGAGTGCTCAAGTATGCTCCACAAATTGACTCCCTGTGATTCTCTGCAGTGAGTGATTAGAAGGTAGAGTTTTTAAGAACTTTACAGTAAATGAAACCCTATCAGCAGGAGAAAGCCTCCAGCTTCAATTTATTACGGTAGTAAGGTTCCTCCAAATTATTTTGCCTCCTTCTGTTCCACTTGCTCAGAAGCATCTGTCTCAAGTCCCTGTTTCAAAGTACTACATTGCAGGAAGGAATCTCCAAAGTTTTTAAGTATTATTTCCCTGTAAGCAATTGCTGTCACTGCTGTGAGATTCCATGGAAAAAATAAAACTCAATTAAAAAACCCAAAGCTTAAATGGCATAGAAGCAGTTATTTATCAAAATACATTACATGGCTTCGAAGCAACTATAAATCACCTTTTTTTTTTGCTGAAATGTCTACTGACTCCTTCTTTTACCTGTATTTTAGAAATGCTTCAGGAATCTCAGTGTACGTCACTTGCATCAGTAGAACAAGCACCTTCAGGGCACGAACCTCTTCTTCAAAGGGTTTTCTCAGTTCCTTCTGATTAACTTTTAAGATTTATATTCTTTCCCCAGAAATAGGTGGCGGTCAAACTCCTCAGATCTTTGATAGGAATCTGAAGTGCTGTCATAGTTTACAGCAGTCATTAAGGGGGAAAGGGCTGTCTCTTTAAGCCATACAAATCACAAGAGATGCTTTCCCTCATTCACCCTGCCAAAAGTTTATTAATTAAAAAAAGCTCCTGAAGTTCAAAGGACAATCACTATTCTTCCTTCCTCTTTCAGGGGGACTGAAGACAGACTAGGTCCCAAGATTAGTTCTTTCAAAAGGAGAACCACTGACTTAAAGAGAGACCATGTAGACAAGTTCAGATTTAAATCCAAATCCTAGTTGTAAAATTCAAGTGGTTAAATGCACCCATGATACTGTGAGGCATTCACTGCAACACATAATAACCACCATACAAGTCAACTGCATTTTTGTAATCCCATCAAAATCTGAATTTTGTCTTTGTTATTTTAATGTAGGTAGCTCCGATGCCTATAAAGCAATTACACTTACAGCCAACTTATAATGTGCACCAGCAGCCTGACACAGCGGAAACATTTACATGGTATCTGACAGATAAAAGAGCAAATCCTATTCCTTTTCATTCTGGGTGGTTTTCTCAGCCCTACCCAGGAGCCTTATCAAATTGATGTCTTTTATGGCATGCCTTGAAGCTACTTTGTACAAACAGGGGGTGGAAGGAGGAAGAGGAAATTCCAGACCTGAAGCATGTGCCACTTTTTGAGATTAGAATTCCTTGTCAGTTGACTAGAAGAGCAACATCAGAGCCAGAAGTCACTTATCAAAAGTTCCGCTCTCTATCTACCTTGCAGACAAGCTCTGTTAACCCTAAAATAAATGACAATGTATGTTAAAAACCTTGATATCAAGATCACCACTGTAAAATATGAATGGGCCAGTGTAATCTCCATAGGAATTCTTCTTTTTCCTTGCCAAACTGATAACACTGAAAGTTGTTAGTGCCTTTGAATAGCAAAATTAACATTTCACAGTTCAGTCACTGCTGCTGTATGCTTAGATGCGTTAGGCTTGGCACTGTGACAAGTACTGCAAGCTTCACCAGAGCCACTGCTTGATGAAAATGAGTTTGGTGATCCACCAACAGTCACCAACAGCCATCGTGTTGGTATTCTTGTGAACTACTCAAGTCAACTTGACCTCCTGAGTAGCAACTACACTGTCTTCACTACAACAGTTCTTGGACAGTACCATAGTAGGACTTCCACTGGAGTCGTAATTTCCACTCCTGTCCTAGAATTGGACAGAATAAAGCTCATTTCAGCATCAATTATAAACCTATTATAAAATTAGATGTTAAAAAGCCTAATCAAATACTGCAAATGGGAGTGAAGCGAATAAAAGTAGAGCAAAATACAGAAAACTTTGGTTGCTAGGTTTAGTGAAAAGCACTTTTATGATTAAACGTGAAATTCTCAGATTCCTGGAGAAGCCCTACTTCCATCTGCATTCATAGCAAAACTAATTCCCTTTTAGAAGTGAAGTTCTGAGGCATGCATTTCTTGTAATTCTATGTGCCTTAGGAACATGGGCTTAAGTGTTATATATAATAATGAAATATTATTTCTGTAGTTGTGTTTCAAGGCATAAAACTAGGTAAATAACAGAAATCCTCACAAAACCATGAAAAGCATATATATTAAATACATCTAGAAAAATATAACTGAATTGCTTAGTGCTAGAGCAAGAAAGAAGTCCACTGGTTCTAGAGATGCACTTTTGGTCATTGTTTCCCTGTTCTGGAGCTCATCAGCTACTTGTTAAAATACAATGTATTAGTAAAATATCATTTAGGCTTAGTAAAAAACTAAGTGAAGGGTTCAGACTTCTGTATCAATACAGGACTCCGCATTTGTTTTAAGAGTTTCACTGAAATCACAATAAAAATACAGCATCTGTACTTCACATAGGAAATACTTATGCTCCCCAAAGTCTGGAGTCCACATAAGGGAAAACAGTGATTCCAAGAATCTGCAATGCTGGTGTCATGAGCAGGAAGAACACGGAAATGAAACTGATATTCCCTCCCCTCTTTGGAATCTTCTACAGTTAGAATCCTATATTATAAAGCCGAACCCTCAGGGTTGACAGTTCCTACTCCATGAACACAGATCAGGTCCATTCACTGAGCTCAGAGGCAGTCTTCCTGAGCCATAGAGCACTGCCAGGCATGCACTATGCACTCCAGCGTCTGCTAGATCAAGCAGGGGCAGAGCTGACCTAGAGGTAGTCATACTGTCAGATGCAGTGCAGCTCTCTGCTGAGACACCAGGCTAACTATCCACCTCACTTCATCCACACATGCCTGACACCTGGGTATCTCAATTAGCCCTGGTGTTTCACACTCCACCTTTTAATACCCTAGATAACCCCGTACAGTGCAGAACACACACATCAATCACAGCTCTTGAGGCCTGAAAAATGGTGAGTATAGAGGAGGATATGTCCTCTTCTTAGCAGTGCTACCACCCCTAAGGCCTGAGTGTCTCCAAGCACACTACTTACAGCTCTTTCTGCTGCATGCCATGTTGCATTCAGTGAAGCAGTTCCACTGTGCAGGCACTTGGCAGAGACGACTGCCCCTTTCGTAACACAGATATGCGACTTCTGGGGTTACCATCAACAACTCTTTAGCATGTAATCTGGCATGAAAACACCACAGCCTATTGCTGAGATACTGAGGGAGGAAAACCCCACAGCAAACCCCATGAAACCCCTCGAAAATCCAAACTCAAAACCAAGCTAAAAAGCTAAACTCACCACTTTGTCCTTTGCTGAATTTAACAAGTGGGAGCTGTAACTTCTGAGGCCATGATTTGCAACACAGACCTCTGTTTACAATACGTAGCCAAAATAACTCTATTTGGCCTAGCAGAACACACATTTATTAAACCCTACAGTCAATAGAGCATGTGGCACTGACCAAATGTACAGTGTGTTAACAGGGAAATAGGTGGGGAGAGGAGGGAAGAAGAGTAGAAGGAGGAAAAAGAAGAAAAATGTGAACAAATCTCAATGCAAAATGCATGCTTTCTAGAGAAGTAGTTTTTTATTTCCCCTTCCCATAATAGTAGGTCTCCTGGATACTCTAATAAATGGATTTTGACGATAATTTACTATATTACCAACTACAAATTGGCCTTACGCATTACAGTTTCTCACATCAATCCCTCCTATAAAGACATTAGTACAGACAAATGGCTGAGGAGGTAATTTATTCACACTGGGAAACAAATTATCCTGTAACAATATCTGCAGAGCAAAGCTGTTACAATGTAAATATCTACTGTGTTAAACAAGCTCTTAAAAAAAGAACCTTGCTGAATCAAGACTTAGGTTGCGATTGTGTTCCTTAAAAGTACCATTTTATTATCAAAATTAGAAATATCTCCCTCTAGATCACTAATATCTACACGTCATTTTATATCTAGAGTAGCACTGTTAACCTAAATGAGATTACAAGAATGTGTTTGCTTATTATTTTGAATAGTATTACAAAAGACTAGGGCTGCCAGTATCTTATATCTAGAAATGTAACTGCTCAACCAGTCATAAAGCAGATTTTCTTAATACTGATGTTTTACAAGACGGAGTTGATACAAGACATGACCTTCAGAACAAATCACCATTTAAAAATAATTCACTCTGTCTTTTGAATAAACTGCAATTACTTTTAACTTTTTATTCTAAACCCCTGAGCACAAGTGCTGGTTGTTTTGCAAACATAAGGTATCACTTTTGATGTTTAAACACTGTGGTGACTCACAAAGCAGAGCATCTCAGAATTCTAGGGTTTATGAGAGCTTCAACTCTCAAGCTATTTTCCTAACAGCTACAGATGTTAGGAACACCAAGTGTTTCTGGTGGAAAAAGGAGAGCAGGTTAAGGACAAGACCTTTCCTGTTACAGTAAATGTGTCAAAATAGAGCTCTGTTACCAAATAAAATACTTCTAAGCCTATACTTTCCCAGTACTCCATAATAACCAATTCCCACTGAACAGAGAAAAGGACAGAAGGACAATCAGTCCTTAGAAAAAAGCATGAGGATTACATCATTGCCTGTCTGCTAGCCAGGAAAGGAAGAGAGGATTATCTGAATAGTGAACATCTGGATGGTGTATATAAAGGCAATGAAGGATTTTTATACAGATTAGTTCACTAAGTTCCACTGAATTTTTATCTTACAGAGAAACAGTAGTGCTATGATACGCTTCTATAATAAAAAAGCAACAGGAATGCTAGTGGTTTGGGTTATTGAATTAAAAGATACACAGATTTATCATTCACTGTCTCTTTTTTAATTGAAAAAATTGTCAGATACTTGAACTTATAACTCTCCCTTTTCAAGTTAAAACAACGTAGCTTGCTAATAACACTGGTTTTCTTCTTTCTATTTGGGTTTTAGATACAAAGATCATAATTGATACGATCCTGATCACACTGAAGTTCAAAACATGTTCAATTCCCCACTACTTTTCTGTAAAGTCTGCTTACAAAAAATCTGATATATGAAGTGATTCGACTTCTTAAGTATACAACTCAAGCAAAATTCGTATTTTTATATATTTTTTTACCACACAGCATAGAGTTGCTGCATAAGTCATAACTCTAATAGTTGTGTACAGACTTAGCTAGTGGCATATAGCAATTCTATAAAAGTTACCAGGCAAAAAAACCCCAACTTTATTCTATACTGGAGTACTATGCAAGGAAACATTCTTACCTTGAACTGTCAGAGTTGCTGATGCTTCAGCTTTTCCAACCATATTTTCTGCAACACAAGTATACGAGCCCATGTCTCCTGCCATAACTTTCCGGATTTTCAAGGTATGATCATCACGGATTTCATATCTTTAAATATACATAGTCATAAACAGTGAATAGGAATAACAGAACTTTACAATTTCTGTAAAGGGTAAAAATATGGTGGGTTTTCGCTCATATTTTTATTCCTACATCTGCCTTAGAAATAAAAATGTGTATAAATCCTCATAAATTTATAATGTAAAGATAACATTTTTAAAGCAAAATATATATTAATAATTGAAAACTTTAATTTCTTTTGCAATATGAGTCTTTTTTTTCAGTTGTCAGTACAATTTCACTGTTGTAGAGCAAACATAAAGCTGCAACATGTAACTTTTTAATTGTTAGAACAAGTAAATGCAATAACAGTTATTTTTCTTCCTGCAGTTTTTCCATCTGAATGAAGCACTTTTTTAATATGGTTGAAAAGACAGTATTGCTCTCAAGAAGATCAGAATTGCTTGAAAGTCAAGATAAATCCCAATTCATTCAATTTCTTTTGAAAAGACCAATGTGGCTTTTTACCATTTCTTCTCCTTTCATCACTTTGTTTCTCTTCTTTGTGTAATGCAGTCAATGCATTTATGTGTTTTTTATACTAAAACTGCTACAGTTTTATTAAAGATATAGGCTAGATTAACAGGAAGTGGGAACTGGATGGCTGGAGCCAACTGTTCTGGGATTTCTTCTTTCAAGCTCCTCCCTTAACAGGTTTTCAACTGACAATTGTGAATTCATATTAAATTATCTATCTATCTATCTATCATAGAATGTACTTCTTTTAATAAGGTCTTTTACATTTTGGCCTGAATTAGAGCAATGACAGGGGAAACGTAGTAACAAGAACATGTAAAATCAAGGCAGCTATCTATATTATCAGACCACATTTTATATCAGTTTTGATTCCACTATGTATTTCCTGACTTTGCAATCTAATTCATTATTTGATATATATTCTCCAAACTTTTAATATTACAAAAAGACTCTTCAGGTGACAAATCAATCTGTATCAGATACTACACACTGAACTCTGTTATATTTTGCTATATTTAAGTGTTGTTAAAATGAAAGCTTGAGAACAAACCATTCTTAAGTTTCAGTTTAAACTGCAGCCTCAGCAAAGCTCAATGGTAACGAGAAATGTCTTACTAGATGAAGCCAGGCTTTCTCCATTTAAGAAGAATACTAGCTGTCAAATGTTGAATGGCTACATTATATATCAAGCTAGACGTCATAAAATAGGTAACTCCATGTACTGCACCTTGCTTTTGGTAACTCCCCATCATCTTTCCTCCATCTTACTGTAGGGACTGGGTCACCTCTTGCCTCACACTTAAACTCTGCACTGTCATCCACAGTTACAGCCAAATTACTTGGTCTCTTCACAAAAGATGGTCTCTCTAAAAGGAAAGGAAAGGAAAGAAGGGATTAGTCCAGCAGTTCTGAGCCTGTATTGCAGTTTCTCCTGAACTGTGGCTGTTAGAATAAGGGAAGCAGTGTGATGAAGCTGATGGAGGTGCCTCTGCTGCTGCTCTTCTCACTTTCAGTGCCAGGCAGAAGATCCATGGCCCTGCAGATGGCCAGTACTACGAATCTCAGCACAGGAGGCAGATGCTCTTAACAGTGGTTCATGATCCAGGTGCAGACTTCCTTACTTCTTCTGTATTGTTGCCACAACTAATATAGCTAAAGCAAAAAACAACTTACACAGAAAATCTAAATACACATTGAAACTCAGGTAGAAGCAGGACTGTTGCAAGGACTGAGACAATGACCACTCATCTGGTGCACTGCTTCAAAAAGACTGACGGCACAAACCAAACACCTCACTGAAGGTTTTGACTCAATTGTGCCCCTAAATTTGAAGGCAAAGTAAGGCCCAGCACAGTATCTCTGCAAGGATGCTCGTGTCAGCAGCAGGTAGTGTTCAATGCAATCATTTCCAATGGTACATTAGAAAGATAACATTTTCTTTCAATAGCACACATAAGATCAAACAAACCAACAGAACCCATACAGTCCTCTCTATATTTTTTCATAAAAACTGGTATTGTCCCTGGCTTACATTGTAGGACATGGATGACCCAAATCTGGGCTCACTGGAGTCAGATTAATTGCTGCATCCTTTTTCTCAGGCTTTCTGAAACAAAACAGGATCTCAGTCCAGGCTGTGCTATTCTGGGAACCCCACTACTAGATGGAAATTTCAGGAAAGGGATAGACACATTCTTCCACTTGTAACAGGGTGCAAAGCTTTATGGTGTTGGGCTTTTCATAGTTTCATAGGTCCACAGCAGGCTGGAGTCCAGTGAGGTTCACACATATACAAGGAAGATAAGTGTTTAACAATTTCTGCAACACTCCAGGAAGGACTATGCACCTAGAAAGGCAGCATCAGATGACAACAGGATGTCCATAAAATAACTGTGAAGGTTTAACAGGTGAGTGCTTGGCATGTCCCTTTGCCTAAGGCAGATGACCTTTTTTGCCTCCAAACCTGTGAAAGCTGTGAGGGAGTTGAGAAGGCAGTTGCATGTTTTGACTTCTACGCATTGAAGATATAAATATCATCTTGGAAATGGAAGAGTCTAAAGCCATTGGCACAATCAGGAAGTGTGAAAACCACAAAATACATCACAGATTTCTCATAGAAGTACAAAAAACCCCACCATACCGAAGGATAAAAAGCCAATCCCATATTCTCACATTTGTGTTTGAAAAAGGTGGTTCTGAATATTACTTTGACTTTGTAGATAAAGAAACAGAAATTCAGTATTACAAAATTCCAGTGAATGGTGCAAAAAGGACTTGAAGTACAAATGTGAACTGAACAAAACCCTGTAAAAGAGCTTCCCTTACTCTCAAAGATGTCCAGACCAGCTAGATGCTCGTGTTGTAGAAAACTTACCTTTGCTTGCAGTGCTAGCCAAATAGTGTTAGATGAACTAGCATGTTGATTTTTAAGTTGTCAGTTCTATCCTGGTTTCATAGACAAGGAGGAAGAAATAAAACAGACACCTACAGAAATGAATCTAGTTGTGAATTAAAAAGCCACAAACATAGGTAGTCCCCCTGACCCTATCCCCTTTCTTGAACATGCAGTAAAAATGTAATCTGAATGCAAGAAAAGAACATTCCAGATTAAACTTTGGAGTAAAATAGTTTGGGGAAAAATATTCAACTTAACTATGCAAGAGAAAAAGGACTGATCTGGTAAGGCCAGGACTGCTCCACAGCAGCAAAACCCACAAGAAGCACGCTGTTCGATAAATCAGTTTTCTAAAGGACAGTAATAGTCCAAGATCTTTTGTCTGCCCATTCATAACACTCTTATTCAAATCACATATATAAATAAGGAAAATCAGGATCTATCTTTGTTACACGATTATTTGGTAAATACAAAGAAGGCTTAGCAAGGATCACTTTGAAACTTTCTAATATTACAGTTTCTGGCATGCAATCCTCCCTCTGATCTAAAACAGAGACTTAAAGTTCAACTTCTAAATAACCAAAACCCCATAAACAGAAGATTTATATTGAAAAAAATTTAATATCAGCATGTTTCTCATGCTCTGTTGTGCAGATCTAGGGCCAGAGTTGAAAGAATTAGGTGTATTAAAGATTTCTAGGCACAGACTGATAAGACATTCAAAGCTTTACTGTCCTGTTT
Source organism: Melopsittacus undulatus (assembly GCF_012275295.1). NCBI lineage: Eukaryota > Metazoa > Chordata > Aves > Psittaciformes > Psittaculidae > Melopsittacus > Melopsittacus undulatus. The sequence goes on along the minus strand of NC_047528.1, from coordinate 108,593,362 downwards.
GGAAAGAAAACCTCACTAGTTCCCCAGGCTGAAAGTAAGAAATACGTCTGAAGACAAAATGAGATGGAGAAAAATGCAAAGACAGACTTCTCTTTGCAATGCATCCCTCTTACAGGTGATTAGCAAGAGTCATATTTTCCAGCCTGGATTACCTACCAGTCTGTACTCAGTGATGAGCAACTAAATGGTACTGTTAATGAGGAGCTCAGTGCCACAACTTTACTCATGTAACTATGACTTTCTTTCAATTCTAGATTTTGCTTGGAAGTTCTAAAAGTCTATTTGACAATAAACTTCCTCCCAGAGTGCTTCAGAGGTGTCTGCAAGTTAAAAAACCCAAATAACACCCATCAAACAAAGAAAAAAAAAACAAACCCAAACAAAACCGCTACCAAAAGCCAGTAGAGTGGGTCATAGGGAGTCTTCCTTAACTTCATTTACACTATCTTGCTGAATATTTGGTTTCAACAGATTGAAGATGGCATGCAATATTGTTTTATTATGGAAAACCCATACTTCAAACAAAACTCTGAATAGGACTTTAAGCTGTCTGTAAAAAGTAATGAAGACAGATGAAAGTGCCAAAGACTGACAAGACAGATATTAAACCTGAATTAAAAACAAAAGCAAGAGCTGGGATTACTGCAATAGCACTGTGATGGAAACCAGCATGTTATGAACCATGGCTTGGATACTCTCATCCTGTGAAAACACTCCTTCTACAGAAACAATTGAGCTATCTCAAGCCTCCCTTACTTTAAAGTAACATGGGACACATTTTGAAAACTACCAAGGCTGCACCTATAGTCACCATGAGGCAATTCTCCCATGCTAAAGGAATTCTTTTCTGCAATAACAACAAACCCTGCAGTTCTCAGCTGTTACCTTAAACAAAAACAGATTTGCTGATACTCAGAGAAACTATCATTAGGATCACTTGAACAAGTAGACCTGTTGTATCTTCACAACACCCAGTACATGCAGCTATAAACAAAAGGTTAATTATTTAAGATGGAAATTACAATGATTCTGATTTTCTTCATTAAGAGGGGGAAAAATTAAGCCTCTCCTTCATAGTGGTGTTAATTTTTGTTTTGCTAGTACTTTAAAACATTGATCCAGATAGTGGATACTGGGATTATTTTCAGTTTCAGGACTAAGAAAGTATCTTCCAGTAGTAAAAACAGTCCAAGGTGGATTGCAAAGCCATTAAGTGCCAATCATTTGCTAGAACACAATAATGACAAAAACATTTGCAACACTAAAAAGGAAATAGATGAGAATGATCATTAATAGAAAGCTTAATAGGAAAACCCTAAGGTGGACATTTTCATGGACAAAGTCTTAAAGAGTTCTTACCTAAAACAGTGAGCTCCGCAACTTCACTTTCACGTTCTCCAACCATATTTGTTCCAACACAAACATATTTGCCAGCATCATTCTTTCTTGTGTATGTTATCATAAGCTTTCCTCCTCTGATCTAGGACAAATCAAGGATAATAAAAAATACATAAACTACTGATTTAATAATATTTGTTATCTTGAAAGCAGTTTTGTAACAGACAATGAATCAGAACAAGCTACCAGTAACTTTCCAAATCATACAACAAAATGAATCCCCCTCCCAAAACCTTTTAACCTAATTTCCTTCTCTTTGCAAAAAGCTTGCCTCTAAGTTTTACATCAGTATTTTAAAATCTCTCAGATTTGGATCCCTATTACTCTACTCTTCACTCTGCATAAAATAAGACTGACTGTTCAACAGCCTGTTTAATGCTTGCTGGCCAGAAAGTCTACAATTCTTTCCTATGTACTACTGCAGTTTGATATAATCAGGTGGAGAGCAAAAATTAGCACTAGACATCAATTCCATTTGCACATCAAGTGCTGTGATTACTTTTTTTTTCTTACAAGAAATATGTGTGTGTTATCCTACTGTTGGTAATGCTCCTTATTATTCATGAGTTTTGTGTTTGCTGTGGTTTTCTCAGGGAAGTGAAGGAAATCTTTTATTCTTTAGTTCTTCACCTATAACTAAGGAATTTTAAAGGCTGATAAGCAGCTGGGCAGAAGCAATTAAATCCTTAGTGGCGAATGAATAACATTCTGCTTTTAATTCTGGATTCAGTTCTTGAAACATAATAGAATTCCAACAATGCAAGAATTAGAAAGCATCCTTCCCTTTTGTGATTTCAAATCTTACTATATCAAAATATATATTAAATGCATATGGAAATTGCTGTTCTTTGAAAAGTATTTATTCTCCAATTTGATTGACAAAATAGTTGAACAAGTTTTAAAGTTCACAAACCGCAGCAAAATTTGTGTAGGCAACTTGAATACAAACCATGTTTAATATGCAAAAATGTTACTTAATTACACTAATTACATTTTTAAGTGAACATATGCTTATGAGTCCAATCACATATGAAAACCACCACAGTTCAAGGAATGTGTGGAAGCACACAATAAATAAAGCCACATATGAAGCTACAGGAAAGGGTCTAATGTGGTCAGTGACAAGGAGGAGTGTTCTCAATATGAGGTATTTTGCTCCAGTTGCCTGCAGCTAGAAAGCTATCCCTGAAAAATTGACATCTTGAGCAGTGTTGGGCTCTTATTATCATTGTGAGATGTATGGGCACAGAGATAACAGTCAGTTATTGAGACAAATGAACATGCACGTGTAACAAAGATAGTGTTGCATACAGATTTCATTCTGTTTCCTTCGGCATTCGTCGTTTGAGAACAGGAAAGATATGCCCTTTATCATACAGAAATCTAGTAATGCTGAAATTTCAATGGGGATTTGAGGCACGAAGAATGAAAAAATAAAGGGGACCTGCAAATACAAATTTCTTCAAGAATATGTGTGCATTTTATATTGTTTACCACCTGAACTCATGGTAAACATGAGAAGAGACTGTAAAGTATAACTAGAAGTCTATCTATACTAAGTCCTGTTTTACATCTCCCTGTATCACAGAACGCTATTTATTTCCAGTTAATCTATGCAAAGGCTGTTTAAAAAAACAAACCAATTTTAGAAGATTTCCATATCCATTTTAGGGTATTTGTATAACCAGATACATATGCAGAAATACATACTTCTCATGTACATCAATATCGAATGTGCTGGATTTAGCAAAGAAATATACATATCACAAGAATTTACCAACCCAGCTGATGATTTCAAACCTATGTAAACTGAAAGCAGTGATTTTCATATGTGTCTTAAGACCATAAGTCCTGCTGACATTCAGTATGCCTTTATGCTCCTCAGTGATTTTACACTTCAGAAAACTCCATTCTAACCCATTACTATATGACACAACTGTATATTTTGCACAAACTATAACCTCCAGGAAGAACTATCCTAGGATTTTCTTCGAGGAATCAACACAAGACTCTCTTCAAAGTATAGATGTAGAAGAATTAAAACAGACACACTTGAACAGCTGAAAAAATCACTGAAAACTGCTTTTCTCCCAAGTTATTTGAGATTTAGATAAGGAAGGAGAAGCAGAGGAAACATTCCCTCATGGATGTTGAGGCAGACTTCTAAAGATATAACATGCCTACTAAATGAAGCTGTGCTTCCAAGATGGAATTCTGAAAGTATTTGGTTAAGTTTTCCTAGGTTTTTTCCTTTGTTGATCTTTTCTGTTTGTTTGTTCCTTAAAACAGAAGAAGGGGTTAGAACTTCAGCTACAATGACAGCTATTAATCACATTAAACTGTGATTAATTACACAGTTATAATAAAATGTACCTCAAGTGCATGTGGAATTACGTATGTCTGTAACTAGAGCATTCACAGATGGCTAGAAGAAAGCGTATTTCCACTGTTGGGTCACCACCCAGGTTTCCCATTAAATTTTAACAATAAGATACCCATGAACTCAGTAAGATTGATCAAGCCCTTCTATTTACTAATAAATCATTGCAAATGAAATGTATAGCTATGATAAATTTATGTTCCCTATGTGCAGCATTTTCTACTTTTTCTCTCGCTAGGGAATCCTACAAATACTTGTAAGACTGTACACCAACAGGTTTAAGTAACAAAGTACACAATAAAATACATGCACATGAATTTTTTGCAGGAATACATACAGAACCACTGCCACATTTCTTTGTCTTCCTAACTTCATATCCACTACATCCAGTACTGTAAGTTCATACCCAGTATTCAGAGCAGTAAAGAGCCAAATCACCTTTGGGGGCAGTATCTGAAATCTTGCAAATTAGAACTATTTATGAAGTGTAGACATTCAATACTTAGTTCATAGAGGCATTTTAATTGAATACTTTGGCTCTTTTCGTATTTGTGCCCCTACCCCAGAATGTACCAGCTGGACTCTACAGCAGCAAATGATATAATGGTTTGAATTAGAGACAAGCAGTGTAATGTTTCATCTCAAACCTCCAGAAGAGTTGTTACCATACCGAATACAAAGAGAAATCCTTTCTTCCTAGTAAAAAAAAAGATACCACAAACAGTTTTATTACAGTACTTTGGTAGAGACTGAGTATCATGGGAAAATAATTACTCTGCTAACTGCCAAGGCTTTAAGTCCAATTTTGAAATGCTGGAAGTAAGTATTACATTTCATTTATACAGAAATGATGCCAAGGCACTTTCTGACTACTCACACCTCTTCAGGATTTTGTTCTGTTCTGTGCCTTCCAGCAAATTTATCAGGGCTTTGCAAGGAGAGAACACAAGAACAGCACTGAATACTGATGAGAAGGAAAGACTGTGATCAGAGGTTTGCAGATGATCTTCAGTTGCCTGTAACATGTATGGATTGTTGTATGAACGTTAAGAGAATATATGATAGTACGGTGACTTACAAAGACGTACCGAAAGCTATTTTCTATGACCTGCCTGCCTGACCACATTTTGTTCCTCATGAGTAAATTGCTCATTCAACCAAGTCCACTTCATTTATTTCTTTAAACAATAGTTGGAGATGTTCACGCAGAAAACTCGAGGCACCCACTGAGTTAACTAGGCCCAGAATTTAAATTATGGCCACCCAGCAGCAAAAAATCACATACAAATAAAGAATCAACTCAGTCAGCCAATAAATCAAATCCATAAAAACTTACCCAAGGGTTCTACAACATACCACCAACTACTCAGTGTAGCTGTATACACACGTATATACACTTATTCTAAGACCATATTTTATATACCTATGCGTGCTGTGTGTGTAAATTTCTGTATGTATAAATCTATACCCATCTGTCTCTGTTAAGAAATATTTTTATATATGTGGGTGATTCATTTAGTTTTCATAGAAATGTGCTATGAAATATGAGAAAGAATGAAGCCATGAGAGAAATTCTTGGGAAGTCCAATATAAAACTGACTGGCATTTTTTTTTCATTTTTTGACATTCTATTTAATAAATGAAATCCATTCTGTTGAAAAATAATTCTAACCCAAACTTAAATCCATAAGAAAATTAACTTCAGACTGCAGAGTGAAACAGTGACCTCTGTTTGGATAGCCAGGGTTTCTACCTATGTGAGATCACACATTTCCCATATTTCAGTCTTCTATAGTATAGTATACATATACCCCATTTTGTTTAAATGAAATGTGACAGGCATGTGATACTAACCTGTCAGACATAGTCTTTGCTTTAAAAGTGTACCATCTAAATATAATGACAATAAACCAGGTAATGAACCAGGTGAGTACAGGCAATTGTAATTAACAGTGTCATCAATGGCTGATATAGGTAAAAAGGAGCTTTTATTCCTTAGTTTGGAAACACAGTTTTTGCTCAGTTTCCTCTAGGCAGTCTAGTACCCTAAAACTGGTTAGTATATCCATATTAAGACTCATTATTGCAGCACAGACTGTAAGGCATTGAACATCAGCAACAGAGGGAAACCTTGCAGCTTTAACAGAATTGCGTAAAAAGAGTATAAATGAATACCTACCTCAAATTCATATTTAAAAATATCTTGTGAATCCCATGTATTCTTCCCTACCTATTATTGCAATGTTTAAATATCAGACACTAGAGATCAAAATGTGTTTGGAATAGGTCTTCAACAATGATTAAAGTTTGTTCTTGTTCAGCTTCAAAGTTCAGACAGGGGAGTCTGTCCTGCTTTTGGTTCCATTCTCTGGGACCCCAGGAAGGTACTTGCTGCCTCCTCCACATCAAACATTCAAAAATTCTATTTGAAAGTAGCTTAAAACACTTTCAAGAGGTCTTCCTGTGCTGTAAATCTGTCATGACAAAGTGCAAGTCAATTGTTACCCCCTACCATACAGACCAACAAAACAGTCTTGCAATGATGACAGGCCTGAAGGTAGAATCTACAAAGAATGGTGCAAAATGCACGGGACGATAGCTTTACTTAAAAGGAAAGAGCATTTACGGCAGATAAAATGACAATAGATTCAAGCTGCTGCTTCTGGCACCCCTGCCAATCTGGCCAGGATACATCAGAGTCAGAATTGCATTCAAGTCCGCTCATGAGACTGCCTTCCCCTCTTTTATGGCCTCATTATTAATGGCTGTATCTACAAGAAGATAGATATCTACAAAGGCTCAAGGGTTATCAGTGTCCTGGCTCACTGAGTGACTTCAGAGGCACTTGAGGGTTATTCAGCCCTTGGCATTATCACAAGACACCAAATATCAGAATTACCATATGTATTTGATACTTCACCCAACTAATAAGATCATGAAAACAGCCAAGATACACGCAGAAAGTCATAAATCAACTTCCGAAAAGAAAAACCCATACCTCAGCATATATAATTCTCAGAAGTTTCAAACTGTAAGAATCCTAAACTTACTTTCTACAAACATTGGGCTTTTGTTAATCTCAGAGGAAGATTTAATTCAAAATAGGCTGTATTGGCTCACATTAATGAGAACTAATTTCTGTACAGACAGCTATGTTTATATGAAAATATTTGAACCAGCATAATACTTTCCTGAAACGTTTTCACAGCTCCAGCCCCAAACACTTACTATGCAATACTTCCTTTCTTATTATAAACCAAGATTAAAATCCTCCTACAACAAAAGCATGTTATGACTACCTTCATGGACTTAAATCTGCCCTGTTAAGTTCTCAAAAAAAAACCCAAAATCAATCTTTCTGCAACACCCAAAGAAAGCCCAATTGAGCCCAAAATGGAATGACATGTTTGTAATGATAACTATGATATTTCCGTGAAATGGTAAATTTAACCCCATGAACGAATCTTCTCTGGATTGCAGCTTTCACTGCAACCAGTGATCAAAATCAGAAAGAAAAGTGAACTTGAACTGAACTCAGTGTCTGGTATGTCTTCATTTCTCTCCCCTTTAATAAGTCAAGATTTGAAGTATCTGTTACACAGGAATTTTTAAAGCACCACCAACACTATGTTATTTACACAGCTCCAAGCATAAAATCCCAGACCAAGTGGGGTTAACTCACCACGCAAAATCTCTCAGGTTTTAACTGTTACCTGAAGCATCAGAAATGTAATATGGAAAAATAATCCTAACAAACCACAAATTTTAAAGCATATAAAAAAATTCCTACCTGTTCACCATAAAAGAAATAACACAGCCCAACTCCACACAGGAATTTAGCAGCCTGTTCCCACTGAGAGTGCCTACACTGCAATGGACAAACACAAGGCCACTTTGTGGGGCTGTGTCAGAATGTTCCCAAGAATGAAGCCAATGGATGCTTCAGACTGGCTCTCTAGGGACTGCAGGTGGCCAATGACACAATCACACCAGACTCTGCAGCATGCAGAGGATGCCCAAACCATGCAGACAGCACTGGGAGAGCAGTACCACCATCATACCATTTCAGAGGGATGTGGACTCTGCTGCTGATTTCAAGGGGATGCTGGTTCCTAACTGTCATTGTAGGTATTGTCCTTTCTAAGCCTGGAGTTGACCTTGGCAGGACAACGACATGCATTTAGGAAAACTTGATATCACGAGGTTTATTTTGTCAATAGGAAAGTTGCTACTTTTCCTGAGGAAAGAGGAGCTATACAGAGCACAAACCTCCAATAGCAGAGTCCTAGCTTTCAACTTCAAAGCTTAGAAGCATGAGTAGATAAAATTTCATTTATAATCTTACAAAAGAGTGCAGATCTTTCACAGTCATCATATCAAAATACAGCATTTTTCAAGGTGTTTATAGAGGGTTTTCTAAATAGAACTGTTCTGACAGGAGTCAAGTAATCAAGAGCTATGAAGTAGATGTTCATAGGTCTTCTTCTACGATGAGCTCCCATAAGATATTGAAAGGCCTTTAACTAATGCAAAACCAAGGTTCTCCTACACTTGAAAGTAGAACTGTGAGACAACAACAACAAAACCATTGCATCTGAGAAGAGAGAATAGATATATTAATTTTTCTTTTTCTTTTTGCATGGGTCTGTGCAGTGGGACATTATTTTCAGCTTTGGCGTCAGTTATTCCGTGACATTCTGAGATGCAGTCTCAAAAAGGCACATCTCCTCTGAGACTGGCCATCCACTGCCTGCTCCTCACTGAAGGAGATGTTCCCAGATCCTTCCCGTGATCACTGCACTTCCTGCACTCAATTGTCTGTGAAAGCTCTCCTCCCTGGAGCTGCCTCAGCAGCTTCCCAAAGGAAGAAGGAATTTCCAGCTTCCTCTGGGGATAAACCCGTGCCCTTTATGGCACAGAAGACAAACTGAGACTCAAACTAAGCAAATATAACTAGTCACAGGTGGCGAAAGTGCAGCAGATTTTTTTATACATCCCCAAGTTGCTATTTTGAGGCAAATTTGACTTCTCATTTGAAACTTTTTCTCTGGAAACTTTACAATCAAATTTACTCCCGAAGTATTGGTCCTACCAACTAAACACTACAAATACTTTGAGAAATGTAACCTTGAGAAAATATAAAGTGTTTTTTAATGTAACTAAAAACCTACCGATTCTCTGACTTTTGACCAAGATGACATGTCATGGAAATGAGACCATGCTTCAAAAAAGGCATATAAACCTTGGTTAAGTTTCTACTGCATTTATTGCTGACTGCACCTAAGCTTAGTAGAACACTTAACTTTTATACTTGATTTATTCTGGACATACAAAGTTGTGAAAACATTAAACTTTTCACGTAATTTGTGTAACACTGTCAAAAAGAGAAACACATGCACCACATTGTTCATTTTTCATGACAGCTAAATGCAAAAGTCATATATTAATCTGCCACATTTCACTCTTCTACCAGCGATCACTGCAGCTCTTGTGGCTGCAGCATATGCAAATCATAAATCACAGATTTCCTTGTATTTTCTGTGGTCTTCACACAAACTTTGTGCTACAAGACTGAGGTAAAAAAAACTGCAGGCACAAGCAACCACAAGCAAATCTGACTCTAACTTCCAGTTTTATAGAAGGAACACTCAAAAGCAACTGGGTTAGACATTACAGATGCAGAGAAGTCCCTGCTTGCAAGATGCTAAAAGTAAAACTTACAAAGAATAAGGAGGAGGATGTATACACAAGTTAAGATCAAATCCCTTAATTCACACAGAAGCCAAGCATTATTTTCGCAGTCTACTTTAGACCCTCCAGCCAGTCTCAAGAGGCAGCTAGCGACCTGCAGATCTCAATCCGGTCCCAAATGTTCAACCCTCTGTTGCCACAGGGGACTGTATGATACAAAATGATCTTTAGCAAAGCCAGGACCTACTTGTGGTTCCTGTGACTCTTAAAATAAGCCAGCACAGATTGCAATCAAGCAGAACAAGGCATACACTGTTCCCATTCTCTGTATGTATTGGGATCTCTGCTCTCTGATGCTCACACATTTCCAGTCACCATCTTTTAAGTATGATACCCCCCAGGAGTTGTTTGTGAGCTTCTGTGAGGCTTGTCACTGAGAAATACAGCTCCAGTGTCAGCAGGAGCAGGCTGCCTACCAGTTCTGCTCTTCCCACTCAGCCCTTGCCTTTGGATTAGCAAAGGGCTTATTGCTCAGTGTCAATGGAAGTGGTTACCGTGTGAATAGCCAAGGAGAATGAACAGACTGAAGCCTGCAGAATTATGCTGCTCTTCTTGCCTCCTCTGCTCTCCGTTGGGGGCTGCCTGAGCTATTTAGAGGGGCTCAAGCCCTGCTGAACTAATTGCTTCCTTTGCAGCAGTTTCTTGCTATTCCTCTCAGAGGCCACAGTGGGTTTAAACTCCTGACATGATTTCTGTTGTTCAAAGGCTATTGTAAACTGCACCAATCGAAAAGGTGGAGGGAAAAAAAGGGGCTGTAAGGAGGGAGAAACCATTCTGGACACTGAAAGTATCAGCTGGTCAACTTTTCCCATTTGTATTTACAATGCAAAGTAAACTTTGAACTAGCTGGCCAAGTTCTGTATGGAAATCAATGAGTCCTGTTTGTGGCAGTTTGCTGCTGGTGTAATCGTCTTGTAAATAATGGCAGAGAAATTTAAACCCCTCAGCACTTTGATTTCCCCAGTTTTTCTTGTGGCTGTGTGCATGCCTTTTTTTAAGCTAGTTCTATGCTAACATAAATAAGAAGTTTTGACGTCCTTTGTGTAAGCAGTATAAAAACACTTCATGATTAGGAAGCGATTGTTACACAAAATGGAAAGTGTTACCTGATCAGATTTCAGTTCCTCTGGTACACATTACTTTTTTTATCACAGTCAGAGGAAGTTAAAAACTGCAGTTGTATTCCCATAACAAACTCAGCTAAAAACACAGGAACAGCCACTATGCTTCCAAAACAGATACAAACCCAACCGTTCAGTCTGAAGTGTACACTTAACATTTAAAGACATTACTGTTTCTTTGCCAGCTACTTAGCATGACAAACAGAACCCTGCATCTTATACTTCTGCATTTAAAAGACTCATCTACCCAATATTCTGGACACATTTTTCTAAAGCATATGGCAAAGATTACAAGTCCTTGGCCACTGGGTAAAGTAAGGAGCAGTCACCACCTCTATCAGATGAACTTACTGACATGTCCAAGCAGTTGAACTTGCAATTCCGCTTTCAAAATACGGTCCTGAATGCAGGTCACCAGAAAGTGCTGCCTGTAGCCCATGGCATGCAATACACCAAGTGCCATGCTGATCAATCACAGACCATTTACAAAGCGGATGAGTAAGAGCTGTCCTCAGCTGGAGCCCCACCAAGGTCTGAGCTTGTAGCTCCTGAGACTCTGTGACTCCAAAGGCATAAAAATATTTCCAGTAATATTTATGACTGGAATTTCTCTGTGTTGCTGCTATTAGTGCAATTATTTTTCCTTTGCTAATGCACCTCAAGGAAAGGTAAGGAAAATGATGCAAAAATACATGGTAAAGAATGCTGGGGGATGCTGACTTATGTGAACTGGCACGGAAGACGATATGTAAAGGACTGTCTTGACAGTTATCTATGCAAACAGAAGACCTTATCAATAAGCTCCCTTAGCCTCCTTATCTCCATTTCCAACACAAACATTAGCAGGTTTAACTACTAATGCAATATGTAAACAAGTTTCAGTAGGTCACATCAGCACCCTGATGTCTGCACTGAGGTACAACCTTACAGAGAATCCTGTTCACAGTAAAGTTAACCCTCATTTATCTTAGAGGACATGTTTGTTCCAACACAGATCCACTGTTTTTGCTTATTTATGTCCAGGGAAGATAAAGAAATGATACTTGATACCCATGTAAATTAATTTTTAATGAATTGTAATGTGGTTTCCAAACTCTGAATACTTAGAAATTAAGGGGAAAAGTTATAGAAACCATCAAGTATGAAAAGCATAAAATCAAACAGTCATTTGAACTAAGACTTCATCAGCTACGCATTGTACTTTGCATTGTACCATTCAGGTACTTGACACAGACTTTTTCTAAGGCAGACAGAAAAGTCATAATTTTAGAGAATAGTTGACATAGATGGAAAAAGTGTTCTGAAGATTCTCTTCACCTTTCAAATAGCTCCATGTGTTACTACGCATTTGACAAAAGTTTGACATAGAATTAGAGAGTTTTGTCCTTTGATGAGACCAGCTTTCAGTGGATTGCAATGCTGTATTTTCCCCAGACCTAAAGTTTGGCAAGAAACACATGGCAGAATATGAGTATTTCTACTGTGTTTCAGAAAAATGTTTAACTGTCCTTAAATTTCTGGATAATCCTATTAGACTCCAACTTTTGTTCAAGACCTGTAAGAACTAAAGCATAAATGTGGTTCTATAGATACTACTGACACTTTCAAACATCCATGCAAAGGACAACCTGATGTGTAGACTATTCTATGCATTGAATACTAAAATGTCGTATTTGTGGTATTCAGAGTTGCCTTTAATAATGTGTTAGATTTTAATCTAGGCTTATTCTGCTCACATAGCAAGCTAATTTCATAGCAGGATAGCCCGGAAATATACCACAATGGTATGAGCTTATGATCCTAATGGTAACTTTTCAACAAATGCTTAGGAGAAATTCACCTTAAAGTGGAGGACTGGGTCTCTGCTGAGCCTGACATACTCGCAGCCGAAGGCAGCAACTCTGTTCCTGAGACATAAGAGGAGTCAAAAAACAAAGGAGGAAGAGGGATTTAATGAGATGCACACTTCCTTGAGGAGTGGAAGATGAGAAGCTCATTAAATGGGGATGCTGAAGAAGGTATTCATGTGGGATTCCGCTGGAAAGAGATTTCAGATGCTAAATTAGTCAGCTAGGCACATAGATACTACAGTGGTTTGAAGAGTTGTTTCTTTTTCTCTATGATCATGTGGTTAAATAAACAATACTCTTTTCTCAGAATCCTCTTTTGTGGCATTGTCAACTACTGTTTGAATGCTTGTTAGCCAAAGGTTCAAAGTGTTTATAAAGAGGACAGAAAAGGATGTAACACTACCTATCCCTTTAATATCTCAACTCTCAGCTGAATGTGAAACACATAGAATAACTGCATATAGGCTGAATACTGCAGACAGTTACCCAGGTGTAACCTCCGTACAACTATTTTGAAGACTGAATTTGTAGAGCAAAGAACACAAAGGTAAAATCTGTTGAACTGTGAACTGCTTGGGATTGAAAGTAATCTCCATTAGCAGAAACAAAAATTGCATTGGCATCCTCTATTGCACCTGAACAAATAGGTCATCTTTACCTTGTAAAACTTTTCAACATTAGCTAGTGTCAGTTCTCCAATGAGAATATGCAGAAGTCATTTGAAACAATGCAGAAGAAAGAATAACCCTGACTTTGGTATCTATTTTTTCAGTATTTCATGAACACAAACCCCAGTGCCCATTAACAGTATCCAGAAACAGATCTGGCCAATCAAGTGGTCTGTGAGAGGTTCTATCAGAGGACAATCAGAGGAAAAATATGAATTCTGCTAAAAGGACATTTATATGGTACAGTGCATTAAAACAATATTTTAATATGTACTTGGAAAATGTGTGTCAACAGACTTCCCTGCAAAACAGCTCCCTTGGCTAGATATCAATCCCACAGACAAGACAGTATTTGCAAATATAATTTAGTTGGTTAGCAAACCAAACCCTATTTTAATTATAACCACCTAATTATCCACCATAGTACCTTGGTAAGACAATCCCAAATAAATAGTCTCCTTAACCTGTCAGTGACTAGAACTTATCCCACAAGGGCAATGAATCTGCCCATTTTCAAATGTAAAAAGGAAATGCTTCCTCATTCTTTTATTTCTGCTTATGCCCCTAGAGCTGTTATTTTAATACCTCAGGAAAAGCAGAGATAAAAGCTGTAAGCTTTAAAATGTCACATCTGTTTTAACACAAAATTAGGAAGAAATATAACTCATTACCAAAAATCATCAAAAGCTCCTATGAAAAAGCAATCAGTTTGAGGCTTCTGTTTAAGTTGTCTGAAATGTGTAGGTTGATAAAGGCTCCAAAAGAACAGGCATCCTGAACATCACAAGCTGTAATGATGTGTTAACCTTGGTGATAGTCAGAACAGAAGGGTCAAAGGTTCAGCTGGCATCCCTGGGGATGCCTTCATTTCACCTTCAAGGTGAATTTGAGACTCACAGACAGGGCAGTACAGTAAAACTGACACTGCAGTCTAAGAAAAGTGTATGTTAGAAAGATGAAGAACTGCCTTTTTCTTGAACTTCATATTCACAGCAGTAGAAGAAATGGCCTTTGTTAATATGGCTAACATGGGGAGAAAAGTTCGTCAGCAGTTGAAACCCTAAAAGTGAGCATTTTCAAAGATTACCTTCTATTTTCTAATCAGAAATAATTAGGAAAGCAGGATCACAGGTTTATTTACTCTGGCTGCTCCAGCTACTCTTAAGTTTCCAACTTAAAATGGCCACATTATTAAAATTAAGGTTTCTCCTCCTACTGAGAAATCCATTACAACTACTGACATTTGATAACTTCACGAACAGATGACCTCATATGCCACCAAAGCCTTTGATTTTGGATGACAAAAGTAGAGTAACACTTTAGCCAAGTCACCTCCACTTGGGTAATTCCCAATATTTAAGAATGATGAGCACAAAAGATACCAACAAGACATAAAACACAGAAATTTTCTTAGCAGAAAGTCTCATTAGGGCAAAAATAGGAATGAATACGGAGTACATCCATAAAACTCCAGATGGCAAAAGGAAAGTAACTTAATGACAAACAAGCCAAGAAGTGAAGCAGTAACAACAACTGCGACAAAAAGATGGTGAATGTCAACTCATTTAGCACTTCAAAAAGAGGCTTATCTCTTGCTATAAATTACATATATATAATATATATATATATTATATATGAATTATACTATGTTTTGGAAAAGGTGGAATACTAGTCTCAGTGAAGACAATGGTAATATTGACACTGGTTTCAGGAATGCCATAATTTCATACTGAGAGTTCAACATGTGTGCAAAGTGGATTTTTATGAAACATACTAACCATAGTAAGTATGAATGCAAATTTTCAAGGAGGTATAATCATGCAAAGTACCAACTCTAAAAACATCCCAAGTTTATTATAAACTTTTGAGATCCTTGAATACAAAGGACATTATTTTCAAAACCACTCTGATACTTCACAATGTAACTTGAAAGACAAAGAGATGTTTTCTTTAAAATAGAAAAAAGATCTCAAAATATTTATGACTGGGCTAGATTCTACAAGTATTTCACAATCACAAACACCTAGAGTGGAGCATGGCCTAAGTATGTAAGTGAGAATATTGCTCCACTGTTTTGTCTACCAAAAGAAGAGCCTATCCATGATTTAGGATGTACTAACACTTCATGCTTTGGCAAAGTGGGCAACACAGTTTTGTTGCAATAGTGTCAGGTTGCTTTACATGTATGAATGAATTCAGTCCCACGACTCCTGAAATGCTGAATAAGGAGTACGGAACAACTTCAAGGCTTGCCCAAAATCATGCAGGAAGATTGCCCAGCAATCTGCTTTGCTTAGCTTGCAGACTTTCTACCTCAAGGCAATCTTTCCCTTACTGTACAATAATTTTCTCTGTAGGAAAATGCTTTGCAGCTCATTTAAAAACTGTGTTGCAATGTATAATCTCATGATAGAAACAGTTCACCTTTGATTCAATTCTGTGTACTGGTCTGCCAGAGAGAAGAACTGCTCATTCCTGGAATGCCTACTTTGAACCATAAAATAGCTTCAATCAGATACCTGCAGCTTCTGGGGTAACACTTTACCCTGAACAAGCAATTTGTTCCCTACTTGATTTGTGTCATGTCTTACTTCAAGAGAAATACCCCAGTTGAACACTGGAGTTCAAAGTATTCTTAAGAGATGAATTATTTCAGATGAATGTGTTAGTGTGAGATATGCAGAGTCTGAAATGTGGGCTGTGGTACAGGGAAGCCCAAGCTACCACATCAATATCTTTCAGAAACTTGGTATTCTGAATGGTATAGCCCCTTGGAAAAGCAATGATGTAAAATACACAAACCTACAGTTACGAGATCTTTAGTCACAGTAATTTTCCTCAAGTACCTGAATTTTACTTTCTGTGAGGGAAGGTGAAGTTACTTCAGCATACATTTCTATAGCTTGTTTCAAAATTCAATATATTCCAAGTAACACTAAAAATATTTCAATATAGATATCACAAAAGCATTTCATTTTCTCAAGTTTTACTCCTTTAACAGTATACATTTTATTCTCTCTTAAACATACTGATGGAAGAACTTTTTGCCCTTTTATCTCTGTATCATTTATTCTCCCCCACACAGCCAGACCCAGGAGGCCCAGCAGAGGTAAGCAGACAACTGACAACAGCAGCAAACAGAGAGGCAAGAAGCAAAGCTGTTGAGTTAGAAGAAAATGAATGCAATTAGTTAGATCCAAGTATAACTAACCACCCACACTTCAATGTTAAATAATAACCCCAGTCTTTATGTGACTATGTGCCAAATAGATTCTTGTTGGGTAACAATTTTTCAGGAGCAAAGAAAAGATCACCTAATTGCTCAATGCTGCTTGAGCATTAGCAAGAACTGTTCTACAGCTAGATAAGGACATAAAGCAGCTTCCTTTTCTTTCCCTTTTAAAGAGGGCAACCACACAAAGGCAGATTTGGTCCTGCATAATATTACACAGAAGTCTGGAATAACACCCTGCAATGTGTATGTTAGTCCCACACTACTGCATGTGGTGAATATCTGAACTTGGCAGTGAGTAATTGAGAGTATATTATTACCTGGAGAGGGAGAAGTGCTCTGTTGGGTTGAGGAAACCCAAGAACTGAGAAATTATTATTTTTGAAGTGCTGTGATTTGGACTAGACTTTTCGCATAACCAGAAGCATCACAGGAAACTCAGTAAGGCAAAACTATCCAAACAACGTGAAATAAGCAAAAATGAAGTTGACAGAACTTTCAAAAAGGAGACCAAAAAATCAAAGCTAACCAAACAAGAAGCTCTAATCACTTACATCTGTTCAAGGCTCCAAAAATGGGCAATGTTCTTCTTGACTATTTTTATTCCACATTTTTCTTTTGATTATGAGAACAGAATATGTGCAAGCTCAGCACATAGATTGTTGAGGTTTTATTAAACATGCTTTTAGAGTTAGTGTCATTTTTACTTTACAAAACTAATTCCTAAAAAAAGCACGATATACAATAAAGTCTCAGTTAGAAGTTATCTGATATTTAGATTTTAAGTGACAACATGTGGCTGCTGTGGTGCGCAAGCAACTGGAAATATCAAAAATGCCAAGAACAATCAAATTTATAAGATCCACCAGAGACTTTCGAGAACAAAACTGCACTTTCTAGATTTATTTTTTTTCCCTTTCTCCCCAAAAAGAGAAGATTTTAGTGTTTGGAAAAAAAGAAAACACAGTGAGAAGATGCGTTGCTTCACTTCACTGGTATAGACAAATAATACAATAATGTAAGTAAATGTAAATACAGTAAAAAATAAAGTCAGATGCTTACAGGTCCATAAAAGAGCCTTGAAATGCAAGAATTTTCTAGTGCTTTTTTGCACATTTGGATCCTGTATGGATCCCAAGTTTCACATCCAATGGACTGAACTCTGCTCTGAACGTGGTCTCTGCCTGTACACAGTGCACATGCTTCCCAGTGTGAGTCCTAATGTTCTGTGTGTCACATTAATAAAAGGCTTTAAAAGTTTGATTCTTTGAATATTGCCTTGCTTTTTATTGTTGTTGCCCATGATAAGAATTGGATAAGGCACACAGCACAGCAGTCCCTAGGAGGCTCGGGGGGAAGATGTCTCCAGAAGTGGATTTTTAACTCCAAGGATGTCTATATTCTACATGTAGGATTTTCCATAGAACTGATGAAAGGAGGGGAGGAGAAGAATTAACTTTTTAAACCCAGCCTTCATCTTTAGTGTGTGTAATATAAGCAAAGGCTCCTTTCCTGACTGCTTAAAAAAACTAACCAAACAAAAATGTTTCTTTTTCATTAAGAGAATAAAATGAATGAAGAAATAATTTCCCTCCCACATCCTTTTTTCATCTCCCTTACCCATCCCCAAAAAACCCCAACAACTAGACTGTCAGCCAAACAAAACAAAGACTTTACTTTCTCAGCATAATAAATCACCTTTGCTCCTAAGCATTCAAATCATAAAGTCCTACACCCTCTGGATAGCTCGAGTAACCTAGTCTGAGATAACAACCACCTGTTTTTTTTCTTACTTTTTTTTAAGGAGAAGCTTCCCAGACTCCATTTCTATAATTTCAGATGGTCCCAAAGGTTCAAAACTCTCAATAAGCCATTTTAACAAGAAAATCCTGTTAGTTTAATGTCTCGGTCTGTGGAAGTCTCAAAACTCATATATCCAACACATACTCTATTTGCTGCAGGCATTTATTTTCTTTTACTATCTAGGTCATCAGTTCATGACTAGGGACAAAAGAAATCCATGGAGAATTTTGACTCAGTGAGGAGTTCTCAAATTCCTTTAAGTCCGCAGAGTATCTGCAAAAGAACTTAATTCTTCTTCACTTTACTTTTATATTTAAAAGGAGAAATCAGTGTAAAATAAAGTTGAGCATAGAAAAATACACACTTAGCTCACATGAAACGAGTACTTTTCACTACTGCTGGGTGAAACAATACCGAGAAACCATAGTTATGCATGTCTAATGCCTAACATTTTAAGTGGCATTGAGACAAAATAGCTGAAGCAATATGCACTGCTGATGCAAAGGAACATTTTTGAAAGTTGTGAGAAAAGCCAGAAGGAACAGATACTTTTAGCTATAGAGACAATATGATCAGCAACAGCTTAGTTTAAAATGCCAATAATTAAATGACCCTAGCAAGCCTTTAAATCTAACACTGAATTATGATGTTCTAATCCCACTAGTTTCGGTTAGTGTGAACAGAGTCTATAAATCTCGTAGACTTACACAGTAGGTTACGCTATTACCAGGCATTCCATTGAGAAATGGGAGGCCAGTTTGGTCCTAAATGCAAAATCTACTCTGTGTGATAGCCAACACAAGCATACAGAACTTGGTGTCCTCCACAGTACACAGATGTTTGACACTACTCTTGCCCTGTATCATGATGCTCCTTCCCCTTCCACTAATTTCTTTACAGATGTCCACATCGAATGTGGACCAATGGATGGTTTAGCCTGTCCTACATTTCATGCAGCAACCTTGCACAGAAGGTTCAGGGTTAGCAATGACCCATTTAAACTAATTAGAACAATGTTGGGCATTGAGCAAAACGCAAACACTTCAGACCAATGGGCTTTTTCCTCACCATTTTCTTGCAGCAAACATTCCCGCAATGTAGAAAGCATCTTGTCCTCCAAAGAAGTACTTGGGACAGTTGGCTGCTAGAGCTATAGATAAGGAAGGGAATCCATACACGTGTTTTCAAGTGCATGGAGCGTTCAAGGCAATACAATCTTGTTTTTGCCCTTACCCTATGCACAACAGAAGCTGTGTGGCCACATTAGTACAATACCATACCGGAGTGATCTAGCCTGTCTCTCAGCAGGGCTTATTAGCTCAGGCTTGGCGCCACATTAACCGCTGCCATATGGCTTCTGGTTGATTCAAAAAGCAAACTGAATGAGCTCACATCTGCCTGAAAATGTCCGTATAGCTATGCTCTTTAAAATGGTAAAACCTGCAAAAAGCTATCCTCCTGCCCTCCTGGGAGGAGCCTATCTTGTAATCGGTTAGGATTTTCAATCCACATTTACTTCAGTGTTTATAGAAATATAAGCTGTCACAATTAACTGCTGTGGTTAGGCTTGGAAACTACTCGTGGATGTGTCAGAGATGAAAAGTTGGATCTCAAAGAGATGAGTCTGAAAAATGATGTGAGTATGGTAAGACTTTGAATAGGATGGAAGAAGAGAAAGAAGAAAATTAATACAAAACCCAAGGTATAGCCTAGTATTTTCTCTCCTTTCTGTCAGCTCAGGCTATTATTACTCAGACTCTTTACAGTCTTCCAAGATGAGCAGGGTCTTCTGAAGAAGAAGGTAATGGTTTTTCAAGGCCTCAGCCCAAAGCCACGCTGTATAAAACAATGTGACAAACACTAACGAAAGATTAACATGCCTCTGTAAAGAGCTCAGATATGCCTGTGCTAAAAAAAATGACAGGGGAAGTAGCAGTATAACAGAGCTCTCAGGGTATCTTCCACCTTAACACAGAAACAGCAGTTGTGCAGATGTGGACAATAGCGACATAGGGCAGAAGATGGGAAAAGTGGCCTGATGATAATACAGGAGACAAAAGCAGCACATGCCATTGTCAGAAAGCAAGGGAGATGACACACTGGAATCTGGAGAGCAGAGAGACTCCAGCAGAAGCAACTGGGACCCTGAAACAGAGATTTAAAAGTGAACACAGAAAAACCAAGTGCAGGAAACAGGATTTAGAGCCATTCTCACCATCATCTGGGACAGCTCTGTGGTTCCAAATGATTTTTCACAATCTTTTACATTTCTTTCCCCTTGGGGTGCCAAGTTAACTCACAGCAGTTCCAGTTGTGTCGCCAGAGGAAGCAATATTAATAGCAGAAGAAATATAAATCACTGTTCTTGCTCCTCGAGGAAGATGCCATTGTAGGGATCAGCAGATGAAGGATGAAGAGAGGTAGAGTGGGAAGCCAACCCTCCCAGGGAGTGGGAAAAAAGAGAGAGAATGAAGAAAAAGGACTGGGACAAATAGGAAATTGCTGGGGAGCAAGAAATATATATTGGGAAGCTGAAGAAAAAAACCCTCCTTCTCTTTATAACCCTCCCGGGGTATATAGGAAATTGCTGCTTGCCCTTTAATCTGCCCCCCAAAAGAAAAACAATTAAAATGAAATAAAACCCTGAACTGGTGATGTTTGCACCCCATTTCCCATCACCCCCATTGCCCTGTGTGCTGTGCACCTAAGCCATGAACTTTAATACAGCTCTCCACAGGGCAGACAATGCTACCACTAGCATTACATCTTCTACAGGAATATGTATTATTCTGCTATGCTTGTATGCAATTTGGGGAGATTAAGAGAGTAAGAGATTAACAATGAATAAAATAATGAAGGAATAGAGGAGGCAAAAAAAAGGAGAATAAAGAACAAAGAATAAAAGGATAAACATCTTGAATTAATTTGGAGTGGCACTGTAACAGTATGGCTTGTGTCAGAAGCATTGCTGTTTTAAAGAGTTAAGACAGTTACTCCTGCACAGCACACAGCAACAAATTTGATCAGCTTTTGTTGTCCTTGTCTTGATTCACCTCCCCTCTTCAATTTTTCCCATTTTAATTTAACTTTGGAAGGAAAGGCCCCTTTCCTAAATGAGGAATTCATTTCTGCTTTTTCCACTGTTCCCTCCGATACAGACAACCATTTATTTCCCCCCTTTTAACTGATCAGCATAGTAATTTCTTCCATTTCTTTATTCTTTGTTATGACCAAGATGATGTTGGGATGACCTATGTAGTTTTAAACTTGCCAAAGCACAATGAGGCTGTGAATGGTCTCCACCAAAAAGAATGAACCTAGCTCTCTTTGACAATTCATTAACAAAAAATACAGGGCAAATGAATAAAGTGTCTTGCTATGGATGGTACCTCTAAAGGAGGTCTTCCTGTAATAACAGAAATTCAGAGACTTTGTTTTCACATTTTGTGCTCAACATTTTATCACTCACTCATGTAAAAACAGCATTGCACAAGACACAATAAATGCTTCGTATTTGTGATGTACTGTTTAAGGGGCAGGAAACCAAACAGGAATCAAGAATTCAGGTTATAACTTATCTAAAATAAGAGTGCAAGTCATTCAAAACTCTTGATGTCACAAGACAGCCATGTAAAAAAAGGAATGAAAATCTGTATGCATTATTCATCCCATAACTTTGATCTTAGAAGCTAAGAAACTTGAACAAGGAAAGATAAATGGCTTCTCAGGATTTTCTTTTAAAAATCAAATGAGGATGATTCAGGATAAATGACAGATAAGGGTTAATACGAAAGAGAGGAAATTGCAATCACAGTGCTGCACCAAAGTTTCAATGCAAAGACTTTGCTTTTTGTATTCAATTACAAAGGATTTCTTTTTGAGGTACCAGCATCCTTTTTCATGTATAAGATTTTGCCTATTAAAATTTCATGTTCAGTATGCATAGCTTTTTCCTTTTACCACCTACACCATGACTTCATGTGCACAATTAGGAAGCTTTCTGAAGCATGGGCATAGGACAGAGACAGAAGCAGCTGTGAAGTCCTGACCTCCAAACCTGGATCAACCATCAACTTGCTCCAGAGCTTAAGCAAGAAATGTATACATTCTCTCACTGGGAAAGTATTTACAATTACAGGCACTCTGACTGCATCTTGATTTTATTGAGGCCTAATTAATTATGCAGGCATTGCCCTAAATTATGATAACATTTGAGAGATCCAAAATTATATGGAGGATGCCCTGCCCAGATGGGAGATCCACAAATCCTCTGTGAATGATTTGCACTCCTTAGAGTCTGTAATTATTTCCAGTTTTTGCCTAAAGATATGCTCAAAGGCTCCACCATCTTGCTCAGATTACTGATGTCAGCATCTTATATACAGGCAACTGCATTTGGGATGGTATGCAAAGAAGACAGAGGAACAACATGGTTCTTTAAGGAAGGCTCTGAGCAAACCTCAGACAGACAGACAACACCACATTCCTTACAAATCACAGCACACTAGCCATTTACATTATCAGCAAAGGCAAAAGAAGAGTGCCTTTACATTACAGGATACAGCAGGAGGTTTTGCTTATCTGAACTTCCAAACTGTTATCTCCACACAAGCAGTTAGCACTAATCAAGATGACAGAGTCGGGGCTAGACAGGTGGAAGAAAAAGTCTGGGTGAATGCAAGGGCAGGTTGTGAGATGAAGGAAATGTACGGGGAATGAGGTGAAAATTTCACTGCAGTGGTGTGTGGTAGGGAGGCAGTGGGGACACCGTTTGAGACGTAGTAGGAAGTTCTGGGGTACAACAGGAAGATTGCTGAGAAGTGAATGCAAGCATACTGGAGGTATTCACAATCTTAGAAGCAACCCGTATTCACTGTGAGTATTGCTGTGAGTGCCCAAGGAAGCCGTTGCTAATGGTACTCGCAGACAGTGATGCTCCTGCCAACTACATCTAGACAAAATACAATTGGAAAGACCAAGCCCAGTGATCACAGCAGGCAGCAGAAACTAGACTGCTTCTGCCTCCTCACCCTGAGGCAATGCAAACTCATAGCTTTCCATGCCAAGGGTAGTGCCTGAAACAGATGGCTATGTCCTAATGACACTGGGCTGCCATGCAAAGAAGATGGCTAGACTGATGGGGCTGGGAGGAGACCTGTGTCTGGTGATGCTGATACTTTGAAGCCCAGAGTCCTGGCCTAGATCCTCGCTCCAAGCAATTTCTGGGTCTATGCACTTCACCTGGCAAGACAGCAATTCCAAACCACTACTAAGGGCTTGAAACAGAATGAGGAACTTCCCCATCATGGTGAGCATCCTCTTCTCTCACTTGGAGATAAGACCTTGCACCTTCTTCCTCCACCACGTCTCAGCTCTAAGAGGAGACTCACACAGCCTGAAACACTCCTTTTCAGCCTAGCACACTGAAACACTCCTTTTCAGCCATATATGTTATAGGAGGGCCACAGTAATTCCAGGAGAAAAAATAACTAGACGAGCGAAGAATAACACCAGTTCTGCTCTGGCCTCATGATAATTGTTTTTCAATTCAACAAACTAAGTTAAAGATAAGCATTTGCTTCATATCCAAGACTGTCACTCCCACTTCATTTGTAATAAAGAGGGATTAGCCACATTAAGCAGATGCTTTCATACTGTGGTACAAGGAATACCCATGAGAAAAAATGATGTTTAGCTCTGGTGCACTGAGAAAACTGTTTAGAGATAATATATGTAAGAACAGAGATTAAAACACATTTCAATAATGATTCTTCACCAGATGCATCCAGTGGACGTGTGTGCACTGAAGAGTCTGACTTCTGCCACAACTGAGCAGTACTGAGAGAGGCTGTGCTCAAAGAACGTGTCTGTTTCTACAATCCCAATCACAGATAGTTGTGCCTATCCCCCTTACTTCAATTTCCTACTTGTTCCATTCCCAATTGTTTATAACCTGAAAGACATAAAAATTTATTTCTCTTGAAAGCGTATTTATTTGCCCTTCAAATGAAGCAAAAATATGTAAAGACTACTTTGATTTTTATTATCTCACCTACATAAACAGATCAATTTCCTTAACCCTACCAGGACAAAATAATATTTTCTTTTTATTGCATTCCAGAGGAAGCTGTGCCTTAACTTGGTCTTATTTAACCACTATTTATCTATATCTCTTGCTTCGAACCTTCTGTCAGGAACCAAGCCATCACCTCTGTTTCTCCAGCACCCTTAATACTTAAGTCTGTAAAGCCCAGTTCTGCTGACTCAGAGATCAGTGCAGATCATTGCAGACGAGAAAAAGCTTCCATATATTAAAAATAAGTTTGCTTCTTAGAAACACCATCTTTTTGCAGGAAGTGTAGATATGAATCAAAGAAAGATGTTGAGCATCACCCCTTACTGAAAAAAAGAAAAAGTATAATCTTAAGGTTTATTTTTTTTGCCAGAAAGTATTGTTATGATATGCTTTAGCCCCTTTGACACTTAGAGAACTCTTAAAATGGCAATGAGTCAAAGATCAACAAGCCTTTAAGAATGAAAACAACTGGAAATGCTTTACAACTGAAGCCACCAAAGCATTTCCATTGATTAAATGCTCACTGGTATTACACATACATCGAACATTAATACACACAGTTTGACTTTTCTTGATCTGGCAATTTTATGACTTAAAACCAGGAAGGTAACACCTGTAAACTGTATTACTAAAACTTAGTTTCATCAAGTTAATGATGATTTTGCATCAAATAAATGTAGGTGTTAATTTCAAATATAGGCACTTAAATGACACTTTTTTTAAAGGCTGATTTAGTGTAAAAAATAAATCTATTGCTTCAAACCCAACAGCTTCATCTGTATTTCAGCTGTTGTACTATTTTAATTCTTCATCTTCCAGTTGCCAAACTAAAATGTAAATAAACTAATGGAGAAAAGGTAAGAGAAATGGAATAATTCTAAGTCAGATTTCAAAATTAATACATTTTCCCCATCTGTCCTTCAGCATGTGGCCCATTCCAGGCCCCAATTTCCCCTTGCCTCCCAGCCAACGAGCAAGATGATACAGATGGTTACTGCAAAGCTGTTAAGATGTACATCTGAACGCATATTTATCCACTTGGCATGATCCTGCTACAGCTGTAAGTTGATGCAAATCTGCATGACAATGTAGCTTCAGTCCCTTGCCTGTGTGAGAAAGTAGCCATGATATTTATAGCTTAATATCATGCTTAAGACAATGCCAGGCAAACATGACGTACATGAATGAGTTGAGTCAGCTATCACAGCACTCTTAATTTACACCTCTGAAAACAAACACTCATCTGGGCACGCGAAACAAGTGTATATCTACACCTACACACAAACTCATTTTGCTTTTGTTTGTTTTTGGAAGTGGAAACTGATAACACAAGATAACTCCACCAGATGTCGTGGTGAAAGGATACTGTGTAGGTGAGGGTTTCATACAATCACCAGAAAACAAAACCAAACTGAGGCGCTTTATCCCATCCTAAGAACCATTTTAATAAATACAGGTGGCACTGCTAGTCAGTGATAGCTGCTTTTGTTCTGGGTTTGTCTTTGTTCTGGCAGCTGGGAGAGGAGTTTTCATGTATAACAAAAGGAATGTACTTAATAGGCAACACCTGAAAATCCTTCAGGAGAATAAAGTATAGCAATAGAAAATGCAAGTTTAGAAAGCATTTCCTGAAAAAAAGCAGCAGCACTGGAATCTTCTCTTTATCTCAGGTCAATTGGCTTGTCACAGTGGGAAAGAGATTTGAAAAGGAAATTGCAAGTTCTTAGCAGGTGTGATTGGAGGAACTGAGTTAATAGCCAGCAATCAGTACAGGTTCGGTAGGGTACTTAAACATTTAAATGTATGCATATGCCACAACTACAGAACGCCTGAGCTTTGTCTTGTTTGTAAAAACCAAATGGAAGAACTGGCAATTTAAATCTCAAACAAAACTGGCACATTTTTATTTAGGTTGCTTAGGTTTAAGTGTTCTTCCATTAAACATTTCCCTCAAAAGCCCTCAACTGCTTCACCTTTGTACAGCACTGCCCTAGCTACCTAAGAAGGAGAAAAATAACTGTTACAGCCAAACCCAGGACACATATCATTGAGGTATATAAATCACATGTGCCTCTGATCTTGTTGTACACGAGTAGTCATAGAACCATAAAAAAGTAAGGGTTGGAAATGACCTTAAGATCATCTAGTTCCAACCCCTGTCATAGGTAGGGCTGCCTCACACTAGATCATGTTGCCCAAGGCTCTGTCCAGCCTGGCCTTGAACACTGCCAGAGATGGAACATTTATCCTCCCAGTACCAACAGGATCTGATATGGCATGTGCTTTCAGATGATATGGTTTCTTACCATGTGGAATGGTGTTTTGTATCACCCTGTTGGCAGCACATAAATGATTTTTAAACTCCATTTTTCATTGCCATTTCTTCAAGCTGTTTTGGCTCCCTAGCTTATTGTTTCATGTGTCAAAAATTAAAAGAAGGATAGCTTTCAGCTTCGAAAAGCTGCTTTATTCCTGCTCCTGAATAATCATGCACTGTATTCATCAGGCTACAGATACAAATGGGTACAACAACACCTCTAACAACAAAACAGATTAATTTGAGAGGGTAGGGTAAGCCATTATCTCTCTAAAGAAATGGGATTATATCCCAAAAGCATTATTGTTTCTAATGCAATGCGCAACTATGGATTCTTTTCAACAGAATTACAAAAGGTGGTCGCTCCTAGACTACTGGTAGTTCCTCTTTCCAACCAAAGAAGGCAGTTGTTATAGGTTGCAGAAATTTGTAGGTAGATGAAAGGCAAGAAAATTATACGACAGTGACAAATATAATGAATTTCATTTCTACAAGCTTCTGTTTCTCTGAGGAAGAGAATACACGTTTTGTATTGTCTTCTCTAACAAATGCATACCCTGCGATGAAGCAGTATGAGACTATAGGATGCATCCCAAGCTAAATGCAAACTAGCCTTACCTCCAAGGCAAGGAAAGGACAGATCCTATTAAGTACACCATGGCTGGATGCCTCTATGCTCAAAACTAGTAGTTTAAATCAGCTGATTTTTGCATTGCTTGAAAACCTCTTTATACTTACTGTGATTCTCTCATCTTTGTCATCGAGAGGGGTCCCATCTTTTTTCCATGATATAGTGGGTTCCGGGTGACCTCTTGGGGGCTGACATTCCATCACTGCAGGTTCACCCACAGCTACCATTACATCTGATGGATTTTGCCTGAAGTCATCCCGTAGAACTGAAAGAATAAAGAAAATTAAGTAAAAAATTACCCAGCAATATATGAAAAGCACAGCAAAGTGTTTTGTTTTGGTTCCTGTTGTCATTATACTTGATATTAAAGAAAAAATCAGTCAATGAATTTCACTTGGCATCTGCAGATGGTGTGTGGTACTTCCACACTGTAACACAGAAAACCCATGCAGAACTCATATTTAACTTCTAACACGCAACTTTGGTGACTAACTCTGACAAAGATGAAAGGCTGACACAGCCATAGGATTGTCTGCACATAAGGGCTGCCTTACTGGTGGTACTTAGCATGTTTGTCTAGTATATGTAAGCACAGGAGTCAGTCTCATCTCTGTGCCTGACAAAACCATGGAGCAGATCCCCCTGGAAACTATGCTAAGGCACATGAACAATAATGGGTTGACTGTTGACAGACAATTTGGCTTCACTAAGGACAAACAGTGCCTGACAACTTTGGTGGCCTTCTGAAGTAGAGTTACAGCATTGGTGGATAAGGGAAGAGCAACTGACATCATCTACCTGAACTTGTGCAAGGCATTTGACACTGTTCTGCATGACATTCTTGTCTCTAAATTGGAGAGATGTGATTTGATGGATGGACCACTTTGTGGATGAGGAATTAGCTGATTAGTTGCACTCAAAGACTTGTGGTCAACAGCTTGATGTCCAAGCAGAAACCAGTGACAAGTGTTGTTCCTCAGAGGTCAGTGTTAGGATCCTGTTCAGCATCTCTGCCTGTGACATGGACAGTGGGATTGAGTGCAACCTCAGCAAGTCTGCTCATGACACCAAGCCGTGTGGTGCAGTCAACACCCTGGAGGGAAGGGATGCCAATCAGAGGGACCTTCAAAGGCTTAGGAAGTGATGCTGGGGTTGTTCAGCCTGGAGAAGATTCTGGGCAGACCTTAAACCAGCCTTTTAGTACTTCAAGGGCACCTACAAGAAATCTAGAGATGAACTTTTTACAAGGGAATGCAGTGACAGGGCAAGGGGTTATAGCTTTAAACTAAAATAGGGTAGATTTAGATAAGATATTATAAAGAAATTCTTTACTGCAAGGGTGGTGAGATCCTCCATTTGGAAGTCAATTTTATTACTTTTTCTTAGAAAGAAACATTTTTATTGCAGCTTCGTTATTAGAATTTGTTCTTTCTCATCACTTGGCCAAGTTCAGGCCTAGGAAACTCCAGTTTCCTCCAGTCACCCACTATGAATTTTACCAATAGCTGTGTGATTATTTTTCTTCTGGGGAAAGACATCACACTGTGCTCAGCAGACCACTACACAGGGACACAATTTAACAGAATAATGGCATTCCTACATCTTGCCAAGTAGGTGGCATCAAGTTTAATCTAAAAATAAATAACTCAAATGATAATAAATATAACATTCGAGTCCTCTCCACTGCTATTACTCCATCCACACTGAACAAAGAATACAGAATGGAAAAGTACATTACAACCATAGGACTCTTAGGATTTTGACAAGGGTATCTGTCGCTCTTCCTACCTGCAACAATCTTGTGTCAGGAGTAAACACTGAAAAGAATCTGCAGCAAAACATGTACCTGACAAGCCATGGACCACATACATATGGACATTCGCTACTCAACACTGGTTTGGTTGCTAATGCCGCTTCCAAGTGGGGTGTGATAGACTGTTAGATGTTAAGGAATGTGTCTGTGCTTACAGGCTGGCAGGTACAGCGCTGCCAAAGCATTCCTATCTCTAAGGTCTTTCTAAAGACCTTCAAAATGATCTGAGGGCAAACAGTGATCTACTCTGGGACAAAGGTATATGTACACCTTTCTCACATACACTGAAAACCTTATATGCACTTATTCCATTTATACTTGAATATGGCATTAATAACCAGATTCAACTTCTTAAGTTCCCAAATAACCCTCAAGCCATCCAGATACAGTAAACCACATGCCATAAATGCCAAGGCTGACACTACTTCTGCTTAAGTCAAATAATTTTTTCCGTTTACTTTAAAGGAGACATGATCTGGCTTGGAGTCACTGGTCATATTATTATTTCTTTTTATCACTTCTCTAAACTAAAGAATATAAAAGAAGAAACAGAAGTTGCACTGAGCTGCTAAAAAAAACTATATATCCAGCTCCTAGTGCCAATAGCACATGAAAGTGCAGAAGAGTTTATTTGCTACACCACAGTTCTATTGGAACACAATTAAAGGGGTGATTTTACCATGAGTAAGAAGCCTCTTATTACTGCTGAAGATTGTATCACTTGGATGAAATTAAGAGATATAAAAAGAAGTGCCCTTAAGTTTCAAAAAAAAAAAGAAAGAAAATAAAAAAATCAATGGAACTGAGCTTAATAAACTGTAAGCACTTTTCAAGTCTGAAAAACCTTGTAAATCTCAGAGGAAAACCTATCAGATAGCACCTGGGATGGGTTTTAACACCTTTGAAGCAACTAAGTCCAGCAGTAGCATAATAAAAAGAAATTACCTCAGTAATTTCTACACCCCTTAAGTCTTTTATCAGCTTTACAAGCACCGTACCTTGTCTGTAAACCAAGGCTTTCCACAAATGAACCAATGCTTAGTAGAAATGCCTTAGGAGGACATCAAAGGTGCAGGCCATAGATACATCAAAACAAGCATTTTTTTCCCCGTTTACTATGAATTATTTTGGCTCTGACATTACATAATGAAATGCTAACAAAATGTAATCCATTAGAGATTACTCCACAGATAGTTATCATGTAATTATTTTTGCAGCTGTAAAGTAGATACATGCTCTGTTTTTTTTTGCCTCAGGCCCTGGCAATCTTGCATCAAGTTATAAATTCTAAATTTTCTTCCCTTACTGGAAAAAAAAAACCCAAAACCATAAAATCATATTTTCTTTTCTGTCCTGCATAGTCAAGGCTCACTGTAAATTGAGAATACATTTCCTTTTGAAGATATATTAGAAGTACACTTTATAATCCAGTACAGTATGAGCTTTCAGCCACCAAAGGGTCAAATTTCACCACATGCACCTCCTTCTACATATATGCAGCTGGAATGGAAATAGATAAAGAGGATAGTTGCCTTTTCTTTGTTTTTTAACAAATTCAAAGTAGAATCTTCCTAGATATAATCCCCCTCCCCCCCTTTCTGACTTACAGTGGATAAGGTTTTCTAACATTTTACTCTAGTAGTTTCTGAAATAGAATGAATAATTGTAACTGTCACTGCACAGCTAGGACAACTCCAAGGTCTTGCTGTGTGAACTCTGAACTCCCGTGTTTGTGCTGAAAACACTTTTATGCTATTCTTGCTGAACTAATCAGGTTCACAAGCAACTTTCGTAATTCTCCTTTGAAGTCATCTTCTCTTACAACTATTTAATAACATGCACTATTCAAGCAACAAAACAATTGCAGCTTCCCCAGAGAATCTTTCCCAGGACAGAACTGAGCTAGCAATCACTTGAGGATAAATTTTTACTGACAAGCAACATAAGTAAGACAGGCTTAACATAAGACAGGCTGAGAAAGTTGGGGCTGTTCAGCCTGGAGAAGAGAAGGCTGCGTGGAGACCTCATAGCAGCCTTCCAGTTTCTGAAGGAGGCCTATAAATATGCTGGGGAGGGACTGTTCATTGGAGACTGTAGTGACAGGACAAGGGGAAATGGGTTCAAACTTGAACAGGGGAAGTTCAGGTTAGATATAAGGAAGAAGTTTTTTACTGGGAGAGTGATGAGGCACTGGAAAGGCTGCCCAAAGAAGTGGTGAATGCTCCATCCCTGGCAGTGTTCAAGACCAGACTGGACAGTGCCTTGGGCAACATGGTCTAGTGTGAGGCATTCCTGCTCAAGGCAGAGGGGTTGGAACTAAATGATCTTAAAGTCCTTTCCAACCCTAACTATGCTATGATTCTGTAAGCAGAAGTAGCATTTTTTTGTGTAGACCCTAAAGAGTGCTTTAGGAAATGCAACAACCAGTGTTTTGTTTCTTAAGTTCTTGTTTTTCTACTACAAAAAAGAGTAGGGATTCATTACTGGGTGAAATGAGAGGTATGTAGGCAGGGGGTTTTGCATATATACACTGTAAGTATTTCATTAAGTAACCATGACCTAGTTCAAAGACAATAAAGAAAACACAAGAAGAAAGAAACCAACCAGGAAGCACTAGTGAATAGGTGAGAAGAATGAATTTGTAAGTAACACACTAATTGCCTTCACACATTACAGATATCATGCCTTAACAGGTGGCATCCTTTGAGAACCAGAAATAAGGAAATCTGAGCATTCTGATGGTACCTCTATTCCAGACACTTCTTGCTAAATCAGCCTGAAGCTTTATTACCTACCACAGTAACACAGAATTGCTTGCAATGGGAAATCGCCTATTTCTCATCAAACCTGAAGATCTGATAGATATTTTACTGAATCTGGTACCACATTCTGCTGTAAGAATGCATATTACAAATGTCAGGGAGGGTATGAATCTGTGTAATTTAGTATTAGTACTACTTGGCTGATGACACCAGTAAAGAGCACCAGCAGTCAAAGCAACAAAGAAACATAGCTTTGCTTTAGCGCCCATTCACAGAAACCAGACACAACCCATAACTAGCTGAATTAGAGTTAAATAAAGGCATTACATGAAACAGCAGCAGTCAGATGTTTGAACTGGCAGCAGTGAAATTAGCTCACACTTCTAAAATGTTAACAAAATGTACTGCCTCAATTACTGTAACCTTCAAGATGTTTCAAAATGTAGTCTCTCCAAAGAGTAATGTTTTTTGATCGACTGCCTTTTAAACTGCATCACCAGTATAGGATCTTGGTATCTACTGAAGGTTAATAGTTACCTTCTCCGGAAAAAAGTGTCATTCCCTATTACAGTCAGCAATAAACATTACCGAATACAAGGCCTGCATGCTTCTAATCCATTAATGTAGAAAGAAATCAAGGAGTGTTGCATGTACTGGATCCCATCTTTAAAAAGTGCTGATGACTATGATGGAATCAAGCAACAGCTACACTGCAAAAGCAGTTCGAGACATTTGGCAATAAACATTCTGAATGCATATGAAGATGTTAAAACAGCATCATTAAGAAACTCACAATTGTTAGCAGAAAGAAATGCATGCTTAAGGAGCAGGCCCCAGAAAAAGGCTGTGAAAACCCCTGACTGAAAGTTGCTGATGATAATTTATGGATAATTTATAGATACCACTCACAATCAGTCTGGTTTTATTTCACTACCTGAAGATTTGGGCTTTAAGTATTGCCAGGAATCTTACTGGGCAACATAGCTAGGTGTCATCCCATAACAGTACTTCCACACGTGGAAAGGGTCAATGAATTAGACAATGAATTGGTAATCAACTAAATGATCAAATCTGATAAATCATATATAAAGAGCAATTTTAACTCCTGTGAAAAGGGTAACTGATAGGCGTAAGAGAGCACACTGCAGCACTGGGAAACCTAATTAAAACCTGAAGGATCTGTGATGCCTCAGGCATGCGACTCTCAGCATATCCCTTAAGTTGACTGAAAACAGATAAGGAGAAGGGACCTAATTATTAATTTGACTGTGTACAAAATGTGATCCCTCTCAACATCTTCCATGTATTATATGTTGTGGGACAAGGCGTTTATTACTTGTAAGTCAGAATTTACCTCCTGGTAAAGTAGATTCATTTGTACAGACCACAGAGACAGTTTCAATTGTCATAAATATTTACACTTATTTTATTTTTTATTACTATTATTATTCTCTTATTGTCCATTTCATTTTAGAGTTTTGGAGTTAACTGAATCATGCTTCATTGCAGATAATAATTTCAGTATCATCACAGCAGATTTACAAACTTATGGACACAAACCAAGGGGTTTCAGAGCTCACAGAAGACCTGCACCTTTGGAATATCACAAATTATTTTCCCTAGGCAAAGAAGGGTTTGCATCCTTAAATGAAGGATTTGGGTAAGCTCTGTAAATAAAGGGTATTTTTTGCTGTACGCTCCAAGTCAAGGTTCTCATGTCCAGTTTGCAATGAACTGTTAGCTGCACTAGCCTTCCTTCAAAGCAAAGTGTAATAGAGAAAAAGAATCACATTAAGATGCTGCAGTGAAACCCTGTATTAGCCCTCCAAATTAAAGCATGAAGAGGTAACTGAAATGACAAAAGAGCTATAAGGACCAAACAGTGAAAGAGAAAAGGTGAGAAGACACTTTATCAAAATGCCAGCATTTTCCTTAACTACTTATTCAAACATTATTTCATTACCAGAATGGTTTTCCCTTTTAAGAAAGACATGAACTAACCCAGAAGCACCAGTGTCCTGTAACTCAGGATTCCAGGGAGAAAATCAAAGGAAGCAATGGAGGTAGGAAGGACAGAAGCAAACATTTAGCTAATTCTCTATGAGAGCTTACAGCTAAGATATATGGAACTGGCAAATAGAGCCAGACTGCAATCGATTCAAAAGGTCTTGCTGCCAAATAACAAGCTACTCTGGCTTGAGATGGGAAAAACTGGCTCTCTTCCCATATTTTCTAAGCTGGAAAATCCCTCAGTAGGCCAAACCTGAAGGAATCTTATTTGTCTTAACTTCTGTTGTTAAAAGAGAAGATACAACTATTCCACAAACTTGCTAATGAAACGGTGGCAGCATCATTTCTCAAGTATGGGAAAGACTTAAATGACCAATGTACAATTGCTTACAGTCATCCTTTCACACTAGAGAAGCCAAAACCTTATCAGTAGAGACATTTTCAAACAAATAAAGGTTCACATGCCTCCAATAACAATGTTTCTGCACTATGCATAGCCCTAAATCTGCACATGCACTATGCAACTGTTTTGCCAAGATCCAGCCTCAAGGCAGTAATTTTAGCCATGTCCTTCTGCTTGGCTTTCAAACTTAGCATGTTGTTAACTGTACCACTACTATAAGTGGTCTTTGAAAGGACTCTATTTCCGTGAAAAAAAATCCCCATTATGATGTTAAAAGTGTTTGAAAAACATGACATTTTAATATCAGAGAATACACAGTATCATTATCACACTCAAACAGCTAAGTCACATCTTTAATACTCTAGAAAACGTTATTCCCCCATTAGAACTGAGGTCAAAACTGAAACATTAGTCAGAAGGTTCAAGATGCAGGCACTTCGTATGGCTGAGTGGATAATTCTAAATAACAGCACAGCTAAACCAGCATCTGTTGATGTCAAACACTATAGCAAAGCCACAATGCTCAAAAATGAGTGGTTACGTACACTTTTATTCTGTTCTGTTGTTACTGTATACAGTTTTATTCTCTTGAAAAGAACTACAGACCACAAAGCTGCACCAGCTTTTCCCACCTCTCCAGACTGCTATAGAGCAGGCCATACCCAAGTGAGATAGTAGCTATTTGGTTAACTATACTCTGCATGTTCAAATGCATGAATATATCATTCTTATGCTCATGTTGCCTGTTTTTTCTACCTTCTAAAACAATCAAAGTGTAAACTGACAACAGATTGCTCCAGATTACATTTATGCCATGGATCATGTACTTTCCCAACTACTTTTGCTGGTTTTAGAAAACATTCCAGGAAACCACCTCAGGGGAAAATGGCAGACAGCCTTATACGGAGGTCATAGAGAAATATAGTCTTCATCTAATTCAATTAACTGCTTTGAGCTAGATCCCAAACGGCAGAGGCAAGTGCTTGTTCTATTTCAGGCATGTTCTAAGATATGAATCATTCTGCTTTCTCAGTATAAAGAGGCATGGTGCAATATCATGCACTCACATTTTTTGTTGTTCAGAATTTGAAAAACATCTAGACAGATGTCTTCATGATTTACAGTGATAGCTCTTCCTTTAGCCAACCATCTAAAGGCTTCAAAGAGTGAAAAATTCTATGTGGAGCATTACAAAAAGTAGTGAAGTTTAATAGCTACAATAATGAAAAATGGGTTTGTAAGCAAATGGACATTACCCAATTCACCAAGCTGGAACACTGTATTGCAATTCTCAGAGATTTATATGCTATCATAAAAGGCAAGACAATAAAATCATGCAGAAAAGTGCTCCTGCATTTGGACTCGTATCCTGGCTTCAATCCCTATGAGATAGTCAAAGGCAGCATGCCAACTGATCAATATGTTAGTATTCAACATGCAATAACTGCTACTGAGTAAAAATCAGAGAAACATTGCCTATTAGCAGAGTCTGCCTTATTGCTGGCAGGAAGGACTGCATGAAGTTTTGGATCATCCCATGTGGTAAAACAGCAGCCAGCAGTCTGATTCAGAATTAACAAAAGGAAACAGAGGGCGATGCTCAGTGTGAACACAAATGCACATAAATGCAGCCAGATTTCATTACTGAAGATTTTAATTTTGATTAAATGCTTCCTTTTATATTGGGTCACATTTATTGTTTTCAACCCTGTGTTTTCATTAATATTTTAATACACACTGAACATTTAAGTTGCGTAACTTCAGTGTTGCGGCTAAAGATAGCATCTTTAATAACAGCTACAAAAGAGATGCTGGCACTCACGGCTGCCCAACTTTGTAATGCCGTGAGGCACCGTGGGCTGGTAGGGACTTCAGAGCATGCAAGACAAGGCATCTGCACTCACCACCAAGGAGGAGGAAAAGTGGATGACTCTAACATTAGCTTAGGCTGTTTGAAAAAGGAACTTATACATCCATTCTAGACAAAAAAAACACCTAATGGAAATGCCTCTGAAAGTCTAAAGAATCAAGGTGGTGAGTGCATTTGGTGAAAATGTTGCTTTTCCCTTTGTTTTATACCCTCTGAAGTACTGCAGTACAGTGCAACTCCTTAAAACCTTCACAGGAAAAAGCAGTAAAGAAATTGTAACATGGAATTTTAGTAATCTGACTGCTGTTTTTTCCCCCTTCCTTTTGCTATTTCTAACTCCTAATGATGAAACTTCATTTTGGACAAAATTTAAGAGCTTATATTTCTTGATTCCATACAAACTACACTCAATTTCTCCTGCCATTACATACCTGAACTGTAGGGTAGCATGATACACTCGACAAAGACCTGCCAAATCTGTTAATTCAATTCTTAGCAGTTCTAGGCAGCCCATATAAGTTAAAGTCCTGGTAAAGCATAAGACTCCTACATTTCCATTAAGCATTGCTATAAGTAGGAGAAACAAATGTGGTATTGTGTGAGACCAGGATTCTTCTGTTTCTTTATGAACTCTGCATAGAATTAAATTTTAAAGTCAGTTCAGCAAAGTTGTTATTTTCTGTATGCTTAAGCACAAAATAAGACACTATCTAGATTATTAGTTGATGTATAAAGTCATACATTTTCAGGACTGTTTTAAAAAGGAAACACATTGCAACTCATTTTGGTCTAGAGGATATAGAGAAGTCAGTGAATTCACAAGATAAAAGCTACTGCTATTTTCTAATAATTAATTCAGAAAAAACTGAGTTAAAGGAGAAAAACAACCCAACCCCAAAACACTACCTGGATTGCCAGAATCCTTATGCATGTTTTTCAGATAGACTGTGAGTATACATTTTTATTGTTACAGAACCTCCTAGTAAACAAAACCTGTTTTGGTGCTGCTTACCTTTATTGTTAGACACTTTAAAACTTACTAGTGAATGGTACCGTAGAGGTTATTCACTGTTACTATTAGTGTCTTTAGTACAAAATAACACTGGTTTCAGAAGCCTACAGCCAGGATCAATTCCAACTTGTTTTCTCACCCTACCTAGTTAGTGTAGAGAGAAGCTATATCAGGCACATCAGAACTGCACAGATCAGAAATGTATTTGTCAGGTCTCTGGACTGCACATTTCTATGGGACGCCAGTAAATACACAAGGTATAGTAAAAGAAATTAAAGAAATAATTTTGCCTTCTCTTGCTTCTCTTTGGTTGATTCCAAACAGAGTAAAACCCTGCCTGGGTCAGGGCCATACTCTGAAGGAAATATCCAAATCTTCTCCACCAACATGGCTTTGATTTATATCTTGGGATGGGGCTTGGAATTCAAAATCTGATTAGTTGGAGTGGGATGGTTGGAACTAGACCAGAAGACATCAGTTTCCAGTGGAAGTTCTGGGAACAGACCAAACTGGAGTCCTCTGGAAACATGCAGTGTGGACACTGTTTCTCAGGCCAGCTATTTCCCTCTATAAATAGACTTCTATTTGTTGGTCCTACTTGCAACTACTTGCTGTAGACATAACATACATATAGCAGAACTAAAACCATCTGATATCATTAAAAAATATCCATATTGATAGCCACTATAACAATCTTATAAACACCAGATAAGTTTTAAGTTCCTATTGATGGTTCTCTTTCAGTCTTACGTATCCATTTATTAGATTTTAGCTAGTGATTACAAAACTAATCAGGAGCAAGAAGGCTAACAGAAAAATGACACAAGCCTTTTCTTGTCAGAAACAAGAAAATACAAGCTAATAAATAAGAATCTTCAAAGCCACCATGTTTATTTGTGTAACAGAATCTAAAGCAAAAAAGAGAAATTATTTTTGCTACAGAAAGCGCTTTGTTGTTGCTTATGTGCTTGAATGAAATTGACTGGCATCTTTCAAGAGCTTACCATGACAAGTGATTACTCAGAAGCCTTCCTGGACTTTCAGACTGAGGTATTACACTTGATGATGCAGAAAATGCTTTTTAACAGTGGACAGTTCTAATGTTTATGAGAACTGTAAGGTGCATATTGGTTTCCTTTGCCATGTTTCTTGTTCACTTTAGAGCAATTAGATACTCATCTCAGAACTAAATACACCGTGTGTATTATGTAGTACCAAAATTGAAATACACATGTGCTACAGCTAAATCTTGAAATATAATTGTGTATTTTGAATTTGTTAGGGACAAGGAGTGTATCAATTGTGTCCTTGCTAAAGCCATAGAAATAATAGTATATACCTGCAAAACCATTTAATCAATGAACCTAGTCTAAAATGGGAACCTTTAAGAATGTAATAGGAAGCAGGAGGAAAAAAGTGAGTGCTCTTACCACTGAACAGGAGTAAGCAGTGCCGCTAGCATTTCTTGCCATTATTGTGCCAAACTTTTGTTTTCACTGTGAGTCTACGTGAACAATGTCCATGTAGTCTTTGTTATTTTAACATGCAGAATTATGCAACAGACAAAACTATGTGATCTCTCAGAGGAAAATTTTTTAAAGAGCAGAGTGGTAACTCTATACATATTCATCTAAAAACTCAGTAACAAATACCTCGCTAAATTCTGTCAAGGTTCATGGAAACAACTGGGATTTCTATATAACACATTTGGATATAGGCCATTATCAAACTATCTAGAGATTTAATCAGCAGAGGACACTCTCAGCAAAACAAGACTGATGCTACATAATCAGAAACACCACAGCTGTAAACAATGGAAATGCACATTATTCCCAAACAGTATAAATAATTTAAGACTTCCAGAACTGAAATTAATCTACATACCATTTGAAGCACACAGAACCACCGATTCAGACAGAATAATAAAAGGTAAGGGAAAAACAGATGGATAATTAAAAAGATACTTTCCATGTGGGAATACACTTAGCTTAGCACTGCTTGTAACAAGTAAAGAAATAAATATCAGGGAAATTCTATTATAGACACATATATTTTATATGATTTTTATTTTCCCCCCACAAGGGATTGGGGTTTTTTTCCTGTGATGTGATTGGACACTGAACCTGCTATATCCATCAACATCTACCTGATTAACTCTTCAGCTCTTTGAAGGGTCAGTGTTTTATAGGGCACTATTTGCAGAGAGATGGAAACAAGCTGATTTGCCCATATTTGAGATAGGCATTCTTCTTTTAGTCCCCACTGCTCTAGAAGCCCATACCCTTTCATCCCCAGATGAAGTCTCAACAGCACACTTCAAAGGAAAAAGATACTCATGGTGTCTTAACCTTTCCTTTGAAACTGAATCTGTAGATCCAATACCATCTAGCAAGGCTAATTGCATAGTATGCAAGGGAATTACTGTTATTTCGATATAACCCACCATAGAGAAATGATGAAAGCTCAAGGCACTGTTGTAACAAGCTTCACATAGAAACAGCACCACAGACGCACTGTGAAAGGCAAATATCTTGCACAGGTAAAATGGGAAAATTTCACAAATTATCTTTAAAACCCTTACAATTTCATTCAAATATCAGCAACTTACCCTGAAAATAAAAAGGAAAGGAGGGCAGGGGGAGGAGGGAATGTAAATTGAAAAAGGTATGTGATTTCATCATTAGATGTTACTATCCTTAATCATATTAACTCACTTTACCTGCAATTTTGTTACATTCAAATCTTCTTACCCTCTGCAAGCTTTTTTTTTCCCTGTAACACAGGTCCAAATTCCCCTACAAGTTGATTTAAGTAGGAAAAATATGGAAATTCAAGGGAATCTAATAAGAAAATTTAATCATAAAAAGAATTTTTATTTGCCATGAAGCAAGCAACAGTGCTAAAAAGAAAATCATGAAGAGTGGCGTGTGCATAAGAAGTATGACCTAAGCATCAATCTGGAAAACTCTTACTATGTTAAACAGCTTCTAGTGTAAGAATATAAAAAAAAGTAACTGATTTGGAGACAACTAGAAGCTTTAAAGTAAAAAAGAGGAACCTTCTGCTCTTCACCATGAAAATTCAGACCTTTCATCAGTTCCGTTACTTCTATCAATGCAAAAATAAAAGAGAAATATTGGAACCCAAGTTAGAAAAGTGCCTAAGCATGTCCCAGACTTTCTGGAGCAACAGTAAGTGTGAGATATGTTTGTTGACCTGTCAGTTCTCCCTGTAGATATCAAAAGCAGGGAAAGGAGTCTTCAATCTCGCTAAAGTACAAGCATGGTTTTCAGGTTAAAAAAAAATCCAAAACACACACAAAAAAACCCCAAACCAAACCAATCATCACTTTTACAGAATGGGAGCTGCCTTCTCTATTACTTCCTCACATAAGAGTCAGGAGGTACAATGACACGAGTTACATTCAGCACTGCTTTATGTTATCTGTGGTTATACACTGGGGACCACGTTTAATCTTATTCAGAACTCAGCAGCTGAACCCAAAGTCACTATGAAGTACCAGGAATTCAAAACAGCTTTCAACGTTCAAGGATACTGGGGGTTTTGTTTCATTTGGGGATTTGTTGTTGTTGTTTGCTTGGGTTTTTTTAATGTTTAACATATAAAGAGGTTGGAAATTGTTACTAAGAACACATTTGTACATTTATGTATCTATAGATATAGACGTATTCCTGTACTGGCCAGATATTCCATCGAAATACCTTTTGCTTCTCATGTTTCCAAATAACTGTGATGTACTAGCATGTGTGTTTACTGTTTATGACAGAATAAAACGTATCTAGAGTTTATACACGTTTACTTTAGACAACACGATCAACAAATACCAATCAGGTTTTTAAAGGCAGCCAAATTTTTCAGAAATGGGCTGGATGTTATTTAGTAATTTTAACTATTTTTCCATGTGGATCACTATTAATAACACCCACATTCAGCAACCATTGAAACCATGATCCAAAAAACACTGAAACAATCATCCAGTATTTTAAAGACATTTTATGTCAAATGCAAAAGTTAAGCCTGAAACCTTTGATTTAAATGCGTTTTTTTTTAGGAACAGCCATGAAAAAGAGCAGACAAAATAAGGTTATTTTTAGTTAAACAGAAAAATTAATATCTACCACAAAGTAACACATTATTGATGTGTTAATTAAAATATTGTATTCAGAAAGATAAATATATTAGTAAGCCAGAAGGATCTGGCCTTATTTTATTATACTGTAACAGAGAGGAAACAGAGTTAAGCAGATGGCACTCAGGATTTCTCAATGAGTTCAGGGTCTGTAAGTACACGTTGCATAAACGCCAATTAAAATGTGTCTGAGTAAATTTAAATCCCTTGCTGATAGAATACAAGCCAACCTAGCTGGCTTAAGACCAAGGTTCACCTTAATCGTCTGCTCAACTTGTAGCAAGATGCTCTCAAATTGCACAGACATTCCCAGTGAAATAATAAAACAGCATTCCCATTGATTTGTATTTATTTACATTCACAACTCCCTTCTCAAGTGTTGGGCCAAAGCACAAAGGGAAGAAGAAAAGTACTTTTGTGAGTTGTTTGATGAGTCTAATCTAAAAAAACATACTTCTTTGATTTAAGAAGCTCCTGGAGAACTTTCCTATTGGGTAATTTTATGGAAAGATTACTTCAGAAGTGTCTTGATAATGTTTATTAACCACACAAACTGCTTCTTACTCCCCTTTACTTGATTACTGACAAATTATCATCTCAATTTTTCATACATTGCAAAGTGAATGTTGAGTATTACCTAATAAAATACATACAGAAAAGGCTACAGTGAAAAGTTAAAGCTCTGTTGTTATGCAATCCTATAGCAGTTCTAATTTAATTTGGCATTCAAATGCCTTGCAATAATGCACAGAGATGAGTAACTCTGTGACTAACTTTGTGATTTTACCATATATTTCAAGAATTACAAAGTGCAGACTAGCAGGTCTGTACCTAAGAAAGCTGAGCATCCACTCTCATGAGAAAAAAAAAGGCCTTTCTATGATAAACTGAGCCTTCCATAAAGATTTGGTATCACTGACTGAACTGGTGCAAACGTACAACAAGCAAAGCCTGGATCTTTGCAAAGCTAATCAATTAAGTCCCCTTATGCATAATCCATGTGTGCAGCCTTTTCCCATACCAATTATTTCATGCTGGCAGCATTTTGTTGAAGGAAAAGCCAGTCAGAAACTATAAAACATGCAACAGCAAATGAAATTAAATGCCAGAAGTGCAAATGACTATCTAGGAAATGAAATCTGAACTATTCATGCATGTATACATACCAGCAATAAATTAATTAATTGCAGTCAGGGAAAAGACCTAAATGTCATTAGTAGTTCAATGGCAACACTGGTGCCACACTCAGCAACCAGAAAATGAAAGCTTTCCTTGAAAGTGGGAAACAAAAGGTTTATCGCTGTTTTCTACATCAGCAGGAATAATTTACTGGGAAAAGCAGCACACAGTCCCAAATAAGAAAAGTTGTCATTCAAAATACCATTACCAAGAAAATAAACCAAAAACCTTCCAAGCACTGGCAGCATTTAGCACAGAAATGAGGGAAGCTGAAGGAAGGAAAGACACATAGAGCAATTTGGCACTGTTGAAAATACGACCTGGTGCACACCGAGGGTGTGCAAAAAACCAATGGAGTTCGCTGGAGGCTCTTTCTGTCCTCTAACTTTACCTGCTGGAAGAAACCTTTCTTGCCCAACTCATACAAAAAGAGGATAGGGAAAGAAGAGCAAATTCAGTGGACAAATGGAACCACCCTTTAAAGTCAGATCTGCCTTAATTCCATGCAGGAGAGAGCCAGCAAAGAGTAAAGGCAGGTCTGTGTGCCGCATTCTTCTTTTGTACTTCTTTTGCTGTCCATTATTGTTCCCGATTGCACCTGCGCTTGATTTCTTCTATTTTCCAGCCCCCTTCAGAGGCTTTATATCCTTGCCTCTTAAAGGTTTCATTGAAGTCAGGACAGGCCCATTCCCCCAGAGGCAAATCACACACATCACTGCAAACTACAAGATTTTTGAAATGGGTTTTATACCTTTTGATGGCAGAAGCACCTCTAGCTTCACAAACAAGTTTTGCAACTGATGTTTCAGACATACTTGTCTCAGAGGTCTTGGAAAACAAAAGGATGGATCAGGTCCTACCAAGCGCTAATCCTTACAATGACTGCAACGATGCTTAGATTAGATTCTTTACCTTAGCTTGTGATAAGCAAAGTAATATGATTCAACAATTGCTGCAATTCTCTGCAGTTGCACAAAGAATAAGCACTTAAAGATTCAGCTGAGCAGCTTTCATTGTTTTCTACTGTAACTGCTGCTCTATTTGTTCAGAAGAGATGACCTTCTAGTAACCTTGTTCTGTGGCTATGAATGAATGGAAATCTGAGTTTGACCTCACTTTATGACCTCTATAAAAAGAATTATACTACAGTGATTTTGCATCTTTATGTCAGCATGCCAGATAAATATTTAATTCAATTGCTAACCGGATAATGCATTTTCAAAACAACTCACTATGCAGAATGTGTCTTAAAATATATTGCTAAATTAAGCAAAAATTCAACTAATTTTTAAATATTTAAATATATTTGACATCTAAGAAATATTGCACAGAGAGTGAGAATGCATTATGCATTGAAAAAGTTTTCGCTCCCATTAGGAAGCAGTACCTATGAATAATACATTTTTTTCTAATGTCTTTTTATGTACACAAAAACATCAATTTGTACCTAGCTTAAAAGAAATCTAAATTACAGGTAAGCCATCTAATGTGTCCCTTACTACCTTTTGGCAAGCTTAGTCTAATCAGAGTTTTTCCACTAAATTACCCAGATCAGCAGAAGCCCTGCACAATTATACCCTGCTCTCTAAAACAGCACATGATCTTTGCTCATGTGGGTAATTGCCAGGGTGGAAAATTGCAGTGAGGAGGATGGTACAGATGTTCTTTTGCAGTTGACCAAACAAAATGAAAGAAAGCAAAAAATTCCTGTTTCATAGCGACTTCTATTTAAAATGCGCTGGATTATACATGTTCACGCACATGGAAACAAATATAATGGAAATTTTCAATAGATTTTTCTAATTAAAACTATGTTTTTCTGTTGTTAGGTTAGATCTTAAGGAAGAAAAAGTATTAATAAAACATCAACTTCTGAAAAACAAACATTCAATGTTTGTAAACTATAACAATGTACACCATGATACTTACTAAAGTTGTTGAAGAGGTTTCCAAAGCAGCATAGCTACACTAGAGAAAATCTTTTTTCACTTGTATACAAAGATGAAAGAGAAGCAATGTCAGCATGGAAGAGATAAAAAGAGATTTGTCTGATATCGTTATTTCTGCTACATTTACTGTCTCCATGACTGAAAACAGGAATTGTACTTTAAGGGGATAAAGGTAGGCTATCATGAGTAATGTCTCATGTATTTACCAGAGACTGTTGCAAAATCATGCCCACAGAAGGGACACCTCATCTGTTTTCCAAATTTCACAATCCACTGCCCTCCTCCCATCTTGTTCTTCCCACAGGTACACCTTGTGAGGTACACCATACATCGGCACCAGTCTTCAGTTATAGCAATACAGAGTGATTATGATTTTTCTGTTACAGAGAGACACAACAAGAAACGGAGACAAAGGACTGTGCAAAGGTGGTGGAGAGCTTAGAATAGCATCTGTTTGAAGCTAGACCACCACAAAATCCCCCCATATAGACGACAGCAGTTGTTTCTATCAAGATGAGTAATTTCTTTTACCAACACTGAGAAATACCTGGGCTGAAGGTATCCACCAGTGTATGCAGGAGCAA
Organism: Melopsittacus undulatus; assembly: GCF_012275295.1. Lineage (NCBI taxonomy): Eukaryota > Metazoa > Chordata > Aves > Psittaciformes > Psittaculidae > Melopsittacus > Melopsittacus undulatus. The sequence goes on along the minus strand of NC_047528.1, from coordinate 108,548,403 downwards.
CTGAGATTTGTACGATGTTACGTTTCATAGCTTTCTGTCCCTCAGTAGTAGAAGTATTTAAGAGGTAGGAGGACACAAGTTAACGGGTGTCTTATATGCATGAAATCTTCCTTTTGTAAGAGTTACAAGAAGTTGCATTTCAAGAATAGCTGCATAACTAATTCTGGTGAGGTAGGTACAGGCCAGAGGCAAGTGTTGCTCACCTTCTATAGTCTAAGCAACAGTGATTCGCTTTTTTCTATCTTAAAGCAGACTTTTGTCTTAGTTTGAGTTCCATGGACACAGATAATAGCCTTTCTTATCCAACATGGATATGAACAAGATCAAGAGGCATTCCAGTCACACTCAGCATGCTGCTATCACCTCTTTCAAGGGCTCCATTATTTCTAGGACTACTATTAGGGAAGGAAGAACAACTCAAAGTCAACATGAGATGTGGGACTAGGTATGAATTACCCTCAGCCTCATTTCTCACAAAAGTAAGAAGCTCATACATCTGGATTAAGAGAAACGACTGGAGATAACCAATAAAGTTATCAGCTCTTCTCAAGAAATACAGCATCTATTTCATGGTACACAACTCAGTATCTTTCAAAGTCTGTAGCTGCATGAAATCTGGCTGGCACATTTTACAACTCCCTTCATTGCTGTTTTTTTTTCTGCATTACTAATAATTTCTTTCAGATGATTCCATAACTATGGCCTCTCTGCACTGCTTTGCTATGCATTGCAAATATCATGTGTCAGAAAGGGAATAAACATCCATAAATGGTATAAACTGTAACTGAAAACTAACCATGTTTTTTCAGATGTCTTTTAACAAACCAGTGCCACAAGCTATCTGCTCAGTGTCAGGCTAGACAGAAGAAGCACTATAGGAATTGCTTTTCCCTAGGTTTTCTGAACACCAATAGACAACAGCATATATAATATAATTATATTATTTTATGTTATGTATGCATTTTCCTGTATGATCTCAAAGCATGAACAGGAAGGAAACTGCTCTTAGCAACCCCCAGTATGTGTTTTATTTATCCTCACTTAAAGTAATCCAAAACATGTGACAAATGTTTAACAATAACAAATACATAATTACTGAGAGTTACAGATGGAAAGAGTAAATCCACTATGTTTCAGCACTTACTGTTACCTATGTGCAGGAAAGTCAGTTTCATTTTGTTTCCTCTGCAGAGCAGACACCCATATAACCACAGGCTAGGCTTACCCTTGCTTTGTAGCTCAGCTTTATAGGAAACTAGGACAAAAATACAGCATCCTCTAGGCTATGGTTCTCTCTAAACCAGTACGTCAAGGACCAGTCACACAAGGCAGGTTCCCAAGACATATGCAGACTATCTTTCGCATATGCAAGTGACAATGAGTCCGAAAAACCATTTCATTTCTATGCAATGGTCTAACAACCACAGACTTTGCTGATGACTAGAGTATCTGTCATGCTCTTACACTTTCATATACTTGGTCCAAGAGAAAGAGGGGAGAAGGGCAAAGAGAACAACTTATTCACTGACTCATAACGAAAGTATACCTAAGGAATAATTTTTCCCTCTCCCCAGACTCAAAAACCAGGTTGTGGTGCAGGATTTTAGCTATGTCTGGTTAAGCCAAGCACTGAATAGTGAGTTTCTTTTTTGCCTTGACATGGCCACAGCTCCAGCCAATCAATCCTGCACTTATCTAAGAATGGTTGAAAACAGCCCTTTCTGCAAAATGTATCGACTTCAGAAATGTTATGAACTATTTCCTGGCTTGACATGAATCACTGGATAAACTGGGAAGTCATATTAACAATACTTAAACTGCCTCCCAAACAAAACTGAGAAGGAAAGGGTATTAGCATTGGCACCTATAGTTTATACTCTGGTGGCATGCATAGGTCACCTCTCACACCCAGCAATTAAGTTCACATCCCCTTCATGGAAAAACTTCTAATATTGTCTCTCTGAACAATGTCTCAAACACTAAGCTTTTGGATTATCTAAACAATAAGAAACACTATCAGCAGCTCCATCCTAGTCTCGTTGTTGAGCTCTGTTCTATGGGAAAAATTAGGCATATTACTGGAGTAATTCACTATGTAGCAGTTTTAGGCTTCAAGCTGCTTTAAGTATTTGGTGTTGAGAATGATCTTTTTTCACATTCATACAGTCAAAATTCTTTCCTTTAGCAAGCATGTCAGCATTTAATTTATTAAGTACTACTTATAGCTTATAATAAAACATACTATGACGTGGCCTGTACTTTTGATTTGTTCACAAAAACAGCTGGATAAGCACCCTGTGGAATCTACCAGCATCCACATGATGTTCAGCGACACAAAGATGGACTAATCGCTTGGTGTTTCCAAGAAAAGGGAAGTTCTTTAAAGCTATTTTAATCAATAAGTACACACCAGTACCAAAATGAGAGGGTACCAGGACTCAGTCAGGTTCTGTGACTGCCTGAAATCTTGCAAAGAATCAGCAACAGTAGAAATAAAACGTGCAGCATTACTGCCCACTGAGTACATCAGTCCACTAAATGCCATTCCTGTTCCACTATAAATATCCTATACACCTTGCTGAGGCCACTCAGGATGTATCTGCGTTCCCTCAGGCAGAGTGCAGAGTAGCTACAATCAAGTTAGTACATCCCCACAGTGCAGCAGCAGTGATGTGGGCATTCCACCATAGCTCTCAAATCAGTGAAGCCACATTAACCCAGCATGTGAGGTAACAAACCTACTCGTCAGCATTTACAAATCTGGGAATAGAACCATGCTGGTTGCCTCTGTAGTGTGAATATGCCTTTATTTTCTCTAGTTTCAGTTTCCCATCTGCAAAAATGCATGGTTTACCACCCAGCTAAAGGTCAAAAACATTAGAAACATGAAGGCTGTATGAAAACCTTGGATAGATGAAGAACATGACCTACATCTAGACACAAATACTGAAACGGAGATAAATACTGAGAGGATTTAGATCACTGAGCCCTTCAGAAACTAAAATGGGTTTATGTTAATAAAAATCCTTCTATTCTCTTCATATTGCCAAAAGTCCATGCACATATGTTAAGAAATTCACCTTACTCATAGCTTTCTGTGCTTCAGGCTCTGTTTTTGCAACAAAGGCAGACACATTTTCCTTGATTACACTATCAATATGTCAACCTGAGAAAGTATTAATAAAATGTTTTGCTGTATTTTCATACCCACCTTCAATTCTGAAATAAAAGACCACAAACTATTTATTAAACAGATTTAAATCATACTGAAACTGAACAATTGAGATTTTCTATTGCTTGTGCAAAAAGCACTGTAATCATTGATGTGATATGGAACTGATAATTTCCATTCACCTATCCTAATGTATGAGGTTAGTTAAAAGATGCTGATTTAAGTGAAAAGTACCATAATTGGAATCCCATCTTTTCATTTGCTCCCATACTATCAACTCCTGCAGAGTAAATGGCTGTCAGATTCCTGGGGCAAAATAGATGAGGACTTCACATCACTGATACTTATTGGCTAATGAGGCTGCTGCCATACACGGGTCTAGGCTACCATTTTATGTGTGCTCAAATTAAATTTACATTCTTTAACAAGCTCCTTGAATCTGCTGGTATTACCTGTACTCTAATTACTGCTGTATTTTAAAGCTATGAGCGATTATGTTAACCTGAATTCAGGTCAGACTGTTAAAGTTCAGGAATAGATACAAGAGATGACAGGAACTAAAAGGACAGCAGTTCAATACATTCAGGAAGCTGGACAACAAGCACTACACTCTTTCATAGGTTTTAATGTTTTTCAATTGCCTATAATAATAATTTTCTGTGATAAGACAAAAAAACCCCATCATCTTATCCGAATCCACACTTGATAGATAAGTTTCAATTTGGAGCATGAACCGAAGAAATCTTTCTTATTGCCTTCCATCACATTTTCACATATAAAATCTCCAAATTAAGAATCAACAGTTCCACATGCTTAAAACTCACAGCACAGATTTATACATACACATGCAAACAAATATGCACATGTTTGTTGTCTATTTGTCAGCAGCTCTGAAAAAGCAGACAATGCACTGGAAGTCCCGGTGCTTCCCAAGTTCCTGACAGTGTCCTTGTGTCCTTCTGACTTCTGAGGAGACCTTGGGGTTGTACGAGCTACACCAGCACTAACACAAGAATCTGCCTCTAAGCAAACCCGCTTCCAAGCACACCATGGGATTTTTTTGGGGTGGTTTGCTGTTGACTGCTTAAAAGCCTCATGCCAACTCCTATGTAATTCAACCGAGAACATTTTCAAGCTAACTACCATGACACCTCCTGTGGTGTTCTTTAACACTGCTACAAGCTCACCGATTGCCAGACATGGTTGGACGGGGTTTCTTTTGAAGAAGAGTATGGAGAAGAAAAGAATGGAAATGAGAAGAATAATTTAAGATGAAATATAATTCTTCATTTGTTACACTGAATAACTACTTATGATCCTGTATTTGGGTGCACTGGTGGACAGTACCAGATTACCGAAGCTTATATAAAACCATCTCCACCAAAAAGTCAATTGTTCTCCTTTTTGTTTTCTTTGGTGTTAGCTTATTATGACATTGAAGTGGTCAAAAACTACTTCCTGAAACAAACTTGTAGCTGAATTAACAATTCATTCATATGTGTAGTAAGTGCAATGTGTTTTTAACACAATCAATTCATGCTGAAGTACTTTGTCATCGCTAAGAGATCATCTATATTCTACCAATTAACTGTATTAATTTTAACAGGGAAGGGTTTTTAAGAGCTCTAGCCTACATTTAGGCTTGCAACAGACAGTCATAATCACATAATTTTCTGAACTAAAATTAAACTTGCATCTAGATAAAAATCAGTGAACATTGGGCTGGTAACAGAAGACTCTCCGTGGAAGGAGAGCCAAAACGGTGATTTATGAAACTGAACTCCATTTCAGTGACACTAAAATAATAGAAGGATTTATGAACAGTTTCTCTCCTTGTTACACCCAGATTACTGTGTCATCTGGGTAAGGCTGAGGACTTACAGAGTATTTCACCTGAACTAATAAACCTATTTAGTGAATCTGAACTAAGTGCTGAAGTTGACTTCTAATGAGTGTTGACTGATCTTGGCAAATAAGTGAATTAGATGACACATACCTGAGCCAGACAAGTCATCACGAGTCAGCATGTCTCCAGGGACAGAATGAAGAAAAATGGTTTCTCAGCTTATTTTATTTTGAAGGATCACCACAAACGCTCATGCTGATAACAGCATTATCTTGACATCCTTTCAGAGCTGTTCTAGTGCTGGTAATATCTTGTCTTGTTGAGACTCTTTTTTTTTAACAAGTTGAAAAATGGAGCCATTTTAACAGTTTATTTTATTTTTATCTATCCAAACACTTATAACACACTCATCACCCCAGCGTTTGTAAGCCTGAGATTTGAGTGTTGTCACACAAAGGATTAGTGAACAAATCCCAAAGGGCCTGGAGTGCTCCATGTCAAACAAAGGGTTTCATCACTGGTTTCCAGCACAGCAGCTCTGGGGTGGCAAAGGGGGCTCTACTCCAAGGGTTGCTGAACTAGGGGTCAGAGCACCCAGCTGGTTTGGCTCAGTCTCTTCCTGACATCCTGTGTTACAAGGACAGGCGTAACATCTCTCTGCCTCAGTCTCCAAGCAGAATGGAAACAGCAGTACCTCTCAAAAACAATGCCTAAAAAGCCTGTCTCTGTGAGTACAGATAAAAATGCATAAAATACCACTAAAAGGTTCAGGGTATTATGGCATCTAATTGCTTCTACCAAAAGCAATGCTGTAATGCCACAAGCACTGTCACTCTCATGAAATGAACACAGAAAAATAATCCTGACCTAACAAAACCTAAAATCCTGTGCCTTTGAAAGATTTGCTGCTTTCACTCAGTTGAAGTGAGAACATGAAAAAAAGCATTTTCACTCCCTGGTTTCACAGGAAGTCACTTGTGGCTCAGCTCAGAATCAAACATAGCACTTGTCCTGTGCATCTATGCTGATCTCCCGACCCCAGCATGACTGGGAGAAAGGAAAAGGCAATCCTTTTGGGTGTACCTTTCATCACAGAAGTAATTTGGCAGAACTACAGATTTACTGCCTTTCAGATGCCTGGTTTTCTTAGATGTTCTGGCTTTTAAGTCAGCAGTTTCAAGACTGCACTTACTTGGCTCAGAAAGACTTGGGAGACATACTCAACCTCTCCACATCAGTAAAGGCAGAACTTCATTGCTGAAGTTCAGTTATTGTACCAAGTAACTTAAATTACTTTCAGAGGGGCTTATGTCTGTACTGCTTCAACCTGGTTTTGGTGAAATTTACAACCACTGGTTGCCCCTAATTTTCTCCATAGTTTAGCTGAATTTAGAATACAGAGAATTAATATACTGGGTTATAGAGAAGTGTTGTTACAGCCAGGTAAATCAGACCTCTGGTGGAACTTTTTAGGTGTGAAATCAGCATGAGAGTAAGACAAACTCTTCCAAAACAATACACAAAGGTTCAGTCTTATTTTCATTTGCAGAAATTGGAAGCTCCAATGACAATGGGCTCCAAAAAAAAAACCCAAACAAGACCAAAGCCCCAGTTTTTTTTGGCAAGGATGAGTATTAAAAGACATATTTGGAACACAACACTGCTTGGACCACATCATGCTACTGACCATATTACCACACAGGAAGCTGAAGCTCTTCAAAGGTTATTTTAAAGACATCAAAAACATGTGCAGCCTAATATACTGATATCTCCTTAAAAGTAACTACATCTGCTAAACCTCTTTGTTCGAAGGACGTGGCTCATTTGTTCCCTGGAGATTTTCAGCTGTGCTCTATATTAGCTTGAGTGATCATAAAAAAGCAAGTATTACCTACCATGATTTCTTTTTTATAAGTACACTGTGAGATGGTCCTGAAGTTCTTTTTAACTACACCTTTTGTTACCTGCATGCTTCCCAGATATCTAGGATGTGGGGCCAAAGTGCTGGTAAAAGAGAAAAAAGGACTTGATGCTGGTGTAGTGTTGGAGGAGGAATGTATGTCCTGTATGCGTGTCCTTGGCATACGAGCATCAAACAACGTAGGAAAAGTAGAGGGGATTGGGGTTTCCTCTAATTGAAACCTAGTATCCAGATAAACTTGCACACATCTAACCTTTGTTCTCTTACTACAAAGCTGTTCAATTACACATGGAAAAATGGAGCCCAATAAAAGCTATGGCATCTATTCACACCACAGGAATCCAGTTTAATTATTCCCACTAGGAGATATGAAGTATTTCCTTATGCAAATACCGGACTCTCACAACACTGACATCAAGGACCCACACTGTGTTTTTCCCTACAGGGAAGAAGTATAAAAAGTGTTGCATTTTACCCTCAGTTTAAGCATAGTATTTTCTGATGATTCTGCTAGGGGATTAAAAAGGGAAAATCTGTAAGTTTTCAGTAAAGTCCTTGCAGATTTCCTAAGGTGAAATATGAATCTACACAATGAATTAATGTAAAATGCAACTATTCCTCTAAACACTGACAGAAACACAGCACAGGATGCTCTGCATTCATTCACAGATCTGCCATTATGATACTTTCTGTAAGCACCAAGCATTTTAGTATTGTGTTCCACCATTAGCTACGCAGCTACAAATTAAATATGCATGCATATAAAAAAGTCAAAGACCAAGAACTAACTTCTACAGAAATGCCTGACAAGTGACAATAAATGTTAGTTTTAAAGAGGGTAAATTGTTTGCTAATGGTATGATCAAGGCAAAAGATGTTTATGGTGGCACAAGATTCAAACTGAAGCTTCAGCCTAAGCCAAATTAATATTTACTGCCAAACACTGATTCCAGGCTCTAAATAGAGGAATTTTATCCCTGCTCTCTGCAAGTGTTCCACCTCTGACTTTGCCTATGGTTACCTCCATGTTCCCTTTCACCAGTTGATCTCAGAGGCCTCCTTTTCCACTTCCAAGCTATTTCCAGTGTCTTCTACTGGTCCACTAAACTGAGCCACTTTCCAAGCAGTGTCTGTAGACTGATAACCTGTGCTCCACCAGAGTTTGGCTGCTCAGAATCCTCTACATTATGTACTCCAGAAATAAAAATGTCTATTTCCCATATTTTAAAATTAATAAAAAGAGTAAATATGAGGGGAAAAAGGTCCTGAATCTACAGGCTACCATATAAAGAGTTCCTTGTATCTCCCCATGTCTACAGGTTATAGGCGAAGCTTCTTGAAACAGCAACTGAGTCCCAAAGCACACATCTGTCATGGGCAAAAGGTTTTATTCAGTGACAGAAAAAGGAAATAGTTTTTAAGAAAGAAGCTGTGTATTTGCATGAAAAATGTCTGCATTTGATCTTGGGAGGAAAAAAGTATCATGATTGGGCTGTATTTTTAAAAAAATAATAATGTAGAAGTTTAATTTTGGCACAAAACTGGGATTTACATTGTCCTCCATGCTGTGGTGGCAATCCAAATGTTCTGACTTACACCAGCAAAGGTTTGGTTGCAGAACACACTTATAAATAAAAGTAAATTGATTCTCAGTGCCAATGGTGAATGAAATTTATCCATATGTGAAGTATATGTATGCACACACACGCACACACACTCCTTAAACCAAAATACTAGAGCTAATGTAGGGTCTTCTTTCAGCATTATATTCAAAGGAACACTTGAACATAAAAAATCTTTTAAATGTAACATTTTGAACTTGATGTGTCATTTTTAAAGAAGCTGGATAAATGAAATGCTTTAGACAAATGTGGTAGATTCACCAGTTTAACTTCTGTACAGAGACATATACACATAGCTTAAAATTGCTACCATGTGCCAAGTAAACTTTTACAGATGTTCAGCAGCAGACTTCAAAGAAACTGCATTGTATCTTCCTCGATATGTACCAGCCAAATATATAAAACCAAAGAAATGTCAAGATATCAAATGAAGTGTCCATTTGCTGATGCTCAGATAAATGAGAGATGCAGGACTGGTAATATTATTTCTTTCCTATTACTTGAATTACATTCAGCCAATGCTCTGCAGTTATTTTTAGCTTACATTGTGAGGCATTCCAGCTAAACTATGACATGCTTTAAAGTGACTTTTCCCTTTGGCTTTCAAAAGGGTATTTCTACATTCAGAGTACATGCTTTCGATACTCTTCTGAGAAACTGCACACACAGAAACTGTCTCTCTTTCAGCATTATAAGTATTACAGAGAGAAAACATACTCTTGTTGGGGTTACTTCTGTAAATTTAATCACAAAAAGCATTTCAACATTGTGTTTGGTGGAACCAATAACGTCCTAGATAAGACATGCCTAAATGGGATGGCACATCTGCCCCAAAGGGTTTGCTTTTATTTTTTATTGTTTTAAAGACATGTCTATTGCAAATTCATCTAATAAATCTAAAAATCTTGTAATGAAGCCTGCAACTGCATGGTAAGTTTAATTCATCATGTCCTGTTGACCTGTTCTACACTTCTGTGCCCACTAATCCCTAAGGCCACTTCTATCATTTGTAATTTTCAACTATTTGAACATCTCCAACCATCTCTTAAAATATCCTCCCCCCTCCCCTCCATCAGGAAATATTTCCTTTCTTTCTCTCCACTGTGGAATTTCCATTTACATCTTTATCTCCAACACACCCCTGTGCACAGACTCCAAATTACGCTTCCCTAAAGCACAGGACAAGCAATGTTCAGTCCTGGAATAGTGACAGGTTTAAAGTATAATATTTCACAGCTCATTAGGGCTGGAGAGGCTTTTTAGCGTTTAGTGATCTACAAATTCCCTTTCCAATAAGAGAGATCCTGCTTCTACTCTAGGTTATTCATTCTTTCTATATATGCATGTAAATACACATATACAAACAGGTATACACCAAGCCTAATACACATATTTTTATATATATCACATGTTTTCAACAGCAAATTTATGCAAAAGCTGCACTAGGCAACTGTTAAAGGTTTCTACAATTCATTGTTTATAATTTTCCTTTCTTTTCGAGTTCCACGCTGGTGGGTTTGTTCTGTAAGAGGAATCCAGTGAAGCAAATGAAGAGCTGAGAAATAACATCAATGCAACTGAGAAATAACTCAAGGCAGTTTTATGACGCTGGATTTTTTTCCCCCATGCAAGTTATGTGGTACATGGAGAATTCATGGTATTTTGGTATAACATAAAGGTTTTACTCGCCTTTCCTCAGGATGAACTGCAGAAGTAATGTACAGCTTTCATATGCAGTACCATCAAATGCTCATGCCAATGAAAATTACTACCAACCCTTCATGATTTCTTCCGCTCTTAAACCTAAAATTTCCTCTCGTATAAAACAGGCTATATTTATTACTACTGAAAAATGACCAGATTTTTTTTTGTAGACAATATTTTAAATAAAAACACTATTTTGTGAACAGTGAAATTAATAAAACCCGATTTCTTATAGATTCATTTCTCATAACTAGTTACCCCAGTGTCCAACAAGGCAGCAACTTAAATTGTACCTTTTCACTAGTTAGGTCATTTACAAGAGCTCTGTTCTCTGGTGTCTCCTAAGGGCTGAACTCATGCACAGTACCTCCTCCGAGGTGTCTCGCTCTCTGGCTTTCTCACCTAGATGCCTACATTTCCGGAAATCTATAGGAATGGAACATGTGAGGAATGAGGTCTTCTCTCACCCTTTCAGATTCGTTTGAAATTGGCCAGTGAATTAAAAAGTCTGTAGCTGTGCGGAACACTTGCATGTGGCTGCACGTGTGCACGCACACCCAGGCACATACAGTGTAATCACATAAACCTCATTTCCTTCGGAAACCAGGCTAAAAATGACACAGCACCAGCAGATGTGAGTGCAGTTATGAAAAGCAGCTGCATGAGTTTGCCACGAAACAAACAAACATAAGGTCAGCGTGCATATAGGTCCCTTCAACAAAGCTCAATTGGCAAGTCTTTGAAATATTTACATAAATATTTTAAATCTCCTCTTTCTGTGGGGCAGAGGATGTACATCTTGACATCAGCACATGTAAGGCATGGTTCTTATTTTCTCTGGGTCAAACACTCACTGAAGTCAATAGAAGCTTTAACTTTTAAACCTACAGTCAGGATTTCTTTCTATGAGTATACTGATATAATTTATCTGGGTGTGCTCATATCTCCCCCTTTCCCTGGCTGCACTTACATAAATAACAGGTTTGTATCTTCTCTGTGCCATACATGAGTATTTCTGAGGAATTCCAGAATCTACTTCTGACAAAATATGCATAAAAATCTTCATAACAAAATTAATCAGAAACCAGAGACATTTGGAAGCAAATATCACCACAAAATAGCCCTACAGTTTTAACTAGAGAGATAAGCTTTTCACTGCTTTTGACAATGGAAAGCGCTTTCTGCTCTCTCCGACCATATAAGATCCATTAAACAACCATTTTGTTACATCCAGCTTCAAAAACCATCTGGAAATTACACTGTGGCATGTGTCATCCTGCTAATATAAAAACAGAGGACTGGGAGGGATCCTGAGGGGCAAAAGAATCCAGCCCTGCTATGCAAGAGGCACTTAATCCCAAGAAGTCTAAAGCATACCTACCTTTTATACCCCACAACTCTTCTCTCAACTGCTTCAGAAAGCTCAAGAAGCAACCAAAACTAGTGCCCTAATTGCCTCCCCAAAAGACATTTCATGTTGAAGAATCCATTTCAAATATTATTTTATACATGGCTTGACATTACTTTCCAGCACATTACAGGAGCTATATTTCTTCTTCAAGTACTCCTCAAGGAAATCTTACCGTATGGAACTAGCATAGTTCGAATGTTACCGTATTAAAGACAGTACTAGTTGCTGATTTTACACTGCTTCCAGATGTAAATAAAGTTAATCAGCTCCTGTGGCAAATGTAGTAAAAGATTAACAAAAATGTGACTACATTTTGGAATACTCTTTAAAAGGGCTCACTTTTGCAGTGTACTGACCATATTCATAGAAACATGGAATACCGGGCTGGAATGACCTCAAACTCCAAGTAAAGCGGGATGATGACTTCTTTATCTCTGCTGGTGATGCTCTTGTTATGTAACGCAGCATCCTGTTGGCTTTCTTTGCCATACCTGCACATTGTACATTCATACTGAGCTTGTTGTCCACCAGGACCCCAGGTCCCTTTCCACAGAGCTGCTCCCCAGCTGGGTCAATCCCAGCCTGTAGTGCAATCCTAGATTATGTTTTCCCAGGATCAAGACCTTACACTTTTCTGTTGAACTCCACAAGGTTCTTGTTAGCCCACTCTTTTAGCCTATTCCAGATACCTCACTTACAGGCTGCTGCCCCAAATCTGGCAGTTAGTCTACTTTTTGCATGGAGTAAGACTCAAGTAACACTCAATCACCTCTGTAAGGCAGATCTGGATAAAAGTTATAAAAGATGAAGAGATGAAGAACTAGGTGCAGCCAACATTGAGTGCACTGGCAGTCATATACCCTCAGCCTATGAACTGATAAAGACTACTAGGTTGCACATTTAGCACAGATACCCTACAGTATCACAACTTCTCAATGTTCCGAAACCAAATAGCATAAGTCTAGTACAAACTGGGTGATTACTGGCCTAGATAGTATAACCAGGATTAGTTATCTAAATTGAAATGCCTTCAGCTTACTCTGAAGTACTAAGCACTGCTTTGCTCTTTTAGAAAGAAAATTGGGCCATGTGCTTTTGCCAGTACAATTTCTATTTGATCAGACAGTATAATTTTTATTCTATGTAGAAGAGAGAGGATTTTTTTGCATTTGAATGAATGGATAAAGCAGTTGTTCAGACAAGGCCTCCTAAACTGAGTGCAACTCTGTAAATGCCTGTGTGCATCCCCATTTGAAACACCAGTTTTACCAGTTTTTCCCATTCTGTCACATTCTATCTTTCTCAAAACAACAGGGGCACAATGACGATTGGATTCTTATTAAGAATTTGTATAGTAAATGTTTCTTACAATATTGAGATTTAAGGTACTTGAATGGAGGTAACTGCAGTAAGTGCTTTGCCTGGTAAAATACATGCCACCTCTGAAGCAAGTACCCATTGTTCTGTTAGGAAGGTCTGGGTACATTGGGAAGGCTATTTGCTGACAGTGTTTATCTGATAAATTGGAAATACAATTAGAAGCCAGTAATCAACAAAGGAGATTGAGCTGAGAAGTTGCTCTCCAGTGTGTGTGCTTGAACAATGCTATCAATACTTCTTGTTGAGAAAGATAAACTAGTACCCAACCTTCTTTACTGCTTGCAAATTGTGCTCTAATGACATCTTGATAACTTACTTTTTTCAGTATCAATTTTAATTGTGCAAGCACATGCCTATTCTTTTACTTTGCTTCATGTCTATAATGTTGTCACATAACAACGTGATCCAAAAGTTATCAAGCACATTACTTCTTAGGAAGATATCCACCCCTCTCCCCCCACTGAAATATGTAAATATTTATCTGGTGGCTTTTGTCCTTACAGATGTGTTTTGGACTCTTCAGATTCAGGATGTGGTTTTTAGTTTTACACTGATGTAGATCATTGAAACACAATCTCTACTGAAGCATACAAACTGGTATACAACTGCATGTAACAGAAGACAAGGCCAGGAGCACCCCATGAAATCTTGAAGACAGTTATCTATCCCTATGAAAAAGTTCAGTAATACTTCATAGAATTTATTTGAAAGAGAATGGGAAAAAAATGCCTCCAATTGTTTTGGTTGGTTTCAGTATTGTATCCTCAGACATACAGAAAGTATTAGGATTTTCCATACCATGTATTTCTCTGTAGTAAAACTCACACGTAAATGCTTTTATGCATCAAAATGTCACTTCAGCCCCTCTCTAAAGTAGAAATAGTGAGTGCATTTTTTTTCCAGTTTAAAAAAGCAAAATTCAAACAAAACCTAAAATGAAAGAAAAGTTCTACTTCCTCAGAGAATCCTTAAAGTAAAGCAAACACAACTGCATGTGCCTCAGGAACTGGCACATCCTGGATCAGTTTGACAGCGCTTGGCTGCGTATCTCACTAGAAATAAAACAAAATATACAAATATATAAAAATATTTCTGGCTTCTGTCAAAATCATTTTCCCTTCTGGAAGCCTTCCCAAAAGCTGTGGTTCCTGATGCCTTTTTGTCTATGGACAACTCAGACATCTCTGGGCTAGCTTGCCTTCTGCAGACCTCTAGATTTCTTTGCTGTGCTTCTTGGATGGAGTTCCCAAACATACTCATAAGCTTTCTTACAACTCCTGCCTTTCCAATGCTCTCCTGGTTTCCGAGCTGATTCTGGCACCAGTTTTTTCATAGTTCCTTTCCAACAATGAGTCAATCTGTGGAGCAGGTCTCAGCACAGCAGCTACCTTCATCTTCCTCTTATTTTTAACCAGTAGTACTCTGCTTAGCATTTTACACAAGGCCAAACTTTGAAACTAATGGCTGAGGTCAGCAGCAGCTTTGCTCCCTTTTGCCTGGCATTCAGGAATCCTCTGAGACTCGTTCCTTCTCTTTGGTGCTCCAACATGGATGGATTCTCTTCACCTTTCCAGCATGTTTTTAGATAGAAGTTCCTACTTAGATGGCAAACCCACCCAGCCATTGTGAAAATGGTTGTAGCTTGATATCAAAATATGTCACAATGTACTTGAAAGATTGGAGCTTGCTTCAGATTTCATCTACTGAAAAGTATCACTCACTTGCATGTGCATGCTTTCTCTCTCTTTTCTTAACCACAGAATTCAATGCAGCTATGGAACAATGAAGTGAATTTGACTTTGGATCCTAATGTTCAAAATAAAATAGTCTACTCCTTGCCTCATTCTTCTGATTTGCACCTACTCTCTGATAGTGAAATGGAAAGAAGTCAGGAACTCTCCTATGAAACCCATGCTGATACCGAGGTTACACAAATTAGAGGAAGAGTAACTTTAAGGAAGCCAGAAAAGAAAATATATTTGTTGTGAAGACAAGATATCTGACTTATAAATCCATCAGTATTTATATACAATGATTTTGCTTGCTGCTGTTACAGAAAGACCTCTAAACCAGAACCAGTCTCTAGAGACAGCTCTTCCATATCAGTTAGAACAAAACCCATTCATACTATCATTTTCCTGTGCTACCAAATATCGGTTAAGTTCGGGATTTAGCAACAGTCACAAAGCCACTGCTGAAGCCCTGGGATAACACAGAACTCAGCATATACCTAACTTCAAGAATGTAAGGAGCCCAGGTGGAGCATAGGTTGTGCTGGCACGTGTTATCAGTTCAGCGTGGTAATTCATGCTTTTAAATACTGAACATGATAGTGCCACCACGACTAAACAAGTCTTCCTTTACAGTTCCTTACACAGCTTTGTCATTTTTGTGCATTACAACACAACAGTTTATATCCTATCAACCTTACTTTCATGCATTCCTCATTAAAATGCTGTAACTATAACCTGAATAAAATATTCTCAATCAGAGAATAATTTCTGTAACCCCAAATTGTCCTATCCTATAAAGATGTGTATGAGATTAGGAGGTGAAGTGAAATCTGAAATAGGATTCTGGCCTTTGAGGGTTATTTGTCATAGCGAGATTCATGCTGTATCAGCCATTTATATATGGCTACAAGGAAACATCTGCGAAGTCTAACAGCTGATAAAGAGTAACCTGCCCTGCTACTAAGAAAAGGAAGACTGTGTTGTATTCAAAGGCTGCAGATAAGACTTAATGAACTGAGATTTCATAATGGAGAAATGATGGATAGTGTAGACTTAATATATTCCACATACACAAAGCATTAAGATAATACATTAAAAATAACCTTAAGCTGTTGTGTTTTTCTTTCTCTCCCCAGGTATTTGCAGCCTTGCATAAAATACGGATTTAACAATTTTAAACAACTCCCAATATCACCTTCTCCAGATACGCTGTTTCTAGATTAAGATTGTGTGATTCCCTCCTCCTCTCCCACCCATGGTTTGGCAAGCATTACTAGAACACATTATTTTAGCCAGGATAGAGCATGCAGTCTCTGAAAGGGCCTCAGGATATTAGCTTTGCTAGCCATTTGCACAGAGAAGAGGTTAAGCCATATAAATTTTAACAGTACTCTTGCTGGTCATTTCAGAGGTGGTGGCATGAAGAAGGATGGAATTCATAGAGAAGAGAGAAAAAAAACAACCAAAACCTAAAAAACCTTTCCAGTGTCAATAAACAAGCTTGATCTATTGGAGAAAGGTATTCTTTTCTAATATGGTAGCTCAAATGAGCCCCATTTTATAGAATGATCTATAAAATGATGAATACTACAGCAGAAGAGAGAGCCTAAATGACACTGGACAAAAGAATGAGCCCCATAACTGCAGGCAGTAGTTCACTTTTAGCTAAGTCTCAAACCAAAAGCATATTCATACTCATTTAACTCTTCTGCAATTCTGTTTAGCAAAGACCTTGCTTTACACCTCTCCACCAGAATCAAATGAAGCATACATACGCTAAGAAAGCCCCCGATACCTCACCTGGGTAAAGCTACACAGCAGGCTTTAGTTTCTGAGCTATTAAGACATGAGTTTCAGAGCTAACAGAAATCTCAGAGACAAGCAGAACTTCCACCCCAGATCAAGTCTGTCGCACCACAGCCCTTCACAGTATTTGCAGCCTTGTCAACAGTTTTCCTTTCAAAGTAGATTGCTGAATCCAAACTTTAATCTAAACCATTTTATTTGGCCGGGAACTGCTACTTTTCAACCAAATCCTAATTGTGCCAACATTTTTTTCTTGTCTCAGTAACTCCAAGTTGTATTCTTGAAAAGGCTGTTAAATATGTTACAAGATTTGTCCTTCATAGCAGTGATATCAGACTAGTAAGTAAAGACACTTTCATCATGCAACAACTTTTAGTTGCCAGCTTTCTTTACTGCATATTAGTGAATAAAATGGGATAACCATGTGTTGTACAAGCATAATTGGCTGAAGTGATCAATATGGTTGGCTTCCATGTGCACAGCTTTCATAGCCACACAAATCAGTGTACATTTGCCTAAATGCTCAGTAGTTGTTAGATAACTGAACATGTACTTTAGGATTGGCATTTAAAAACCATTAAAACCACTGAAGGTCAATACTGCTCCTAGAAATGCCAAAAGGGAAGCACGGTACCAACATTTCTGTATGGTAAAAAAGTAAAAATGGAAGGAAAAAACCTGAAGAAGCCTAAGCCATGTAAGCAACTGCATCTGCTGAAAGAATCATTCTGTAAAATGCATTGGAA
Source organism: Melopsittacus undulatus (assembly GCF_012275295.1). Classification (NCBI taxonomy): domain Eukaryota; kingdom Metazoa; phylum Chordata; class Aves; order Psittaciformes; family Psittaculidae; genus Melopsittacus; species Melopsittacus undulatus. The sequence goes on along the minus strand of NC_047528.1, from coordinate 108,531,062 downwards.
AAGTAACCTTACTGTGTAACTACTTTCATAATTCAGCTCTTATGTTACCCGTAATGCTTACAGGTCTGTGAGGGACAAAGGGAAGTTTGCATCCAAAAAAGTGATACATCTGGTTTTAATTGCTTTTCGCAGGGAAGTCGGAGTCCAATGTAAAGAAAAGTCATTCCAAACTCCAGCTTGCAAACCCCGTTTTCATGTGAAAATTTCCAATAAAAAAGCAGCAACAGATGTGGCTGAGGCTATTAACTTGCTGGGGACACTTTTTTTCAGCTTGTCCACTTCCAATCAACTGCCATCTACTTCTTCCTAATCAACACCGTTCCCAGTCAGCTCAGTCAAGACTTCCCCCACAAAATCTCTTCCCACAAAGAATCAGCTGTACAATGTCTAATACTTTCCTTTTCTTTCAGTTCTCTTTTTATATGCCTGATATTTTCCCTTTTATCCTTGAAACCATAGCTTTGATAAAAAGTATCATTTTAAATGAGGTAATGAAACGTGGTATCAAGCTATTGCCCAGCAACAAACGCTAACCAGAGCAAAAGAATTCAACTTTAAACTTCTGTAAAATATAACTAACATTTTCTTAGTTCTTAGTCTTGGCTACAGTAATAGCAACTCAGGGCATTAGGCACAGTGAACCTTCACTTACAGAAACTGTATGCAGTGGCACAGTACAATTTCAACACCTTCAGAATAAATGCCACCTTTTTCTCTAACCAAATTTATGTCAGAATTTCCATAATTGAGGAATATCTGCTTTTACAAACTCTGTTCTTCCAACTACCCGCAATGTGTTTAATTCTGTAAGGGAACCAGTCTTCTGTGGGTGGAAAGCAGACTTATGCAAAGCTAAATGTTGGGGCCAATGTAAAGGTTAGCAGAGGATATGGGAAGAAGCATTCTAAAACTTGAGGAAGAAGAAACATGATGTGAGAGATAATGAAGATATTAGCAGAGGAACAAAGGAAGTAAAATCACATCACATAATATTCTGAGCTTAAGCTAGCTTTTTAAGCCTGAGTGAATAAATAAATACACCAAGCATATACTGAACAAACCAGCTTAGCTAGGTGAACTTTTACAGAGCACTGATAACTAGCTTTATAGAAGGTAGCTATTATTAGGTCAAAATTTCTTGTCAATCTATACATATAAATATTTATTTTAGTCCTTATGATTCACAAAAGATCTGGATTGTTACCCTCTGTGACAGATAAAGAATAAGCAACTAAAGCCCAGGAATTCAGTTACAATGCTAATACATTCTGGAGTTGCAAGCGACAATTAGAAAATGGCATCTGAGTGAACTCCCTCCAGAACAAATCTTTACTTGTATTTTCAATAAAAGTATGGATGTGATGGTTAAAGTATGGAGTGAAGGAAAAATGTTCTATAAACCTCCATTTATCCATGTTTATGATTTCTTCAGATTGCATTACCTGACTCTTACATACTTGACACAGAAAATATACATCTTTCAAATCCTTTGTATCTATTTTTCTCACATAATATTAAATCTGTCCAACATGTGTGATTTCAAAACAGCATTCCATATATAACCAGGACACAAAGAAAAAATCCCAAACAAAAGAAAAGCAAATAGAAACTAAAATACTGCAAATGCTGATTTTAAATGCAACCCCTTGAAAATTCATATAAGAGGTCCATTTTAATCTATGATCTACTTAATGTAATTTAGGAATACTACATTTAATGAAAGAGCATTTACCAGTAAGTGCCAAGTGAACACAAGGATATGAAATGCTCTGAAAAATCAGTGGGGCTTTTCTCTTATGGCTGTTCTTACCACAACATACATAGCACCATGTAGATCCCTGACTGGGCAAGATGAGACCACCAGACTATATTGAACAGACCCTTTAGTTCAATGACACTTTTTCTGTGCTGAGACATTTTGGTGAGGAAATAATTCCAATTAAAAATAAATAAATAAATAAATAGAAATTGAGTTTCTCAACTTGAATACTGGACTCAGAGACTATAATATGTGAAAAAAATAGCCCAAAATTGATTTGATGAGTTTCCAGTCTAGCAAGCCAAATCAATAGGTGTATTATATTTAAAGACAATTCCAGAACTGGTTTTTGCTGCCCTTCGGAAGCAAGTGCACTCTGTTCTTACGGTTTAGCACAAAAAGGAAGAGATGAAAAGGCAAAATTCCTCAGGTTTCCAGATATTTTTCATGTAAGCATTTCTAATTCTCCACTGGCCATTCACAATGTATGTACAGTTCTTTTATTTGGGTCACTTATAATTATGACATCTTCGATCTAAGAAAAAAAGTATGTGCTGTGAATAATTACATTGTCAAATATGTATTCTCAGTTGACTTGAAAGCACAACAATCAAATGAATGTAAGAATAACCCAGTGCCCAACACAGACTTCTTTCAGGTTATTCAGGAAACATTCCTAGTAACTTTAATACACTTTCAGAAAGAAAATCCTGGAGGTAACTGGGTCCTTAGGAGACTGCAGACAAATGTATCTCTTGAGCTAAGAGGCTGGCTAAGAGGTTGGAAATATCAACAGTTTATGGACTACAGTAGTAGAAGAACAACAAAAAAAAAGAGTTGTTTGTAAGAACATGGCAACCATCAGACATTTGTTAATGTGCTATAAAAGGGCTTCCAAAGTTCATTAAATATTAGATAAGCCTTTCTGCTCCCTTCTGGAAAGAAAGGCATATTGCCTTGCGCCATGACCCTAACTATTCTATGATTCTATGGCAAGCACATACTGAACAGGGATTTCGGTATCCACAGATTCTTTCCTCAAAACAGCAGTATTGCCTCCCTCATGTCCTGAGACCAAGGTTACGAATCACTTGACCAACAGAACTGGCTTGATAAATGTTACAAAATCTGTCACAATACATCCCTGCTGTTACTTTTGTTTTCTGTGCCTCTGTCACTCTTTCTCTCCAGCAACACTCAAATCTCCATTGACCCAAACAGTACTAGGAAAGCATCACATACAAATGGACTTCAGATCTAAAAATGCAATAGGTGCATGGGCAAGGGACTTGTACTTGTGCTTTACAGTGACCAAAGCCAACAATCCAAAACTAGCTCTATAAATAATGTTATGTCATGCAAGCTGTACTAACGCACCCACCAGGCTGGTGGATTAAATATTTACAGCACTTATCTATAGCATTCCTTGGAGCAAACAACAGCAGAAGCCAGAGAAGATAGGTTTAGAGCAAGAAGCTTTGCAGGTTCTAACTTCAGGGAAGAGAACCAGGCTCTCTTCTGTCCACAGAAGTCTCCTGTTGCCTTCCAATAAAAACCATGCAAACAAGAACTCTTGCTTCAATACCCACAGACCTACCTGCATATTTAAGGCAATTACTTAACTCTATGCTTCTAATTTTATCTGTATACGGGCATTTTCTCTATTCAGAGATGAAAATACGTAGCTGAAAAGAAGAAAAGAAAATCTTATGGTCTAGAGAAAAGTCAAAAGACTTGAGCATCACCTAGGTGAAAGGATTAAGTTAAAGGATGGCTGTGCAATAAGTCGAGTACAAATATATTCTCCTTTCAACTCTTCCCCTTCTTACACAAATCCAACTTCTAGGCAGCTAAAACGAGCGCAACTTGAGCATGTGAGATCTCCCATGATGTCAATGTGCCTACAGTCAGCATGATGCTTGAGAAATTCTCTGAAACACCCTGTTAATAAAAGCCATGAACTGAAGCACACCAGGCAAGCGCTCAGTTTTCTCTGAGTTTCAAGCTGTAAAATTTGGGCTTTCTGATAAACCTGAATTATTTTTTTTGTTTTGTTTTTAATATAGATTATCCTAAGCCCTTTTATTCACAATAATTGTATATTCTGGTGATTTGATTTACTTGGAGAGCTTGGTCCATTTGCTAAAGTATGATTTTGTTCCTGCTTACTTTTGCAACCCACAGTCTCTATTACTCTGTGAAAACCATCACTAAAGAATGTCCTTTGTTCTTTTGTTGTAAAAGTAAGTAAATTCCACAATTCTATCTTTGTTGGTTTTGTTTCTTGTCTTTTTAGTTAACACTCAGGATCTAATAATCCCCGTTTTCTTTCCTGAATGTTCTTTCCTATCTGAAAAACCCAATACTTTAGCATTTCTCTGTTTCTCATGTGGCTGTAACAAAATACAGTGGGAAATCTTTAATTTTATAGCTCTATAATTAAGATAAGTGGAGCTGACTAAAGGTGCTCCTATAAAACTAAAGAACACCAAAGAAATATCTGTTATTAGTATGAGCTCACAAAGATTTTACAGAGAGAATGCACATTTTTATACATTATAAAACATTCTTCTAAGGCCAATGCAAATTAATATTTACAAATTATTCTGAATCTTTTACTCTACATATACAATAGTTCACTTGTTAACAGTGACATATTTATCTGGCCTTGCCCAGTTGTAGGAAAAAATTATGTCAATTTTCCCTCAGACTGCCTTCCTATTCTGTCACACACATTATTTCATGAAACATGAGTCCAAATGTTCTGTTTCTTTTCAATTTCCTTTCACCACAAATTCCAGAGTCCCCCTCTCCACGGCTTTTAGTAACAATTCAGCCTTTCTAGTCTAATGGCAAAAACTCAATACTGCTGTCTTTAATCAGGCTACTTTTCACTTCTATGTCTTCAATATTGAAGATTCAACCCTTTGTTAGAACTATTTCTTGCCAGGTCAGAAGTTATACCTATGATTCTACATTAAGCATCTACTCTCATAAGAAACAGCAAGGCTTGGCAAGATGTCTGCAAAACACAGAAAACTCACACATAAGGGAAAAAGAAAAGTAATGGATTTTAATAAAGAACATCTTTTACAAGTTGTAATAATCAAGTACTCAGGCACTTCTAAAAGACTCAAGTGACTCTGTACTGGGATATGGGCCATTAGAATTGTAGTTAATGCAGAGGTACCCCATATTTCTTGGAAAAGAGATGGAAAAAAAGAAGTGATGTTTAAATAATGAGAGGGAACATCTCTGCCTCTTTCCTTTCCAAATTAAAGAATCATTCCATAGTTGGTTCAAACCATCTATGACTGTCAGTCTGTGTCAGCCTTCTGAGAGCTGAATGAAGGTCCAAAGAAGCTGGGTTCAAATTAACATCACAAACCTGACATGATCCTCACACTTCCTAACTTGAAGAGTTCACAAAGACAGACTACAAATAAGGGAACACCACTTACTGATGCACTGAGGAGAAAATCATCATTAGTAAGTGGCTTTTCTCACTAGCAGCAGTTTTTGAAGGGTTTGCCCTGTGAACAACACACTGCAAAGTCTAACCTCCGTGTGACAAAATGAGTCACAGGTATGCAGGCAAATCCCAGTAAAGGTAAAGAATGGAAAATAATTTTATTAGAAGTAATAATTTCACATACTGCAGAGAGGCAAATCCCCAGCCTGTGATACAGTTCAATACAGACCAAATAGGCAAGTCTTACACACTGCCTGTTCTACTCATTTAATAACATCTTTGACTGTGAAGCACAACCATGCTTCATCAGCCATGTGTCTTGATCCCAAAGGAGTGGAACATCCAAAGGAATGCCATATAGTGTTAGAAACTACACATGCAAATAGAACATAGCAACCAGTATGTAAGAGATAAGAGAAATAAAACTCTTCTGCATATGTGGTTCAGCTGATCCTGTGAAAACCACTGTTCTAAAAATCTCTTATGACCTTTCTTTTGCTACCAAATACCAGCATATGCAACCCAAGTGAGCCATGCAAGCTGTGAGACACCAGGGATGAGCATTCTGAATTACATGCTCATATGAATGATTCAGGTCCCCATTCCCACTGAGAGCAGAAGGACAAACCCCTGAGTGGATGCCTGAAGCCTGCTTCTGTGGACTTCATATACATCACCAAAGACCTGCTGTCAGTTGCAGATTCCTTTCAATCAATAATCTAAACTTTAGGTTCTTTTGATCTACGTCCCACTGTGAGTAAGGAATATACTGCATGGAGATATGTTCTAGAGATAGCCACCACTACAAATTGAAGAGATCATAAGTAGATTTCAAGACAGCTCAACATAAAAAAACCCCAAAAAACAGGAATATTGTCTGTTTCATTGGATTGTGTCCATTTTAGGACCCTGCTCCAAAGAACCAGATGTTTGGTTTTAGAATACATACATTAAGCTCAAAGCTGGTTACTGAAATGAACAGCAGTTCTAATTCAGATGTGTTTGTAAACAGAGAGAGGTTATGCTGAAAGATATACAGGCATTTAGAAATGTTGTATGACTATCTGTACGTAAACTGGCCTCCAGTGTTATGCTTTGATTAATCTCTAAAAGACAAACTTTCAAAACTAAAGGCAATTTACAGTAACAGCAACCACAGAAATCGTACAGGAAAAAAGGTTTACCTTTGGGAAATAGAGTTATTTCTTTAAAACTGGGGGTTTAGCTCACACATCATTCCTTCTGCAATGTCACTCATTTCTAAAGACAAGGATCATAGGATCATAGAACAGCTTGAGTTGGAAGGGACTTTCAAAGGTCATCTAATCCAACCCCAATGCAATGAGCAAGGTCATCCTCAACTAGATCAGGCTGCACAGAACCTCATCCAGCCTGGCCTTCAATGTCTCCAAGGATGGTCCGTCCATCCACCACCTCTCTGGGCAACTTGTGCCAGTATTTATAGGACCTCTTGTCCTACAGCAACAAGCCCTGCTAAAAAGTCTCTCCCCATCTTTCTTACAGGCCCATTTAAGAAGTGAAAGGCTGCAATTAGGTCTTTCTGGAGCCTACTCCAGGCTAAACAACCCCAACTCTCTCAGTGTTTCCTCACAGGAAAGGTGTTCCATCTCTGATCGTTTCTGTGGCCCTCCTCTGGATCCTGTCCAACAGGTCCATGTCTTTCCTGTACTGAGGACTCCAGAGCTGAACACAGCAGACACAGATTTGCTTCAACAGTGTCAATACCAACCGAATTATGTAAGCAAGTCACAGATTGTCAAAATCATGTGGCCTTGAAAACACCACAGACCCACTAGCAAACCAAACCACAGTTTGTCTCTTAAATGAGTAGGACCAGATTCTGATTGGAAATTACCTAAAATCTTCTGGTCTGGGTTTTATCTAACCAGATGACCCAGAAATCTGTTCAAATCAAACTCTTCCTTCATGAGATGTAAGTAAGGAAATGGTAAAGAGTGTTTTCAAAATTGCAGTAGATAAATTCAGCCATACTCCTCCTGCCCCAAAGGGAAGTCAAGAGAAACAGAGCACAGCTGAAAACATTTTAAGATAACTCATCACGGAGAATGGCATAATGCATATTCCTAGTGGGATACACATATTACATGTCTTCATCATTGGTGTGCACATAGACTGGATTTTTTGCGGCTGAAAATTCTTGCCCTGTGATGGGAATTACTTGCTTTACCATTGAGTTGTAACATCAGGCATATGGCCTTAATGCATAATTACAGCTCCCCTTTATGAATTGATAATTGTATGTCCATTTAACTTTTTTCATCTAGTTGCAGGTTTGGAACAGCAAAAATTAACAGTTCCATTTTACTCTGAGCTGGTGGCAGCAAAAGGCTCACATTAAGAGAGAGCTGTCGGAACACTGAATGTTAATTTAATACCAGAAGGGAGCCACTAAAGAAAGAAAGAACAGTTTTCCCAATGTTGAACTTCATACTGAGAAAGACTGGCACCAGAAAATGAAGTTTTCTTTCCAAAGACATTTTCATATGTTCAAAATGAAAGAAAAAAAAGTCAAATATGGAATTGTGGAAGCTGTCTTGGACTGAAAAGTACTCCTGAGGCCAGCACCATTTAAGAAAGATGACTCTAATATTAGAGTCAAATAATTAAGGTAATGAAAGTGAGATACTGTAACCCAGTCACTGTCCTAAGATCTGATCCTAAGAATGAGGAAGAAAGAAACTACCTGAAGTCACTGATTAAAAGGTACAGAATCATGGTATATTCCATTACAGCCACCTTACAGAATTTATACAAAATAGAGAATCATGATTCTCTTATTTCCTATTAAAAAAGCAAAGGGATGCTTTGAAAAGACCAAGCACCTTTTCCTGGGATATTTAAACAGAACCTCATGTTTCCAATCCCCTGGTAGAAATTAAAGTGCCAAGGTTCCAAGTAAATCTTAAAAACTATGCAACTGAATTAATCTCACAGTGAACAAAAGAAAGAGAAATACTGTTTTAGAAGTGTTATTCAGTCCTTAGAGAAGGAGATTTCCAGAAGACTGATGCCTACTGTCGTGGTTTAAGCTGCACAGCTCGTTCACTCACTCCCCCTCCTGGTCCCCCAACTCCCGGAGAGCAGGGAAGGAACATAGCTCCCACAGGTTGAGATAAGAACAGTTTAATAACTAAGGTATAACACAAATCACTACTGCTGCTACCAATAATAATAATAATTATAAAGGAAAATAACAAGTGAAGAAAATACAACATCTCACCAGCTGCCAACCCATACCTCACCCCACCCTGCCCGACCGAGCACCGACCGATACCTCCTCCAACCCCCAGACCCCTAGCCCTTCCGGATCACTCTTCGCTACATCCTGGGTATGACGTGCTATAGTATGGAATACCTCTTTGGCTAGCCTGGGTCAGGTGTCCTGTCTCTCCTTCCTCCCGGCCTCCCCTCCTCTCTGGCAGAGCATGAGCTCAGAAAGTCCTTGGACAAACCAAATATTTGAACAGTAACTAAAAACATACTTGCTATCAGCAACCTTTCTCAGCCCGAAAGTCAAAACACAGCACTGCACCAGCTACCAAGAAGGAGAAAAAAATGACTGCTACTGCTCAAACCAGGACACCTACGTAGAGCCAAACAAGATTTTCACAATATATATCCAGGGGATGCATAACTCACAGTATGTGATCAACCAATTGGATTGTTCTGATCTTGCTTATCACAGTACTTGAAAGCTTCAAAATAATACTATGGCTAGGAAAAGACTTTTATGTGTTTTCTACAGAGAACTGAAGCACAGACGAGGCAACACCACTAACAGTCACATAAACTGTCAATGAACAGGGAAATCATAATAACGAAGTATGAGAGTATCAGATAAACCACCTTATTCTTCTGCTTTGAGACTATGCAGGAGGACCTCAGCACTCAGAGGGAAGAAAGTCTGAAAAGTACCCACTGTGCTATTTTAGTTCTTCTTTCTGTAAACTGGTACCTTGTGCTACCCTAATATGTTGCTGAGCTAGATGTAGAACTGATGACTGCCAAAACGATCTTTTAGACTACTAGGGATTAAATTAAACACTGCAGGTGAAGGAAGACTGAAATGAGTTCTTCCTAGGGAAAAACACGCTCTATTGATCCTACAAATCCAAAAAGCTAAGATTTCATCCAGACCTTTTAGTATATTCAGCTGTGGCAAGATTCAAGGCAGATATGTTTAACAGATCCCATTTTGTTTCTTCTAGTTACCTGGCATTGTATGTATGTACAATATAACTTTGTGTATTGTAATCCCTGTATGACTAGAGACTCAAGAAAGTGTAACTGTCTAACAGGTACGGACAAGAGACAGTGACTTCCTATTTAACTTGATCTAGAAAGCTAAAATCTCAACTTATTTATGTATGTACAGCTTAACTGAAATCAGTGAAGCTCTCTGTATCTGCTTAGGCTAATAATGTGGCCTAAGATTTATAATGAAATAAGCCTGTAAGTACCTCAACCGTGCAAAAATACTTTTATTAGATACATCAATCTGATCCTTGATTCCTTTCTAAAGTATTAGACCTTGTCCACACAAATTATTTCATTCTGTCTCCCTGCTTTCACTTCGGTTTTGCTGTTAGCAAACCATCTCTCTCACCATCTTATACTCATGTTTCTGGTACAGGAACCCCAGAGCCACTCTGAAGAACTTGACGCATATCACAAAGGCTATTCCGAGTGTTTTGCCTTGGCTTTAAGCCAGTAAGATTATTTTGCAGGAAATGGACAAAACTGGAACATATTTTCTATTTACACTAATAACACCAGTCAGCTGGAATGTATTAAAGAATTTGCTGGTGCTAAATTAAATTTTCTAGTAACTGCATCACCTGATATAGAAGGAACATAACTTCTCAATTATAATGTGTTTTATTTGAAAGCCCGTTTCTTTCAGATTTTATGACAAAATGACGATACGTGAAACAACTTCAACTCTGCTCAGTACTGCACAGCTCAAGATCATCAGGGACTGTAGCGATAGGAAAAGGAGAAAACTTAAACAGGGGTAGTTCAGGTTGGGTACAAGGAAGAAGTCCTTTACTGTGAAGGTGGTCAGGCACTGGAATGGTTGCCCAAAGAAGTGGCAAATGCTCCATCCTCGGCAGTGTTCAAGGTCAGGTTGGACAGAACCCTGGGTGACATGGTCTAGTGTCCCTGCCTATAGCAGGGGGTTGGAATTAAATGACCTCATTGTCCTTTCCAACCCTAAATATTCTATGGTTCTATGATCAAACTCATACTCTTCTGTGGCTGGGAGTAAAATTGCACGCAATTTTAAATTATCTCTAATAAGCAGCATTTGCCACTACACTTGTTAAAATTGCTCTGTTTACCACAACAGTGGAAGTAAGTAGTTTTCAATAACTGACTCACATTTACAGATGCTGAGTTTTAATTATGATATACACTGGTAATTAGACTAAATGCGGAATGCAATACATTTAATAGATTTGATTTTCTGATAAATGAATGAGACTGCTTGGGAAAAAGATGGAACCACTGAGACAGAACACAGGGATTAAGTCTTCTGAAATATTGCCATTGCACAAAGATTTGTTAAACTGTGCAGCTTGATTTCAAATTCTATCTACTTTTGTATCTAAAAAATGTTGACTTATTAGAAGAGGTATGTTAGTGAAAAAAGCAGGAAAAACAGTGAGCAAGCCAAGGAAATACTATTACACAATAACCCCCCAAATACTCAAACCTTGAAAACTATAAACAAGTAAATTCATGGTTCCAACAATAGGTAGGGCCTACAAATATCAATGTCAACAATCAGGACTAGCAACACAAGCTGTTATATTTTTGTGATGGTGTTAGTGGTCTCTGTTGTGCTGATATCCTAGATTTTAATTTCCAATTTAATAGCTGAGCTTGATTTTATTAAATACCTGCATTATATGTTTCCTCTTTTATGACTTTTGGCTCACAAAGAATGAGCAGAAGTACTGTAAGATCCCCAGGGACCTGTTCTTATTACACTCAGAATACAATACTGCTATTTCCAACAGTTTGGGGTTGTGGGTTTGGTTTGTTGGGGTTTTGGTTTTTCTTTTTTGAAACAATGATCTAAACATAAAATCTCTATTGCGAGCATGCAGATGACAGAGAGATTATGAAGTCCATAAATAATTAGAGAACTAAAGCAACTTGGCTACTGCTACAGAATAATCTACCATGTTAAGCAAGAGCAAACCAACAAAACATATTTTATACTGACAAGTCGAAAATAACACCTTTGAGACTGAAATACAGCTTAGTGTAATGAAAGCGTAGAAACTAAAGTTTGGAAGGTCTTCATACAACACAACTGCAACAATACAGATTGCAAGCCCACAGATAAGCTACTGTTGGATGGGGAAGAAGTACAGCCACAGCAGGATGGCACCATGCCAGAGCCCGACTAACCTTGGCACAGTACAGCTCTGAGACACAAGCTGGTCACAGGCAAGTGAAACTAATCTAATATTATGCTACCTCTGAAAAAGGGTTACAAATTTCTCTACTTCTGGCCAGAAGGCAGCTGCAGGGCTCTTCATGGGGACTTGGCTCAGCTTACTGATTCAGAGACAAGAGTAGGGTTCTTTTCCATGGTGGATTTAGTCAGATGAGCAAACTTGATTCACCATGCTACAACCAGGCTACAAGAGCCAGCACAGGGGGAGGAATGGGAACGTGTGGCTGTGGATGAAGAACAGCCCGTTCCCTTCAGCAGCAATGCTGGCTTTGACCAACTTTGAAGCCAGCAAATAGCTACACTGGTTCCAGAACCACATCAAGAACATGCCATGAAGCGATGCTTGCAGACAACCACCATGTGTTTCTAATGTAATATGATGACCAAGAAAAAGGCAAAAAAAAGGCAGCAGCAACACAACACTCACTGGCTGGATACAGAGAGCTTCAAGTACAGGTGGAGAATTGGCTACAACTTTACACAGTGGTAGAAGGCAACCAAACAGTTTTGGCTCCCAAAGCTCAAGACTGAGAGGCAGTTATCACAAGTCTTAAGGGGGAACCTAGTTTTTTAGGCTAAACTTATGACTGCAGGGAAATCCATCTGATTTCCAGGAAGTCTGGATCACTATGTAAAAAGGACTGTATGTGTTCTGGTCTGACCACTTTCAGTTCTCACGTTTTATTATTCTTTTTCCATTTCTGGGAGATGGAAAGCAGGAATAAAAGGAAAATTCTTAATTCCTTTAAAATTTTACATTTGGTCACCAACTACCACAGAATTACTATTCTTAGATACCAGCCTGTGTGCATAGCTTGACCACAGAGAATTATGATGATTCGCCCACATATAATCAGATGAGACATATACTGTAGGTCTGACTGACAGGAAGGTAAGGAGGAAACAGATCACCTCCCTTTTCAGCATTCATGATGACACACCTGCTGAGATCATCTTAGCAAACTAATCATTTTATACAGGCCTCAGGAACTGATAATGTTCTCGTCTGCTGGTTTCAACTGCTCAAGAAAATAGTTTTATTTATATAAAGTTGCCGGTCTTAGCACACAGATAACTGGGTGAAATTTAGCAGATGTGACATGCACCATCCCAATGAGACTAAATGGTTTATTGATCCTTCTCAGTGTTAAACATTATAAAAGCCAGACCTGGTGTGCATAGCAGACAGATCTGAATTATGATAAATTCCCAGATGAAAACAATTGTGGCTAATGACAATTTGGAAGGGGGGCAGGGAATGGGGGTGGTTCAAAAAACCCAAACAAATCAGTGCAAAATAACATAATTTCTACTTTTGCTAATTTAATTTGGCTAAGTATGCAGCCAGATGCATCACACAGAGTTTAAGATCCTTGCTGCATGCATGCTTACATGAGTATACACAAGTACGTATACCATCAGGTGGAATTCATAAACCATTGACTCTCCTGTGCTTCCCCTAATGACAGTCATTAAAGATCTGAGTCACAGCCAGAGGCACAGGGAACAACAAAAGACCTCTTCCATTTTTCTGAATATATGCCAGTTTGGGTTCAACATGTGCAAATAACAAAAACACAAAAGAAAAAGGCAATTCACAAATACATTTTGCTTGCTCATGTTCTGGTATCACTCAGGCCATGGGCTGCTCTTGTATGGACAGTATCAAGCATAACAATGTCCTGGTCATAGCAGGAATCCCTAAGGTCCAGTGTAATATATGTAATGAGTAATAATGCAGTCTCCTGCTGTTTCCCGTGTCTCTAGCTGCTATGCTGACCTTCTTGTCTTGATACTGCACATGTCAGCTGGCTCCATTTGCTTCTGGCATTAGCATCAAAACGACAATCCTTAGAGATTTTGCTACAGCCATAGCAATGAGAATGCAGATTTTAAAGTAATTTCTTGAGGGGGGGAGGGTGAGTTTAATTATATATTTTAAAATACAACACTGACAATATGGAGCAAAGCTAAAACTTTACTTTTTAATTGTGTTCTTTAGAAAGAATCAATAAAAAAAGATTAAGGGTTACATGAAGAAATTTGTGTCGGGACATGTATTTCTCCATCCCTTGTTGCCAAGACAGCCTATCTTGGCAACACCATTAACAAGACTGTATTGGGGGTTTTACCTTAATTGAAAGACTAAATGTTTTTCCTTTCTAAAGTATATGTTATAGCCCTGAAATTTCCTGTAAACTTTGATCAGATTTTGAAATGAAAGACAACCTATATTAGTGTAAAAATCTGATCAACAGTCCTAAGACAGGTGGAAGGAACATAATACTTGATAAACAACAATTTTCAGGTACGTAACTGACTGGTTAATGAAATTTTACATAGCTACTGCATCTTGGAGAATTCCTGTCGTGCTATACATCAAAGTAGTAACATACCAAATCTAATTCCTTCTATTGAACTAAACTGTGTTTTCTAAATGTATCACCTACCCTTTACCTGAAACTCAGTAGGAAGGTATCGTCACAACAGATTTGCAAGACCCTATGAAGGTTCAGGGAGAAATAAAATCAAGAAATGGCACACAACACAGTCCACAAAATAAAACCTGTTTTAAGATAAATCTTACTGTTTAAAACTCTTGAGTTGATGCTTCTAGGTTTTTTTCTGGTGAACATACATATATAGAATCATAGAATAGTTAGGGTTGAAAAGGACCTTAAGATCATCTAGTTCCAACCCCCATATCTAAGGAAACACACTTACTTTGCACTACAAGCTATTTAACAATATAAAGAAATACAACTGTACTGCACTGTATGAATTATTTTTAACACCATCCTGATTATGTTTGCAGTGTGTCAAACTTAAAACACTATTGCCTAGTTAAGTAGCTAAAAAGGTGAAACTTCTTGTAACAAAAAATGTGTCTTTTAATTTTGCAAACAGAAAGATAAAAGTTCAAGTACTCAAATTCGCCATTGGACAAACTCAGCCCAGAAAATCCAAGAGAAGACTCCACAGCTAAGGAATGCAGTAGATACTCCCTCACTTTAAATCTTTTAATTAAGACTCGATGTCTGTCTTAAAGATATGGTCTGGCTCAACCACAAATAGCAGGCTGGATGTGGAAATTGCTGAGCGAAATTCTAAGGCCTGTGTTATGCAGGAGGTCCATTTCTTGTCTACATTTATACTGAGATGAAAGGCACTCTAAAACCAAGTAGCACTTAATTTGATTTCTCTGAATTTTGAAGTCAGCGTGTGTTCTCAGGGGTCAGAAAGAAAGAATGCAGGCACAAACTGCAGTCCTTCTCTTCCAAATTAAGAGGGTAATTTACTTTTCTGACAGGATAACGCTTTTGTAACTGTACCAGTAGTAGTTATGCTCTAGAAAATATGACAGTGCATGAGAAAAAGCATTTACAGTATTTTTTTAAAATAGGAATATTACTTATTTAACTGATTTCTCATCTTGTCACAAAGACACCACCTCAATTTACTATTCTACAGTTCTGTGAAACAGTACAGAGTAATACTGCTACCATTAAATATCAAAGGATTTTTACTTTGTTAAATACCTACGAGGATGTATTCATTTTCCTTCCTCTTAACAGAAAATAGAATGGAACTAGATTTGTAATGCATACATACAAATTAGATTCTATGACGTGATGTAAGGATTTTATAATCTCTAATATACACAGCTGAGTTCTACTCAGTAACTGAGAAGTATCTCAACAAACTGATGAGAATTTACAGACAGCAATAAAACCATACTCAAAGGAACAGCTCATGCAGAGGTATGCAGACATGCTAACTATTCCCTTTGCTATAACAACATGAAATGGATCTATCATGAAAACTGTCTCTGGGTATCAAGGGCAGAAAAGAGGAGGTCTGCTCAGACTGTACAAGTCTTGTAGCTTTATTTACACCTACAGCCACGCTTGAACTTTAAACTGGTGCACAGATCTTGTACACGATATTGAACACTGGCCATTCAGCATGGAGCCCCCCAGACACTGCAAGGCTAGAAGTGAGCCAGGCTGGGCTGACTCAGCACCACATGCTGGGTAAAGAGGTGCCCTGAAATCCAAGTACAAACTTTCCCTCCCCTTCCACTCCATCGCCTGTTATTAGTGGACTGGCACCTGGCAGGCAGCTGTAGGCAGCTCATCCCTATTCACTTCCCAGAAGGATGCGGAGACATGATAAACTGCACCAGCCTTGCAGGGAAAGGCAGGATGCTTCAGAGGAGACCTTGCCTGTGTAACAAGCAGCACTCTGGAAACAAACAGCTCAGGATAACCTGTTCTCCCAGGTTAACTTCCTATGCTGCTTGCCAGCCTCCATAGCAGTGACAAATGCTCATCTGTGTCTGAGACACTGCAGGCCAGAAACCTTCCTTTCCACCCTATCCATCCAGATACATGCCATCAGTATGAGCCTGGCTGCACTCAGCACTGGCAGCCCCCACCAAAGCAGGCTTTTGACCCATGGGAGCTGCCTGTCTAGGTAGGGACCATGGGCTGTGTGTGATATTTTTCAGCTCTTAAGTGCTCTGTTGGAATACGGTCATTCTCCAAACCGTCTCATTTACATAAAAGGAAAAGAATCAAATAAAACACAGCAAATAGGAAGAAAATAAAAGGGGGGTGGGGAATTAAACTATCAAATAAAGGACAATTATCCTGTGGAAAGCTGCTCCAGTGCCCCAATGTTTAAGTAATTTAAACGTTAATTTAATTACTCTCCTTCGGGAAGCAACTGCCTTGGTGATGGGATGATCTAACAAATTCCTCTCCTCTGTGAGCCTTTGGAAGGTAAAGCACTTCATTTTAAAATGCTTACTTGCCAGAGCTATGACATTATCACCTCTGATCATTCTTACAACACCAACACCCTTTTCTTCCTCAACTTTCAACTAAGATGTCAAAGCTGCAATTTCCATCAATGAATAAAAATAGGATGCATTTTTTAAATGGCGGCATTACTCATTAACTTCACAGACTCCCTTATCTACTACTGAATGACCAACCCTGAGCTGTCTAGCTGAGATTTCCTTAGGGAGTTGCTCTGCTATCAGCTGAAGTAGCAGAAGTCTTTGAAGTCATTCTCTTGTAACATCAAGTTAAAAAGAAAACACTGCCTCCAAGGAATTCTAATTACAGTATTTCATTTCCAGGAACATAGTTTTATACTGACCCAACAGTTCAAGGTACACACATATCTCCTTCTTGTCACGATGATAAATTAATAAGCCAAAATATATATTTTAAATGTTTTCCATGCCTGAAGGTTTAAAATATGTGGTTAAAAAGAAAGAAAAAAAAACTAAAATCAAGGTCAGAGATGATCTCCAATAAAACAAATTAAACTGTAATGAGGATTAAAAACCAGGTCATTCATCTGCTTTGCAGTTCTATTTACAGTGTGTCTACATAGACCATTTACTAAATTGTGTATACATGTGCATATATGTTTGAGTGCATATGAAAAAGAATGCAATAAAATCAGTAACAAGGAGAATGTCAACAGTTTGGTGTACGGTTTTTATTGCTATAGGTAAACGCAAAACAGCTAAATAGGTTTTATAATGCTTTATTTCTTTACGAAAGGCTACTTTACCCTTAACCTATATTTATAATGGAAATACGTCTCTCACTAAAATCTATGTACTTGAATTTGGTAGTTTGGAAAACATTTTAGTATCTTGCCTTTCTGAAGGCCTCCATAAAAACAATGACTTGGTGTGGACAGCTTCTAGTGACCAAAACGGAAAGTCCTCTGAGAAAACATTCCTACTGTTTGGAACATTTTGCCCACCAACATTCAAACCCAGGGGTTCACAGTCATATGTGTCACAATCCATTCTATGAATACAGCAGAAATACAAAGACGACTGATCCAAGCCTACACAACAGTAACCTACATTGTTTATGTTACAAAGCTGCATTCTAATTTTTCTACAGGGAGCACTTAGTGTTACATTATAAAGCCATAATTTTTTACATTAAAATCCTACTGGGAAATGACAGAACCTGAGTATTACAGAGGCAGCATGTCTAACTGATTAATTATACCAACTTAAGAATTCCAGCTTGCCTGTATTTAACCGACTGGGAAATGCACATTTTATTGAATTTTTAATCCTGTATTAATCTACAGGACTTCAATTTACCCAGACAGTCAAATTAAACATTTTGGAACAGCCAAGTGATATATCTTAACTTTGTGTTAAAGACATTCCTTGCAATGAAAGTGTAAGTATTCATTAGGAACTCAGGTGCAATAAAAAGGACTCATCAATTAAAAAGGACTCATCAATTAAAAAGGAAAAGATACCTGGTTTTGCTACTTTTTGAGTGCAGTTTAAGAAAGGAATAGGAGGCAATGGGATGCACTTACTTATAGTGAGTTCTCCACCTTGTTTAAATGATGCATTCTACTGAGTAAACCCAACTCCCCAGAAATTCTGCCTCACTACCACCATTATTCTGGTCTTACAACTTGCATCAACCTGGGCATAACAAGAAGTCATTTCTGTTTCTGTAGGTTTAGAGACAAAACTTCACTTTCGTGTCCCACTGGGTAAAATGGGGTTGGATATCAGCTAGTGTCCTTATCTAACAACATCACAAGTAAAAGACCTACAAGACAGCACTGCAGAATCTGTATCACAAAGCAAACAATGTCAGAAGTAGACAATGGAGGAAATGAAAAAAGAAAATGGGAAACATTTAGGAATATTTATTTCTGAAAGCATTTTCCTATATACCTCTTCATGGACCCAGGTGTAAATGGTCCACTAATCACAAATTCTTCAGAAATTCTGACTTGAGCAGGTGGCAATATTTATCAGCTATGATATTCATATTATTTAGATATGCTTATGTGTATTTGGGAACCTGATAACTAACAAAACATGTAATATTTCATAAATGAATAGCAGAAAGAAGAACAACATCAACAGGAAATCTCCATCACCTTTATAATAACAATAGTCCCTTTCACTTAACTCCCCCCAAATCCCTGCCCATACTGCTCTTTCAACTAAAGAATTAAGTATATCTGTATTGAATCCAACTTTGTTGTAAATTCAAAAACCTTGGCTGCCTCCTGAAACTCCTGTAATACTTGAATCAATTAGTCTGGCAGAGTTTTAGCTGGATATTGTGCTTTGCCATCATCACACGTCAGAGAAGATGTCAGTTAACTCTACAGAGTTAAAAAGAGATCAGAGAAGGATAACTAGAAAGCCTACATGTGTCAAGCAACAATCCCTTGAAGAATGGATAAGACTGGAAGGGAGACATGATAACAGTCCTTGTGTACGTAAAAATTCCTCTCCTTTAACTTACTAATATACCAGACACATTTCAGTTTCTTAAACACTCCTGGGAAGTTTTACTTGGACACAGATATCTGTTATGAGATTTGGGAGGAGACTTGATGTGAATGGTTGAAAAAAAGGTTATTTTACAGCTCCTGCATCCCATTATAAAGCATGCCTTCACACAAAATATGAAGAGCAAAATCACTGTACAGTCAAATTTATGTTGGATGACATCCTTAAGTGTCAAAACCCCTGCTTTTAACTCACTTAACTTTAATTCCTCAACTTCAAACTTTCTGTCAGGATGACAACAGGATGATCCCTTGAGGCTTGTTCTTTCTGGAGGTATGGATTAGAATGGTTATCTAAAAAATCTTGATCCAAAAATGCTGCTATAGAATGAATTAAATGTTGGTATTGTGTAATGCAGAAACTGTGCTATTTTCTTTGAGTGATGTTCGTATCTTCACTTTGAATCACAAAATGAAGAAAATTACCTAAACCCTCATTTTTTTAGCCACTGACAGAGACAGTCCCAAGTTCCATGAACTGCATCACACAGTTCTTTGCAATGACTCCAAGTAAACTTGGTTTTGTCTGTCATGATAGTATCTGGAGACAGGAGGCTGATTTTGTTTTTAATTTTCACTCACTTTCTTAAATTTATTCTGGATGAACACGGAGTTATGTCAGCAAGTTAACAGATGTTAAATGCTAATTTCAGAGTTTTCACAATAGTTTGCAATACCACTATATTGAAAGGTTTAACAAGTTTTATGTGCAGAGATATGTAACACGGCAGACTGGCGGGGTGAGAATTCCAAAGACTTTCTTCATATTACTAGGCACTATCACAGTGAATAAATCTTTCAGTTTCAGATTTGCATGTGCATGTACGTGACTACGAAGTCCCAAAACATTAGTAGGATGATGATGGAAAAACACAGGACTTGACAAATATGTCTAAATGGACAATATTTATGTGAATGGTAGAGTCAGTTGCCTGCCAAAGCTAGCTTTTGATGGATATAACTCCCTGCTCGGATTCCGAGGGCTATTCCAATGAGGCCCTTCTGCATTCAAATACAACATGTCTTTTTATTTGGCATTTTCTTACTGCTAAAATGCAATAAAAAAGGAATTTATTCGAATAACCAAGTCAAATACAGTATTTGCTGTACTATCTGTAAAAGGAGTAAGAGAAACAGTCATTTTTCTTCATGAATAACTCAAAGGCACTTCAATGGTAAATGCACTACAAAAGTGAATGCAAGGCAGAACTGTTAAATGCTGGAGTTTTAAAATATTACCACGCTGCAGGGAATGTTTCTATCCTACAGGATACTGTCTGTAAGAACAAGTTCCTACACAGTTCTTACCTATTATACCTGCAGGACATAATGAGATTTGAAAGATTCAGTGTTGTGTGAGTGATGCTTTTAAACAGAAGTAGCTTTCCTAAAGAAGGAAGGTTTATATGGATAGATTGCCTATCTGTCTGCTTACCTGTCTCCTTCTAATAACTCTGTGCAATACAATCACTTTTACCCAAATTTAACACCAGGCTACGGTCTCTGAGATAATTACGCTCCTACAAGTGAAAATGAGCACTAGAGCCAGAAAAGTCTAAACTGGCGTTCACAGCAAGAAAAGGCAATCAAACCTCTTAGGCAGTAGTTGGCTCAGCAATCAGCATAAACATACATTAACCACAGTAGCCTCATGGCTTATCTGAGCATCACGGACTACACAGAAATCAAGTGGGCTTACATGTGTACTTACCTGTACGTTGAGAAAGAATCAGGAAACAACCATCCAAAATTGATTTTAACTCTGAACAGTATTTTTTTTGCCTTTGAGTGCCTGCAGATTTTGGGTTTTAACAGCAGAATTCTAGGTATCACTAGACAGAGCACTCCAGCAGTCCTAATTTTAGGAAAACTTTCCATGATGCTTCTCTATAGCTGCCATGCAGAGGCATAAAATTCTTTTCCCAATCCCTTCCTCTATTACTGTAAGAAGCTCAGCTCCACAAATACTTACAGAGACTACAGCAAATGGGAGGTACCATTATGTAAGATATTCTTGACATTTCACAAACATCATCAAACCAATACAACAATAAAACCATTTTGGGTTTAATGGTCTAACTGCTTTGTGTTACTCATGTGTTGTAAATGATTCTGAGGTTCAATGAGCAAATAAAATGAGAAAAAGGCTGGAAAACAAGAAAATCTGTGTCCCTTTTGACACAATTATACATACAACAACCCATATCTACTTGTGCCGGTTTTCCATTTCTCCTAATTAGGAGTAATAAATCAGGAGTTTAACCCATGTTTTTTTGAAGGTGTTTTTCTCCTAAAGAAGAATCTTTTCACTTATCATTTCTACATCTTCAGTACCAAATTAACCACCAGACCTCAAAAGGGCAGTTTCTATTATGAAGTTTAATTTCTGACGCATCCAAAGCCTAGTAACTAAAGCCTGCAGACTGAAACCTTGAGTACATTCACAACGGATAGGAACAGGACTCACAAGAGATCACAGGACAGAGGTTACATTTTATCATAAAAGCACTGAATAATGATGAAATATCAGATGTAAAAGCATTATTTGCCTTTTTGCACGCTAGGATCTATCTTGCAAAAAGATTATGTAGAAGATACCTATACAATAGCCCTGAATAAAATGGTCCTTTAAAGCTCTTAGCATAGCACATCACAGAGACGCCACTTTGGTTTTGAAAGCAAGAGTATGCTCCATCACTGCAGTACTGTACCCACAAGAATAATTCTTTAATCTTCATAAGAATACAGATTATTTTAAGGCCATACAGTCCAAATTGCTGGCTGCACTGTGCCTCCTCACAGAGACATGTGAAATGCTATTCAAGGGTTATTTCTGAATCTATATGTCATTTTAACCATAATTAAGTGCTCTAGTAACAGAAAGTAAGAATAGGAGAAAATTATTTCAAATTCAACACTTGTAATAGTAAGAACATCCTCTTAAGATTATAGTTTGATTTGACTGTTGAAATGAAACACTGCTTTACAGTCCATTGCAAACTACCAGCTTAGAAACATCTCTGGAGTAGCACTGTTTGCTTCTCTTCTTGGTTTAGCTAACTGTATCAGGACCTCATGCTATATTTTAGTTATCTTTTCAAATGGCATTTAAATATGCAGAATCTCGGCAGTGGCAATGACTTAAAATTCATATTATTAAAAACCACAGAGAACTTAGATCAGAGCAGTAAAATTACTTTATCTCTTAGTGCTATAGCATGTGAAAAGCCCCTTTTTGAAGAACTTCCAATTTTACCATGCTGATACGCTTTTGCTGAAGAAATCAAGATTAAAGCAGAATATAGTAAGTAGCCAAAAGAAGTGAATTTGCTCAAAAAATATCTATGCTTCTCATTTGAGCAAACACAGAGCTCATTTTCCAAGTCCCTTAATGACTTTCAAGGATCTGCATGGAGTTTTAGTCATTTGACTCTGGTTACAGTCAAGCAGAGTCTTGTTGCTAAAATCTCAATTACCACTTTGAGAATTGAAGTGTTGATGGAAGGAGGCTTTGTTTATGCTGTGTGCTTTCTGAAGGCTGTCTGGAGTAAGATACTTTTTTCTTCTCATGAAGCAAGTATCCTGGATCCACACGACAGCAGAACAAGCATTTTCACATACCTATTGGCTACAGCCTTTCGGTCACTTTTGTCAACCATAGAATGGTTTGGGTTCGAAAGGACCTTAAGATCATTGAGTTCCAACCCCCTGCCATAAGCACGGACACCTCACACTAGACCATGGTGCCCAAGGCTCTGTCCAACCTGGCCTTGGACACTGCCAGCACTGCAGCATGCACAAATTCCATGGGCAACCTGTGCCAGTGCCTCATCACCCTCACAATAATTTCTTCCTTATATCTAACCTAAATCTCCCCTGCTCAAGTTTGAACGCATCATCCCTTGTCCTATCACTACAGCCCCTTAAGAGTCCCTCTCCAGCATCTTTGTAGGCCCCTTTCAGATACTGAAAGGCTGCTATGAGGTCTCCATGCAGTTTCTCTTCTCTAGGCTGAACAGCCCCAACTTTCTTGCATGCAGAAACATCTAGAAAGCCACTGTGACTTGATGAAAAGGCTCACAAATGACTAAATTGGAATGTCATTTTTCTCCCGATCTGTCCTGAATGGAAAGCTTTAGCAGTGGCAGTGATCAACTCCAAGCATGTGGACAATCCTTCCTGCTGAATTTCAGAGTATTTGAGTTAAAAAGTAACGCAAATATGTACTTTACACCACCCCAGACAAAAAATATTTGAGTACAAAGGGTGAAATAGGCAGTAACTGCAGTACTTGACTACTTACCTATTTAGCAAATCCTACAGCAATGCAATAAAATTAAGTATTTGGCACTTTATCTTAGTCCTCAGATGAACAAAGAGGGATGATTCCAAAATGCAGAAGTATTTTAGCACCATAGAATCACAGAATCATAGAATAGTTTGGGTTGGAAAGGATCTTAAGATCATCTAGTTCCAACCCCCCTGCCATGGGCAGGGACACCTCACACTAAACCATGTCACCCAACGCTTCATCCAACCTGGTCTTGAACACTGCCAGGGATGGAGCATTCACCACCTCCCTGGGCAACCCATTTCAGTACCTCACCACCCTAACAGTGAAGAATTTCTCTTATGACATACCACCAACCTTTAAGTACTGCTATAAAATGCATCCTCTGATTAGTAGGAAATATAAATGGACATGGACAATAACTAAAATATATCTACGTCTAACAGATATGTAAAAATACAAACAGATGCTCACACACAGAGAAATATGCAGACATATGCATATGCAAAGAAAACAAGTTAGCTTTATGGATTTGTGTGATACTACCTATTGTCAAAATAATAATAAAACAAGTGAATATTATACTTGGTAGTGAGAAATTTTGCTGGGTTTTTTAACCCCTCGCTCTTCCAAAACAAAAAGTGTACAAAAACACACCACAAAACCCAAACATCTATTCTTTGTGAAATCAGCTCCACAAACAAAGCCTATTTGTATACCTGTGATTTAAGATTGCCTGTGAGTGGACAGAGTAAAAACAGATCATCATGCACATGATATAGTAAAGCTGTAAGACTGAAGATATAACTACAAAGGACAACAGGAAACCTAGAGTGATGCTTTGGAAATAGCCGACTTATTTTTAACTCATCTTTGACATCCACTATTTACTACCAAATTAGGATGGGGCTTTCAAAAGCTCTCAATGTTGGTTAAATCTGCTACCACTGAAGTTAATGGGGGCCAGATTCACAGATGGTGTAAATCGGCTTAATCCTATCAAATCCAGCTTTGAGTGTTTTACCACTAACTTCACTGAGTACAGATGAGGCCACTGCAGAGCCTTTTGAAAATCCCACTCCTTAATTCTTCTGCACACAGTAAATTGAAAGCCCAGTAATTAAAAATAAGGAGGAAATAAAATTCTAGGCAAAATGAGGCTACTAGCTCCAAAAGAGTCCACTTGTCCTCTCAATGAACATCCCAGCTGAGGTCTGTAATCCCAGTTTTCAAGGACACACAACCTGTACATACCCAAAAGAATCCTGGCTTTTTCTAAGGAAGAGGTAAAATGCTGACTAATTCACAACTCACTTGTGAACTGAATACTCTCTAAAGCTATCTGATGAAAGTAGGGGAGGCCAACAACAGGTACAATAGCTATTTCTTTCTATTATCTTCATCTGAGTCAAGATGGTAATTATAATAGCTTCATCTCATGATGCAAATGGCCAACTGAAAAGATTGGTTCAGTTATCTTAATGTCAACCTTAAGGAGTTGCAAGTCCCTCTGTAATTAATACACTGAAAGCAAATGACTTTTTTGCCATAAAAGCAAGAGGGATGATACCCTCTCTGAGGGATATAAAATCCACGGTGTATAAGGTCATGTGAATATCGCATGTGTACCACTAATTTTCTTCAACAGTCTCTAGACAAGTTAAAAAGCTATGCATGACTTGGAGGTTTCCATGTTATAAAGACACAGAACATGATAGGAAAATTGTTTTCTGTGTTTTTGCATTTATTTTGTTAAACACTGTCAGAAAGAGTCAATGGTGTATCATCATGTCTCTGGCAGAGAAAAACAAAGTACTTCTTAACTGAGGCTGAAAATATAGTAATGATTTCTATCTCATCATTCTTTGAGACTGGAACCTGCTCCACAACTGGAATCAGTTACTTAGAAAGATTCTGCTCTCTTTATCCCCTTGTGAGTTTAGTCATACAACTGAAGGGCACACATGTAGACAGTTTTATTATGGTAACAATTCAAGTGCTATTCTCTAGGATAACCTTAACTTCTGAGCTGCTTCACATCTTACTCCTTCAGTATTTCCTTTACTCCATTTTCCCCTAGACAACTAACTGTAATTTCTAAATATCCTCCCTGTAACAGTAATGCTTCCCACAAAAGTCTCAAAGTCACAAACCAGTTTTATCAAAGATGTCCCATTGCAACATTTACACAGAACTCAAACACAAGTCTCCTGATGGGCTGTTATTGTCACTTACCATTTACTTCTTACATTACTAGCTTGTATTCTCTCTGGCTGTTTTTTTTATGTACACATTTAGTATATCCCACCATAAACCTACCTTAACTGTGCACAGTATCATACATTGCACACATTGCAGTTTCTTCTCCTCCTGTTTTCCTTCTCTATTTAGCAACTGAAATGGGTAAGCTACAGCAACTGTTTATTATTTAGGTGTTAACAAATGATGGAGGGGCAAGTGCCCCTCCCAAAAGCAAGAACCATCTTTAGCATCCACATTCTCAATGTCTCGTCTAACCTTGCATCAACTTAAAGCTCATACAAAGCAGTGGTGCTTGGTGTTTATTTGGAAGTGTACATTTGCACTTAATTCCAGTGAGTAAGGCTCCTTAAAATGGTGGTTTCAGCTCTCCCATTCTGTAGCTACACGTAGTAATGATCACTCAAATTCTTTCTTCTTTTCATTCTAGGGAAATAACAAAGAGGGACAAATCTAGTTGCAAAGGAGTCAAACAAGATCTCTGCCATGATGCACCCCTTGATAACTACATATGTTCCAAAGCTGCTTATAAAAGGTGGGATTTCAGGAGAAGATTTTTGAAGGTTGGCCTCCATAGGAAAATGTAAGTACAATAAACTCCACTGAAGTGTTCATAGGGATTTACATACAAAATCCAGAACAGAAATTAAATAAGGGGGGGGAAAAAAATCCCTCTCAGGCGTTAAATCTTTAATCCTTGATTATTTGTCCAGTAAGGTGACAGATGGCAAATCTACTGCTATTATTAAAGCTCTTCCTCTGCATTGGCATCTGTTTTCCCTCGGGTAAGTAGAACGGGAGAGTTTGCCTGCCTAACCGAATCAGCCACGTCTAAATGTGACTCCTTTCAGTATATTAATACTGCACAGAGTCACATATCCTCACATTGTCTTCTAGTATCATGCCTGCTAGGTATATAGCAAGTTGTCATGATATTTTGTTCCAGTCTTCGCGTAAAGGAGAATCTAACCCGATATTAATTTACACCTATCTACATACTTCTTGTACATGAAATGCTGACTTAAATAGGCATCAAATATTACCAGTCTCAGAGAACTGCAATTGTAGTCATGGAAACAAGATCCAAGCATCAATTTGAATTTGGAATTCAAAATGAATGATCATTAAAAAGAGGTTAGTATTGACAATCTCTTTGATACAGCTGTGTGTTCCTGCAAGCGTATCTAATCCCCTATCATACAGACCTAGACGGTGATAGGTCTGTATGATAGCAGATTAATTTTTATCTATAAGGACCTACATCTAGACCTATTTTATAGGTCTGTATGACAGGGAGTTCTTCATTTTTATTTAGACTGAGTCCTAGATAAAAATGAAGCTGCAAGTATACGTGCATCTATGGATGGGCAATTTGAGGTGCCAAGATATTCAGATTCATGACAGAGTCTTTGTTCCATTAAAAGAATATTCCTGAAGGTACCAGCAGTTACCTGTGACATGTTACAGAAGTTTGCCATCCAGCTTTAATGAAAAAAGTAGGTTTGGGCTTTTTTTCATGTAAACTATATAAAAACGTGCAGTTAACAAAGGGAACTTGCTGAGCTCTTTGTCATAGTCAAACCTAGATCAGAACTCTAACAGTTAAGGTTTCTGTCCCCTCTAAAACCCAATTACATCTTTCTGTTCAAAATAGAAACATAAAGTTTTGCTTTAAATTATGTTTAGCAACATTTTGAATTCCCTGCAAATTTTGTTCACATTTTAATGGAAGCATTTCCCATTACTAAACACGGAATGCAAGACCAAAATAATAAACTGAGAAGATAATAAGCTTTGAGACTATAAGGATGATTATATGCATAGTGCTATCTATCCATACACCCCCAAGGACAACACCATAACCTGCTCTACAGAAATAACCAACTGCTATTCACTGTATAAAACTACTTAGTTTTGGGGGTGGGGAGAGGGAGCGTGCATGGGCAAGGACAATCATTCATTTAGATTAGTTCCATTAACTGCCTTTTACAAACAACTTTAAACAAACCAAATAAAGACAAGCCAAAGAAAAGAAGCCATCTGCACAATCACATGGCCAGTCAGCCATTTACATTTAACTTACATAAGCCATTATTACTGAGCAATGTAAACACTATCTTCCTGAGCTGACATCCTAGCAAAAATCCCAAAATGCATCCTTCATGTGTTTGAGGTTAAAGTTGCTGTGAAGTGCTCTACCATCCTCTAGAGAAGAGGGCAAACACATGCTTTATGATGAAGAAGTGGGAAGCAAACCACTCTCTCAGTGGTGTTCGCTTTGTGAGCAAGATTCAAAAGGAGGAAACTTAAAACATGAAAAATACACCAGTCAGGATCTTGTCTACCACTTCTTTACCCCCACTTGGTGCAGGTGCAACTTAAAAGACAAGCAAGAAGGAAGAAAAATGCATGCGGTAACAGAAGGCAGCTACCCATTGTGAAGCACGCACATCTACTGCACCGTGCACAAACTCACTGTTCTATTCTGAGACATATTTTTGGTAGTCAGGTTTTCTGAATTTCTTAATTATGGACAATTTGCTTTCTCCTACTGCCTGCATTATTAAACTGGCTGATTTATTTAGAATGAGCCTTTTGAATATAGGAAAGCCCTATTAAACAGTATGACTCAAGCATGTACCATAATTTTTCCAGCAACAAAACAAAAGGTCAAAGGCTGCGTTTAGAATTGACAGGTTGGCTGCGCTGTAAATCAATACAAGCCTTTGTTGACCACAGCGACTGCTTTATGGATAAAGGTCAAATCATTTAGAAGGTTCAAAGAATAGTAATGAAACCTTGTGCCTAAATTCTTCCGATTTCCTACACTCCCAAAATATACTTCTATATTAGTCCTTTACTGAACAGAAAGATGAAATGATAAACTATAAATCATTCAGTTACCACTCGTAAAGGGAAGTGAGACAGAAATCATCATCCATAAACTCCAAAAGTTCCCCTGACACCAGAAATTAAGAGGATGATGCCTTTCCCTGCTGGCCTAACAGAGTGATTACTAGCGCTGTGCTAGTGCTGTAAAATACCACTTAATTTGGAATTCACCATGAGACTATTAATTGGGTCAATAGCTGGAAAGTGAAAGTCAGCAGTGACAGTCTGCCACTCAAGCGTGCTTTTGCTCTCTGCTTAGACAAATTTTATGCATCTGAAAGTTGCCGCTAGCAGTGGGATGTAGCTGCAATTATATGAGGAGAAGCGATGACTGGAGCAATACGAGCTGAACCTATATGGAAGGATGTGGGGTCTTCACAGTGCAAACCTGTCTGGCACCCACCCAATGCTTTCTATGACACTGCCTCCCTGATCGTCCCATCACAAAGCAGTGGTCAAAGCAGGTCAAACAGGAGAAAGTTCAGGGCTAGGCTAGAAGGCAGCATTTATTTTGAAAATAGAAGCATCTCAATGAATCCCAAGTAGCTCTGACTGTCCTTTGTGAGACAGAAACACGTTCATTGTCTACACTGAGAAGAGAGCTAATTCACCCAGATCTTTTGGAACAGACTTATCTTATCTGGAGATAAACTGCTGCAAATAATTAGATAAAATTAAACCATAAAACATTTAATTATAGAACCCTCAGAGAGTCATCACTGGCTCTTCTGTAATGCTGTAAGTGGTGTTTCCAGTGTTTACTTTGCGGGTGCATTCAGAAAGGCAGATCTTTGCCTGATTATTTCTTTTGATAAATTAAAGTTTTATTAGCGCCAACAATTTTTTGCTACTGACTTAGCATTCTGAATAGTTACCACTCTTCCCTATTGACAGCTTCTTATTAGCAAGACTGTAAGCCACTTTGTCACTACACTGCAGGGGAGAGAGGGGCTTTCCCCTGTATTTCATCAGCTTGGCAATCACAGTTTTAGGATTCCAAAGGCAAAACAAAGGCTTTTCTTTCAGTTTTGCTGAAGGTCAGCAGCAGGAATTCCTCCCTTACTGGAAAGTCCCATACTTATTACTATTTTACACTTCACTGGAGTCAGTCAAGAAAGGTTAAAAAGTCTGAGGTTCTCTCTGAGGTCAGAAACATCCAGAAGGGAAGTAACCCCCATGTAAAAGTGTGGTCTTACCATGAGGTCACAAAAGCTCTCCTCCCACTGCTTTGCCATTCTTTAACACAATTCTGCCCATCGTGTCAATGTAACTTAGACATGTTTCTCTGTCTTTCAGGGACTTTTATCATTATAGCAAAACTATGCCTGAAACTCAGTTCTGCATGCAACCTGATTCAAAGGTCATACCCTTATAAGCAGCTATCAAAGAGATTTAAACAAACCTCTTAAGCTCAGTCTTTATGTGTCATCTGCATATTTTTTCTCATTTAAGAAACAGCAACAAAATTCCTAACCTGGTTGTAGGATGGGTCTGTCAGTTCACAACAGACATCATGCATAGATTGCCTTAAAATGGAAACATGCATTTAGAACGGACAGGCACTACTTAAAACAGAAGAAGAAAAAACCCCTCTTCCTGTGGTTTTCCAAAAGCATTCCAACGAGGTTACTTACATTGCTTTGAAATTGGTTTGAGTTATGGGAAGGCCACAGCCCGAGACCAGCAGCTGAGACAGCAACAGAGATGAAAGTTTCTTAGCTTCCAGATTCAAGGGGGAACACAGCTGCTACAGCTGGTCCTCTCAGATCTCAACACTTACTATAGCGATTGAGAAAGCGATAATGTTTTATGTCTCAGTTTGAAGAATGCATTAATAAAAACACTCCTTAAATAGAATGAAAACCCTTCAAAACAATTAATCAAACACTAAGCTTTTAGCTCTGGAAGTGGCCTGAATTTAAGGAAACTGGATTCTGTTACAAACTGAATTACCACATCTGCATGAAACTGACATCAGTGTGAGTCAGTACCAACTTCCCCCCCCCGAACAACAGACATCTATGTCAGTTCCATGAACGATTTTAATTTATATACAGCAACATATTGAAATATTGAATATGAAATAATTCTAGAAGTTTTTTATAGAATGCCAGAGGAAAAACAAGTTAATAATCCATTAAATGTAGACCAAGACAGATATAATGGGAGAGTGTGTTATGAAGCATATTTTCAGAGAAAGACAGCACTAATAACTGAAGTGGAAAGGACTGAGGATCTTTAAGGTCACTGTTCAACAGTGATTGTGTGAACAGTGACTGTTCCACAAATGACTGTGTGATACTTGTACATTCCCCTCTGGGAAACACATGAATATGGATTTTGTAGAAAATAAGCATCATATTTTCCATACATATAATTTCAACAACACTGCTAATTTCAGAACTTACTGCCAAACAAGTACTAGTTTAAAACAAAATGGTAACATGGTTACAGTCATCATTAAAGTATTCAAGTCTATTTAACTAACATGAAAATTCATATTATTATAGCTGAATTTAACCAGATCCTGCAACAGAAAATAACTTTTCCAAAGCATAAAGTACCAAATCAGAAACACAAATTCAAATTTTCAGTCTTGGTTTACAAAAAGGTTTCAGTTCCCAACTGAGAACAACGCAAACTGTATAACATAAAATAATAGTAATGATTATGACGACACTAGTTTGATTTAGGGGTTTAAACATGAATAGAGCAACTCTGGGAATTTGCCTTCTGCACTGCTGTTTTCTTGGTCTGTGTATTGTTTGGGATGGAGTTAATTTTTGCCATAGTAGCTAGTATGCGCTATGTTTTGGACTGTGCTGAAAACAGTGTTGATAACACAAGGATGTTTTAGTTACCACTGAGCAGTGCTTGCACAGAGCCAAGGCTATTTTTGCTCCTCAACCCACCCCACGAGTGAGTAGTCTGGGGGTGCACAAGGAGATGGGAGGGGACATGGCCAGGACAGCTGATCCCAACTGACCAAAGGGATGTCCCAGACCATAGGGTGTCATGCTCAGCATAAAAAGCCGGGGGAAGAAGGAAGAAGGGACAGGGATACTGGGAGTGATGATGTTTGTCTTCCAAATCACTATTATGCATGATGTAGCCCTGCTTTCCTGGAAATGGCTGAACCCTTGCCTACTGATGGGAAGTGGCGGATGGATTCCTTGCTTTGTTTTGATCGTGTGTGTGGCTTTTACTTTACCTGTTGAACTGTCTTTATTTAAACCCACAAGTTTTCTCACTTTCACCCTTCCGATTCTCTTCCCCATCTCCCTGAGGTGAGAGAGTGAGTGGCTGGGTGCCTACTGGAGTTAACCCACAACAGTCAGGATTGCCAAAAACCAAACACCCTCTCCAAAACAGTAACAGCAATGGCTTATTTGTAAAACACCTCCAGTCAGTGGCAGAATTATTTTGTACTGTGCTGGAGAAAATCTGATGAAGCAGAATGCATATTCCTTGAAAGGGAATCTGAAATTATTTTGGCATAGAAGTTTTTCTGCTAGAAAACTAACCAAAATTATAGAGAACAGCAACAGCTCTGCTTTAAGGATGATCTAATGATACTGCATCAGACCTATCAGTCATCTAAACTATCACGCAGGATGCTGATGAGTCCCCTGCCATCAGCTAAACTAACAACATTTTCCTCTAACTTAAATTACCCCTAATCAGTTTTAAATGCTTACATGTTCTTTTTAGTAAGCTCATCAGTGGCTATGATAAAAGGTATCCTTCAAGACTTCATTCATAAATTCTCTTCCCTTCCAGACAGTGAAAAGCTGAAAGCAAATAACCACTTGTATTCAAGCAGTCATGGTTCTATTAAGTTAGCTAAACCACACTGGCAGTTGGAAATCAATATGAACTAAAAGCTGCAAATTGGTATGATTGATTGGTATGCATGAAGAGACACATCTAGACAGTCAAAAATCCAAACCTATACACTGGTAATTTGGTTGTTAACTGTAATAGGTTCCATGTTGGTTTGTATCACTGAATGAACTTCATATCATCATCATTCTAGGTTCATGATAATTAATTACCACAGCAAACAAATCAAAAGTCCTTCTCCACAGTAAACCTCACTTTAGAAGCAACAAGCAGCAGATACAACAAACGACTATTACAAAGAAACCTCATACATTACATACCATTTGAGTAAGTCTTAAGTTACACTTTGTTTGAATATCCTGAAAAAGAACATCTTTCTGAAATAAACACAATCATGGGGAAGTTCAGGTTGAATATAAGGAGGAAGTTCTTTACTGTAAGGGTGATGAGGCACTGGAATGGGTTGCCCAAGTGTGTTGTGAATGCTCCATCCCTGGCAGTATTCAAGGCTAGGCTGGACAGAGTCTTGGGTGATATGGTTTAGTGTGAGGTGTCCCTGCCTATGGCAGGAGGTTGGAACTGGATGATATTAAGGTCCCTTCCAACCCAAACCAGTCTATGATTCTATGATTGCATATTTTCTTCTTGATAAAGTAGGCTTTAAACTAGATTAACCTGTTTTCCCTCTTCTGTTAATAAATTATGTACTTTTTTTTGGAAAAGGCTTTTTTATGTTGAAAGGGTTTTGTATGTTTTATTGCAGATGCTCAAGAAATCAACTTCACAGAGAAGTTAATGACAAATAATTAATATAAACTATCAAATGTAGGCACAAATGCTTGAAGCTTTTGTTTCTACAGTGTGGGAAGTGATTAATTTTAATATTGCTAATTTTAATTAGCCAATATTTGGAGAATCGATTTCAGACAAATGACTTTCAGAGCTTTCAGACACGGCCTCAAATCTCAAGAGGCAGGCAGAACAACAAGCATCACAATCTTCTGGAGAAAGGGCACAGGAGCTAAATACTAATTCATTTACAGTAGGATGCTGGATCTAATTAAGTCAACAATCAGCCACTGTGGACCTAGAATTTCTTTCTAATCTTCAAAAGGGTATTTCTTTCTAAGCTAGCAACTGGCCCTCATATTTTGTACTCTCTCTTCAAGCTTTTGAATCTTCTTGTACCAATATGAGAAGCAGAGCTGGTACCTCACTACAAAAGACAAAGCCTTCACTGAAGTGAATTCACCACATCCAGCAGTCTCTAAAATACCACCACATTATTTATTTGCATTGTTATATGTAACGTATATATTATATATATATAATATGGTGTAAATATCAAGCAGAGATCATGAAGAATTAGCTACAGCTAGAAGCAAGAGGTCAAATCACAGAAGCCAGAGCAGGCCCTTCAGACCAGAGAACATTTGGCCATGATAGGGAGAAAGCTGTGGAATTTCAGCTCGATTTCCCACAGGATCCATCTGCAGTCTACCCTACTCATTTTGTAACTTCCCTGGAGATAGACTAGACTTCAGAAAAGAACGAGCAAGAGATTATCATGGTAAGCACAGATCACATCCAAGAGCTCTTTAATCTGCCTACAGAACACTGCTACTCTACTCTGGCTTTGTACTTAGTTAAAACCTATGCTTTCAGCAGCAGCCACACTTGGTTCTCATCACACTTATTCCTGCTTTTACAGAACAGACATTTGGGATACACCCAGCATTTGCCTGCTACAAATGGTTTTATAATGTTTCAGTTAAAATATACAGCTCTTTCTGACTTCATTAGATAAGGCCTTTGTGATTCAGGTACTCGTTCAAGAAGTGTTAGACTGACTTCAATATTCCTTTGGGATTCACAGGAGATTCAAATTAATCTCTCCTACATCTTGCAGTGCCTCTTCCTGAGCAAGCTAACAGGTTACCATGCAAAACAAAGCTTCACACCAGAAATTGGCTTTTACAGCCGTTATCTTTCTAAAATAAGGGTCACTACTGATAAAGCTGCCATTCTTTAGAAGCCATCCCACATAAATGGGATAATCCTAGGAACCAAACTTTTCAGACAACAGAGCAATAGTTGTAGATGTGAATTCAGAATGAGATGCTCACCTCAGCAGGACAGTGCTGACTGCAAGTCCCCACAAAAAACATAGAAAGTTTTTTAATAAATAAGTAGAAAAGTAAAGGTTAAGAACAAAAAAATCTGCTGAAA
Organism: Melopsittacus undulatus; assembly: GCF_012275295.1. Lineage (NCBI taxonomy): Eukaryota > Metazoa > Chordata > Aves > Psittaciformes > Psittaculidae > Melopsittacus > Melopsittacus undulatus. The sequence goes on along the minus strand of NC_047528.1, from coordinate 108,496,438 downwards.
TCCTGTAGATCTGCACCATTTTTGTCATTGCTTTAAAAACTTGTACTTCTTTCTCTGTAAATGCAAGCCAAATCTTCTTTAAACTGCAGCAGCATCATCAACTACAGCACATAATTTGTGAATATTCTTTATATGAAGCTAAGAAAACTCTTCAAGCACTGCTATTGCTTTTATAGACTTTGTGGGCAGCAGTAAACTGTAAATAATTGCACCAATGCCACACCACTGCTGAGTCAAATGCCTGAAAATAAATCCAAGCATTAAGAAAGTCAGGAAATACCATTATTTGTGGAGAAATACGACCTGAAGTCTGGTGTTATTGTGGACAGCCATGACCCAAAACTTGAAACTGGGGTAAAAAAAGACTTATGAACTGGGAGACGGAGATGAGTAGCAGACACAAAACATATGTCTCCTTCATTTCTCAAGGGACTTTGACATGGGAAAGCAATTGAAAGCTCCTTCTCATCTCAAAGTAAGTGTCAATAGATAAATACTGGCTAAAACCAAATCCGTGAAGTGGTGAACAAGATTCTGATCAATGCTGGGTGCCAAACCTAACAACTGCATCTCAAGGATACTGAGTTTTGCATGAGGTTACTGCCTCCAGACTTTTGTCTATCATGTTTGCAAAATCTCCCTATAAATGCAGACCATGTGGACTGTTCTCCAAGCAGATGATCTCAATGGTCATTTTCTAAGAGAATTCATTATAAATAACAGTCTCTGTAATAAACTGAAGTGGGCTGAAGTTTAACAGACTAATGGAGAAGTACTTGAATTCAAGTCAATAGTAAAGGTGTTACAGGTATTGACATTACTGTATTTTTGCTTGTGTTCATACAAAATCTGCTAACCCTAAACAGACTACAAAAACAAGTGAAAGAGATAAGCAAATTTGCCATTGACCTTATCACTGCACTCCAAATATGTGTGTTAAGAGCAGAAAAATAAAAAGCCTTAAATCAGATGTCAGAACAAAGGTAGAGTAATAGCAATTCTGTGTCAGACAGACTTTCACTAAGTTCCCTTTAGACTTTTCTTTGGTTTTATTCCTCTGAAAAGCCTATAACACTGAGATATTCTAAGTATGTGGAGTCCCAGAGCCATTTCCAGGCCACATGGAATCCACCTAAAATGCCAGATGTTTAAAAATGTCACCTCTAAAAGAAACTTACATAAGGAACTAAATACAAGACAATTTAACTGAGCAACGTCTGGTATCTGAAACTTCTTTTTTTTATCCAAGTAAGTTCTACACCAAAAACTACAACAATTTTACAGGTGTATTTCTCTCATAACTAAGCATTTGTTACGAATCTTACAACTAACTCACAAATATTCTGCATTATATATAGAATAAGCCAAAAGCCTATTCCTGTGGTTCAAATGACATTTCTGCAAATCAGTGACGGATATGAATTTGGTGCAAAAGGCTGGCAAATGAAAAACCGCTTTGGTAGGCAGTCAAGCTTTTTCATGCTTTCTACCCATCTGCAGTCACTCCTGAAGCCATTTCAAGTTCTTATATAGAAGTACACTGCATTTATATTTAAGATAAGTGTTTTAATATATTTGAAGGAAGGCTGAAAAGATCATTTATCAAAACACAGTTTTCAACTCAAAATACATGTGGCTGAATCAGTCATTTCCAGTTACACCACATTCATTAGCACTATAAATGCTCTATTTTTTTTTTACCTGTTATTTTCATTTACGTCCTATGCAGAATATGTGTAAAATATCATTAAAGATGTAAATAATACAGTGAATACTTTTCATTAAACCAGCAACAGACCAGCCTATGGTGTGTTTTCAAGGGAAGTGAATTCTAAGAGAAGAATATACTGGTAAGTGCTCTGAAAGCCACCAAGATGAATGGCAGTACCATGGCTTAGGTTGCTGACTTCAACCCTGGAAAAGGTAAGTAATCTCTTATATCTCATTTTATTTACCTTCTTTTCAACAATCCTGATACTGACTGCAGCCTGCAAATGAGCACTTTCCGTTCACCCATTTACAACCAAAAGTTTATCATAGTCTAAATAAATAAACTGCACACTTTTTACTAGAGATGTTAAAACTATCATTAATTTCAATCATTAATGAATTTTAATCACATGAACCTACACTTATTTCATAACTTGACTGTAATTCCAAAAGCATTTACCCCTATGATCATTTGTGTATATTTTTAGACCTCAGTCCTCTGAAGATCTGTGCACCAGAAACAAGTTCCAGAGTTGCTTTCTAATTCCCTTTAAAAAAAAGCCCTGATTTGTATTTTAAGTTTGTAATATGTACTTAAAACCCTGAAATAGAATTAAATTATAATGGAACGTATTCCAGTTTTTTGAAGTAAATTCAGTAAACTATGTTTAGTGGGGGTTTAGCTTAAAATATTTAGGTCTATTACTACTTTTGGTTTCAGATGGTAAAAACATAGGCATGAAGACCATGGCTGCTTTTAAAAGGCTGCTTATAGAAATGATGATCAATGGTTTCATGCAGACTCTGGAATTTACAGAATGGGCACACAACTTGTTAGCTCAAACAAGAAAACCAGTTACAGGATCATATGCACTGCCATTTCTCAGCCTAGTCACTGGTACAAGGATATACCAGTGTCAGCAGCTGGTCCACAAGGCTAGACATCCTTTCTATCTGTGGAGGCTACCAGCTCACAGTCAGCTCCTGAAAACCAGAGTTTATCCCTCTGCTACTTAAGGACAGGCTTATTTCCCATTCAGGTAATCTCTAGTGATAGCCAAGGACCCAAGCATCTCATAGATCCACAAGTTAAGTGACTACAAGGCATACTAACAAGGCAAACAAGGTAATTTATTATGCACAACTAATAGAAACCATTGGGACTTGTGTACAATCTATTAAAACATTCATACAATGAAAGTGACTGTGTTACCAAAACAAATATACCGTTTAAATTAACAACAACAAAAAAATCATTCATACAGAACTACTGCAGGGATTCTAAAATGGGATAGTTAGAAGTCTGATTGCAATCCTTTGGAATACATAAACAATGCTCTGCTATTAAGTAAAGAGAAAGAGCAGAACCAAAGCTTCTTCAAAACTATTTTATAGCTCAGCTGAAATTCAGCTCTGTGAAGCACTGTGGTGCAGAGAGGTGAGCATAACCATACTGGAATAGCCACTTAAAGCAAACACTGAAAGGTAAGAGAAACATTACATGAATATTTCAGCAAAACAAGTCTGAGCATCTCTCATAAGTATCTGTACAACTCAAGCAGATAAGAAGATAGAACCTATATTGTCTAGCAAAGGTTATTACACTTTTTGCTTCAGACTTGTAAAATAACCCAACCCATCTGTTTTCATTTCACGAAAAGATGTACATAGCATCAGCCCAAGGAAGTATTTAAGGGATTTTATATCTTAAAGATTATTTTGTATAGTATTAAAATAAAAATAGGTAGAGACCACTCATATTTATATCCTATAAATCATAATCATATAGCAGAAATTATCTATAAAACAAGTAAACCCCAAAGTCCTTATGACATTGTGAATACAAAAGGAAAGAGAAGGCAAAATAGATTTTCCTTTTAAATGAAGGGCTTGTAGAGTGTGGGGCAAAGGGGTAAAGTTTTAGCTGGTAAAAATGGAGAGTAAGGAAGATGTGCCAAAATGGAGAGTGGTTCAACCGAAGACCAAGAGAAGGTGAAAAGTAAGTCTTGCCAAGAAAATGGGATGGCTACTTAACTGACCTAGAGAAAATAACAGGATATGTGTTTAGAAATTAGGTAATGGGCATAGAAAGAAACCCTGGTACCACAATGTCACCTGTCCCCTGACAGCAGAGAGGGGACAGAGGGTGGGCAGAAGAAAGCGGAAGAGCTATCTGTTCCTGATAAAAGACTGAACACTAATGTGCTCTTTGGCTGCCAGACAGTCACACATAAATTAAAAGTAATGCCTCTTACCTCCTAAAAAGCACATTAATGTGATTAATCTGTAAAATTTTCAGCCCAATCCAAATCAAACCATAGTTGAGAGTAACTCAGGTATTTGTGTATTCTCCTACATGGCTCTAATAAATTTAATTCTTTCAGAATTTGCAGCTCTGAGTAATAGCAATTGAGCTCTATGGCTTACATTTATTGTATGTAGGAGAGCAAGTGCTTGTAGTGATTTGAAAAGAACACTAAGTGAAAGTTATAGCACTTTATTAAAGCGTGCCATGGCTATTGGCCAAAAGGACTTCAGCACTGCTCTTATCTCTAATTAAAATATAACATTTGATTCTCTGTATCTGTCAATTTAGAAAGGATGTGATTTCTGAAGCATCAAAGGATACCACAACTAGAAAAAGCATTAGAGTTCAGAACAGCAACAACTGCCAAAGAGCCATTCTGCAGTTCATCATCTCAGAGCTAGTATGTTGTCATTCCAGCAGCAGCATACAGTGAGCATACTTGCAAAAAATAAACCAGGCAAAAACCACTTCAGGAAACAAATGGCAGCTGACAACATACTTTTATATGCAAATATGGAAAAATATGCATATGAGAGAGCAGGAGAGATGGAAAGGCATGACAAGAGAGTTTACATCCTAAGAAAATGGAGGGAAGCACGTATATTTTTGCCTAACATTCATGGTAGGTTTTCCCAGAAGGCAGTCCCAGTGCTAAAACTGATTTGTGGAGTTTTGCCAAGGACTAATGAGGCAAAACTTTCACCCACTGGGATATTATTCTTTTGGGGTTAAAATGAAACAGAAAGCTGAAAAGTGGTCAAAAATCCTGCTTTTCCAGCCCATCTTCAGCAACAACTTTGCGGCAGGACACATCAAGGCAGACTTTGCCATGCCAAGCACCTTATGGTGCTTATAAAGCATCAAACTGTACCTTGAATTACTGGTAATTATTTTGTGTAAAAACGTATTTCACAAGATTATAATGTTGCACAAGAATCTTTTATAATGGTGTAAATATTTGAGCCTGAAGGTGCCTTTATGTTGCCTCAAAGTACAATGGAATTGTTGGAAAAGCAAACTGGCCAACCAGCATGACATGGGCTTCTCTCTCCAAGCAAGAGCTAACACTTCTCTAAGGTACCAAAGGGTAAAGGTCACTTACCCCACTACTGAATGGTCAACTCACAAGCCATCATGGATGTGCACAGACACTTCAAGACTAACTCCATGACTGCCTGGAGGACTCCTCCTCCACCCAGGAATTGGTTAGAAAGAAATGCTGCAATATTTACATTGGTTGAGATGATGAAAGAGCAGCGAGGGATGATGGAGTATATGACTTCAGAATCCAGACTGTGATTTAGTGGATTCTGCATGAACAAAGCATTCTGAAATCGGCGCCTGCCACATGGATCACTGGTGATTCAGAAAGTATTTCAGCAGAAAAGATACATAGGCCCTTGTTAGCATTTTGGCAACAGATCATGGCAGTTTTTTTCTGCTAGACATGCAGAAGCTGAGCTGGCACAACATCATGCTACACACTGTACATCCTGCACGTATCTTTCAGCTGTGATTGCTCTGGTATAACAAATGGCATCTGAGAACTCGTAAATATCAGTAAACAGTTCCAGCCTACTAATAGCTTGTCTCAGTCTTTAATTTGGCATTTCATACAAGCAGCAGCAGGTCATTTCTGCTGTTCTGAATAGTGAGTATTTGGTTGGGGAAAGAAACAAAGACATTAAAAAAATAAGGGGTGGGAGACAATTCAAAAAGAGAAAGATGCACAACTTGGTTTTTGTTTATAGCCACTGAACATATGCAAAATTCAACTCCTATGCAATAGCTTTGCACACATAACTGAGTGATTAAGTGCAACTAGGATAAAACAGACACTTGACTATTTGCCGCTACTTCCAGGCAGGAAACATTAACAGCCACACATTCTCCATAGCCTGCAAGGAAGTCTAGGCAAGACCTGTGGCAAACCCTTTACATCTTTACGATGTACTTTCATTTTTGTCTGTGTTGCTGCTGCAAGCCCAGCGGCATGCGTATGAGAAGCCTAAATCTTCTTTCATCCAGTGCTCAAGCTCATTAAATGTCACAAAATGCTTCCAAATGGAGAAAGTGGAAAGGGCAAGGTTCATAATAGGATTTACAGAACAAAACATCCCTTTCACTCACTGTAACTTGGAAGAACATCTATATGAAGAAAAAAAAAACCCACTAAAAAACCCTAAATAAACAGTGGAAGAAGTTCAGTCATCTGATTGCCCTAAAAGTTGTTAAACTAACCCAATAAAGCTAACCTATTAATCCTCCAGCAGGACTACTGTAGAAACAATAATTTATGCTACCCCCCTGGTTACTCTGATGTCTTTATCTGTACAAGTGCAGTGACCCCTAAACGTCTTTGACCTACTAAGTGCTACCAGATCAAACACTCAACAGCTTTTAATATATTTTCAGAGTTGAGTCCTTCTAATCAGATGCTGACTCTTGAGTTCTCCTGCAATGAGTATTTTGTAATATCCAGCGAAATACTGTTAGAGACAGAAAGTATCAACTTCTGTGAATTATATGTAATATATTCTCTGCATACAATTACAATCATGTTGCTTCCTAAATACTTATAGTTTGTCAATATTGAGTGGGAGGAATAAGAAAAGCTATTGTAATAATACTTAAATAATAAATCATTATGAAAAATACACGGAAATCTTTAGTCTACACCATTACATACACTTACTTTTTAAGCAGTATCTCCTCATACCTGAAAGGTACACTTGATATATTACATTCAGAAGTTTACACTGACAGGAAAATATGAAGTGAGAATGTTGAACCTTTTTCACTGTAATTCTGTGTCCATATATTTTTTCATCCTGGCAAGGAAATACACTGTTCTTAATGCAGCTCCAGATGTGGTATTATTGTGCAAAAATAAAGATATTTACACTACTGTATTAAAATGAAAAAATGGGGAAATGAACAATAAGGATTATCCAACACAAAAAAACTAATGACTAAAAAAGATTATTTTCTTAGGTTATTGTCTTCAGTTATGAAACTGAAAGCAACAGAATCAGTCTAACCAAGGATAATAATAATCTTAAGTTCTGTTAAATACTTATCACATTAATTGTGAATAACAGTTGCACAAGTCTCCTTTATATGATGACCAAGGGTTTATAAGGGCTTCGTAAAGCAGAATAAAGACAACAGAATCATAGAATAGAAAGATGAAGAAAAAGATTCATAAGAAGCCACTAAACCCTGCACCGAACAGAAAGACTGCCATTCACCACAGTGAACTCTTCTAAACTTAAACCAGCAGATCATCCTTCCTTGGGTTCACTTTTACAGTCACAGGAAGTACAATGCTATTTCAAGCTTGTCTCTACCTAGCAGAAATTAAATGTTAATCATGTTTAATGACTCATTTTCCAGTTAATCTACTGCTTGAATGCAAAAATACTATGCTAAGTAAAACCCTTCCAAACATACACAGTTAATCAATCCACAATATTCAAAACAGGGATTGAGAAGGCAAATATAATTTGCAATGTATGCCAGTAAGTAGCTTACCTTCTCATGAACTAGGATTTGATGACTGTTTCACTGGGTTTTGAAGCCAAAAATTGTTTGTACTTTAGCAGTTTGCCAGAGGGAAAACAAACTCTAGCATCTTGTGAAGTGTAACAACTGAAGGACAAGCAAGTGCATATTTGAACGAAACAATGATACAATGTCACTGAGTTAATAAATGATCGATCCTATTTAAAAGATGCACTACTGTCCTCATTTTATTACAGAAAACACTTCTTTTGAACAACATTTTATTAAATTACTTTTGTCCAAGCAGATTTTAGTAATACAACTGAAAATGGAAAAAATAGCTTGAACTCTGGGGTTTGTTTCCACTCCCCACACACTGGGATGATTAGGAAAAACTCACAGCCTGACTTACCCTCATTGTCTCATCTTGCTGAAATGAAACTAACTGGCTGCGTTCACAACAGCTGTCTAAAAGGAAAGCTGTTCAAGAAGAAAACCTTCAATACATGATTTGCCACTACATACCTCATATTGTGACTTGGATTAAACAGGCTTGCAGGCTCCACTGAACCTCCTTCATCCCAAGTGTAGAAATAAAGTCCCAGAAGAAAAGAGACAGACAGCAGTAGCCACATCCTCTCTTTCTAATATGCAGAATAAACAGCACTTGGGAGTCGGAAGGGGAACCTCAGTTCTGAGCTTTCGCTGAAGAATCCTCTCTCTGAAGCCTGGATTTATATCTTTTCAAACCAATAAAGCTGTCCCAACTTGTATTAGAGGAAGCAGTACTCTCTGCTTTCTATGAGTGTAGCATCTTCTGTATTTCTGAGATTTATATGGAGTAAGAAAATAGCAGGAAGCATAAATAAGTCAATCCTTTGAGATCTCTATCATCCTTTGAGAACTCCATGTGAACAACCATTACACATTAGCAGTAACTAAATGATAATATTCACAGTTAGCATAAGAAAACTAGCACTGTGAAAAGTAGCTGAAAAGATGACAGTAATTTCCACAGCTATCTACTCAACACTTCATGCTAAGTTAAAAATCTAAACTTATTTTTTATTGTTATTATTTAATGAAAACAAAGATTTACTAACTAAATGAACTCAGTTACATGGGAAGACTAAGACAAAACAGGAACCTTTATCAAAACCAGGCAGGAAAGTTCAGCTTCTACTTGTGCATTTGAAAGCATCCCTCCTGTAAAGCCCTGATAAAAATAACTGTGAAATACTTCTGAACATTGCTGTTCACCACTGAAGGATGGAAATTATATATCCCACTAATGCTGCCAATGCAACAATTGTCATACTAACCTAAACGAATTCTGCCCAGTAGACTTGTCATAAGGAGAAGTTAATGGCTACAGGGTTGAAGCACTCTAATAAGGCTGCAAGGTTTGCTTGGAGAGCAGTGTGGCATCCTGCACTGAGGACAACCACTCTGCCAAGTAAACGGCATGGAGAGATTGCTATGGGCTGTGATGCCTCTCACCCATGAGAGTTGCCATCACTGTCTGAAGACTTCCAAGACATTTTGGATTTGTATAACTAGCGGTGGAAGAATAAAAGGCAAATGGAGGAAAAAAGCACACAAAGCAGTATTATTAAACAGCAGATTTCTAGGCTGTCATTTTATCAACTATGTCCTTAGCTAGACACAAATAAAGAATAGTCAGATACGAAACCAGCAACAAAGCACATATGGCATTGTTCTACATGTTACGGGTCTTGAATCAGTTTTAGATTTACTGGATGGGAAACAGTAAAAAATTCCCTTTTTGACTGCCTTCTCAGGAGATACGTATGTCAAGAGCTAGGAATAAAGAAACAAAAAGCAAATCAATGGAGCAGAAACCAAGGTAATGTCAGCAAGCCAAGGACAAAGGGCAGGGTGTCAAGCAAGGTAAAAACTAAAATACATTTGTAAAAAACTCTCTCTTGCCATATTAAGTAGCGATTACATCTTGGCAACGTTACATACAGAAACAAGAATGCTTACAGCAAAAAAAAAACCCTGAGAAATTACACTGCCCAGTTCAAAACCAAAGCAAACTTGCAAAGTCCTGGCTTAAAGGAAGCCGTTTTGTTCTGGTTCATTCAAGATGAGCAGCTGGCAGGAGACTAAACTGATGTCTCTTCAAGTATTTTAATTCAGAAAATATTTTTGGGGACATGAAAGAATGTACTTTCCAAATCCTGGAAAAGAATGTCTTTTCTTCTAGATGAAAGAGGCAAAGCTTAGAATAGAGTAATACACTTGAAACACTTGGCTTTTCTATCTAACAAGCAGATGCTCTCTGAAGCACAGCTAGGGTGTAAAAGACAGTCTGGTGAGTGCTAGCATCACAAGCAAGTGGTTGAACCTGTGATCTTAGCCAAACATTTTGTAGTGAGTCCCAGAAAGTGGTATGACAGAATTCCAGAGGACAACACAAAAATCCTCTTTTTTTTCCAGGTATTAAATCTCACACAATATCCAGACTGGTTTTAGATCCCATTTACAAGCAGACAAAACAAAGCATTACCTAACATTTATACCACCTTTATTCATGTAAGACTTTTGACACTGCTAAACTAACATGAAGAATACTGAAATAAGATGCATCACTAAAAAGGTTGTTGAAGCAATGCCTTCTGTGCCACAGTATAAAATACCAGCAGTGATAACTACATGGCAATCACATTTCTTTTGTGTTGTTGATTACTGCTCATGATGTGGAAATAACAGCATGCATTCTCAGTGCTTATGTGCTAATATCCACTTCTTCCAAAAATACAAATAAATATTATTCACACAATTTAACCTTTCGATAATGATTTAGATCTTTATCTGTAGTAAATGGTATTAACTCACTGATAACCAAATTTGCACAAACTGTAACTCCAAAATAAGAAAGATAAAAGGTAAATACTGCTTGGATTTGCTTCCAAGTCAAAGTACTTTTGAAATAGGCTTTAAAATAACTTAAACAACATAGAAAGCATAAAGAGAAAGAAATAATCTGTGACATTAAGTCAGATTTATCTTTAGTAAATTAAATTAGTTAACTATTAAATGAAATTATAAACATCTAATCCAGTTTTTAGAGGTATCTTTCATGGAATGTACAGATTTGGACAGCTTCAGTGTCCTCTTATTTATCCCACTGCAGCAAACACTACAGAATTATTCTCTGATATTTTAACAGAAATTAAAATCATGTCTATTTCAAGATAAATGATAGAGTCTGGAAAAGTGAGCCAAACTATTATGTGCTTTGTCTTTTATACGTATTTCTTAATCTTCATAGAAACATACCAGGCTGGAATACCAGCCTGGAAGAGACCTTACGCATCATCTGGTACAACCTTTCTTGGCAAAGAAACCCTCAAAAAACCCAAAAGCCTATAATTAAAAAAACAAAACAAAACAACTTGCTATCATTTTCTTGCTCACTGTAAAATAACTTCATCTGACATTCAGCATAAGTGAAACCCTTCAGACATGAATCGATACTGCTGAGATTTTCCTCTTCATTTCAGGAGGTGATGACAAGACAGAGAGAAAGCAATTGCAGTAAGTTGCGCAAGTGCTGGAATTGCAACCAAGCTCAGTTTTAGTGTATTCCAGGGCCTGCACTGTTTACACCATAGCATCAATTTTCTATTATGATGATTACCAAAATTCAAAGCACAACATTAGGTTCTTCAGACATGAATGCTCCTCAGCCTAAACAGTAATACTTTGTGGTAACCTGTATATTGTTATTACAAACCTAAGCAGCAAAAACATAATACAATTTTGAGGTAACTTCTTTATTCTTTAAAAGACAAAGATATTTCTGTCTTGGATGAAACCAACAAAGGCAGAAAGAGCAAGCTGAGCCAAATGAAAACCTGGCAAGTAAGCTGAAAGGACATAAATTTAGTAGAGGTGAAGAATGCATATCCTCAATTTGAGAGTGCATATGCACAGGTGCATGGGCACACTCATATACACACACAACAAAGGATCTTTTCTTTAATAAGCTGGTGCTTTACTTTCCAGCCTCAAACGGGGCACCTTCCTAACTAACATAGTGACAAGATATTGCACCAAGACACAATGTCTCTAGTTTGTCCAATCAAATACTGCAAACACTCTGAATTGTCAGAAAATGGTTTCTGCAAGATGAAAGTCTATCTGAAATTGCTAGGTGAAAATTCTATCTCATGCTCAGTGAGCAGACAAAAAAAACCACTGAACACGCTGGAAAATGAGCACATTCAGCTGCATCTTCCCTGCATTATTTTACATAAATATTGGATTTGGGGTTTTGTCAGTACTTATTTGTGGTTTATTGACAAAAAATAAGTCATTAAGTTGAGGGGAGCATGGGAGACATGGAGATGGACAAAAACATATATGTGCTGTTATAAACTGGAATCCACTATCTGAGTGCAAAGCAGCAGCCAGGAAAATGAGCCATCAGAATCTCATGAACTTATTTCACACCCCAACATCTTCCAAACTTCACCCAATTCCTTGCTAGGCAAGTTCTTACACTTCGATAATGAGAAACAGCCTATCTACATGGCCCAAGCTGAGCACCAGTCAGGTGCCAAGAGCCCTATGAACAGTGCTATAAACAGCTAAATATTCATATAGGCACGAATGCTGATCAGTGGGCAACACACTTTCAGAAGCATTTTTTACCAACATAGATAATTACCAACTCATCTAAATGCCTGCTTAGGCACTTCTAAAGTCACATAAGACATCCATTCTGGAGGCCCTCAAGTGTTAAATACCCCACTCTTTCACCCTGAAGTTCACTTTTGTTTGCAAAACATTTGTAAAGTTCTGTGATTACTCTTTCAGAAATGTACTTATGAAAAAAAGCTTAATTTACAGGGATAAATACAAACCAACCAACCTAATTTCTGGAGTTACAAAATCAAACTAGAATCTAACATCCAAGCTCTAGATTCTCTGCCTTGCATATACAAAAATCACAGTTTTACAATGCTTTTGTTGTTTTCTCCCCTTCATGGATAACTCTGTAACTCTACTGTCCACAAAGGCTTGCCCTTGCGATGCTGGGAGTAGCAACCTTGGTAACAGTGAAGTCAACTTCACTTTAATTTTAAACGCAAGATTAATATTCATTGCTGGCCAAAACCAACATAACTCTTGACATACCAGCTCCACAATCTACAAAGGCAATTTCAAAAGACAAGTCCATTTTCCTGGGAGGAAGGATCTACAAAAGTTCTGTGATGTACTCAGACTCAAAACTCTGAGAAGTTTGTAAAAGCAGTATATAGGAAAAGCTACTTAGCAAAAGAAAAAAAGAAACAAAAAATAGCACGGAGTGTAACATTAAAACTTAATCTATTCAAAACATTAATAGATCAATGGCATCTTTCTATGGCAGTACAACCTGTGTAAAAGGATTAACAGTATGAAACTAGTTATTAATTACTTGGAAGATGTAAGAGCATAATCTGTAAATGTAACCCATATGCATTAAAATATGTAATTTCTATAATGATAACTCAACTTCAAACTATATTTTTATTATCTTACGGTTCAAGTTCTTCTGTTAATAAACAATGGATTCTGAGAAGACGGAAAAGCTTTCACAACCCATTTTGTACAAAAAGACTGAAATTCAGTAGTGAGGGAGGGATCAAGAAAACAACAGCTAAACAAAAAATTCCAGAGTCTGTAGCCTTTTCACCTGGATAGAAAAAAGAAGGAATGTTTTGGCTTTGTTTTTTCCCTTCCCCTCCTATTATGAATGATTGAGCTACAAAGAAAATAAGTACATGTGCCTCTACATATTCCTCTGCATATTTCATGGTGGTATGTATTGCCCAGGGTATATCTAAATGCCCAAGTACACATCTAATATTCTCAGGTGTCTTCTACTAGAGCTATTGCTCACAAGTGCATTCCACTGATTTCTGCATATTTATCACTAGTCCTAACAAAAGGTCTGGATCTCATGAAAATTTCTCTTCTTAATTCTCACAGCATAATCCTCCCAGGAATTCCACAAAACAATTCTCTTTCCCTTTAAAAAGATACCAGTCAGGAAGTCAGATATTGCATCAAGCAGCTACTAAACCAGACCACCCTCCTAGCCACCACATTACCAGTCCTTTGGAAGCTGCTACTAAAATGCTAAAAGCCAAGGCTGCAAAAAATTGCTTCCAGCAGACAGGAATGGAAACATCTGACTTACTCTTGCTGTGGTGCACAGAATCAAGGTTTTTCCTGTCATCTCATCCGAGTCCACGCTGTGCTGACAGACAATGGGTCTGTTCTAAGAATGACCCTATTAAGCTGTGCAATTACAGCAAACTGCCAACTGAAGAACAGATTTGTTTATGCCCAAGTCTAAATGTTATATAGCAATCAGATGGGAAGTATCCTGCAGGTAAGTTTCCACTCTGATTCCATGTACTACTACTCTTGCCACAAGACTTTACAAAAGCTCCAGTTGATGTGATCAAAATATAGTACTGTATTTTCTCTCTCTTCACACTCTGTTGAGTTCTATAAGGCAGCTGACAGCCTACAGCATCAGCTTTAACTCAAGCTTTCTACTTGAAGAATGACACTGGCGTGTCTTTCTCCACATGTCCAAGACAAAACCCAAGAACACTGTTTTTTCAGCTTGGGATGAATACATCATTGTGCTACCTCAAAAGGCATCAGCTCCAAGATTATTATGTTCCATTATACAACTTCAGCAACAGTTCAGTTCTCACTGGTGTAATGCATCAGCTGTCCTCTCCATCTCTGTGTGTTCCTTTCTATGCCACTCTCAAGGAATGAGCTCACAAGGCTTCAGCATATCAAGTCAACTGTCTTTGTTTAATTCCTTCCTAAAATAAACAATCTTTTCAGTAAGGTTAATTCCTAGGCATATACTCCACCCTTGCAGTAGAGGAAAGAAATATGTGTTTGAAACATATATAGGTATTTGAAAACTTACTTCATTTAAGAAATTCAAGCTAAGTTACTTCTTTGCTGTAAGTCTGCCTATAGGATTTGTCTTTTTTAGACTTTCATCTTTACAGCTCAAATATATCCTGGTAGCCGGGTGTCAGACAGGCACACCACTGAGCACTGTGAACATTAAATAATCAAAAATATAAGCTGTTCCTCTTCAGAAATGAACAGTTATTACACCAGCTGGATGGCTTCATACAAGATGGTCTATAACGTAAAGAGACCAAGCTTTAGGATAGAAGGAGAAATTGAGGCCATCTCAAAGAAAGCACCACATCAACAGGCAATATCTTTAGGCCAAGTCAAAGGAGTTGATTAGGAATAGGAAATTTAATTAGTCAATTTAGGATAAAGATTTAATAGTTTGACTTTAATTAAACAATTGCATTAAAAAATTCTACTATGCCTTGGAAAATACTCAATGGAGCGGGACTGATAACAAAAGGACAGGGTTTTAAAGGAAGTTCTGTGGCCGAGATGTGTTCTCTGCCACCCATCTATGCTGCTTCAGAAGTTTCAGTTCTGACACATAATGAACCAAGCAAAGGCCCAAAACTTGAGTCTATGGCTCTTGTGAGATTAAAAGTGTAAATACAAATGCAAGAGGAATCCAGTAAAAAGAGTACTGCAATTAGGCTGTACTTCTTTGCTATGAGTTGGATAGTCTTGGCACTAAGTGAAGCTATTTATCATTACCAGTGTTTCATTCTAGACTATCTGTATACTCAGATAAAGTAATAGCTTCCCTGTATTTAACACAAAGCTCTACCTGAATTTGTGAAAGGGAGCCTGAGAAGGGAAGTTTTCCCACTAAAACCAGCCAAATAAACCTACTCCTGTCTAAAACTTACTCATATTTTAATCTTTACTATAAAAACTGGTTACCTTTTCCTTCTAAAGACAGCAATCATCACAACTGAACTAGATTTTATGACGTGAAGAACGGAGTGCAAATATGGATTTAGCAGTGGAGTTCCCTCACTTCAGAGGAAGCACATTAGAGATACTTGTGTACTTTTTCCATTTTGCTTCTCCTGCACAAACTGGAAGCTTTAGAAGACTCAGAATGACTTATCTAAGAGTAATACCCTCTTGGCTACAAAATGCTGCATGGAGGAAAGCAATCAGCATACAACTAGCTGCAGATGCATTTCAAAACAAAAAGCATTATGTATGTATGGAGCATGAATGTATGTACTCACGGACAAAATCATTGAAACTCCACTCAAAGAAAAAAGTCACTCAGAGAAGGAGCCTTTTAAACTAAACTTTATCAAATGGTGAGTAAAAAGAAAGTAGGCAACTCTACTAAACTAACTATACTTGATATTCATAAATTAAATAGGAACAATTGGCAAAAAATGTTACCTGTAGATAACAATTTCCTTTAAGGTTTTAAGGTCTCTGATGTGTATATGTTGGATTTTATCCATTTTAGTAAATCTTCTCCCAGCAAAGAACCTATTAACTTGACCTATTAACTTAGTCTATCAATTAACATCTGCAATATAGCAGGATCCAATTGCGAAATATGGTCAATCTGAAGTCTGGTGAGAAAGAATAGCTAACTATTTTGATGAATGGATCATTTTCCTTTTACAAACACCCAGAAAATTAAAAGCACCTGGAATGTGCAGGATGGCTCTGTACATAAGGCGCTCTTAGAACAAGTTCCATCAATGCAAAAAGAATTTATCTTGCACTTTATTTGACAGAGGTGACTAAACCTTCTGACGGAGGTGACCAGGTTACTCAAACAGTTATCCAGACATCCATTAGCATGAAACAAAAGAAATGCCTGGCCCCTGAAATCTCTGGACTGGTGCACAGAAAGCAGAAACAAATGCTTCTACTATCATACTGATTATACACAGGAAAAAACTGCTGGATTTACTTATTTGTCAACGTGCATCATAAGCATGTGAGAATTGCTCAACTAAATAGGCACGTAAGGACTATGACAGTGCCGCAGAAATTCCTCCTTTTTTTCTTGTGATAAAATGTCTCTATAAAAAATGATTGTAAAGTAACTTAGGCATTTGCAATCCTTGATGCACACTACTCTGCTATTTTAGAGGATGCTATTACAAGCCAAAGAAAAAAAAACACTAAACTTGTCAAAAGCAGAATGAGAAAAAAGAAACACCAGGCTTAAGCTCCGAGGTAAAAAATCCATAATGGAATAAATTCACAGATTTACAACTTAATTTGAGTTGCAACTTTAACTATAGCCTTCACAGTCAGGGACAAGGACAATCATAAACATCACCCACTGACAAAAAGGATAAAAGGGGGAAAAAAGTATGTGTGGTACATCACAGGTGTCCTCCATTATCTGTAATTATCCTTATTCAGATCATGCTAGGAACAAAAGGAACAAGTTAACTGCATGTTACAAGGCAACAGTGCAGCACTCCTTCCAGTACATGTTGTTCACTTCCAATGAAAAGCAGGAAGTATTCTAAGTCATAGGACACAGGTTTTGCTTTACACTGTGTCTAGTCTTCTAACAGGAAGAAAATACCTTCCTCTTCTACACCATTTATACAGTGTAGATTTTTTTAGCTCTCAGTTTTACTAAAAAGCAAACAAAGTTGCTTTTACAGGCTCTTCTTACAACCCTCATTCATCATTCTTCCAGCCATGCTTGTAGATCTCCTTAGCACCACTTTTGGTCTCAATTCATATCTCTGGAACACGTGAGATAAAAGTTGTATACAGTATTTCAGTTGAGGTCTCACCAGGTCTTTCAACAATGGCACAGATGCTTCCTTATCTACTTAACATTAACATCTTTAAGCTGAAACTCACAAGATGATCAGTCTCTTCTGATGCCCTCATGAAACTTCTCTATTTCAGTCACTTTTGCTTTGTAAGATCATAGCTTATATTTGACAATCCAATTATTCAGCGTAAACACAGGACTTGCTGCTCATTATTCTACTACAGGGCTATAAGCTTCAGCCAATACTGAACTTAATATTATTTTATCTGTTTTGTTGGGTCCTTATACCATAACTGTAAACTCATGTTATCACACAACAGCAAAGGTGACAATACCTTACAGTTAAAATTAGTGGTGGTGGAAGGGGGGAAAGTCGTGGAATCACAGAATGGTTTGGGTTGGAAGGGACCTTAAGATCACCCAGTTCCAACCCCCCTGTCATGGGCAGGGATGCCTCACACTAGACCAGGTCACCCAAGGCTCTGTCCAACCTGGCCTTGAACATTGCCAGGGATGGAGCATTTATGCACTTTGGGCAACCTGTGCCAGAGCCTCAACACCCTCGCAAGACCTGTCTGCCCTTTAATGACAGACTAATGTGTCTTTTCCTTAAAATACAGTATAATTGAAAGGGTGAGGCAATAAAGTATGACCAAATATTCACAGGATAAATTAAAGAAAATCTCACCATCCCAAACAGTTTCCAAAACTGAAAACAAATGACCCTGCACATCCACTCTGCCTTCCGCTTCTCTTCCATACTATTTGATGATCCCAATCCCATATTCATTATTGAAACAAAACCCTTATGAGAAGGATTATGGCGAGTCAGACACTTACAATACTAGGTTAATCCCTTTTCTCTAACACCAAAATGCAGTTCTCATCAGACTAGTGATACAGTAAAACCATATTCAGAGCAGGATGCCAAAAATCCATCATGCTGAATAAAATATTTTAAGTTGGCATGTTCAGCAGAAAGTTCCCTGTCATTAAGTAACAGAAACGCTGAGGAAAACAATCTTAAACCCCACCACTAAAGCAAGCACCTTGGATTCTCCTTTTGTAAGGGATTTCCTCGCCAGCAGCTTACAAAGACACAAATTCATAATAATGGACCATTACCATAAACCACAGACTAATTTAAAGACAGACTGGTCTTTTGGGGTTTGCTTCACTCTTGAGAATGTAAAACTTACGTTTTTTATGCTATCGCTGCTGTAGAGCAGAGAAGATTTGTATGTAACATCACTGCTTTACAAGATATAATCCAAAGATGTGTGGTACTTTCCATAAAATTCTGACCTACTTAGTGGTTTCAAACTTGTCTTTTCCACTTGCTGAATTATGCCCCAACTTTTGCTCTTGCAACTCAAACATTTTGAATATCAAGAATATTGAAAGAATTACAGAAATTGTGTGCAGAATAACTATTTCTTTTCAGATGTAAAGTCTCTTAAGGTTTTCCACCAGAAACCACATGATATTTCTGCTGATGCTGTACACTTTTCAAACTCGGCTTTTGAAACAAGCTTCTTTATAGCTTCCCTTGCTAATACAGAGTTGAAAACACTTTTCTTCTCTTGTTACTTTACACAGTATTGAGCAACAGGCAATACAGTTTTCTTCTTGTGTAGATGATTTTACAATTTAGGTATTTCATTCTAATATGAACTTTCAATTTTCCTGTATCTGTCACTGGTAAAGGAAAAAAAGGATACAGAACTAATGTATTTAGTCATTTAGTCCTTTTCTCGTTTCATCTGTCTTAAAAAACTTCTTTAAACATTAAATTACACATAAAACCATTAAACTATCAGACTCAAAGATATTTTCCCTCATCTCATTTCCTTTAATCTGAATATTCTCCTTCCCTTACACAAAAGAGAAACTGACTGACAAAGAGTGTTATTCTTACATGTCTGATTTATTTTATTCACCTTTTCAAGAGAACTGAGGTAACTGTGACTTTCAGAAGGATTTATTGTCTCATTTGCACTATTATCTCCCTCTGGAGAGATCAGATTTTGCTGTCTCTCTTCTGCCAAAAGACAAATAGATGGGCTAGCTAAACTGTTAGATCTTATTTCTGGGTTGTCCGTATTTCTTTGTCCATCAGGTGAAGCTCTGTCTGCAGTAGTATGCCTGTACCTGGTCTCCTTTTCCCAGGCTACTATATAAACATTTCAATACCACTGGGATAACTAAACAATTGCTTGAAAAGTTTATCAGTTTCGAGGTTCCTTTCATGCTTATATCCAGCCCTGATAGTTCTTTATTTAGATTAAAAATCAGATACCTAAATAGTGAAAGCCTTTCCAACAAGCTTCTGAATCAGCAAAATCTGATCTCTAACAGGGTGAAGAGATCTTCCTGCCCAGCGTGACTACATCCAAATGAGTTAATTCACCTTTATGCCATGCACCCGATATACAAAATAAGTATCTGTCCCCTCAGTGGGTGATTCTATGACTGTGGCATAGTCCCATGTTTTTTTCCTACAGCAGAGGTTTTCCTAGTTTTCCACTTACGCTGTGAAAACACTTGTCTGTCTCCTGGAAGTCAGTTAAGAAAATCTTAGCAGTTCTACTCATCAATTCACTGTACTGAGAACTTCTTTTTAACAAAATAGTTCCCTCTGGAATATTTTTACTATAACACACAAGAAGCATATTCTGAAGGAATACTGAATGGTTCTACTATGAAAGAGTGCTGTATTACATATCTGATTCAGTGGTACTCAATACCAGCATGCATTGTCATTCACTATCAGCCTAAGGAGAACACTTGCATTTCTATTTTAATACATACTGCCCTAATGGCAGAGGGATGGCTGAGGGACCTGGGGGGTTCACTCTGGAGAACAGAAGGCTCAGGGGGGACCATGTTGCTTCCTACAACTGCCTGACAGGAGGATGGAGCCAGAAGGGGGCTGGTCACTGCTCCCAAGGAGCAAGGGATGGAACAAGAGGAAATGGCCTCAAGCTGCACCAAGGAAGGTGTAGACTGGATGTTAGGAACAATTTCTTCACCACAAAGGTTGTCAAGGACGGGTTCAAAGGATGATGGTGTCAGAGACATTGATGGAACAGGCTGCCCAGGGCAGTGGTAGAGCCACCATCCCTGAAGGTATCTTAAAAACACATTATAGATAATATTAGTCTTTCTTACTATAACAATCATACTTATTGTTACTCTTTTTCTCCACCTGCATCATTACTTCTCTGTTCATCTAGAATCTCCACTCTCTATTTTTAATATAAGTACATCATTCTCTCAAATTCTGTTAGCATTCACAACATCTCCTTACAACCACTGTTTCTTGATTTTTCTTTACGTCTCCTTATCTCCTGGTTCTGCACTCTGAATGTCACTTGCATGTCTTTTTCTTTCATTTGTTCCTTTGAAGTTCTTACGAGAATCTCTTCAAGACTTCAAATGTTCAGTAACAGTATAAAACACTATGTATCAGGTTTTTATCAAAACAATGTGGAAAAATCACATTTCATTTACTGGAAGTTCACCTTGGACAATTTAAAAGCTGCAATTTGATTCCAATTTCACCATATAAACGCCAGACAGCATAAGAAACTGTCACTTTAATTGGCAAGTTTAATGTCAGACTTAAACACAAAGTCTCAGCTTTTATGTCTTATTTATGTCTTATTTGTTGGTTCCATGGGTGATGCAAAAGAAAATGCAAAACACACATTGCTGGAGTAATTTTTGAAGCAAGTATGCTATATTACTTATATATATATAATATTGCGGATATTTATGGGAGAGATGTTTTAAAAACTGACATCCAAACACAAGTGCTTTTAGATTAATGCATCTCCCTTTGTCCAAAATGCTTAAATCATTCTACATAAAATTAACCTACTATATATTTCAAACTCGAAAATTTAGTATGCCTTTGTCGGTGTTTACTACTCAAAACAAAAGTAAAGCATAGCTCCTTTATAATATACTATTGGATGTAACATTGGAATGAGTGAAATAATGTGAATTCTATTTTTTGGGGTCAATGACAAAGATAGTGAAAAAATCACTGCCTTGTTGCAAATACCACTAGCGTGGTGCAATGCATTCACTTATTTATTGCATGCTGTAAAGTGATTTGGTAAGAATTTCATTATGTATTTAGGTTCAATTTCATATTTGTTTCCACCCAGTGGTCTGGCCCAAAAACAAGGTTTAGAAATATGCAAGCAAAACCTACGTAGCATGTTTGATCTTATAAAAATTCATGAATATTGTTACCACATGCTTTCTTCACACACACAAAGGAATCTAAACACCATCTGTGCAAGATAGTCTAATTAGTGGATTAGGACCACAGAAGTTCTGCTCACTCATATGTTCAAGCGCCTGCTCCCTTGGCCACTTCAGAACAAACATAAGTGAAGAAGAAGAGGAAAGGGGACAGCAGCACCCTCCTGGATCCAGTGTACATAGGAGTTAACTACCCTCACAGAATTTAGTTGTCCAACTCTACCCACGGGAGTTTGCATTTTTTTCCCTTGATGTATAATGCCTGGCCCAGCACAAGGCTTATGAATAAACTTGGCACCAGATGAATCACATTTTAATAAGTTCAAATGATATTCTGCAACCGACTGGTATTTAATGGCTGCAGCATACTACAGGGACCAATTTTTCAGGATTTGGCAGCAACAATAGAAAAGTAAATTATAAAAGCACATAAGTAGTTCTTAAACAAAATAAATGAGGTATAAACATAAGTAAAAGCTGTACTGAATATATAAAAAGAGACTGACTACACACAAAACCAAAGATCCATTTGGAACCACCTAATTTTAGAAACAGGAGTGATAAATGTACAAAGCAATCTTCTATTAAAACAGAGTCACTAACGTATGGGCTTCAGCATCAGTTTAAAGCTGTTTGTTTCCCACGTCATTTTTCTTAATCATGGGATAATTTATGAACGCCAGTAACAACACGCAACCCAAACCCTTACAGGGAAATCACATCTTTTTATTTTGAACATGAAATCTGACAAGTTTCAACAGCTTAGATCGTATTCCACAATTTGACAGAAATTTGTAGAGCTAAGCAATGAACTCACTCAGAAATATGTATTCAAAACATTTTTCCTCTTTGGCTCTCCAAATGCTCACAGATGGGTTCCATTTGTTTAACATATTTAATAAATTTGGTTTTTTATTTTTTTCCCCCCATTGCTGTAGTGGCTGCTGATAGTCCATTTAGACTAAAGAAAAAATCAAAATGGGAATCTGGTCGTGAATCACAGTTATGCAACTAGGCTGCTTGTTGACTGAATACATGTGTGTAATTTATCTGTCACTGACTACAATTTGTAGTCTGAAAACATGTTCTACTTTGAAGTTAAGTCAAAATATCTTGGTGGGAGCAGTATGCATCTCCAAACTATAGCTAAGAGAATGCCATACAAAAAGTCTAAGTGATAGACTAACATTGTGTACAATAACCAAGCAGGAAGGGAACACCAGTTCTCCAAAACCTTGCAGTAGCCTTGCCAAGACTGCATCAGGTCTTTACCAGTGCACAGATAAAGTGCAAGCACCTTTTAAAAGCACTGTTTAATAATAAAGATGATCAATGTTGTGCAATACTTAAGCTGGAGAAGGAAATGACTCAAGGCAGTAAGTGTTGAGGTATTCAACATGATTACATCATTGAACCTAAATTTGATTTTCAGGGTTATCCCTTGTTTAGTCTAGCACTGCTGTGGAGGCTCAAAGACTCATAACAAGGAATAATGTTTTAAAGTGATTTGGTAAGATACAGCTGGCCATCCAGGAGAAAAGTAAATTGCCAAACATAATGAATTACTTCAGCTACATTTTAAAGTAGCTCTGAAAAATCAGGGACCCTTTAACTTACCTGACAAGATTTGCTTTAAAATTTCAGTAGATTCACTAAAATATTATTTGAATCAAGTAAATAGTAACTGGCCAGGCTTCTTGTAGCATAACGATCTTTGGGTTTCCAGCTGAGCTACATAAATACTGCAGGAACTGAAAACAACAAATACCATATTCATATTCCGTCATGTAAGCAGTTGACTCAAAGTGTTCAGTTTCAGAGCTCTCACTTGTGACTAACACTCAGTCTCCCATTCTGGACACCCTAAAGTCTTCTCAGATACTGGCTTCCGCAGTGAACTCACATTGCCAGCAGATGTGAGGGTGCTGCTTACTCAGCTTATGAATGCTTGCCAGAAGAGATTTGCTGCTTCAGGCTGCTGTAAATTAATCCCAGTAAAGGCAAGGTCTATTTGCTTCTCCAGTAGTTTGAAGCAAACACTGATGGCACAATTCTGAGCAAGGCTAAGGACAACTAACTGAGCACTGGAGATAGCCTCGGAAAAGCCAGAGCTCTGCTGGAATGCTCTTTCAAGTCCACATTACCTATAGGGTATTCACCTCAGAAACTCCACTTACCCTTTACAAGATACTGCTGTTTGCTCTTCAAATGTTTACACAGAGAAAATTGTTAGTAACAGTGCATATATACATTTAAAGTCAAGGACACAAAGCTAGCCAGTGAGGGTAATAAAACCAAATAAAGTGCAAGCTGTGGAACCTTTTTTCCCAAAGCTCTAAACTAGAAGAAGGACAACTTCATTTCTTTCTTTTTCAGCACAAATTCTTTCAAGATGACTGCTTTGCTTAGCAATTCGACTTCCGCAGGCTTGCTTTTAATTTTTAATGATGAGAAAATAAGAGCTGAAACAAGAAAGGCACACCAACTCTGCTTCTCTTTCAGTACCTCACCTACAAGAAATGTCTTGTGCTATATTAGCAAAGTGACATTTTTCTAGCTGTTCTGAAAGCCAACTCAATGCTACAGAGCCAAAGTGGTTCTAAATTCATTTTTTTAACTCTTTACCTACCTGGTGAGCCAAAGAACTGCTACAAACTGGGTACTTGCTACACTGCTTCCCTCATTATCTTTTGTCCTCAAAATTACATCTGTTAAAATACCTTAACTACACCACAACAAAATTATAACAGCTACTTGCAAAAGCCAGAGCACCCTGTTGTATTAAGTTGTATTACACTTCTTTTAACCTAATACAACTTATTTTAAATATGCTTTTACTTGAACTAAACCTCTTCCTTCCATCTAACCTGAACTTCCCCTGTTTAAGTTTGAATCCACTGCCCCTTGTCCCATCACTATCAAGAACTTAATACAAATGCTACATATCTAAGTGCTTAAGCTCAAAAATAATACATGTATTAAAGAAGCTGCAAACTGACCTTGCACATTTTAGGTCCTGCATGTGAAAAGGAACTTCTCTCCAGCAACACGCCTTCATCTTACTCTAATAAAAGTATTACTGCCAGTGGGAGTATTCAAGTGCTAAACTGTAAATTCAGCAAATTAAATAAGTTTCTCTGCTTTGGGTTCAGCAGAGAAATAAAGAATGAAGTATGGTAAGTTCAGTACTCAACTTTTTTCTTTATGTAGGCATAGATTTTCTACACCGAAGTTACACAGTTCCTACACTAAATATGTATTTACATAACATCAAACAGTGCAACACAGAACCTGTACAATACTTGGGGTTCCAGAAAATTTTCAGCATTATTACCATGATCTTTATTATTATTATTATTTTGTCAGGTGGTGACCTGCATTTTTAGCTTTTCCATGGACATTTATAAAAATTAAACTCATTGATAAAAAATCACTAAAGACCACTCACCTTACATGTGGGAAGAAATGGAAATCAAAGTTCTGTCTGTAACATGACTGAAAGGCAAATAATCTTCAGTGATATAAATACAAAAATAGTATCATATTTACTGGTAAATAAGGTATTATTAAAGCCAGTAGTTTCTGGAAGTACCCACTAACTCAAACCAGCAGATGATTCAGAAACCTGTTGGAAGGCTTTAACTCCTGAAGTTTCTACAGAAAAAAAAATATTCCAAAGTGGAGCTGGAGCCTAATTATTCCTTTTTCCTGATTCTTCCAAATGTGCTTTTCAACTGACACTTTCAGCTTCACAGTGATCCTGACTGAATTGCTTATTCCAAACTCTGTCCATTTGGATTTCCCAGGATTTACAACTTCGTATTATTATTTTGTCAGAAATACAGTTTTTGAAAAGCGTCCAGGCTAGAGAAATGAACTATTTACAACTGGAATGAACCTGCTAGCATCTACTTCCTCCACCAAAGCTGTTTAGAGTCCTGTATTCATGACTTTTTCACAGTGGGCCTTGGTAGGGTCTAATGGCAATATCAAGGGTTGGTACTTGAGCCTCGTATAGCAGGAGCTGGGGAAGTGAGCTGGGTTTGCTTCATTCTCTTACTGCTACATCCAGAAGTGCACCTAGAACATACAGCCACAGGGAGTTGCTTGCAGAATGGCAAACACCAGAGCTGGGTTATTTACCATAGCCATGGATTAGAGTGAAAGACTCAGGAGCAAAACACCATTGCCTTCTTTTCCTTTCTCCCAAAGGGAAATTAGTATCAGAAAGAAGAGTTAGCCTTAATTTACTAAGCTTTTAATAGAAAAGATGAGGAAATTGAATTTATGTGCAACAACAGAAGCACAGGAGAATCCCAGCACTTCTCCCCCTAGATTCCCTCTAGTATTGTACCCATCAGGTACTCAGTCTTAATAATGTATCCCATCTCTTCTCAATCCTGTATCTAAAAGAATCTTTTTCAGCTTCCTTTTTAAAAAGCTGCTATGTTTATTTCAGTAATTGACAATTCTGTATTGAGGCTCCTGAGATTCTGCACCCTTCGGAAACGTGCTGCATGCAGTGGACCCAGCAGGCTATCTAAGTAATGAAAAGGGAGCCCAAGGCAACAGAGGGTCTGAAAAGCTCAAAGACCTATTTATACTCCAGGCTGTATTCTTCATGTCCCTTTTGGAACTCTCTTGAATATTTTAAAAATGCCACATACCATAATTTTCTTTGTTGTTTGGCCATTAGCCTCTACATCAAAAATATCTCTACTGATAAACACAAGAACACAAACTATTTCCTTGCAGGACTAGGCTTATGGCCTGCGCTGCCCACTGTTTTGTCCCCATTAGTGGTGAGTTGCAGATTCTGAAGTCAGAAATTTATTAGAATTATTGTTTTCCTAAAACAGAGTTCAGCTTCTGGCAGCCAGAAATTGATTTGAGAGTTTGCATCTGGACTGCCATATTTAGTAGCCACTGACAGATCTATTCTTCATAGTCATTTATGTCCCTTAGGAAATGGTTTGTACTACTATGATGCCATCTCATTATGCTAGAAGGTAAAAAACCCCAGGCTGATATTTTCCAACTCAGTAAGTTGGCAATTTTCTTCAGAGTTTCTCCAGAACAGTATCTCAATTACACAAAAAGACACATCATTCTCCATTTAATGGGAATGAGAGAATAGACACAAAAAGCATTTTCTGACAGTCATCTCAGAAACCATGCAATCTACAAAGATTACATTCTAATTAGGAAGGATAACTGAAAAGGGGAGCTGGAATTTTTCTGGATTGCCACATGTACATTGTCAAAACACAAGAAAAGCCTAAAGAATGTACTTTCCATGTCCACGCTGGACCCTTAAGCCTTGTGCTCCTGATAACTTCTTAATCTGGCCAAACGAACAAAATCCTTTCCAAAGCATTCGCAGGAAGAAAATCACCCCAGCTCATTCTTAAACAGAATCTTTTTAAGTGTTATCACGATTGTTATTCCAGTAAAATAGAAGCTTACCAATTTATCTGGAAGTAGCCAGTTAGTATAACATTCTTCACAAGGATTTGCAACAACCATTTCATATATTAAAGTTTTAGGGTTTATGAGGCAATCATTGCCATAGGGGAAGGATGGGTGGACAGCAAAGACAAGAGAAAGGCTTTTCATCATATTCTCCGGCTGTCCTCTCCCATTTTCTTTAAAAACAAACATACAAAGAAATGGTGAAATACCCACAGACAAACACAAAGCAGATTAAGTAACCAAATGAAAGTCGCTGAGCTGACAAGGGCAATGCTTCACCCACAAAACACTTCACCTCAGCAGAATCATTAAAAGTATACTCAGTATTCTCCCAGAAGAGAGAAAAAGAATCCAATTTTATAACAAGCTCCTGTTCAGCAAATAAAAGTTAAAATTTAATATCTGATAGAAATATTAATTTTTATTGAAGATGTCTCATTCAAATTTTATACATTTATTGGCTTAACTGCCAGTATGACTGGAAGGGCTGAGTACTAGATAAAAACTGACATCCCATAGTAACCTAGAATTTTGATTACTAGAGCTGATAGAATTACTGCAGCTAAAGCCCCTCCACACAAAATCCCCCCATCTCAACAGCTGATTCTGAATACTAACTATGCCTGTTCTACCAAGGCATTTGGTATTCTAGTAAATTATATTCATTTTCTTATTACTTTCCCATCAACAATACAACTGTTAGTACTCACTTTCTTTGTGAAGCAGGCGAATAACTGTCTCTAAAAAAACTGCATGTGCTTCATAGATACTCCCTTAGAAAAGGCATAATTTTAAATAATATTAAAAATAAATATTTAAAATGCAATTTTAAAGCAATCTGGATATATCCTGAAGTGGGTTCCTTAGAAGGCAATAGCTGATCAAAGAGAATGAAACAAACCTCTTCCCAGGGTTTACTCTTCCTAGAACTTTAGGTTAGATATAAGAAAGGTTATCAGATTAAAATAAATATAAGGAAGAAGTTCTTTACTGTGATGGTGAGACACTGGAACAAGTTGCCCAAAGAAGGGGTAAACGCTCTGTTCCCAGCAGTGTTGAAGGCTAGGTTGGACACAGCCTTGGGTGACATGGTCTAGGGTGAGGTGGCCCTGCTTGTGGCAGGGGGGTTGGAACTGGATGACCTTAAGGTCTTTTCCAAGCCAAATCATTCTGTGATTCTAACTTTGCTTTTGCTTTTCGAATTTATTGTGAGCCACAGAGTCTGTCAGCTGCCTTCCTGGATGGACACATCAAGAGTTACTGAAATGCTTTATCAACATTATGGAAAAGACCCCCCTGTCAAAACCAAGTTCCCAC
Organism: Melopsittacus undulatus; assembly: GCF_012275295.1. Taxonomy (NCBI): domain Eukaryota; kingdom Metazoa; phylum Chordata; class Aves; order Psittaciformes; family Psittaculidae; genus Melopsittacus; species Melopsittacus undulatus. Next base: position 108,468,137 of record NC_047528.1, on the reverse strand, counting down.
CACTTCCTTTGTGGTTCCACTCAAACAGTGGGCAACAGCATTAACTAAAACCAGCCAGCCAGATTTCAAGTATATACTCTGCCTGTTGTTTTAAATTGTTGCATATCAGTTACGTTATTATTCTGTGATTAGAATGAAGCATATGCATCCATGTCTTGTGGCTTTTGGCAGTGATTTAAAAAAAAAGGCAGTGACTTTGTGTAGGGCTATAAAGCAGCATGTTTCCAGGCAGTTTTAGCACTGACTAGAGCCGTTCTCAATCTGCTCACCAGCATGAAGTTAATTAGGAGAGGCATGAAGCTTATGGCTGGGTGCAAAAATCAGCAATGGCGCAAAATGAGCCTTTTTTTTGGCTTCAGCCAGGAACTGCCACTGTGTCTACATGATTTCTGGTTTTAAATGCTTTCACTGTTAAGTATCAGTTTAAGCTTTAACTTTGTATCTTATCCAATTTTCCAAATCCTTCAATGAATGTAAATTGATGAACATACAAACAGAAAGAGCTAATTACATAGAGCTTGGAGAGCTGCTATAATGGACTGATTTACAGAAAATCCAGTTTCAGACACAGCCTTGGGATTCCATTATCAACAGTCCACTTCTGACCATAGTGAAACTGGCCGTTTTGCTCACAGAGTGCCAAACTAAACTTGGGGTCCAATGCATAAACACCTTACAAGAATATCTACATAAAAGGGAATCTCCATGAATGTTTCACAAGAGTCCTGCATTATTACAGTGCACACAGGGGAAAAATAAATAAGAATACTACCTTAGATAAGTGGATTTCATCAAGACACTGTCTATTTTTCTTACCTAACAAGATTGCAATGAAAGCAGAGGAATATGATGAAAGAGAAGCAGACAGGAAAATCTTTCTACCAGTCTCCCTAGTAATAGATTTCATTCCTTATATGATATTAGATCAGGGATTTATTAAGGAAGAGGATGCAGTAAACAAATGAACAAACAATGTGATTTAGGACTATATGAAATTCAAAGTCCTTTGGGTTTTTTCACTTCACAAACCAAGGATGGATTTCCTTGTCTAGGTCCCTTTCCATAGTAAAAGGACCGCTCAGTTAAATAATAAGGTACTCATTACCCATGCTACACCTCAAACTGTGTGCACACAATAGTTTTTCAATTTAGAGAAATCCGATTTTGAAATTACCCCCACACACACCCACTTACTGCAATTTATTTTGCATTGCATAGCAGTCCTGCAGTGTGTGAACTTCAGAGAAAGCCAAGAGAGAAGACAGGGCTCTGCAGAGGCACTAACATCATTCAAGGTCAAGCATCTGCACCAGAAGCCCTAAACAGCTTATGCTGGGGCCTTACCCCAAACCTTTTCACTCTTATTGCACTGTAGCATTTGTCAACATCAGTATAATCAGAGTTTTGCTAAGTGTCCTTTGGTTTATACTGGCAGAATTTAACCAAAAAAAGTTGAGTCTCATAACCTATACTGTTATCAGACATCAAGGAGACGACATAAGCTATATTCAACACACATGGGAAAATGAAGCAACTAACAGAATTATAGAATGGTTTGGGTTGGAAAGGATCTTAAGACCATCTAGTTCCAACCCCCCTGCCATGGGCAGGGACACCTCACACTAAACCATGCCATCCAAGGCTTCATCCAACCTGGCCTTGAACACTGCCAGAGATGGAGCATTCACAACCTCCCTGGGCCAATGTTCAGATGCTAACAACAGAAGGAGGCTTGGGATATTCCAAGGCAGCCTCTTCTCCCTCTCCTTAAGTGAATAAATATTATAAGGGGTGGTTGTTTTTTGTTTTTTTTTTTGGAAACTGCTATTGCCTCTTCTGATACTGACTTAAATTTCTATTCAAAGTATTTCTTCAGAAAGAGCCATGAGCTTATGAAATTCAAAAAAAAGTCATTTCATTAGGTGAACCTTTTTCTGATTGTTTCCCCCTCAAAACAGCTCTCCAGAAGAGTATCCACATTCTTTGGAATGTTGATTCCAAACAACAGAGACTGCAAAATACAGAAGTCTGGAGATCTGAGTTGCAGTCCCAGCCTCTCAAAGCAAAATCTATTCAGCATGCTGCTACCTCTTGCATCAAACACTGCCAGTGCACTCGTAAGTACAAAACAGGACTTACACTAAGAAACTAGACACAAGTTCAGACAGAACCACTGGGTTATTTCAAAACTTCATAATTATAGTATTCCATCATGTCAAATTCACATTAAAATATAATCAGAACATTAACATTTTGATAGACAAATCCAAAAGATAAATTTTTATAATGGGCACATCAATCAAATACTGGTATGTCTGATACCGCTTTTTTTTTCTGCTTTGAAGATGATTTAAAGAAATAGTCAAGGTATCACAAGCAAAAAACCCAAAAATACTACTCACAAGTGGAAATTCAGACATGGAGGTTTCCAAAAGGGGTTGGGGAGGTCACAAATACAGCAGATCATCACTAAAGACTACAGAACTTTGGGATCCAGTGAAACTTTGGGTTCTAGTGAAATGAAAACACCTTGATATTGCTAATTCTTCGGAGGAAGAGATTTAAAAATAGAAATAAAATAAAGACAGTAACAAAAATATAACTCATGAGTCACTAAATACTAAGAAAAACACACAGTACTTACACCTATAATTATGTAGCAATTCCACAGTAATATTTTTGCCTATACATGTGATGGGAATGCAAAAGTAAATACAATTTGAGCACCGTACAAATACAGCATGAAGTATACTATAAGTACACCTACAATACAAACAAGCACGCACTTAACTGTAGAAAAAGTTACATTTCAAGCTGTAGCCATTTCTAGTTAGCACATGGGGATTTCTTAAGATGATTGTGCCTTACTTACTCTCTTGTCATATCATACAATTATTTCACAGTGGACAATCAAAAGAAATAATGTAAGCTGCTAATGGTGAGGAGTTTTTCTACTAAATTCTCAGCAGTCTGAAGAACAGTTTTTCCCCAATTATACTGTTGAAAAAGTTTGAGGGTAGTTGTTTTTACTATAGAGTCACTAATGTGTACTAACCATTTTACATTCAGCAATGAGCCGCCATCTTACACCTAGTTCTACACATATTTAAGGTCTGTATGAAGACAATTAAAAACAATGTATTTGATAGAATGACAAAGTTTTTCACAGAGTAACAATACTCTCCTGTTCTGTGTTGGCTTTGCTCTATTAACTGGATGAACTGAGTCTAAGGACCTGAGGTGCCTCCCAGAAGCAGGAAAGACCCTGCTCTCCAGTGCTTGCCACTGGTTGTTTCAAAGAAGCAGGAGTATACAACCAACTACAAGTTAGGAACAGTGACTTGGCAGAAGCCAAGAGAACACTGGACTCATGTAACCCCATTTCTTACCTCTACACCCTTTTTTCCAAGAAAAAAAAAATCAACCCAAAACCTGAACATTTTGTTCTATATTTAGTCTTTGTCATTCATTTATTTATCTGCCAACTGAAGCTCATTATCTGCTCTTACAAAAAGAAGTCCTTAGGTTACGTATTAAATAGAGCTACGGTCCCAAGCTGGCCTCATGGCTGAGAGGAACACGACTAGGACACATGCTGCTGGCTTCTCCGTAGATGAGTGTCAGACCTTCCAAAGACCCTCAGTACCCCCCAAAGGAGCTGAGGCCAAACCCAGCCTGCCTGAAGCCCTGGTAATCAATTAGCCAAGGTCTCTAGGCTAGCCCAGGAAGGGAATCATTTAAAGGGAAGGTAGAGAGCACAGAGGACAAAGCTATCTCTTGCACACTGGAAGAGCTTTTCATGTGCATATGTGCCTTGAGCATTGTTCTGCCATGGAAGAGCCACATTAATCAATGTTCAGGACTGCTTTAAATACAGAAGTACAGAGAGGGCTATTCATTGGTGATTTATTACTGGGCCCAACACGCAGTTGACATGAAACAAGTTGGTACTTTGGAAGCTGCCACCAACAGACAGGAGGATGTGGGTGTAAGAGGCACAGTCAAACCAGCTCCATTTAACTGCCACGAGAGGGAAAAGCGATGTTGGCAATCACCTCAGCAAACGTCCACAAAGCATCCCAAGAGACCAAATGCCTCATTTTGATTAGCAGGATTGTATAATTGCTGAGACTCCAGAAAATTAAAACTCACACAGTCATGAATAGTGCCATTATACATACAAAATGTCCTAATGTAATTTAGAAGTGCCTGGAACTGGGGTTATAAATTAAGATCTCTACACCTCCCCCTCAGAAGGCTATGCAAGTTTTAAAGCTGTGTGTCCTTAAAGAGAGACAAATAAAGCCGGTTTTCCATGCTGTAGAATTCTTATGTAAATCCTTTTACTTTAACCTTGAGATGGAAGTTTTAAAAGCATCTTTCATTTTTTATGCCTAGGGAATTTCTATTTAAAACTTTAACCAAATTCTCTCTGAAATCACCTCTTCTCTGGTTATGTGCTTATGTCCCAGAGCACATACGACAACACAGTATATTTTCAGCAAGTCCAGCCCTCTTAAATATTACACAAAAAGAAATTATGGACAAAAACCTCCCTGGCCAAAAAAAACCCCAAACATGTATGTAAAACTATAATTTCTTATTTTTCCTCATGACAAATACTAGAAAGAACTGCACTCTGCTATTGTTACAGGGCAGTTAAGATTCAAACGTTATCTTTAGATGTACAGATTACTTTTAAAGCGTAAAATACAAATTACTGTAATGTGAAAAAAAAGAGCAGATATTACATGGTAGAACTCTTAACAAACACACTTTGGACAAAGAAGAAACAATAACAAATTGTTTCAAAAGAAAAATCACTGCAATTCAAAATAAAAAGAGCATGATAATAGCCAGAGGTCACAAGTTTAAAAGCATACCCAATAAACTCTGACAACAGCCTAAAATACATATGTTGCAAAATGCATCTGTGTAGTGTATGCAAATGTAAATGTTTTTAGTGTTCTGTCTGAAAACTCAAAGGAAATATAACCACAGTCTGTGGACAATTACATTTTGCTATTTGTAGAAAATGAAGGTTTGAGATCTTCCTTCAAGAAGTGAGTCTTCACATTTACTTGAAGAATTTGTTATTTTGCTTTACATGATAAAACTGATAATTCTGCTTCAAACACAATACACACACACACACAGTTTTCAGTGCCTCCCCGTTGGCTGTTGACAGAACACTGCAAAACCAGATGTAAGATTTGGCTGTAGAGCATTAAACCCACTAATATTACATTAACTAGATTTGCTCAGGGTCTATTGGGTGTCCTAAAATAAAATTAAAAGTTTTAAAAATACATTTACTCCCAAATTCTTCATCATCTGAGCCAACATTTTCATCCAGTTAAAGGACCCTGAGTTTCTAGCTTTGGTGCTCATAATAACTTCAATTTTCACAGAGCTTTACAGGAACACTTTATTACATATTCCAAACAAATATGTCTAAGAAAAATCTGAAAACTTTTCCTAAAGCAACAGCTTCAAATTTCAGAGCCTAAAAAAACACTTTTAATCCATGCATTCTCATGTAAAAATTCTCTTTAAAGATATTAAACAAAATAACTTTTCTTATTCCTAAGTTTCACTTGCAAAACCATTGCAAGTACACACAAGTATACATAAAACACAATACACAAATTACTTCTTTTCATTGCATCGCAAGTCTGTTAAATGAGACTGCTGCAATTGCAACATCAATCTGAGCACTAGATTTCAGTGCAGTGGCTGGTTAGTGTAATATTGTGCTTCAATTGACCTGAAGGCTTAAAATATTCCCCAAAGAGAGGACGTCTCTCAGAATTACAAAGACAAAAAGCAATTTAAAGTTTACAACATTTTTTATTATTCCCCAAATTAAGTATGAGAAAGCAAACAAGTACTCCTACAATTTGGCTATGAATAGTTACATTATGCCTTTATTAGTAAATCTTCATATATGCACACGCATTCATATATGCATACACATACGTATATGCTTTTAAACAGCTTAACCTACTTGACAGGGGAAGCATAAAACAAGGTGTAGCAATTAAAAAAAACAGTAATAAACATGAGTTACAGAAACTAGAAAAATTTACCTCCCTGAGGAACAGCAAATTCAGGTCTTATAAAGCCCTGGAAGAAAGTAGGATGTAAGCATTATATTTGCAAATGATGTGGAAGCAAGGAGAGTAAAAGCACTGAAGAACAGGAGAGAAAGGCATCATGTTTGAAGAAATGCATGAACAATAACAGGCATGTGGGTGGAATATATTCTGGTTAAAAAAATGTATTCATGTTAACTATGAGCTATAGGAAAAAAAAAACTGGAACGAGCCTGGAAAATGTTCAACATATTCACAAGAAAAACTCATATGAGGAAAAGACTGGTGATTCCAAGAGGATTACAGGCTTCAGGCAGCCATTAGTTAGTAAAATTATAAAGTACTGCAAATGAAGATTCATTAACTGCAATAGGATTTACTTGGAACAAAATAAAACTGAGAAAGATGCAAGTGTCAGATTCTCTGATATAGTTGAATGTACAAATTAGAATTCTAATGAGACAGAATGCATATAGTATTATTTGGGTCAAGTTGCAGTTGATGCAAAGCTGGACAGAGATATTCACTATGTTATTTATTTAAATAGTCCACTTTTTAAAACAATGGCAACACAAAGAAAAAGGGAAGAAAACCACAGCAAGTCTGAGGCCTATCATGTATAAAGTACACAGACTTTGAAATTAGCCATACAGAGTTTAGTTACTCCAGTGACAGCAGTCTCAGGAGGCAAAGAAAGGAAGGCAAGAAAGAAGATTACAAAAACACAAGAATCCAATATTTTGGAAATGTCCTTTTCAAAACCAGATTACAGGATGAAACAGCACAACAGAGGATAAAATTTATTACATCTCTCGTAATACTTAGAAATCAAAGCTCCAGCCACTGAAAATCAAGCTAATTCAATCCAAGTTCCTCAAAGAGGAAGTCTTCCTCACTTAACTTAGTTAAGTTAGTCTACTACCCTTAGCTGATTACATAGCACCCTGCTGAAATTCAGAGAGCAGGACAGGCAACTCAAGGCTTTGAATGCACATGCTGTCTACTGATTTACTATAGGATTCTAAAAGCAGTATTCACTAGACACGAATACAAATGGCCACACAGCAACTACTACCCCTACAGAAGGTAGCGTTTGCCTCAGTTACACCATAGGTTTTGACAGTGATTAATAAATTCAGGTAAATTAATTTCTTTAATCAGTATGCCAGAATTTAAAACACAATAGGGAAACACTATGCACCCATGCAAATACACCCTGTGTTTGCCCACTCAAGTAAATCCTAAACTTAAGGGTCTGCATTTAGAATTGCAAGAGCAGCATACTCTAAGGTGCTCTATAGCCTACACTGGGCACACTAAGAAAAGCATTTGTTATAATGATAATGTTTCTGCGATGCAGATGAAGAACTGTTGTCACTCAAGCAACAGGATTACAGTAAAATCTAAGCTTGAGTACAGCCACTGTGACTCCAATTTGAAATGGTAACTTGAGGGCTAACGACCCAAGATCCTTCAAGATGAAGTTCTTGAAGACCTTCTCTGAGAGGTACAGTTCATGCTTGTCATAACATACATTTCCACTAGAATAGCTGTATCATGACAGCACGAAAAGGAAAAAGACGAGGAAGCCACATATACTCTTCTTCATATTTTTCGTAACAAAGAATAGTTGAGATATAATCAGTCACCCAGAGAGATGAAGTATTGCAATGCCTCCTATTTTCTTCCTCATTTGCAGCTAGACACACTTCAATGTTTGAGAGATACTTGAAGGTGACAAAACAACTCTGCAATACCCTTCATTGGAGAGCTGTTGAATAAGCTATTAATAAAGGCAAAAAGAACCTTCTCAGATGATTTTCTAAGGAACTGCTAAAAAAAGACCCCAAGCCTAACAACCCTGAAACTGAACTTTGTACCTTAATGTCTGAGATAAAAAATATTAATTACAAACATCACTTTCAAAACAATTCTCAATATGCATCAGTTATAATGCCTAACTGGGATTAAGCATATACTTCAATTTTATCTCCTTTAATTTAATCCTATCTCTTGATACAAGAAATCCTATTCCTTTGTGGAGTAGCCTGGTTAACAGGGTTGATGCCCTAAAGGAATCTTTGAAGACATGTGATCTATTGTTAGTGAATGATACGAAAGATCTCTTCCCAACCTTATAAATATCCAGCTCCCTTGTAAAAGTGCAACTGAACCACCCATACACTTAGAACATGCTTGATAAGGTATTTTATAGGGCAACTGATGTCCTTACAATAAATATTCATTTGTCTTAATCACCATTCTGTGCTATAATCAAATAAACAGTCATCTCTTCGTCATCCAGATTTTATTTAAGCCGTGAGAACCCACATGCAGAGTAATTCTATTTGGGCAAATGAGAACACAGGAGAATAAATTTACACAAATAAAATCAAACGTAATTAATTTTTTGTGACAAAGGAAGAAACCTCCACAAAGCATTCACACACACTGGCTTCAGTCTAAGTACTAACATTATTAAAGGCTGTACATCGTGGACAAACACTGGAAGACTCAGGACTCCAGCACAGAAGCAATGGCAAACAGGACACTGCTGTTGTGTGTGAGATCACACCTCAAGTATGTCATAAGATCTCTAAATTCAAACACAAACCTTTTGTTCTGCCCCTGTACCTCACACTGAACTGGTCTCAGCCAGTTGATTTTACACTGATAGAAATTATTTTTCCCCTAATTTTAAGGTATTCCCTCAGTGCCTTGCAGCCTGGGCTGGTTCAGGCTTTGGATCAAGCAGACTGTTCCCACTGAATGGACCCAAATGAGCACCAGAGCAGTGAGGCACAGCTCATCCAGCTGCAGGCCTGCAGCCACCCCAGGGTCTCTTTAACAATGGTTTTAATTAAAAACTTAAATGCTCAGTGTGATCACTGAGCTTCTTGTGAAATCTGGATGGTTCATCATTGGCTGTCACTCTCAGTGCTTCACTTACTGATGCAAAAGTGAAAGGGACCACGAGGACAGTCGACCACTACAACTTTCCCTAAAGCAGCTTTGACACAGCTTAATGTATGTGCTGTTTTGTCCAGTTTATTAAGCCTGACTAGGAAATGGGAAAGGAAGGGGGTCAAGGGGAAGAAGTGGGCACAGATCCACTTTTTAATCAGATATTGTTCTTGCCTATTTGGCTTGCTATTTTGTATTTGGGCTGATGTAAATTTTGTGGAAGAAACACATCTCTTGAAGGGACGACACACTGATCAGTTGGTTCCTTGAAGCTGTTCAGGACTATAGATAGAACCTTTAAATATAACCTGATGAAACACTTTAGAAAGAAAAAAAGTGAATGAGGCATTCAAATGGGAGTGACATTCTTTTTTCCCATGCCACACCTGTTTGTCAAGTGACTGAACTCTGAGAAGCACAGCTAGTCACAATGCACATACTTTACGTACATAGGCATGGATTTAGCTCAATGATGGTTCTTTTTTTCCCCTGTTTGCCCTCCTGTTTTTTCTCTTTTAAATGGGAGTCTGCTCACCATGCTCAAACTTTAAAGAATGGTGATGCAGCCTCTCAATTTCAATCTGTTATTAGTTCTTGGACCAATGTCAGTAATTCATAAAAGCTGCAACTTAGTCTTTATTATCTGGGCTGTCATGGGAGAAGCATTACGAAAGCACTCACCGCAGGCATACACTTTGGTCACAGAACAATTCAGATGGTTTTACTGATACTACTCAGAGGAGTAAGAGTTATAGGAAGACTGCTAACCCTGCCTGTAAATCAAGACTACCATAACGTAAGGAACACAGAAATAAAGTCATAAAAAATAATCTTTCAAAAACAGAACAAAAGTAGCTACTGGCCTTGCCTCATATCCTGCCAGTGCAAAGAATTCCTGCTTGCAAGAAAAACAGTCCATGTTGAAAGCAAACAGAGAGGCCTGTGGGAATTTGAAAGTGTAAGGCTATTATTTCTGGGCTTTCATAGACAGAAATGTGATCAGAGCTCCAGGAAAACACAGAAACCAGAAGACATGGCAATTTCAATTTCAACCACAAGAACTCTGAAAGTGCAGTTAAGCATAGCTGTGACTTTTGAAATTATACGAGTATTACCACATAAGCCTGCAGAAAACAGTGACATTAATATTTCATTTCATTCCAAGCAAGGTCCTTTTGACAAGGTAACCACTTCTCTGGCATGCACAAAGTGAACTGAGGTATGCATCCTGAATGAAAAAAAAGGAGGAAAGAATTAAAAAATCATTTGCTGGTTAATGAATGAATCTTTTTTCTTTTCCTAACTGAACTTCAGCTCAGTACTGAAATACCTTGACAGGTATGTATTTGAACTAGTCATTTCATTCTCAGCTCTGGCACCACCAGCTTCAAGGGATGGGGAGGGAGACAAATTGCACAGGGGAAGTTGTCCAAAGAATGTCCTTAAAGAAATGGAAATCTGGTCCACAGAGTTGGACTGTTTTAATAAATCAGTTCAAGTTCACATGCTGACACACTTTAATGGCTCTACCACTGCCTTGTATATTTTAACACTTGTTCAGTAAATACACAGAAATAAGCCAAGTTGACATAAGCAGTTTGAAATCAGTGCAAGTGTTCAGTTGGGAAACTAAACTTATTTACTTAAGTCAGCTTCAAAACCTACTTTAAAATGTAAACAAAACATAGCAAGTGCATATGCATGAACGTATTACACTTATAAACCCCCCATGACTCCAAGTCCTAAGTGTGCCAAAGTCCAGCTAGGGTAGAGCCTTTACAAAAGAAGTGAGAAGGGACTTCTGGTTTTAAGTGTGTTTCAAATTAGCTTAAAATAGACAAGACACAGAAATGCAGCATCCCTGTCTCTCCAATTTGCTGTTGGAAGACTACAGAAATAACATCAAGTTCTGTTTTATCTTCAAAAGAGTTGCTTTAACAAGCCATTGGCAAAACGTCTTAAAACACACACAAAACAGTCAAGAGAAAGTGATAATAGCATTAGGATACTGCATCTCCTGCACTGCTCTACCTTATCATCCTTATCTACCTAAAAGCATTTTGTCACAGTATCTCCTAACTTTACATGTAATTATTCATTCCTTTAAAAAAACAAAATAAAGCAAAATACATTGAGAGAAAATGACATCAATTCTTAACATTTTCTTGATTTATACATGTGCTTCCTGAGTTTAGAGATGTGAATTGCAAGCCCAACCAAACCCAAAACTTAGGACTGACTGGACAAAGGAGAACACTATTCACCTAACATAATGCATAAAACCCCTATTACAATATCATTAAGTTTTCACATTTGCAGAGAACATTTTTAAATCATGCAAGTCTATCAAAAATGAAGGTACAAATCTGTTCTCTGAAAACTAAGAAGAAATCTATTTTCTATGTAATCTAACAAAAAAAGAAAACATAAAACCAGGAACCTTCATAAATATCTGCTTTATTGTCTTACCATTTTCTCTTTCTATGGCAATATTCCCCCTCCAATTATTGTTATATAATTAGAGTGGAAATTGCTTTATAAATCAATATTTAATAAACTCTAATTTCATAGATGTGCTTTAGGTTTATCCTGGCTAGAAAAATCTAATATACAATGCACATGCTGCAACAAGATCTCCAGGACCCGGTGGCCATCATATCTGTAGAAGTCAGCATGGAAATTCAGAAGTTCCTTCTGACAAGGGCTCATAGCCAGAGTTTCATGATGACTTGAGGGCCAGGAGAAACAAGAAATGAGAGTCACCTCTGTGTTTCATGAGGAGCTGGCCAACCAGCTCCATTTCATTAAAGTATAATCTTGCAGTGGCATGAGTATCACAACACAGAAGTTGTGACTCACGGACTCTTCATTAGGGACTGTAGTGATAGGGCAAAGGGATAATGGGTTCAAACTTCAACAGAAGAAGTTTAGAATAGATATATGGAAGAAGTTCTTCACTCTGAGGGTGGTGAGGTACTGGATTGGGTTGCCCAAGGAAGTTGTGAATGCTCCACCCTGGCAGTGTTCAAGGCCAAATTGTATGGAGTCTTTGGTGATATGGTTTAGTGTGAGGTGTCCCTGCCCATGGCAGGGGGGTTGGAACTGCATGATCTTAAGGTCCTTTCCAACCCTAACTATTCTATGATTCTATGTTAAACACAGTGTTTTGAAGAAAAAGAACTTTTGAGAAGATCACAGTAAAGACAAAACCACTGCTGCTGAAGGACTGAAATGTAAAAGGTTTTTGAAACTTTTAACCAGCAGCATCTTGAACTTGTCAACATTCAGCAGGGTGGCACAATACTGGCAATTTTAATGCAGTATTGCAAGAAAATTTGCCAGTTCAAATCAATCTTATGTTTTTTAAAGTGGGTGGGTCAGCAAAATACTGTAAAATCCACAGTGAACAAAGATTCTTGTTAAAGTGAGGGAAAACAATCTTACATAGAAACTACTTAAATCTACAAAATATTCACCTGACAGGCATGGACTGGGTTCTGTCAGGCAGTCTTTAGAACTAGACACATTATCTGTCATTTCTTTACACCTGCACCTTTGGTAAATTAGATCACATCAAGAGTCTCTGCTCTAATAACTTCCATGATAGCCCAATTTTCCCTTCTGCAATGGCCATTTTCCTGCTTGTTTTCCTTCTTTCATTATATATTTCCCTTGACTGCATCCTCTTCCCCCAATGCTGGTTTAAAAAAAACAAACAAAAGAAGCCCAATAGTTGATGGCTACATCCAAGGAAAGTCGAATATGTTCTTTTGATTTCTTTATCCACAATTTAAAACAGAATACAGAAAAAGAAAACAAATTACTTTTGTCAAGAGTCATTATAGTCCAACCTTTATAAACTAAATGCTTTTTCCTATGAATTAGTCTTGCACTTAAAAATCTCCCATCATATTTTTATCGAGTTCAGGGAGAAAACATAAACCTAGTTTTCAGAAAAAGTCCAAAACATCAAAAGGAATCATCAGAAATTACATCTATCAGTAACTACCAGGTCATAACTATTGGTCTAAATAAAACATTTAGTAACAAGAAATTTTAGAACTGGCTTTTTTTAAAAAAGAAAAATCTAGTTAGAGTGCACATAGTAGAACAGGATGTACTTAGAATTAAGCAACCCTATTTCAGATCAAAGGATTTTGGAGCCATTTCTAGCTGGAGAATGACATTATTTATACTACTGTCTCCACAGAGGATAAATCCATTTCTTGTTTGAAAAGGTTAGGCAATAAAAAGAGATTTATAAAACTAGTACAAATAATTGGTTTCCTTTTCCTTATCCTCTGTTGGCTTCAGTACATGTTGGATAACCTTAAACCTCCACCCAGTCTGGAGAAAAATATTTTCACTCAGATTTAACATTACTGTTTTTCTAAGAGATCTGCATAATTATAATTTGGTTTGCACCAAACAAAAAATGTATTTTAAACTGAGATGCATCTGCATATGTTTTCTCATACAGTCCTGAGATGTACATTATGAAAAGCTGATTTTTCACAAAATCAGTTTTACTATTTCACTCGTCTGTGTAGAATAATAGAAGACAAAAGATGGGAGAAGACAGAAGACAAAAGATTGGAAGAAATTCCTAATTTGTATACAGTGATATTAAGAATTAATTTAACAGAGAGTGAAATCAGCAAAACATAAGATGGTAAACAGTGACTTTAATTTTCTCTGAAATCTGTAGACTGATACTAGGGTTTATTACGGTTTAGTCTAGCTCATGATTAATACCAGTGTTAAATCACTACAGCCATCATTTTGTATATTGGAAATACTATATCATTATCCCTTAAGAACACAACAATAAAATATAATAATTGGTTAGCTAGAGTTAGTCGTTGTGGGGGGAAAAAATGCTTTTTGCTATGCTGTGACAGTCATTGAGATAATTTCCTAATAATATTTGTAAATCAAGGGTTTCAAGGTTTTACTGCATTTACACAAAGACATTGACACTATCAATACCCGCAAGCTATTTTTAAAAGCTTGTCAGACTTGCTGGTGGCTCTCACTGACTACACCAGGTGAATAAAATCACTGAAAATTACTTAAGTAAATATGAAGAGATGAGAATTAGAATTAAATCATATGCATCTTATAGAATCACAGAATGGTTTGGGTCGGAAAGGGCTTCAAGATCATCTAGTTCCAACCTCCCTGCCAAGGGCAGGGATGCTTCACACTAGAAAATGTTCTTATGTTCTATTTGTCCATAACAGAGACAGAACAATACCAACAAAGAATGAAATTTGTTTTCCTGTGCAATTAAAAATCCACCTAAAACACAACCAGCAAGGAGAGTTTTCTCAATGGAATGCTTCAGTGGTAGTTTTCATGCTCCAATTTAGCAATTTGATCCTGTTAAGAAAAGACGCGGAAACATACTTAGTGGCAAGTTTCACATACTTGAAACTTTTTGATTTCTAAGTGACATAAGACTGAACTTCAATATTTTGAAGAATTATTGCTTAAATATTTGGTGGTTTTTTGATGACAGCTTGCCAATTATGGCAAATTACTGCAGTGCTTAATAGAGAACTTTAACACCTGGGCACCAGAAATTAGTGAATATTTACTTATTCATTCCACATAGGCCGCTGAGCAATAAATCAGGCCTAATGGCTAGAATGCAACTTCTTACCTAAAATGGACAAATTGAATAGAACAAAAGAATATTTAACTTGCCTATAAATCCAGCTTTCAAAGCTTTAGCAGTCCCTATTAGAAATACACAATGAATATCCAGCCAAAACGAATGATGCAACATCACAGAAAGTTGCAGAGGATGTAAGAGGGAGAGCATCCTCTTATTTATTTTCAGCTAAATAAGTCAATAACCAATACCTGCAAAAGCCGTTTTCACCTTATATAAACCCAAATACCATATGTAAAAAAGATTATGAAGAATTTACTTTAAATAGTATATATTTTCTTGGAATCCCTTTGATCAGAGCTTCACATGAAGCTCCAGCAAAAGTAATGAATCTGATAACATTTGTGGGGTTCTGTTTTCAATAAACTAGGCTAACAATTTTACCCTGATTCCCACTGCAAAGACACACACACAGAAAGAAACTTGCCCACAATGAGAATAATCAACCATTGGAATAATCTCCCCAGAGAAGTGGTGAATTCCCCAATACTGGACACTTTTAAGGTTTGGCTGAATAGTGTGCTGGGACATCTAGTCAAAGTCATGCTTTACCAAGAAAGGTTGGACTAGATGATCCCTGAGGTCCCTTCCAACCCGGGATTCTCTGATCCTATGAGAAAAAGTCACATTTCAGGAAGAATTATTTAATACAGGCTCATTTATCTTTAGGTATAAAAGATATCTGTTACCTTTGATATATATCATAGGTATAATAAGATATAGAGATGCTCTAATGATGAAGTGCCAAACCTAGTCCTTAGCTAGCAACAGCAGTAGTGATGGCAGCTACAGGTCCAAACTCATGACACACAATCTTTACTGAATACAGATTAAAAATACAGTTTGATTCAGGAAACTGTTCTACTAGAATTATCACACTTTAAGTAAACTCAGCTTTTTCACTGAAGAGCTATACTGAATATGAATTCATTCATGCTCTGTTAAATACTGAAAAAACCCATCTACAGAGGCTCTGCAGTACTATACAATTCTATTCCAGTCCACTGTCTTCACCAAAGTAATATTAAGTCATCAAATCTGAACAAAAACTCTGAAACCATGGACAACATATTACTCAGTATCTCCAGTGTGTTACACGTGGGGCCTGTTTCTGATATTGCATCTCACTTCAAGAACCCCACCGCTTACAGGAAAGCATACAGCACAGTTTCTAGCTGTAGGCTTATTTTTCCTTAAGCTGATGAAATGTATAAGTAAAACCATCAAATTTGAAAGTAAAGGATATTTTGTGAGAGAGATCCAACTCAACTTTATTTCTTTTTTTAATCCCATTCTAATTATGTTTTTAATCTCTCAGCTAACAGCAGTCTACTCTAAATGCTGTTTTATTCTACTGTTTCCCTTCAGTTATACTGCAGTGCTCATCTCAACTAACGTATGTCTGCAAATCAGCTAGGCTGTCTCACCCAGTGTCTACTGACCAGAAGGCATAGCCCAAAAGCTAATGAGCTGCTAAACATTGCTGCCATAGAAGAGAGATGAATTGTGAACTTGCAATTTTGCAAAACACCACGCACATAACTGATGATTCCTGTCAGTAGCTGTAGTGTGAGATCACGACTGACTCCAAGATAACAATTAAAATGGAATACATTAAGTAACTCGTAATGGATAGGGGAAGCATAAAGCTTGTCACTGACTGCAGCTTCATTTCCCTGATGCAGACACTTCATGAAAGCCTTAATGACTTGGCAGGTATCACAGATGATGAGTCCATGTATAAAACTTACTTGGAACAGTCGATAGCTTTTGTTCTACTGCAGAGAAATCACAAATTTTATTTACTAGGGAATATAAACCTCTTTCACCAGGATGCCCAGACAAAAGTACAGCTAAATGATGCAGCCATTTCACTCATACAAAATTAAAGATTTGATTTACAAAAGGATTTCTCATTTTTCCCAAAATATCTGAATTCCACATTTAATGCCCTGTGCCTTAGCTCCCATTTCACTGCAGAAGGGGAAAAGAGCTCAGAACCAGACTGACACAAAAGGGTTGTGATAGTTGCACTGCTGGACTCAGTATACAGTGTCCTGCATACAATGTTCCTGTAAACACTGGCACTGTTTTGTGAATCTAAACTACCTATTTACTAAAACTTCCAGGGCAGGAAAATTCTGCTGAAACTAGTAAATGCTGACAGGAAACACATAAAATTTCATCCTTTCAGGGACTTGGGCATATGTTTCATCACTGAATTCATAAACATAACCCTCTAAATTAGGTCTTAAAAGATTAAATGAAAGTGAGAGATTTTTTTCTAAATATGGCAACATTTGGAAGTGTAATTTCTTTCCATTTGGTAGCTTAGTTGTCAAAGTTCTTGCCCATGTATCATCAAATCCTCAGGGACCATCCTGGTCTGTTTTGAAGCAGGGCTTTTGCCACATATGAACTCTCAGTTCTAATTAATTTCTAGGATACAATTGTTCAGATTGTCTGTTTATGAAACTAAACATCAATATTTCTGTGGCTCCCTAAATGAATGTGACTGTCATTCCACTTACAGCCCTGTTCCTTTGTGGCTGATAACAAAGGAAGTTTTCACTGACTGTGCTTTAAGCAGATACATGTTTATGCATACTGACCATCCGAAGTATACAAATCCAAATGAAAATAGCAATGTCTTTGCATGTCTTACAGCAACATTTCCAGCCACACACGCCAACCAATTCTATAACAACAAAAAACCTGTGGAGAAAAGCCCAGAACACCAGGCTGCAGAGTTCAGTATTTTCTTCCAATTACAACTTTATGTGCCACTTGAATTCTAAAGTGCAGTGAATTTTATATAACAGAAATAAAGCTACAGTGGTCTAAGGTTCAGGCTTCTCAGGAAGCTGTCAGTTTAAATGACAAATGAAGATGTGAAGAAAACTGGACACATTTTAAATCAGAAGTAGGAAATAAAGCAGTACATCGAACCAAGTTCAGAATTTTTCTATTGCTCATGTCTCGCAACTCGTCACACTAAAGCTGATGGGTCTGAAGGCCCTAAAACGGCATTTTTAATTTATTATTTCTTTTTACTACTTTGCTGTGAGTCATTTGATAAGTTCCAAGCTTGACTTTTTGCAACTAACAAAGCATAAAAGACTAAATCTTTGAACCACTGCTTTCCTTATATTCTCCCTTTTAAGGCCAAATGCCAGCTTTTCAAGCAGCACTGAACATAATCAGCGTCTGAGTGTATTGGCTCATGAAATATTGGGCATTAAATCAATCACAGTTTATCCTGGGAGCCTAGACAGAAAGTGAGATGCTTCTAATGTAATTTTTAGACATAAAAAGGAGAATAATATTCATTATCGTAGCTGTTCATTAGCATGTGGATGAAAAACATGGGGACAGAACAGGACAGACATTTTCCTGCTTAGGAAACACTTGCTAAATGTGGATCTGTGAGCAGTAATCCACAGACAGGGAGAAAAAAGAAGTGCCATTCTCCAAGGACAGTATGATGAACAAGCTGGAACCAAT
This sequence comes from Melopsittacus undulatus, assembly GCF_012275295.1. NCBI lineage: Eukaryota > Metazoa > Chordata > Aves > Psittaciformes > Psittaculidae > Melopsittacus > Melopsittacus undulatus. Next base: position 108,449,897 of record NC_047528.1, on the reverse strand, counting down.
TCAAGTCAAGTGAAATCCATTAGAAGATCCTCAAAGTTCTGTTCATGCCTCTTTGGGTGGCTATGGGCTGCCTAAATATGCAATGTGCAAAACAAAACAGGACAGGACAACGAGGAATGAAGAGACACTTGCACTGGTACAGTGGAGAAGAGATCATGTAAGCTTTAATACAGTACTTAATGCAATGTATCATTAAGGTATTTTTACTAGTTAAGCCAAAAATATTTCTTTCACCATCAAATTTCTCCAGGTTTCAAACAACTGGTCATCCAAAAAAATACTACTATAAACCAACTCCAAACCATACTTTATGCTGGAACTTTGAGGATGTTTAGAACTCAAACATCTCTCTTTTGTGATATAAAAACAATAAAACCCCAAAGCCCTGTATTTTTACCTATTTCATAAAATAAGATTTGTTTATATTCCTTTTATTCCAGCCTGACACATATACAAACCAAAAACATTTCCTTGGTAATATCTGTAAAAGGTTAACTTGAAAAATCTGGGATCCACACCTAAACTTGAAAACAATGTTGATATTTCTAATTTAACTCGCTTAGGAGAAAACCATCTGTACAATTGTTTTCCACAATGAGGGTTTGTTTCAGCAGTGCTTTTACCCGATATTTCTTCTACCTTCAATTTAAAAGAAGAAATACTACCAAATGGCAAGTAACCAGGCAAAAAGTTGGCAAAACTGTTATTTTTCCTAAGTAATTTCTTTCACCTCCTGTGTTAGTCTCTAGATAAATATTTCCTTCTAGTAAGGTATTAAAATAGCTTTTTCAATTCTTTTGTAAGATACTACCTTTGGCTTTTAACAAAGACTTCAAAGCTGAGGACACTATTTTGACTAACATGAAAGTTTCTAGTTCTAATGTTAATTCACCAAAATTTCTGAAGAACCTCTTGTTTTATCTGTCTGATCTTCAATAGAAATTTAAGACAAGCACTCTGTTTGGACTCACTGTGCTCCAGATTCACAAAGCTCTTGCTCCTCTTCTGGACATAACCCTTCTAACGTAGCTACTGTAGCTTCAGATGTAGGGTAGGTTTTCTCCTACAAATTACTACATTAATTTTTATGACTAAGCAACTAAATAAAAGAGGAAAGTCCAAGCCTAAATATGGTTTCTAAAACAAGAACCACCATTACCAATCAGTCTATACATGAAATCCTTTGCTATCCCCAGCTAAAAATAAAGTGAACACTGACCTCCCTTTCACCCCACCCCACCATCAGCAGATGTTCCTCTTTCCCCTCCTTCCTCCAGAACTGGTGTTAGCTGACCTCACTGATAAAGCTTTAAAGACCACTTCTGTACTAATAATTCCTAGAGCTCCATCCCACTTCTGACAAATCCATGCTGCATCCTGTAACACCACTGTGCCTTGCAGTAGAGCTCAACATTAACAGAGCTTGTCTGGGGGTCAACTACAACATCAGATGAGATGGAAGAACTTAACTGATGATTAACTTCATCAATTAACCGAACACAGCCAAATGTAGAGATGGATGAGCTTGGCTCCCACTTGCCAGGGCATAGAAGTAGATGGCTGAGTCCCACAGAAGCAGTGCCCGCTTCCCAGAGCATTAGTACCCAGTTCCCCCACAGTCTAGACAATTATTAAATATTTAAGAGAAAAAATATCTGTAATACAATATTTGCTCCTAATTACCCCTTAGAGGGAAAAAAATAAACATAAAGGGGAAGCCAACCCATTGCAGAACCAAATCAGTGTGTTCAGAAAGGAAAATTAACACATGCATGAATATTAGGCAATATGGCCAGAAGTAAATACAAGTGAAGTTACAAAACCATTTTATTTCTTTCCTCTTTCCAGTTCTCCTGAATTAAAGGAAAGGAAGTTGGTTCTCAAACATTCCTTCAGTGTGGAACTTCATCAGATATTCAAAAAAAGCCCCAAAACTATATAAATTATAAACTATAAGATGTTCATCTACTACGCCCTGCGAAATATCACCACAGTAATGCCTGTAAAGAAGTCAGTAAGACAAACTGCATGCAACTTACAAGACTAGAAAACTAAAACCCATCCTATACGGTTTACTTCCTCCTTTGGACATCACCTAGGAATAGATAAAAGGGTTAATATATAATTGGTATTGTTCTAACAAGCAAGGTATCAGCTGGTAGGTGAGACCATTCAGAAAAACACCACTGAAGTCCAAGGAAAATACCAGCTGTCTCTGCTCAGAGAAGACAGATTACCACCTGTCCTGTTATCTTCCATACACAATACAAGGCACATTGGTCATTTTAACAGGGATAACTCTACCCGTATGCCATTTAACTGTGCTGCACTCTGCCTACTAATAAATATTTGTGATGGATCATTCTAAATTGCAGATTAGCCCAGTGATGTTTAGCTAGAGGCTGAACTTCACGCTTACTTTAGCTCTCTGCAGCCTTAATCTACAGTATGCTATGTTAGCACCGCTACTTTAGACAAACAACAGAAAGCAAAGGCATAGGCACCTACGTACATGTACACACACACAAAGGGAGGAAAAGAATGTGTAAAATACTAAAATTTAGAAAATATTTTAGCTAAGAATTATTTGAAATCAATCTGGCAAAAAAAGCTTTGTCTCGTATACTGTGAGAAGTCCTGCTTACATTTTAAGCAACACATTGAATAGTAGCATTAGGGTAAATACTTCTGTACCTTTCAATCTAACAGGGGAAAAGGGGGGGGGGGGGGAATCTTCACACAACCTATACAACTAGGAAAAAAGAAACTAAAACCAAGTAAAGCTATCCCAGTAAGTTTTATAATGCTAGCAGTACATGCTACATTAGTAGTGCATTAGTATGTTACTAATACACAATCACCACTTTTTCTTCTTTTTAAAGAGCAAATTAGTGGGATTTCAGCAACAGCTTTCTGTTCATTTGGACACTGATTCTTGAAAGTCAGCCAAGTGCTTTTATGTTTGAAATGTGGCTCTGAATAATTAGCTTTATAACACAATCCAAGTTTTGTCAAGAAATAAGCAAGAGAATCATCTACAGTGGAACTCTGCCACCTTCACAACCATTGGTCTGCCAAGAAAGCAGACTCAACCTGAATCCTCAGGTCCTGTAGGAACTGTAAACTTTATCGGAACATTTTGGCTCTTACTATTCTTTCCTGTGTTGAAGACCACAGTCACAAAATTGCTGGCATGGAATAAGGCTGAATGCTGTCAGCCAGATGTTAGTGGCTAAAAGCTGCATCATTTGCAAGGAATAGCAAGGGTATCTAAATAGGAGGCAGGAATACATCAGTGACTGTCTCTGAAACTTCCAAGATTTGGGGTGCTCTCCAGCCTTGCTCAATCTCCATGCAAACATTTTGCCTTAACAGCTGCTCAGACGTTTGTCTGAACAAATGTTTGCGAAAGATGCTGGAATAATTCTTTTGTATGAAGCTGTTGCATCATGGTCTGAACTGCTGGTTATTGCGGGGCTCTGAGACAATGCCCTGTGGTTTTGATCGAGAATCAAGTATTCACTTATGCTGCTTTCAGCTTTAGAGAAGTTTAAAGACCCAGAGCTGCGAAGGATTCACAAAGGAAGGATCACAGATTCCCTGCAAAAGCCCTGGTCACTCACTCACACAACTTACTCTATTCAATCAGGTGTGAAATTTGCGATAGCTAAACAGAAACTGAACATCATACCCAGTTCTACAGTTTTGGCCAAAATAATCACACATCCACCACGGGCCTTTTCAGTATTCTGAGATTCTCAATTTTTCACTACGTTTATTCATAATACGTATTTTAATTCCTTCCTTGTCTGCACTTACTTGGTATTAAACATCAAATTGTCAAATTTAAACCGAGAAAACTTTTAAAGCACGTTTTAATATAGTTCAACATGCAAGAAATGCACAATTTATTGACAAATTGCACTAAAATATTTAGTAGTTTCATTAGCTTCCAATCCATTGAAGCTGATGAAATTCATTTTATTCTCAGCTGAAGCAAGTCAAGACTTTTCTAGTGCTGATCTCTACAGCAACCGAGATCCACATGTTGTTTTTAATAAGGCTTCAAAAGCTCTGAAAATACATTTATTTAAATACAAATGAATTTACCTTCTTAAACTTGTTTCCCTTTTTTGTAAGGGAAACATACATTCCTTAAACAAGATTTTAAAGTCAAACTTGTAAATCTAATGAAATACAAAATAGTTTTTATATGTGAATTTCAGATGCATTATTTATTCATATTCTGTTTTCCAGGTATACACAAAATTACAAGCTTTGATTACCATGTTTGCTCTGAGCATATTCAACTGCATATAAAAAGAATCATATATAAGTTAACCACATAGCTATCAATAACTTAAGTCTGCCCAGCTGCTAACTTCTCAGCCCTGGCAGTGTGTCACCCACCTCCTGTCTCAGGGTTAATACTTGAGTCTCCCAGATACAGCTCTGTTTCAACCTCAAAATGGTAGCATTTGCAACCCCAACTAAGTCATAGAATCATAACACAAAGCGTCTTAAACAGTGGTTATACTTAACTGCACTCAGCAATCGGTCTGTGATTATTATAAATGCACAAATAACAACAAAGATAAAAATATATTACTTTATACAGCAGCTTTTACAGAAATTAAAGAATGCCTCAAGCTCTTTTACACCAATAAATTTATTTCAAGAGCAGAAAAATTATGTTGACCATTAAAAAAACATATGTGATTTCACAGGCTTCATATGTAAGAGTTTATTCCCTATAGGATAGTCTAATATTTGACTGAAAACCCAACAGTAAGATGTGACTGTATTACACTAAACAGGAAATGCTGTAAACACAAATTTATTCTGTTAGCTATTATATTAAATGCATAAGCTTTTTAACAGTCAGTTCAAACTCTCTTTCTAGAACATGGCCTTATAAAGAAACAAATAACTTTTACTTTAGGCACTCAGAAAGAATGAATCTGCTAGGCAGTCAAATTTTTATTCCTTCAGTCTGATTAGACCTTTATTTCAAGTAACTGAACACAGTTGTGTAATCCAGGCAAGAAAGAGTGGTTTCTACCGCATAGAATCATAGAATAGTTAGGGTTGGAAAGGACCTTAAGATCATCCAGTTCCAACCCCACTGCCATGGGCAGGGACACCTCACACTAAACTGCATTACCCAGGGCTCTGTCCGACCCAGCCTTGAACACTGACAGTGATGGAACATTTGCAGCTTCCTTGGGAAACCTATTCCAGTGACGCACCACCCTTGCAGTAAAGAACTTCTTCCTTATATCTAATCTAAAATTTCCCTGATTAAGTTTGAATCCATTACCCCTTGTCCTATCCCTACTGTCCCTAATGAAGGGTTCCTCATCAGCATCCATATGGGTTAGATAGTGGAAGGCTGCTATGAGGTCTCCACACAGCCTTCTCTTCTCCAGGCTGAACAGCCCCAACTTTCTCAGCCTGTCTTCATATGGGAGGTGCTCCAGTCCCCTGATCATCCTCGTGGCCTCCTCTGGACTTGTTCCAACAGTTCCATGTTCTTTTTATGTTGAGGGCACCAGAACTGCACACAATACTCCAAGTGAGGTCTAACGAGAGCAGAGTAGAGGGGCAGGATCACCTCCTTTGACCTGCTGGTCACACTCCTTTTGATGCAGCCCAGGATACAGTTGGCTTTCTGGGCTACAAGCGCACACTGAAGCTGGCTCATGTTCATTTTCTCATTGACCAGCACGCCCAAGTCCTTCTCCACAGGGCTGCTCTGAATCTCTTCTCTGCCCAACCTGTAGCTGTGCCTGGGATTGCTCTGACCCAGGTGTAGGACCTTGCACTTGTCATGATTAAACTTCATAAGGTTGGCATCAGCCTACCCCACAAGCATGGGCATCAGCACAACTCACACATAAGGTAGGCATCAGCCCACCTCACACACCTCACGTCATTACTTAAGACTAGGTGAAAATAAGCAACATCAATTAGTGGAATTTTAAAAGTTCATTTGTTCATTAGGTTGAAGTCAAGCAAGAAAAAAATAACTATAGGTACAAACTGTTTAGGAAGACAGAAGTCACAACAAGATGACAGAATCTGGAGGAATAGGATATTTTTATACCTTTAGCAAATACACAGTTATAGTCTGGCAGCAATACGTCACGGCCCTGCACACTACCCTGATGGCAAAATGAGGTTACCACCTTCAGCAGCTTATTCACATTCCTTTACCAAAGCCAGCCTCTCTGATAATGATCTGTTTAACTATGGTAGCCTAAACATCGGCTCAGTAACAGCTATCATATCACCCTTTCCCTAACTTAGTTTTGTCAAAATAAAGATGCACATCTTAAATAGCATAATTTAATTCAGGTTTTCTCAAAGTGGATTGCCTTCACAGTGGCAACACATGCAGCTACGCTGTATCTGAGTGGGGCTGTAATAACAGTAGGAGAGGAAAGGACCGTCTGGGTCCAAAACCTCTTAACTTGGCTTAGGTGTAGACAGCAGAAGACATCTGACCCAATTTGACAGAAAAGTGGTTAGTGCCACCGCCTCTATGGGCGTCACATGTACTGAAGAAAGGGATGAGGTTCTCCTCCCAGTCCCTGATTCCTGAGCCACACAGTAAAGAGAGCAGTTGTCTGCTGAGGATAACACAGACTAGTACTTCAGCAGCTGCCATCTGGAGAAGAAAACTCCACAGTAATGGAATTTCTCTCCCCATGAATCCTAAATAGCCTGGGCTTGCTGCTCTTTTGCATTTCTAAATGCAATAAATATTTTTTTTTTCCAGAATACTTACCAAGGAAGAGTAAGCATCTCAAAAGGAATAGTTTGTTTCTGCTGTGATTCTTTTTTAGCCTATATAACCTCTCAAGCATTTAATTACCTATTGTCTTATGCAACTACTATATAGATTATACAAGGTTTGAGTTCCTACAGTGCTGGCATTGAGATACAGCAAGCCAGAGCAGCAGCAGACTAGAACCAGCCCCTTACAGGTAGGTTTCCTCTGGAGTCTTAGCTCAGCTTGGATCTCTGCTCACTTCCAAACTGTATTCAGGTTATTTTAGATAGACACAAACTCATTCATAGTAACATCTACTGTGACTCCTCATTTGTAAGTGTCCAGCAATGTGTTTAGTAAAGCAGTAAACTGCATGGCCGCAGGGCTCCACGTGAAACTACACAGAGAATCACTTATCTCACTATGCACAAAATGAAACACAGCACAGCACCACAGTCCCTGTAACAGTGGGGTGGTTTAGTCTGCATTTGAACTTAAAAACCCAGGCGGCTCAAATCAAGCAGAAAACAGCTCTGAGCCGTGCCTGTGACTGATTCAAGCTGTCAGCTCAGGTGCCAAGCACTGCTCATAGCAAAATTGTTGGAAGAGGTTTACAGGCAAGCCCAAATACCCAAAGTGACTCGGCTACTGCTGCTTGCTAACTCTGCCTGGGAAAGGATCTACAACAGTGCTTCTTGAAAGTACAACACATCTGCTCCCTGCAGCTTAGTCATCTCTTTCTATGTTTATTTCTAGGCTACCTTGTAAGCTCTTTTGATTCTGTGAACACTGGATTTCATTCTATGGTCAGTATAAGAAATGGTGAAAAACAAGCAAGTTTTCTTAATGCCTTCCTGACTTTATCAATATCTACACCTATGAATTCTGAATTTACAGAAGGACATAGTAATAACATATCCTAGAAAAGATAATTTAAAAATACATGACAAAGTTAGCCACACGTTTTCATGCTGAAGAATTTCTTTACAGATAAGAGAAATAACAGAGTTATCTCAGATATTCTATGAAAACACAGTAAATAAAAATCAGCCAATCAAGGATGTTATAACCAAGATAAAGGCAGATTATTTTATTTCTTGCAATATGTGATTTTTGGAACTCTAGGCAAGATTATAAATATTTTTTTGCAAAACTTCATATAGGAAATTAAGTTTCTTTTTCTGTTGCCTACAATAACACAGACAGAACAAAAATACATTTGTAAGTGGTTGATAGTTTTGTTTCTTTGAAATATTCATGATAAGTTACTGATTAAAAATTAATATTTTTATAAAAAGAAAAAAAAAACAAAGTAATCTCACACTGCTTTTACCAGAATTTACATTTTCTACCATACAACTGTGTGCACAGAAAAATCCACTAAGAAAAATCTGACAGCACACAACTTTAGAGACCTATGCTGGATCGATATCAACTTTCCTCAATGCATTTCTTGCTTTCCCTCCCAAGTAAAATAGCAGCGAAATAAGCTATAAGTAACAACTAAGACATACGCTTTACTGCATCAAATTTAAGACAACCTTCAATCTATTACATTCCCTTAAAACTCAACCATAGTTTGGCATAGACATTAGTTTGAACTCTTTCCGTATGATTAAAAGCCAACAAGCTTTGAGGGGGGTTGGACTACCTGTTCTCCAGAGAAGCCTTCCAACCACAGTGATTCTGAGGCCCTTTTAGAAACAACACTCAACTGAATGTACATCTTTAAATACTCATAATTGTAAAAGTATTTATAGCTTTACTTTCTATTAAGACTTTAATAGCTCAATTATTATTCTTATTAAGTGAACTTGCGGCAGAAGACCTTCACACTAGACAACAGAATATTCAGCTATGTTCACAAAGGCAATAAACATACAAGGCCACTTCACACAGACTAACAAATCATCTTCTGCAATGAGTTGTACAACCAAGCTCTGTAAAAGCCTCAGCAAGAACATTTGCTTATTTCAAATAGAGAACAAAACTGAAATATGCTTTAAATTTATTATTCATTTCACTTCTATTGTAGTTTTGTCCGGCTGGACAAGGCTCTGGGAGACATGGGCTAGGGCGAAGCATCCCTGCCCATGGCAGGGGGTGTTGGAGCTACGTGATCTTATGGTTCTCTCCAACTCAAACCATTCTGTGATTCTGTGGGTTTTTTTAAAGGGATTAAAACATTGCTGGCTGTGTACAAATAATGCGACATGCCCTTAATGAGTATCTATGAACTTGGAGAGTCTGAAATAGTTATCATCAAGGAAGACCGCTTTCCACAAGAGACTGTACTTTCCTTCTGAGAACATGAAGCATCTCAAAAACACTGAAGAAGTTAGGTCTTGCTGGGGTTTTTTTTTGTTCTTTTAAAGTTCCGAACTTGAAATCCCTCCTCAAATTCAAATGGCCTAATATTACAGCATCGCAAAGAAATTAATGTCAAATTTTACTGGATCTTTCAAGTTTAAGACACTAATATGTAGTATCAGTACAATTTCACTTACAGGAAATACTGTGTATTTTAATAGGATTCTGTGTCTTTCGAGTGAGGGAATAAAGGCAACCAACACAATGATTATCTCTGTAGTTCAAGAAACTTTTGCAATTACATTCCAAATTGCAAGTATCCAGATGACACGGGAGTAAAACTTTATTAAAATGCACCATTTCTAGATATCTGCTAAATCAACACTGTACTGGTTTACAATTCAAACCTAAACTTTTTTTAACTTAAAGGACAAATACAGTATTTGCAACTATGGACAATTTTTTTTTGGTAAGTACACATAACTAAATAACATTTTGGCATTTTGTATCCAGAAAATGTCAGAAAGATGCTTAAAAATTATCTACACGAAATGAGTGCTTTTCTTCACTTCTAACCAGCTACTGCGGTCTTGCACGTTGATCAGACATGCTGTACTTTTGCAGACAAAGAATAAATTGTTGGCATTGATTTTTACAACCTCCCCACCCAAAACATTTCCAAATTAAATCCATTTCCTACTTCAGGCTCATTTTTGTGTTGCTACTTCAGTTATTGGAACTACAACTTTTGACCTAACAGGTAACACTAAATAATAAATGACAGAGGGAAACACTTAGAAAGCAAACTTTAACTGTACCCACAAGATTATTAAAGGCTTTTTTGAACTTTTCCAGATCCCTGGGTTTCAGTACAGCTTACCTACAACAAGAATCACTCTGTAAACTAAAATGTTTTGTTATCTTCTACATTTATCAATTACAATGTGGAAAAATTAGCAGATCTCTTAAAAAAGACACACAGTATACATATGAATCATACAGACACCTATTATTCTTTAGTTCTGAAACTCAGCTCTTGTTTCTACTAAGTTTTGAAAAGATTTTATTTGGAATGAAGCCTGAAATATCCTGAAGTCCTACAATAAGCAATATTATGATGTTAATCTGCAAATCTCAGAAGTGCTCTCCTAGCAGAATGGGCAACCTGCCTCTAACACTTGTCAATAAAGACTCAGCTGGCACTTTTTCCTCCACATGGTCAATAAAGCGCTGCCTTTGTTGCACAGAACTCCAATACAAAAGTGTTTCTGTATGGCCACTGGTCTCTTTAGATACATATTCTACTGAGGCTGGGGTAGAAAAGCTATACTAGTTCAGGGCCACAAAGTACATTAATTCAATTTCGAATACAGTGTGGCTCCCTGGCCTCGGTACTCTCTGACATATCTCCTTTATAAACTTTTTCTTTGTTTATTTTTAGGCCAGTTCAACCCTTGCAGTATTGTCTATTATAAAACCTGGATACATGATGTAGACAGTCCTGAAAACTAAAAGCAAGTTGTTAAAAAATATTACCTATATTTAAGCAGGTAATAATACTCTCTGATGTGTATTTCATATTATTTTTAAATACTAATGGGTTTATCACTTCTTTAAGACAGCAAGGACAAATGGGTATTATTGTGTGGTGTTACCTGCTGCACAGAAAAACCTTAAAAGAAGATGTCTGAGGTTTTAAATACCACCACTTCTGTGGATGTGCAAACTTTTGGCATACTGAATGTTAAGGTTGTACATACATATAATTCTCCTTCAAAGAGGGAGAAACAACACTTTGAAGATGTGTGATATTTAGTGTAAATATTGGGTGTATGAATTTATTTATACAAATTCACATTTGTACCTGTCATGGTTTAAACCCAGGCTGTAAATCAGAACCACACAGTCATCTCGGCTCACTCACCCCCACTTTCTCCCCACCCATTCCCTGCTCCCGGAGGGACAGGGAGGAGAATCAAAAGAATGTAACTCCCACGGGTTGAGATAAGAACAGCCCAGTAACTAAGCTATAACATAAATCACTACTGCTACCACCAATAATAATAATGAGAAGGGAAATAACAAGGGAAGAGAATACAATACCACCCATCAATATGCAGTCGGATGGAGCAGTGAGCCGGCCCTTCTGGGTATCTCTCAGTTTACATCCTGGGCAAGACATGCTGTGGTACAGAATATCTCTTTTGGCTAGTTTGGGTCAGGTGTCCTGTCTCTGCTTACTCCTGGCTTCTCCTCCTCCCTGTCAGAGCATGAGACTCAGAAAGCCCTTGGACAGACTAAACATTTGAGCAGTAACTAAAAACGTCAGTGTTATCAGCACTGTTCCCAGGCCGAAAGTCAAAACCACACTGCTGCACCAGCTACTAAGAAGCAATAAATGACTGCTACTGCTGAACCCAGGACAGTACCGATGGTTCACAAATCAAAGAACATGCCAGTGCTGACCTCTCTGAAAACACAGAATGGAAAATAACAAGGATGTTGTAGCTAACCATCTAAAATTAAATGTATCTCCATTCCTTAGCTTGCTAAACACTGACTGATGCTATCAAAAATTACACTGAACTTGACAAAGTCAGGAAAGCAAGACAAGTAAACCATGCAATGTAGTTCAGCAGGTATATCTGCTGCTGAAACTATCTGTCAACATGCCACCTAATAGAGACAGTTATGTCCCACCCAGAGTAACAAACAGCCCACTGATCTGATACAGTACTAACTCTGCAACTAGTATTATTCTAATAATGTATGATATGAACAAATGCAGCAGTTTGATTGAACTTTGGTGTAGACACGGCCTTCATTCTCAGTTCACTTACTTCTTTTGCAAATACTCCAGATCAAGCTAAGACCTAGTCTGTAGCCTCCGTACAGGTCTATTTATACAGACTAATGTAATATAGATCACTTAATGTAGAGATAAACCCCTGTCTGAGGAAGAAAAATCCATAAAGAAAGAAGAATAACAAATGAAAGCAACTTTAAAGACAGACAAGTTTCTCAAAATAACTAGGCCTTCAAAAGACAAACAAAAGAGCAGTAACAGAGATTAGCAGCTCTTGTACTGGAAGCACACCCAAGGCTGAAGGGATTTCATAGACAAAAGGTAAATATTCTCCCCATCATTAAAATACATAAAAATCTTTCACATTAGGGTTTCCCATTCTTAACTAAAGAAGAAAAAAAAAAGAAATTCAGACGATGTCTGGTTCCTGCCTCCCAGAAAGTAAACAAATAATTGAAAAGTCACTGGATTTAAAAAGAACTTCGTCTGCACTCACTAACAGAAGAGCATGTCTGTATCACCAAAAGACTGCACATAAATCAGTTTCGTTCTCAGCTACAGCCTTTTTGTACTTCATCTTGAACTAGAACCCAGGTATATTGATCAGCAAGATTCCTTACCTCCTTAAAGCTGTCATAAATCTAAGCAGTTATATAACAGCCAAAGCAGACTCTTCATACTACCTTTCCTCCAAAACCTTCCTATGCATTACACACAATCTGGCCCTGCTTCACTCATGAAAAAGTTCAGGTGCTACAATCAAACCATAAAGCTGACTTTCCCCAGGACATACATAGACACTGGTACTGGTACATAAATTTCTAGAGTGGTAACAATGTTTCACTGACATATAGAAAACTGAATATTCCCAAAATAATATGCAAATCCTAGAAGAGAACAGAAGCCTGAAAAAGATGTCCCAGATACAAGACATCAAATAAATGTGAAAAAAATTATCATTAAAAAATCCCTTTTTTTGTATCTTTGACAAAATCTTTTTAACCTTCACTAAAATGAAAGATGCTTATAATCTCTATATGCTAATATCATAGTTATCTACCAATTTTAATTACAAATTCTATTGCAGAGACTTTTATTGGTGTATTTTGACCATCTCAACAATCATCACTGAAACTGCATAACAGTATTTAGAAGAAAGCTTAGTGCTTTACTAACATACTAATCACCCTACCTTACATTTTACTGCTGTCACAAACAATTGCTTTCTCATCACCATAAAGGTTACTTCTCCCCATCATAACAAAACACAGCATCTGCCAACATTAACTTTATTTCTGTCCATAAAAGGATGAGGGCTTTCAGGCAGTATTTTGTAATGTATTTTGGATAAAATCCTCTTTCATAAATAGTATTCCTTTCCCTCTAATTAGCCCTAGTGTAGCACTACTCCCTCCTGGCTCTTGTAGAAGCTCTCTCATTCCCAAGCACACCCTGAACTTCCTCAGAAGGTGGAATCTGTACCATTTTCCAATCAGTGCCTTCAAAAATACAGCTGCAAAGCCTGCCATAACTTTTTATAGCAGCCATATTACTTTCTTTATACATGATACATTAAATCTAAGATACAAAAATAAAAGGCACAGGCTCATAAAAGACTTTTACTGCATGTGATAACTGAAATTATATTTTGTGGTTTATTTTTTAAGGCAGAGCTTCCCTGTGTAATTAATTCATAGAGCTTTGAACAAGATGCATGAATAAATTTGTGCAGAATTTATATTTCACGGGAGGTATATATGAAACTATATAATACTCATGTGTATGTTTAAACAAACATTTTTAAAACCAAATTATAGTATACATTTTACTTAGAAGATCAGCACAAGAAACGTAGGCTATGCTGTCTACAGTTAAAATGTTTATTACTTAAACCAACTGAACTATATTAACAGTGACATGCCTTAATGTTCTGTTCAACTGATTTCTTTCCCTTGCCATTAAAAAAAGCAATGTTATTTGTTCCAAAGCTTGACACTCTGCTACACTTACAGAAGAGCCTACGCATGATTATTTATTCCCACTATGCATATGGATTTTAGATATGATTTCTATTCATCAACCAGAAGTCTCCAAAACATCTACAGCAGGAACAATGAGATACAAATAATCACCATGCATTAGACAATACTAAGCCATATGTCTCAATAAATCATCTTAGCCAAAATAATACCCTTCAAGGGAAGTAATTTTTATTTCTCACAACTCAAAAGAAAGACAAACCCTCAAATGATTAAGGTCAGGAATAAAGAGATCATTACTCTTAATTCACTTTCCCATGCTTCAGGTCTTGGCCACAATATGATGCTAAACTTGGGGCCACCAAAACATCCTGGTAGGAACAATGTCCTGTTTCCCTCTCATAGAGGAAGAAGTTACTGAATTCCAGAGATGCTGTTAACACAGTTTAAAAATAAAATCATTTTGAAATGATGGACAAAGTTTTACATAGCATGGACAGATGCATTAACAAGACCCTATTTCTAGGCCAAGGCCACAGCTGCCTTTCCCATCCAACCCTGGGAGAGGCCTTCCCTCCAGGAACCCTGCCCAAGGACCACATACAAGCTTCTGAGGCTGCAGGGCTGCCAAAGGCTCATTTCTACATTCTGAAGAGAATCAAAAACCTCAGATCCAGAAGAGAAGACTAAGGAAGGCTCATTGAGGACTAAAACCGCAGTGTACAACAAGCAGCATTATCAGAAAACAGATACACATTAAAGATGGATAAAGGCAGGAAAGGAAGGAGGCACTGAGCAGTTTGCTTCATTCACTTACATAAGCCCAGCTGGTACATCCGAGGCAGAGGAGTGCCCACAGGCAGAGGTGTCTAATGAATAAAACCCCTGCTTTCTCTGTACTGTGCACACATCGAGGTGCTTCTAAATGCAATCTGCTGAGCAAGACTAGTGCGCAACCGGCTGCTTTTGACTGTTTCTTGCTCTTTTGGTGGCCTACAGATTTACAGGATGCCATCACTATTAATCACAGGCAGAGACAGCAAACTGAGTCTGGTGAATAGTTAACGTGTTCAGATGCAGACTACGCATCAACTCACACTTTCTACTCTGCTTTTTAAGTATAAATATACTGCATTGAGCCTCATACAGCCTTGCTTATCATCAGCTCACTTCAATAAAGGAGTATTTCTAGTAAATGTGAAAGAAAAACCAAACAAGCAAACAAACACAAAACAGAAAAAACAAACAAAACCACAAAACCCTAAACACTCCAGAAACTTAAAACCGCACACCTCATTTCAGTAAAATATGACCCAAGTAGCCTACATTTCCACAGAAGAAAGTAATACCAAAAGCTACCACTGTTTTCTGACAAGTTGTGCTTCTGAACTTTCAACTGCAATTCTCCTCAACTACATCCAACATTCACTGTATTAGCCACTGAGATAATTAACCCCATCCCAGCCATATTTCTTCAAGACACAAATTTTGGAAGCCAAAACAGTCTGAATACCATTTTTTATCCTCTAGGTTCCCTTACTATGTTCTTAGCTGAATAACAACTGACAGTAACAAAACAAACTCCAGTACTGACTTAAGTTCACAGAGCAGTAAGAAAGCCTAAGTGCAGCAGAATTAGCAATGCTTTACCAAGTGATTTAGTTCATAGGCACAAAACCTTTTAAACTTCCTTTGAAGTGGTCTGAATAGTACACACATATATAGCTTCCTAGAGACAGAATATTTGCATCTATTTTCATGTAAATATAATAGTATTTCCCAGCATAACTTGGAAAAACCTTGGTAAGACTATCTAATGTTATTCCGGGCCCTTTTCAGCATCACTGTCTTACAGACAATAGTCTTGTAATGCTAAACATACACCTTTGTGGTTTAGACATGTGATGAGGCATTTGAATACAAGCATATATACCTGCCAAGCCATTCAGTTCAAATACGGACAGTGGACATTGTTATACCACTGCTTATTTATCCGGTAACTTTTGTCTTACGAGCAAAACCTGCAAGTTGTGGCTAATGATTTTTGGGTAAATTCATTTTGAACTATATCTTTTTACTTCAGTAACTCTACATATATTTATACATTCAGTGGGTTTGTGTGTGTCTTTAGAGGAAATGGTCACTCCTTGATTCTTTATATAAACTAGCCAGGTAATTTGAAGAAAAGTCAATCAGTTTTCAGCATTAGTCCACCCTGCTCTTCTATGGACAAACTCTTATGCTCATGCAATCCTCTATGGAGATTGGTTTAAATTAGATTTCTTGTCATAATTCAAGTCAGGAAAAGATTAAGTTGCTTTCTTCTTTGCAGTAACAAAATATTTAAATGATGACAGCATACTGAAGGAGCAAAACCAGGGACTGTGGCAGCTAATTACTGCTCCCATTTTCTACCCTTTTCACTTTGAAGCTCTGCATCTATTTCATGACATAGAGCAGAAATATGCATGAGCTGCGACTCTCCCTCTAGAACAGGGAAAACTAATTGACAGCCTGCAGGCTGAATCCAGCTCCTCAAGATGTTTTTACTTGGCTCCCACAATGGCCTAGAGCAAGACTGCACATCATGCAACGTGCTAAACAATTTGCTTAGCTCACAGGAGTGCAGAAAGGAAAGGAGTAAGGAGAAGCAGGGGGTGGGAGGAACAAAAGAGCGTGGGTGATGGCTAACAGGCTAAAAATGGAAGTGTAACCATTCCAGCGCTTTCCCACCTTCCTGAATTGCCTGTATAGACAGCACATAGGATGGAGCAGAGCTGGAGCAGGCTGGGTCTTTCACAGGGTTTGTCCCAGACTGGCATAAGCCACAGGAGGGATCACTTCCTGCTGCGGTCATTCAGACTCTCAAGCCCACATGCCTTTTGTAACAGGCTATAAAAGGGGTAGCTCTGCTACATCTGTGATACTATTAGGGTAGACCAGGAGTAAACCAGTGCCCCAAGAATCCCTACAGAGGGGAGGAAGGCAGCACCATTCCTGCATGGGACCCACACTGTGTCCAGAGAGATAGTCTGGATGTTCCTGGCGTGGACAAAGTCCTCTTCTTCACATCCACTATGTATTAAAGCAAATGGGATGAGTTTGACTTTATAGTGCTTCCCTGAGCACGGGTGAAATTAAAATCAATGACGCTTGTCTGCTTCTGCAGGGGCAGTCCCAAGTCTTTCAGAAACACACTAAGTTGAAGACAAAAAAAAACAAGTGTCTCTGCATCAGGCTCTCCAGCACATTCTAAACACCAATATATTATTAGGATTTATTTTTTGCAGCCTTCTTTCTCTGGACAACAGAGGGTTAAATATACAATCATCATGATATATTCATCTGATCCATGAGCAGCTGGCAGAGAGAAAGAAAAAAACAAAAGCAACCCATAACCATAGGGAATCAGCCATTCAGGGTCTAGATGAATAAATCCATAGAAGGAAAATCAAAAATTACAAGTTAGAGAACTCAATTTATATCCCAGCACAGCACCACCCAAAAGGGATAATTTCTGGAGCATTCCAAAGGACTTCCAAAGTTATTTGGCAATTACTGCTAAAAACGGCTACAAAACCTTTCAAACAGTCCTTTAAAACAGAGTGATGAAGAGCAGCCTTGTGAGGAACAAATATAACAGTGAGCAAGTTCCCAGTTTCTCCATGGCTGACAGATGCCTTTGTGACCCTCTGAGACCAAGATTTAATTTCTTCCTGCCTCAGTTTTTCTGGCTAGAGAACAGCGATAGTAAGACTGCCTTGTTTCCCAACTAGAGGCACATTTGAACACTTTATAAAACACTTTTAAACAGAGGAGTGTGGAATTTTCAGGGTGCTCCTGCAAAAGGAAGCATCGCAAAGTAATGCCAAGAATCTGGAATCCAAGTATATGCATCAATACTCTTATTTCTGTACAATACTAAGTAAAATTAGCTGTCCTTTATGGTTATTCTTTTTACATTCTTTGAAAGCTTTGTGCCTGTTTTTGGTTTAAAACCCAACTGTCAGCATTTGTAAGAGAAGTAATTTGCAATGTGAACCATTACACATTTTATTAACATCAAAAGACTGCTTTAGCCTATTAATAATGAAATAGCTACAAGTTGAGATTCTTATTTTATTTTAATAGCTAATTCCATGATGGTAGTTTTGAATATTTCATTATTTTCTTCAATAATTATTAATATAACTCTAGTACATCTTACTTTATAAGGAAACTTTTCTATCAAGTATCCTGCTCAAAATGCTGCTTGATTCCTATTTATGACAGGACAGACCTTTCCACTGTATTTTAATTAATTCTGAAGGCAGTACACAGGTAAGATTTCATATATTTTGAAGAAAAATGAATAAGTTAACAAACCAAACTCATAGCTGTAAGAGCAGTCCAGAGGAAGACATAGTTTTATAAAGTATTTTAGTAAAGTCACATTATCAGTGGAGCCATTCCTGTTTTAAAACCTTACCACAGACTACACCAAAGAACTAATTCCCCTAATAAAACTGGAGCCAAACAAATTATCTTCAGATAAAGATGTCTACAAGAGAGACTTGCTAGTGTCTGATGAAAAATTGAAGAACAGCATGGTATTTAAGGAATCTGCTTAATTATTGCCATCTTACTCTTTTCATTTTCAGTCTACAGATTCTGTAAACTTTAGGGTGAAACAACCTATTCATTTCTTTAACATCAGAGAAAAACTTGCAGGTTTTTACTAAAGTCTATCTGTAGTATAATTCTTGAGTAAGGATAAGACACAGTGTTGAATACCAGACTTTCATAACACTAACAGTTTCTGCCAGTAAAGCATTTACTAATAGGAACTGAGGAACAAAAGCAACCAAGAATGCCTTTGCATCTGGAAATGGTTACAGAAACCCAAATGGTAACTGTGTATAAAGTAGCAGTCACATAACCTTAAGCATTTTTAAAAAGAAAGAAACAAAACCAAGAGTTAGAGAAGTATTTGACACTCTCGTCTTTTTCTTTTTAACTAGATTTTTTTTTAAGTTATAAAATAACTTTTAAAAAATCTAATTTTTAGTGGGGTTTCTTTTTTTTCCATTTTATGATGAACTTTTGGAACTGAATTACAGCACACATATAGGTAAAATATTAAATTTCAGTCAAGCCAGCTCTAGTGCACAGCTCCCTTCCAATCACTTTTGATAGATCAGAAGCACAAAGAAGCCCAGTTTAGAGAGTCCACATGTGTTTAATCTTTGATTAATTGAACAAAACCTAAGCGCCTCCAGACATACTTCTTTTAATCACGGGCAAGATATCTTTTCAGTTGCTCTGCTGGTAGGAGAGTCAGCAGATGTCGGGCTGGTCTAAAGGGAATTTCTCTTCCTCTGGAGAAAACAGTTTAAATAGGAGAGGAACAGACATATGCTGACTCTGCACTGCTTAACAGATGACGTAGAGAAGCATCTACTACCGCAGGGAGTGGAACAGGGCAGTTTTCAAATTAAATTTCTTTCAAATTCAAAGCAATCGGCTGAAATCAATTTACATACAGGATGCAAATGCAGTCAGGCCGTTCTCATCAGAGCAGCTCACACACACAAGGACGGGAATCTGTCTTTGGCAGCAAGATGAATTTTAAGAAAGGTTTTAACGTAATGACAGTAGAAAGAAAAAGATCAATTTCTTCACAATTTAAACACAGCTGATACTGCTTTTCTGGGGATTGAGGATTCAAAATAATAATAATCTCATCAATATGAAGTATTTGCCAAATGTTCTAAATTAAAATTCAAAACAGCATTGGCACAAAGCAAATTTATCTCCAAATTTAGCTCAGGAGCAAGTCTTTCAGTACTTCAGCAAAACATGCTTTAAAATGCAATACTGGGGGGGAAAAGAGCATATGAACAACCAGTGCATGAGGATTACTAGTTACTCATTTTGGTTGTCTAACTTTAGCCTTTTGCCTACAGGCCTATGTCTTACAGCATCATCTGGAGATGTGAACGCTTACAAAAATAGGAATGATCTCCATCTAGCTCTAACAAGATGTCTTGCAGCAGGGGTGGAAAGGGAAAAAAGATCAAGTGTTTGAAGCCATCTCTTAGTGGAAAACAGCATACAAAAACTCCCTTGGACCAGAGGAACTCATCAACTAGAAGAAAACAGGAGACAGCCAACGCTCCCAATTCATTTGATAACTTCCACCCTCAACTTTGCTTGAGGCTCTGTCTCTCACAGCCCACGGGACATACAGGCTTGAAGCCTATCACAAAGTATGTTGCCTATCACCATAGGAAGGTTAGTATGCAGCAAAGAATGAAAACAGACTGTGGTAACAAAACCTCCATTTCCTTCTTCATACAAGTAGGATGCATGCCTTCATTGATATTTACACTTGACGTTAACAACTGGAATTGCGTTCCACAGGCTTCTGAAGAGCAACAGCAAAACTAAGGAGAGCTTTGATATCAATGCACTATGGTGGTTGGATTCAGGAAAATTACACATCCATCTCAGGCTCACACTCAGAGAGTAAATGTAAAGCCTTTAAACCTGAACAATTTTTTTTTCTTTTTCCTCTGAAACTAATGACAAATGAGTCTAAATCTTCAAGGCATAGCTTCTGTCCCATTTTAGAAACCAGCTTCTCCGGTTTTGGTTCAAGATCATCTTTTACCCATCAGAGTCACCATTCTACAAAAAGACTGCCACTACATTCTCTTATTTATGTACG
Organism: Melopsittacus undulatus; assembly: GCF_012275295.1. Classification (NCBI taxonomy): domain Eukaryota; kingdom Metazoa; phylum Chordata; class Aves; order Psittaciformes; family Psittaculidae; genus Melopsittacus; species Melopsittacus undulatus. Next base: position 108,429,318 of record NC_047528.1, on the reverse strand, counting down.
CTGAGCTGCACAGCAATCTCTGGCAAGAGTAGAAAATGCATAATTTGCTTGATCACCCATCTCAGCATGGTCACCCTAACATCCCAAATTGCTCATCATCACCAGAATAATCTGCACAGTCACAGAAGCATAAGCAAAGAACTCTGTTGGCTAAAGGGGACCTAAATTCCTCCATTCTGCGTAATTTCTGGGAAGATAAATACATAAGAACAGCTTCGTTAGGTCAGACAAACTGCTCATACAGCCTATTATTTTGCATTGACCTTGGCAGAAGTACATAATTGCACTGAATAGGAATCTTTTATTTACGTGTTCTGTTTCCACGATAGCTGTATTTGTCTCATATGTATCGGCATCTAGAAAAAGCTTTTATTTGTATCGTTACCCCCCAATAATACCACTGACCCGTGAACCACTCTGAGTACAGAATTAGCTATAATGCTCAAATACTTTGACACACATCCTCAATAAACACCCTCTTAGTCTGCTTCCAAAATATATTTAATCTTAGCACTTTAGATCTAGTATGAAATATATGAACGGTATGTACTTCCAAACATTTCCATGGAACAATAAAAGCCTTAAAGCACTAGCTTACAACTGCAGGCCATACAACCTTCAGATCTTTACAGATTCCTCTTACATATTCCCAAATACATACAAATTTTATATAACAAATAATATTCCTTTAAGAACAGACTCAGATGTAACTACAAAATGAAGTTCTACCATACCAAACTGTGTCAGTTAGGAAACATATTTAAGTTATGGTATTTCCAGTCAAGCTTTGCTGTTTTCATTTTATGTTGTTTTAAATCTCTACATCAATGCATAAATTAACCTTGCAACCCTCTCTACAGAATGAATATCCAGTAACTCTATTAAGGCACACTCCTTATTTGATTCATTTATTTCATGAGTACAGGCAAAACTGAATCATCAGAACTTCACCAAACAATACCAAAACAAGTAACAACTTCTTCTCTCCCCCCCCTCCCCTGCAACAGTGGACATTTGCCTGAAGAAAACTAGTGAATAAACCTCTTAGCGAAGCAGTGGTAGGGATGATGGCTCTAGTAGCAACATTCCACCAAAGCGAAGGGGGATGCCCTCCCCAAGACAGACTGAGAAAAGGACATCCTAAAACTAACAGTAAGTACCGTAAGAAACACTTAAAGGTAGTCAACAAAGGTTAATGGCATTTTTTCTCTGGTCTGAAGAGGTATGAATGGTAAAACAGCAGGGAAATGATTTAAGTAATTAAAATCATTTTAGCACGGCTTCTAACAACAAAATTCGTAATGTTTTGTTAGCACAAAATGTGAAAATATAGTAAATGAGGTAGCTGTTGAAAGCACAGAAAATGCAAACAGCATTATCCAATATGTACCACTGTTGAGAATAGGGACTTACATAGATCTGTGGGTCAAACAAACAGAACTGTTATTCTGAGGTTCATCCAATGCTAAACCGATATGACTTGGTAGGACTATATGCTACCAACAATATATTTAATTCCTCTCTTCTATGAGGAAAAGAACAAAAAGCTTGGCTAAAAAGGGCATATTTTTCTCTGAGGCCATGGGTGCCTCAAATAAAGGAAATTCTGATACATATCCAAAATGTTTTATTCACAGTCATGCAACCGAGGAAGGTGTTAATCGGTTGTTTGCCTGTGTCTTTCAACACACCAGTGGTTGGACTTGAGGTATAATTTAAAACACAGGACACTTATAAAAATTAAGTGGTTTGAATTTTGACAGTATTGCTTAACTTGCAGCTAACAGCACAAACAACAACTCAGGGAGACACTATCTTGCCTAAGACTAATGGAAAGTGAGAAATAATTTTGCAGCTAATTGAACAGCTCATATTCTGCATAACTGAGGGAAATGAAGTACAGCAAAGTCACTGGAGAGTTTAGATTCTGTAGCAACTTTTTCTCACTTGCCAAAGGAATTTCAGAGTAACGGGATAATTTCGTTTTACCAACAAGAATCAACGAGGCTGATAATGAAACATCCTCTGCACAGGATGGTAAATATTGTTTCTTGTCATTCAAAGGCAACTGAAGTGTTTTTAACACCTACACTGACTGTATGTAATTTTTAGTGCTTTTAAAAAAAAATTAAAACTGCAACAAAAGCAGTTTTAGAACTAGAACAATCATTAGTTTATGTACCAAAGATTATGTCACAATGACAAAGATACACAGGAAAAAAAACCACACCAAATTTCCTATTCAGAAATGCACCTCTTCTCTAAAAAAACAAGGCAAGGGGAGTGTGGGGGGAAAAAAGCATATAGTCCAATTCAGTGAGGACCATTAGACTTTATATCTTATCTTCACCCAGTAAAACCAGCCACTTTGTCTGAAACGTGACATGGGCATGTGTGGACTGCTTGAATGAAGATAAGCTCTTTTCATAAAAAATGTAGACTCAACACATTGTCATCACGTGTTGGCACAGTCCAATTTAAAGACAAGCTAAAATTATGGTGTATTTCCACCCAGTACAGGTAGACACCCTCAAAATTGTTCTCATTTGGAATCACCAGGAATTTGCACCATGCTGCGAGTTCAGACTGAAATCCTTTGAATGTGTCACTATTTCATTTTTAAACCATGTTACAGGACAGTCAAGGAGGCCTATCAGAACAACCATTGAAAGCTTACTGAAGACCATTTTTTCTAACCCTGCAGTAGGAATATAATCATAATAATATGATTAAATTTAAGTATCAGAAGAGCTGTAATATTTAATTGTATCAATTTGCTGCACTGCTGGATTTCTGTGCTGCCTCACTTCCCTATCTCCTGTTGTGTCTGCTTGATTCATATTAGAATTTAAAGAAGGTATACAGAGCAGAAAAATTTATATAAAACACAAACATAAAACCACTCTATTTTGTTGCACAGGTTTAATGGGACAAGGAAATTCCTTATCTTTCACCCTACTTTACCTACTTTTTATAGGTGACAGTAATCACAACTGGGAAAGACTTTGTTGACTACGGAAGGTGTAAAGAATCTGCTATTCTTACTAGGTCTAACTCAATATGCAACAACATTGTTTTCATCTAGTGCACAAAAAGAAAGGGAGAAGTACAAGGTTCACTGCTCAAACTTTTCCAGATGCAGTACTATTACACTTCAGACAAAGGGCATGAATGCAAGCATACACACACACATGAGCATTGAGAAATATGACAGTAAGTTTCAAAAGGTATTTTTAGTTTTTCCAAGTTTTCTTCTTCACCCTGAAATCTCATTAGGACAACTACTTTTCCTACTAGTAGCATGAAGGGGATTTCCTGATAGTACTAATAAATTACTCCAGTACCACAGCTGGCTAGTAGACAAAACAGACCATATATAGAGTAAAAAATAACACATCTTCAAAAACTAGGCAGAGGACTTAAAGGACTATACTGAGATTACAACTCTCAAATGGTCTTCAACTGGCCTAATGGCAGAAGAAAATAATATACACCAACCTGTAAAAGCAGATGTTCCTGCTTTCCTCAAATGGAGGTAACTGCATCATAAAACATAGTCCATTTGTATGCAACTTTGACCTCACTGCAAAAAAGTTTCTCCTAAATGATGTTAGATTTTTGTAACACATGCTTCAGAGGCAGTTAGCAGTAATCCTGGCTTACTGTGCAGCTGAAACAGAGTCAAGTTCAAGCTAAACCTACCATTGATAAATGCTGTTTTAAGACGCACTAGCAACATCACAACTATTGAATTCTTCTGTGCCTCAAGGAACTTCAGTTAATGCCATTGCTTGTAGTAAGCAATGGTACCGCTTTACGAAGTTCTTTTTTTATGTGAGCATAGGAGCTTAAAGAGATTCCCATAAAATTGAGATTAATCTTTGTCATACACACACCTGAGCACTCAAAAATCAGCCACTTCTTTATCAGCAAGGCATTAACAGCTCACGTAACAAAATCTACAAATTTGTCCATTGATTTCAGCTTGGCTTCAAACATTGATGCTGTACAGCAGCAGTAAGGAGGGCAAGCTTGCTAATGTGCCCTAGCACCATATAGACTGAACAGTCGATGAAAACCACGCACAAAGAAGTATGACTTTTCACTGTGAGAAGGGTATTACTGCTACAGAACCACTGTGCATACAGCGCTGTTAACTCATCTTTCATAATCCTATGCTAGGCAAGGGGTTTTGTTCATTTGTTTTTAAAGCCACAACCTAGCAAGTCTGTAAGTGGGATGGTCCTGGGAAATATTTGGAGAACTATCCACTGTAAATTGAAAACAAACTTTTACACAAAGCAGTTTACTTAGTGTAAAATACCCTGTTATTAAGGTTGCAAGTAACATGCATGTGTACATACTCTACAAATCCTTTTGTAAAAGCACTGCTCTTGAGCAACAAATCCATGTATCAATGGAAACCAGAAGCATTGTGATAAAAGTTACTCTAGAATTCTCATGGCAAAAGTGAAGCAAGTTTTTCTGAGAGAAAATATGCTTTGAAATGAAGACTCACAAAGCCACTGACCAACAACCATAACCAACTGCATTTGTATTTGATTTTTCTTAACATCCTCAAAAGCTTTAGAGCGAGTGAAGACAGAAAGATTAATACAGCCCTTGTAGCTATTGTTACCACTCTTGACATGGGTAGGTTTCTACATGACACTAATTCGCGGACACCTACAAGTTCCAGAAATACACTTTTCCTCTAGAAAGAGTAACAGAAGGAAAACACTGAATCAAACTATCATCCACCAGTAACTTGGTTTTGGTAACTTGGTAACCAGAAGTTGGTTTTGATTAGGTGCATCCATTCACCAGACAATCCTGGGAGATTCAAGCACATGAACCAGCTGCAGCCACTTTCCAGTCTGCTACAGAACTTTGATTTCTCTACTGTGAACAATGACTTTTGTTTCCCAACTGATTGTGCAATAGACAAAACAGCCTCCAGCCCTCACTCTAAGGATCAAGCATGGTCCCACTTTGTACTCCCACCTGTAAAAGCTGACACTTGTAGAGAGAATTACACAGTTTCGTTTTGACAGGGACATGCCTTTGTCACATTCTTTGGGACCTTTCACCACTTCAAAATGTGTCACCAGTAGGCAGTAATCCAAAACCAGTTACATTCCTCAAAAACAAAACAAGGAGCTAATTTAAGGAAGTCTCCAGTGATCAAAAGGCTGAGTTCAGGAAGTCAAGAAGAGGGAAGCAAATGGACTTGTAGCAGCCTAAGTCTGAAGGATGACTACAGACTCTTATCTCCTCATCCCATCTTGCACCCTTTGTGGACTACCCTACTGAAACTTCATTCTACTGCAAATTAAATTCTAACACGTACAGGGAGTCTCCATTTCAGTTCTGTGCGAATAACATTGCAAATATAGATGAAACCAGTCAACTACAAAAAAATACAAATCCCCCAATTAAACAGGAGTACATCTCTCATTTAATTGCCTTGTAATTCAGTTTTCTGCTGAGCGCCTACTTATGCAAATTTATATCCTTCCCATTTATTAATATCTTACAGATCTAAATTACACAGAAAATGTCATGTAATATTAAATAACAAAGCTACTTTACAGGCCTGTGTAGCTTGGAATAGTTTCACTGGTCTCTGAAGTGCATAAGAGATTGGAGTTCTTGAAATATCTAGTGGCTACCTATTTGATATGGAAAGTTACAGTCCCTGCAACATAATCAGACAGAATATAGTCAGTGGGGATTCAAATACTCGTTTTATAGACTTAAAGAAAGACACAGGTATTTACCAGCCAGAAGAAATATCTTGGTTTCAAGGCTTTTTTACGAGCATGGTTTCAAGGAAATAATTACAGAAACTGCAGCAAATACAGTTGCAAAGAGTACTTTATATATATACGTATGCATAAAATAGCATTATGGAGAAGATATAACAAATCCTCAATGTTATGTGTGGACACATGGGATCTTCAGACATTTTGGAAAGGCCACAAGAAGCAGAGATTGCATAAGAGCCTTAATTCAGTTTGCTGACAATAAATAGTACTTAGATCATGTATTAATTGAGAAGTCAGTGGAATAAAAACCAGCATCTTTAGGATTATATGACACACAGCCCTCAGTCAAGTCACGAAAGAGAGTCTGATGAACAGAAACGGACAAAGCAGAGGGAAAATTCCACCTACAATTTTATGATTTGTGATTTTAGTGTGTCCCCCATGATGGCAATCACATCTAAAGCTGGTTTTAAAGTTTCTCACAAACACGGGTATTCAAGAAGGCACGACAGCTGTTAATACAGTGTACTTCTGACATTTTGTGAAGATCTGAAATCCCTCTGCATTTCCTTCTCTGCAACTACAGAATCTATGCAGAGACTACTTAAGGAAGATGTTCACCTTGTTATACAGGCAACAAACTACCTTATTAATGATGAGCCCTGGAAGTGCTTAAAATTGACCTGGACGAAGTAACAGCAGACATCAAGTTTAAAGTATTAACCTAAAACTGAAGTCAAATCTACACATACATTGAACAGTGAAGGAACACCGTCTAACTGAGGTTGCGACTACAAGAAGTGATGGAAGAAAATGTGATAGATTCCCTATCACATTATGGAACAAATTGGTGTAAACAGGGGATGCTTTTTCCAGCAAGAGCTAGCAGGTACATTGCAACACATGCTTATGTTATGAATTTCACAAAAGCCTTTTTGTTAAAACTGCAGTATCAAAGCATATAACCAAATGAGTACTTTACATGAGCTTCCGTACTTTGACACATAGAAAGCAAATAAAGGCACAAATTAAAGCTACAGTTGAACCCAGGATGCTCTGTAAACACACAGAAATTAAACTATAACATAAGAATTTCTAAACTAGCAATTGTATATGACTACACATACAGAAATGTAAATGCTGTGGTGCTCTAAACAGGTATACTGAGAAGCTAATCAAAACAGTCCAATCCACTGCAAATGTAGCTACAGTTTATAAAGACAATAGCACTGCATCTACAATGCACAGATCTTTAATTTAATGTAAATTTATTCCACTAGTCTTCAACCCTTTTGTTGTTTCTCACCTCTTCTGTGCTATCTAAAGTGTTTCGCTGCTTTTGCACTGTCACATCACTACCTTTTCTATTAAAATCATAGCCTGTTCTGTTAAAATGGTTTGTCTATAACTTCCAATTATTAAATTAAAATTACATACCATTTTACCTACAAATCTTATTTCCAAATACATTATTGTGATTTTTTACCCCTTTGTGTACTGTAGGTATTTATTTTCGGACATTATCCCTTGATATGAAGGCACTTTTGAGCTGGATTACTATTGTTAGGTGGTGTACCTTTGAACATCTTTAATAAGGCACTAGTCTTTTATTTACTTATCTAGAGTATTGGCAGAGGATCTTAAACATTTGTGGTGATATCAAGATTTTACATTCAGAGCACGTCAGACAGACTCTCTACTGCAATCACATAAGGATGACTTGAGGCAGGGGTGACAAACACATCTAGCAACTATATACCAGTTGAAATTATGCATGCCATAGTGTAATAGCCAATGAAGCCTATCTTATTGTTTCTGTGTTCTGATGAAAACTTATGGAAGACACAGAAACACTACCTGTATTGCAAACATTACTCCAAGGTACATCATGAACTAACAGAACGCAAAATAAGAATAAACTGTCCATGTTGCTTTGCTGCATGGACACAACCTTAAAACTCCTTTTAAGAACCTATAAGCAGTGCTATAAAGCAAACAACAACAATTAGATAAAAATCAAAATCTTTTAAACATTAAAGCCCACTCAAAATTACACCCACAAGATACTGGATATAACATTTGGGAGTAACCAAGCAACAGATGATTTAAACAGGTTATATAGATTTACTGGATAAGCATAATTCCATCTACCCAGACACTGATTACTTTCATGACTAGAAGTGGTAACAAGGAAACAGCATGGCCATAGATCTTAATCATGTGTATTTTCAGTATTATATGTGATGATCAAGATCCTTCTGGTATAAGGATTATGAAAATCCTTGGTCTGTGAATGTAAACAAGGCAAGGCAAAGGGCTCATGTAAATGCTGAAATTTATAGTCTACTTCCTTTGCCTTCTATGGGTTATGAAAATCTAATGCTTCTACAGTTATACACCAAGACAGCATTTAACTTATCTGACAGCTATAAACCTCATCAGAGCTAGTTAACATAAACTGTATAGCCCACAGAGAGATCAGTGTTTTCAGAGAACAACTCAGTTGTGTACTAGCTCTTCAACATGACACCAGATGAATTGCTAATGGGAAGCCTATATGAGCAACGTAAAACAGATACCTAACTTTTGAATGGCAAAGTTTCTGTGCATGCTTCAGTACCCCAAAACAGCTATTTTATGACCTACACTTGGCCCTCCATATCAAAGCTTAGAACACTTTCATGTACACTCTCTTCCTCCAAAACAAGCAGGGTTTAAAGGGTATACAGGAAGAGATAAGCATTACAAAGTGACGTGAACATACTTGACTGTTCCTTCCGTTGGCTAAATACTTAGAACTGGAGAGATGATTTGTAGGCTACTTCTTTTAGAGGAAAAACAAAACCCAGCTCATTTATGTTTCTAAATCTGCTAGCATTTTTCCTAGTGTTTATTTGTGCAACAGCAAGGTCAAACGTATTAGATCAAATCCTGGCTATTCTGTCTCCTAGTACACATTGCATTTTGCATGGTTATCTTGCAAGAAAAAACATCTATAAACTGAAACCAAGTACACAAAGATATAACAAACTTAAAGTAATCATAATTGCATGGAGGCATAAAAGTAGCAAGAACGCATAAAAATGTTTACATTTCAGAGTGATACAATACCTTGTCTGACTATTTCTCTATTTGACTCTCTATTAATAATAATTAACTGTGTAATTCCTTCACTGCTTTTAAGTCAATGCCCCAGAGGCAGCTCACACTTTATCTTCAAACGACATCAAAGCAAGCGGCTGCTATCAAAGAGTGGAAAAGAAATAAATGTACTTACTTGCCACCTCCAGCGATGCATTATGACTTACAGCTTCCCCAAGGTAATTCCTTGCCACACAGACATAGACCCCTTCATCAGGCCTACTCTTGCGCCCATGGACAATGCGTAAGAAAAATAAAGATCCACTGGGCAGCAGCATGCGGTGGGAGCGTGGATCATCCTTGTCCGTTTCTACTCTCTCCCCTCCCTTGTACCACTCAATGGTAGGGGTCGGCCTTCCTTCTGCTTTGCAATTTAAAGTTGCTGGTTCTCCTTTGGAAACAATTAGATCGGAAGGGTGTTCGACAATTCGAGGTGGGAAATCTTCTTGCCGAAGACGGGAACCTGAAAGATACAAACACAAACCTTTATTAGGAGGTTGCTGCCAGGTACAACCACTGTGTTTTGTGAAACAACTACTTAACCATTATCTTGTAGTACAGGATTTAATACAGAACAACTATTAACATCTGAAAGTGGAAAAAAATACCCCAAAACCTTAATGCCTGCTCTTCATTATGCACAGGGTTCTCCCAAGTAAATACATTCCAAAGCATTTTTTCAACAAGTGACCTGTATTAGTGAATTAAACTGCCACAGTCCTAAATCACATCCATTTTTATATTTATCTATACTTGTATATGAAAATTTAGACATATATGCATAATTATGAAAAACTAATCTTACTCTACAGACATCAGACCATTTCTACCAGCAAAACTGGTTCTTCTCTAATCCATAACACAAAGCTATAGCCAACCTCATTTAACCTTTTGGAAAGCCCAAGAATTTATGCAATGCCCACAGAGCAAGTCTAATATCCCAGCACCTACAAAGGTGCTTTATTTCACTTGTGCTATCAGCTCTTTTTAGTCACTTTTTAGGCAAGTGACTGTTTCTTACACAGGCAAAATCAGAGCAACTTTTTACATTGTAAAGCCTAGAACTCTGATACAATGTGAGACAACACTATCAGGGATAACAGAAAAGTTACAAACAAACAAAGTAACTCTTGTAGAAAAGAATTCAGTTTCTGCAAGCTGATAACTGGCATGAAAGAAACTGTAATAGTCTGGATAGATAGATAGCAGAGCAGAATACAGCAAACAACTTTGTGTCCAAAACCTCCAAGCAGCTAATAAAACTTTCAGGGTTTTCAATTGTTGACTTAGTTTTAAATTACTGTTATTTTTTTCCTTGATACCCAACTTTGCCATGAATAAAATTAATCTCTTGGGTCACTAACTCCTGATTATTAGAATTTTAGATGCCAAGATTCTTTATTAATAACATGAAGTTTAAAAAGCAGTGAAGTACCAGACAGAAATAAAAGATCTATTCACTGCAGGTTAATAGACCATAAATTAGTACAGAAAAAGGAGAGGAATCCCAGAGAGCTCTGTTTTCATAGATATTTACAATACATGTGTGCATATTATATATATATATATAAAATAATAATACAAAATGTAGAATTGTCATGTAAAGTTTATTTCACATTTCTTTCACCTCAAGACAATCAATGCAAATAAATGTTACACTAAGCAGCTAGCACTAACCACACGCTCCCAAATCTCTGGTATTATGACTTCTCTACCTGAAATATACTTGCATGCTGCATGCAGTAAAATAGTTTCATAAGAGCATTATTGACCATTAAATACAAAATAACTCAGCAATAATCCTACTCTTCAGCTCTTTGAGATATGTTGTATTGTATCTAGGACTATATTCCTAAATTAGAATAAACCTTTCCTCATCTATTTAATTAGCTAATTTCTGTTCAAATAGTCACAATAATATAAGGTTTTGTAGTACCTAAAGCAAACAAGTAATAATATTTTACATTCACTTCTACCTGTAACAACTGCCTGAGACATGAAAACTATTATGAACCGTATGGAAAAGCATGAGCAGCTCAAACAGAAGCCAGAAAACTCCTAAATCCTTCTGCTGGCTACACTCCACTGTGCAGCCCAGCTCTGTGTCACCTAAAGGAGGGGTACAGGCTAAATACAGTGAAAGGAGAGCTAGAAGTACAGAGAAGAAAATTGTGCCAACCAGCACTGGTCCTTTACAGTAAGCCTTTAATATAGTTCTGTTTGCCTTAAGCGCACACCTCAGTCACTGCAAAGTGCATTTGTGTCTACTCACAATGAACTTCTACACAGCTCTTGTGAAAAGCACCTCAGCCAATACGGCTGCCCTCACACAACTTGGGATGACCAATTTTACATCTCTCTTTCCAATGTGTAAGTGCCTAGACTGGGATAAAAATCTTACTCTGTTTATACCTCTACTCACTTCTTATATACCTCGTAAGAATATAAATTCAATATAAAATGTTTAAAGATAGTTAAAAATGTATTTATTTAAAAACAAAGTTTGCACTTATGCTAGCATGAATCCCATTTCTATTGTCACAGATAATGCTAGCCAACCAGCACACTATGTAACACAAGCCTCCTATTGTTTCTCTCAGGCTGGCCCAGACCACAGAGAAATGAAATACCATTTTCAGATCTATCGCATCCACACTTCCCATACTGACATTTAAGTGACTGTACACTAAACTTCAAGTACTGTACAGGATGAAAGCTTAAAGACTGACCTCTAAACCTGCTTGAAAACTAAGACTCAAAACTCTGAAGGGGGGAAAAATCCCCCGGAAACACCAGGAATGCTCATGTATGTTTGAAATTTCTTTGACGGGTAACATTAGAGGAAATAAGATGGCAGAAATGACCATTAAAATATGTACATAGCTTTTTAATCCCAGCATTTTATAAAGTAACATTTCTGTAGAAAACTGCATAAAACCACTTAAAGCAGAAAGGGACAATAGCTGTAATAGCTGTTAACTGGCACATGGCATTAACCATAGAGTTAGTGACAACTGCCTGAAGGGTATAATGGCCTTGACAATCCGTTTATAATCTCTCTACATATCTGCACATTATTTTTTTTCTCCCTCAAAATCTTTCTTTCCTTTTAGCCCAGTTATTTAAGCTGCATTTATGTTTTATTGAGAAGGAGCAGCTTCAATTATCAACATAAATCTTGCAGTGGGCACCAATCCTGTAATTTTGCTGTCAAAAAGCAGCACACCTATTACATGCTGGATCTGCCATCAAAAATGCAACAGAGCTGCATTTTCTTTCCCCTCAAAGATGCCAGCACTGGGTCATTGGAACTTGTTTTCGCTGCTTTTATTATAAGTCAAGTCTTTCATAGAAAGGATGCCACCAGCTAAAGCATGCTACACTAATTATTTCATGCTGCTGCTTAAAAGAACAATTATACGAAATCATGTTTCCAGTTTCTTGGACTGTGCCACAACTATTTTTACAAGAGTCAAACACTGAAATAAACAGATGTGAAGCTTCAAAGTAAGCTGCCATCAGATGAAGGCTGAACTCACAAAGGCAAGATCTGCCTTTATTCCCACCTTAAAACACCCTGTTGGTAGCATATACAAACATAATGTATTGAAAAATTGCAGGGAATGTGTTTAAATGGGAAAGCTGCTGATGTCAGGGATACAAACACTGTGCTGTTCCCCTTCCAGGGGAAAACAGTCACGTGCTACTGAAACAAAGCACCTCAAATTTGAACCTAAGAAGTTAAAAAAAAAATCAAGATCATAACTAGAGGTGATCTAAACTTCAGCTCAGATGGGTAGAAAAAACCTGATCTCCCAATACTTATATATCTAAACAGTACCTTATCCTTTGTCTTATAAAGATGCTGCATGACAGACTGTCATCAGCCAAGTGCTGAAAAGCCAGTATGCTCTTGGCCCCATCTCTTTTCCATTTCACAAGTACAGCAATTAATACTAATTTTCAGAGCACAGAATCTCCACTCTTTGATTGAAATGCTTTACATTGTAATGCAAGAGCAATTAGACCTGCTACTCAGCTATCAAAGTTATTAGCAAAATGCTAAAAATCAAACCCACAGGTTTAAAATCAGTGTTAGGCAATTCCTGTGAACAATTATACTTCATCAGAACGTCACAGTGTTCCCAATTCCCCAATACACACATCTTAACCTCTTTCAGACACTTTTCAGGAAGTGGGGAAATCTTCTTTATATGGTTTTGTTCACACAGACTGGAAAGATGTTCCGTAACTCTTTTGCTTTAGTGGTTGGAAAACTTTCTCTAATCCTCAGGTTAGTAAATACCTCAGGCTTGAGCTGCCCTTTAATTCTGATCTCTCCACACACTTCTTGGGGTTTTATCCCTTTGACATGCAGATTGCAACCTTTTCCTTTTTTACCATCCTCTCAGATTTTGTGTTCTTGTTGCTGTTAGAAGTCAACAAACTAATCTCATCTGCTTTTCCCCTCATAAGATCCACTCATCTTTCCCTTGCCTCAAATTCCTGAGTTCCTCCTTCCTGAACATGAAAGATCCAAACCATACACACTTACGAAGCTAGCAGACTTTGAATGTACGTCAAGCACGCACTGCAAAGCAATGCCACATCAGGTTGCAGGGGAAAAAATAACTAACAGAAAAATCTAAGTATTGTTCTGAAAGTATCTTTTCTGCCACAAGACATGCAGCTAACCTAACCTATGGGGTTTACCTGTTCTCACAGATTATAAATCATTTCCAAAGGAAAACAACAGATGAAGGAAGATCCACAGAGACCTTGTTCCATTCATCTTTCTCTCAACTTCTCAAATTTGCTAATATTCTTACTCTTTGTATACTACCCCTGCTCAGCCCAAATAAAATACCTGATTTCCTGAGCTCTGTAGCTTGCACAAATAGTGCATATTAAAAAAAGCAGAGGTGTTGCGGTCTTCCCTCTATAACCAAAGACTTGAAGTAATTTAATGGAGCCACTAATGCTAATTCTACTTTGGCATGAAGCACACAAGCCAAAACTGCATTTAACTGATATTCCCGAAACACGGATTTGAGAATAGCATAGGTCATTCTGTGGTCTCAGAAAGGAGGTCTTTGAACAGTTTTGTTTGTATCTGTTTATCTCTCATAACTGAGTACTGAACATAGAGTCTGGTCTAAAGTGAAGTTATGCTTTTTAGTTAAACCCTGCACTTCTCATAGTGGTAACTGTGAACATTTCCATAACTACTTGATAAAAACACCACCTTTATGAACAAAAATGTCAGGCAATGGAGGTGCTACCGTCCTGCATGTGAGCCAGTGTTTGTACACTAAGGAGAACAAATGAAGAGCTGGAATGTAACAATACTGTTTTATCAGCTGACTAATGCTCACCCAGCACCACCAGGTTTATTGCAATGCATTTTAAGGTGCATTTAATGTTCCAAACACTGACCTGGGAATAAGTCCAGTTCTTTCCAATAGATATGATCTTGAGGTCCTTTCCAATCCTAACTATTCTATGATTCTATGATACGGTAAAACATGGCAAGAAGGCTCTCACTTTGGATCACTAAAACTTGCAATTCTTCTGTGTGTTCCCACTAAAAAGTAACATCTCAATTTCTTTTTCTAAGCACAGGTGGGCAAGATGTAACTAAAACGAAAAGCATTTAACATCCCTGCCACTGCTCTGATCCCTAAAAAGGTGGTTCTTTCTTCAGTTTACCCTGCTATGTCATGAATCCTTTTGTTTCCCTCTTTTAATTGCTATTGGAGTTCCCATTCCTAATGAGAGATGCAATTATTAAGTGTTCTATTTCCTTCTGTTACTAAGGGATATTTTTGGGTGAAGCAAACTGTACTTTAAATGCAAAGTCTGATTATAAAATCCAAATTTAGTGGGCCACAGCATTTCAACTTGAGTTGTAGGCACCCACAAAACATTTTTCTCACTTAGAAAGACAACCTTACAGTATCTCTTGTTGCTAAGACACCACAAATTTCAATTATATTTCTGTCATGGCTACCACACTACCAGGAGATGTCAGAAACCAGTAATTTACTGTGCACTTACAGCTGGAAAAAACCCTACAATAACAATGCCTGGTGTTTTAAGCCACATCTATCTGTGTCCCTTTAACAAGAGATTAAATGGGACCTGTACTAAAAAATGTCTCAAATCCAGACTGATCTTGAGTGGCTCATACACTGATAGAAGATGGAATCCAAACATTGGAAGCTATAAACATTCACTTTACACAATACTCACGCCCTGGTCAACTGAATAGGAGTTAGCTGAAGTATTACAGCAATAAGCTAAATAAAGAAGAGAGAAAAATAAAAGTCATTTCTACATCACATTGTTTTCACTGGTTTCTGTTCCTTATTTTGCAGTAATTCTGGACACACATAGATCAGAAAAAGCCATAAATTTTTAAGCAAAAAGCCTCCTGGAAAGATGTACAGTATCTTATAGTTAGTTACATACTCTGCCTGGTGGGAATGAAAAGAAACATTGGCAGGTATACTGCCAGATATTAACACTGAGTCTCTGCTTTAATACCTAAGGACACATTTCCCATGAGATGCTAAGAGAGACCAGCTCTCTGAAATAATCACTTCTAACAAAGAAACTGAAAGCAGCAGCAGTCAGTCATGCTTTAGTTTCTTAAGCCAAAATTAAATACAGCTCTTCCAAACTGCTCTTCAACAGAACATTTATTTTCAAGAGACACAGCTTTGCAGTCTGTTACATGAACACATGCTACTGGCTTGTCCAACGGTTAGCATAAATAAGTCCTGAGCTGGTTATTCATTAAATTAGCTATAATATGAATTTCAAATAATACAATAATAATATTTAGCTATGTAGGAGGCTGTTACAGCAAACCTCAGGCATTAGGAAGAAACTGGTCAGTTGTAGTGTTTCTTTCCCTCAAATCTGCTTTCTCTTAAGGTATTTATCTCATCTGACTTCAGCCAATACTGGAATAATGATAGCACTGACGTTGGAAACTAAACCTCTCACAATAAAAATTGCAATATCCCACACCAAACTGGTAAGTTAAGAATAGTATTTTCCTCAAAGAAAACTTTAATGGAATTACAGGAGTATTTTCATTAATAACGCAAAATTAACTCTGATCCAGTGAGCAACCACACTATTCTAAACCAAACGCACTGGTAATAAAGCCTACTTCATTACTCATTTTGTCTTTGAAATGGCTGGAGTAATGCTGGGAGGTATTTTTTACACTGGGATGATACTGACAAGTAGTGCCCAACAACAACACTGAAAATGGCTGAGACGCATCTGACGGCAAGCTTATCTTTGGAGGTTTGCACGTAACAAACTGGCAATAACAAACTGCTTGGAGAGAAAGCCACTAAACTACAGGTAGAGTGAAACAGTGGGGTCAAGCAGGTACATGGGACACAGAAAGGACCATGACGTTGTGAGAGCTGTATACACCCTGGAATGGAAGTCAAGACAGCAAAGAGGATGGCTGAGGAAAAAGATGGCAAAAGATTATTGCAAGGCTGTAAATATTGGGTAGAGCTGAAGTACAGAGTGAATTGGAAAACCACATGGGAAACATGAACTATATTAAAGTGTAGGATATCCATCCTAGTTAAGCAGAAGAGTTGGGACATGGTAGGAAGATCTGGAAGCTTGGAGCAATCACTGCTGCCCTTTTCTTCCATAACTGGTCATGTTCCCTACAAAGAAAGGCCTGAAATCTCAGATCTGCTGTTAGCAGCTTCACTGCCTCACCTGAGAAAAAAGGACACAGCAAATGGGAAAGTCTGGAGACAGAGGCTAGTGTGAGTCATATGAGAATCACCATTTCCAGGGCTTGCTTTTCTATTCAGCAGCAAGAGAGAGAGACTATTAGGAAACAAAGAAGAGACAGGCAGAATCACCTCCTCTCTATCCTCAATCTTTGTTCTCTGCCATGTTTTATACCAAAAAGAAAGATTATCTTTTTGGCTCTGAACCACTGCCATTTGGAACAGGAAAACAGAACTTGGAGAAAAACAGTGACAGTGCACCAAAACCAAAGCAGGACTCTTAATTGCACTGAAGGAACCAAATGAATTGCCAATTTAGTGAAATTGCCTATGTCTCAAAATTATATAGAGATTATATAAAATATTATGAAATTAATATGCTAACATCTTTTATCTATGTAATATATATTAATATTTATTCTATGCTGATAATTCAGATGTCAGGCATGGCGATACAGAAAAATTGTACTTGAGGTTTGTCTGTTACCTGTGTGAAAGTTTTCGCCTACTTGTGGCATGATCACAGCACATTGGGCTATTTTTACTTTACAGTTTCATCTACGTGCACAAACAAAACACAAAATATGCTTCTGGAGAATCACACTTATTAATTAAAAAATACATATATATTTTCAGTTGTTAATTTTAAAACTCATTTAGTCATGGAAACAATTTAACACATTCCTTTCCTATTATTTCAGATGTCTTGCCCCCACATTCTTCCAGACTTTTCAAAGCCAATTCCCACCATACATAGGAATACTGGCTTCTAATTTATTTCCAAATCAAGATGCATTGTGAAATTGAATTTTGATCCAAGTTCACATTCAAATGTCTGAGAGATGCTGGGAGAAGGGAAAAAGGATCCTCATTTCAGTAGGGCTATCGGGAAGTCAGAGGAACAGCAATTCTCAATCAGGCAACAGTCCTCAACTTTGTGCCAACAGAACCCCAGTATTGCAACACCAGAGTCAATAGCATTCCCATACTTAACGCCTCTGCCAATTTGGCTACATCTCATACAACTGCTATTGTCATTTACTATTGTTTCCAAAATATATTTTAAATAGAAATGTGAAATTTTGAAATAACTATCCAAAATCCTACTTTTTAAGATTATTAAAATGTTATTTCAGATGCAAAGCTGAATAAAATATCAAAAATGCCCTCATGAATCTGAACATTAGGTATTTATAGGAGGGTTATTTCAGCTAGAGAGAAAGTCTGAATTACTCAGTGATCATAATCTAGTGAAGATTAACAATGGAATAAAAAGAATCACCATTAAATAGTTCAGTTTCCTTACTTTGATTGTTATTTTAATGTGTTACAAATTGAGATGAAAACATCTTTCTTTCACTCCATTTAAACAAATTTGACTTTTTGCACAACATTAAGTTTGGACAATTACAAAAATTCCAGGCATTTTCAATTACAAGTTGTTACTGGATTAACACAATACTGGCATGTTTCAGTTGTATAAGGAAGAATGGGAACTGAAATCCAAATCAAAAAAACAAATAAGCCCCACAACAATTTTCAGCAAGTTCTTTACAACTACATCAAATGTACAGTTCAGTATCAATTAAAATATTTTATAATAGTTTAAAGAAATAAAATCAAATAATCACTTATTTCAAAGCCATCTATCTCTACCCTCTCTCCAAAACATACTTTTATTCAGGTATCAAGCTAAGTAAATTGGTATGAAAAGCACAAAAGATAACAGGCTTGCAGGGGAAAGCAATAACTATCTCCTCATGAGAGGCGGAGAAAAAGGAATTATGATCCCCCTGGTTTAGAAATGAAACATCTGTTGAATATGTAAGAGCACTGCAAGTCAAATCAGTGTGTCCTGCTGGACACTGCCATCCCAGTGACTCCGTGAGATGATCCTGTTTGCAGCAATAAGCTAGAACCAATACAGTATTTGCTGAGAACTTGTGAAATATGCCGTTTTAATCACATACTCCTCAAAGTATATTCTGGCCCATTTGTATACCAAAAAGCCTTGAATTACTTGCTATAACAATCAATGTGACAGTCACTGCCTGATGAGTGAAGATATATTTCTATTGCTATTTTTCACCAATATAAAGATGTCAAAAAAGCAAACTTTCACCTAAAGTAAACTTCCATCTACCCATGCCATCAAAATCATCTTTTTCTGAGCAACTGTGCCATGTCTTCCCTTTCATTGTGTTTGAATTTCTTGTCCCTCTACAGGCTAGAAAGTCCACTGGGCTTGGATTTTGTTTCTTCAAAGGTTTCTTTGCCTCCAAACTCTACTTATTCCTTTAAATAAAGCAAAACTCCACAACATGAACACTGAATCCAACTGCAGATGAATGACACTACACATAGAGAGCTACATCCCAGGACTGCCTTAAATCTACAATAGTACGGGCTCAAAAGACTATAACTCGATGAGTTTTCTTCTCTGAGGGATGAAGAATTAATGCTGCCATTATCATCTGTGGTCCCATTTTCCATCCCAGAGCATGACAGATAAAAATACAGTGAAAAGTTCCAACCACCATCTCTGACACTCCTATACCTTACTGGTTTTTTTTTGTTCTGAACATGGTACAACAATTTGAATAGAACCAGAGTGAAGACTTCAGTGGCTACCACAGTTTCCTAAAACATGAGCTGAAGAAGTTCCATTAATCAGGCTTGTGTATTCTCTTTTACATAAATCCTAAACCATCCTGATCACCTACACTTTCGTATTCAGAGTTCTCACACTTTGAGGTCTGAATCATGTTACAAGGGAAGCTCTCTGGAAGATGCCAAGAAACAAAGACGCACAAGGAATTGCTCACCTCCATATACTCCTCCTACCAATGCACATTGCAAAATCTCTCAGTTATCCAAATACTGAAGTAAGACCAGTACAGAAGAAAAATTGGGTCACTAAGAGCTATGTTAAAGTGACTGTGGTAGAAAACATCACCCTTTTACACAGTGGAGAAGCACAGACAAGCAGCCTAGTAAAATTTCTCCATGATCTCATAGCTGAGCATGGGGAGATGTTTCAGCCAACAAGCTGAATGTTAATGTTACCCGTAGGAAGAGTGAATGGAAAGGCAAACCATGGTACCTGCACCCAGCTAGTAGTTTGACACCCTGCCAAACAAAACATGTGGGTATAAATGGAATGGAGGAAAGTACAAAGGGCTTTCATTTTCTCTTTACAATCTTTAAATCAAGATTGCTGAATTACCCTCTAAATTTTCTCAATATTCTTTTTTGATAAAAGATGCTACAGTATACAAAAAGCTACTTATATATTAAAATAACACAGTTCACAATGCGGCTTTTAGTGTTTCTGTCTTATCTTACACTACAACACAATCTGTGAATAAAAAGGAAAGAGTTTCAGAACTAATCTAAGTTTCAAAGTACTCTGTAGACACCAATTGCAGTCTTTAAGCATGAAAACCATATTCAACACTATAAAATTAACAGAAGAAAAAGCCTACTTTATCAAGTCAAGTTGCTACTGATAAAAGGCAAAAAGAAATGTTAACAGACTATTTTCCTGAATATTCATAGTGAATTCTTCAGAAAACCTGTGGCTAATAGCCTACGTGTTCAGCAGCCTGAAATGCTTTTAACCATTTAAAAGAAAGCTTTTGAGATGTCCTATACAATAGGCACACTCAAGGAAGTTATTTAAATATCTTTATAACCTTGGGTGAGTTATTAACTTCTTCAAGAAAAAGTACTGAACCACCATTTTAAAGCTAATTGTCTGGGGTTATTTATACTTTAAGAAAACAAAATATTTCAAATGGCCTTTTAAAGGATTAGTAACAAATCCCTAGAGGAATGCAGCCCACCTCAGTCAATTTTCAACCTTAAAAGCAAATTCTGACATACCCAGAACATTAATGAAGACGATGTTTATAACTTACATAGCATGCTAAATGCTAGAGCTTGAGAGATAAACAAAAGTGCTGTCTGTTCTGCCTACTGAAGCTTATAATGGCATGAAAAGAAGGTTCAAGAAAGGCTGCAGCTTATACTTGTTGAGGATGAGATTTAAGAGACAGAAAGATATTGCTAAAATTATAAAGGTAAAAAAAGGAAAATGTAATTATTTGATCAAAATATAAAAGTCAGGGGTGTGTTTTCATTTGGTTTTGTTTGGGTTTTTTTAGTTATTTTAATTTATAACTATTTTTAATAGCTAGTTTAACAACTAGCTTTTGAATTTGTATTATAAGGGGTTCTGGCAAAGGGATTAGAGTGCTGACAGAAAACCAGACATCAGTGTTCAGATGTCAAAAATGGAAAAAGGAATGAGAGGGGAGGCAAGAGAAAGACACAGTGCTACATAACCAGGAGGCAGAGTCAAAAGAAGTAGCGATCAGTATACGAAATAAACAAGGGAAGAGTAACAGAACTCCAGAGTTCAGTGGAGCTATGCAAGAAATATAAAAAATAGTAAGTGAAAAAAGAGAAGAACAGAGTTTTATGATTTAAGAAGATTATCACAGAGTCACAGAAGGGTTTGGGTTGGGAGGTTAAAGCTCATCCAATTCCATCCCCCTGCCATGGGCAGGGACACCTCCTGTTAAGACCAGGTTGCTCCAAGCCCTATCCAACCTGGCCTTGAGCACTGTGCTAGGGCAGCCACAGCTTCTCTGGGTAATCTGTGCCAGCACCTCACCACCCTCACAGGGAAGGGCTTCTGCCTAATGTCTAATCTCAACCTATCCTCTTTCAGCCTGAAGACATTCCCCTTCACCTTATCACTACAGGCCTGTAAAAAGCCTGTGCACAACATCACAACAGGCAAACAGAGATTTGAGTGGTTTACACATATAAATGCAAATGATGACAAAGCCTCAAAATTATGAGAGAGAACAGCAGTTTGAAACAAAGGGAAAGAAATTATCATTATCTTTATTACTTCTAGCAGCAACCACCATGTGACAGGGAGCAAAGAAATATAGGTTAAACCAGGAATTAATATGCCTTAATAAGGTGTCTGTGTGCCTGGAAATATTATCTTTTTGGAACTTTATCAGAAGATCTAATAAAAGAGACTACTTTTCCACACAAGGCTTGCTCTACAAGTTAAGATAGTCCTGTACAGAGATGCAAGTGGAAAAATACCAGCATAAAAAACAGCCTAAAAACTGGGCGGGTAGTTTCAAGAAATTCAAGTATGTTCCTTCAGCAAAGTAAAGCTGGTTTTCTCCAGTTGGTAAGACTCTAAGGTATGGTTCTGTTACTAGATTTACCCTTGCACGAAATTAAACTGCATTTTACAAGGATGTAGAAAGACTGAGAAAATAAATCCACTTATATACATATAAAGAAAGAAATTTAATCTGAAATGTAAGTATCTCATGATCTACTACTCAGGATTATGATAATACTTCTATTATATATGGAATCTAGCTTTTCACCAAGTTAAGTTTGCATGTCTGTCTGCAATTTATTACCAAGTGGTCTACTTTTAATTACCACCTCCACACACGCACATACACACCCTGCCTTCTGCTCTCCTCATCCCACAGCTACTCCATGCAGAACTTGCTCAATCCATCCTGAGAGATGAAAGTAGGCTGGGATCTTAACTGCCAACACATAACATTAATCTTACCAGAAACTTACACTGTCCAAGAAGCTACATCCATCTCCATTACAGCACAGGTAGACTATCAAACATGACTTGAGAGGTGGATACAAGGGACTAGAGGTTTTGTTAATTTTCATCCTCACAAAGGACTATCCAAAGTTTTAAGCAAGCTTTTTTGCAAAGGGGTTCTGAAAGCTGAACGTCTCTTTTGTACCATGACTGTAAGCACAGTATAGCTTCTAAACGCTAAAAGGCAACCAGTATATGGCCTTCTCCACTTTATGTAAACAGCTATTTGAAACAAAACTCCCCAACCTAAATTAAGGCTTCCTGAAGAGGCTGAAAGCCTTCAGTGGGACTAATTAGAGAGAACCACTAGGCCTTGAGGCTCACAGCTGCTCACCAGTACCCTCTGCAAAGGCTGAGACTGAAATGCATGGTTAGGGGTCTAAATTGATTAACGGGTATCAGTTGTCCTTTCTCTAGAGGTAGAGCCCTAATCTCAATCTTTTTATTCTCTAATAGACCATTATATGACTAATTAGTAGGCATTATGGCACTTATATCAGCTTAAATGAATTCTTAATAATAACTCATCTGTCCTTATTTTAAATACTTACTTTAAATAAACAGGAAATTCTCCCTCAGCATTTTGATTAAAATCAAAAGCTAAGCAGCTTTAAAAAAGGTCTATTAAAATGGGTCTTTTAGAGAGGTTGTACTGCAAACTGTCAGTCCTCCATGTCTCGCAAAGGAATCTTGCTGTTAATTTGTACTATCATTTTGTGATTGCTGCAAGTATTTATAAGCTGTCACATCTGCATTAGGAACACCACTCTGGAACAGCCACAGGACTTCATAAATGGAACTTATTTGTAAGTAGTCAAGCTGCATAGGGCAGATTCAACACTTTGTTTCTTTGTAAGGACAGTGGTAAACAGCTCACAGGCCGACTAGGAAGGAAATACTGGGGAAAGACTAGGAAGCCTTTATTTACATCAACTGCTTAAAGCTTTCAGAACATACCATCACTATTGAGAAATGTTACCATCAAAAGAGCAATTGAGTTCATTCATCAACTCTGAAAACTGTAATCTGATGAAAAATAAATGAAGAAGAAACTTGACAGAAAGGCAGAAAAAGGTCTCTTTTCCTCTAAGACATTTCAGCCCAAATCCCATGTTTTATCATCAGGAAAAAAATGAACTGGGCTTCAAGGAGAGCTCAAAGCTCTCAGCAAAGATTATGTGCCACTCAACCATATGTTCTTTCAGCTTAAGCAACGTGGTGGGAAGCCACTCAAGGTCCTCTCTGGATATACCCCTAAGTGAAACCTCTATATGTAAACACTAAGTGCTTGTCCTTTGAATTAAAAAAGATCTGTTCTATTAGGTACATATAACCCCTACAGAGTGCAGAGAAAGACAAAATGACTCAGTGTGAAATAATATTATTTTTTAACATTCCAAGCAGAAAATGATGGAGAATTTGCCTTCTTGGTGTGAAACTGCCTAGCCAGGCCAAAGTCAAACCTCCCATTTCTTCATGTCTTGCCATTTCAATAATGAGAAATGAGCCACCTCCTTCCAACCTGGAATGAGCAGTCCACAAGCTTCAGGTGTCTTCAAGGTCTTTATTCCCCTTCTTCCAAAATAGAAGCTGAGGAGGGTGATGAGGAGTCCCATTTGTATCAGCAATTAGAGAAGTCCAGCAAATAGAGAAGTCTCCTCTCCAAGCACTATTAATTAATCAATTAATAAAGCAGCTAAAAACACCAATTTTATAAGAAAGCAACTGTGACTTGTTCATGCAACACAACCTGGCAGGTCTGCGGCAGGCAGTTACACATGTTAGTGGACTGAATGCCCCACAGACCATAAGAAGAGTAGAAGACATGAAGAAAGGCACAGGAAGTTGTGAGGAGGGAGTGTGCCTGGAAAGCATTTAGCTTCCCTGTGATTGGGAAATAGATGATGGAGGTTTCAGAGTGGCAGTTTCGGATACTGTTCTTCTTCAGGTATATAAGTCCTTTTTGTATCCTAACTTTAACCAGTGTGCTTATTTCATCTCCAGAAGAGAGGCAGGTATTTATCCACCCATTCATTGAAATGGCTAGCAGCTCAACCTGCTAACATCTGTGTAGCACTATCTAATTACTACTATAAATAATGGGGAATTAAAACAGAAACTGAAAACATCACCTTAGGTGCTGAATCTAAACAAAATGATCAGAACTGTGTTCTCTTCTTCCCTTCCCATCAAATGGTGGTTCCTTGCTGGTTTTAGTGCTATTAAGTCAATGCTATTACACTAAGATGACAGAGAAGCTCTTTTCAGCATACCCAGAAATCGCAAGCCCTAGCAGAAACAGCTGAGATGACATGATGGATTCACAAAGCTTAACTGCTCAATGGGAAATTTTTTACTTTAATACTGGTATTTAATTATCAGCAAAAATAAAACATAGTTGTAATCTATGCAATCAAACAACTTTTCTTACAAATCAACATTACAATTCCACACCTGCTTTATTACATGCCCTTATTCCCTGTGCAAAGATACGTTGCATAATTAACAGGCTTTCCAAAAATAGCAAGACACTATACCACTTCTTAAAACGTCTTTCCTTGACCTTGCTAAAATATCAGCTTACAATTCCTTGAAACTCCACATGTAAGAAAAAGCAAATACAGGATTGCAGCTCTTCAGCTTCATTTAATGTTACTCCTTAACTAGACTTCTCCCTTTCATGAGAAACCACAGAAGTTTGGTGGGCCAACACAGACTATAGTCTCTCTCTTATCCCCATTAATCCAACTCTAAAACAAAACACAAACTTAATCACTGTTCTGAAGCAGAACAACAGATTCTGCCAAAATCTTCCATTCTAGTTTAAGCTAATATCCTCAATGATTAATTTCAAAAGGAATAATCCTATAAACATGTAGAAACAAGCTATAGTAGAGACCACCTGTGACCTTGAAAAAAGCCATTCCTGCGATACATCAGGAGCAAAAAATTCTCATTTTCCTGTTAATGCTGACATAAAGCCCAGAATGAATTACTAAAAATGGTTACTTTTATGTTAAAAGCTCTCATGATGACAAGAATGAATTAGCAGGGGATAGAAAGTAAAAAGACAAATAACGCTAAAGAGGCCATCTCAACAAAACACTTGTGAATACAAGTGCCTAAAGCCTGGCATGTTTATTAGTATTACTCATTGTAGTCTCCTCTCTATGCAACAATTTCCCTGCTCTCCTTCACTAATGTACAGTCTTTACCCCCCTCTCAAGAAGACTCGTTTCCTTACGAATGCCTATCACTCACTCTACAGCATGCTGGTTCTCCACTGAGACAACTCTATTAATAACTCCCAGTGAAAACAATCTGCAGCAGTACACAAAATTGTACACTGCATTGCTAACAGCACATTGCTTCCAATGTAGATAAGATGATACTCTGCTAGAGACAATAACACAGAGGAAATGAATTTTCAGTTCTGGAAAATGGAACCTACTCCTAAGGATTATGTCATCAGAGGAAGGATGAGGGGAAGAAGCAAAAGGCAAATTCCACCAACCTGAAAATAGAAATCAATAAGTATTTGAAGTAAATTTGTATCCCTCCTGAACTGATTTGTAAGAAAAACTTCCTTAAGCAATTGTGCAGACAATATGACTGCACATGTGCACAAGAACTATTCTGATTCAAATATTAATCTATACAATGTAAGAAGTCTATATAATCATTATAGGTAAACATCATTAAAATAAAACGTAACTTAGTTAAAAGAGTAAAGCTGGCTTGACCACTTCCTCTAAGTAAATATGGTTTTGAGCCTTCAATCTAAGTATGCAGGATGGCACCATCATTTTACAGAGCGAGGTATTATTCTCAAGAAGAAAGATTTCTTCACACAGCTAAAAAGGAACAGACACATATCCACAACGTGGAATCCTTTAAAACACCCTAACGTGATATTTGTACACTCTTCTGTTTTTAAGGTCAATGAGTTGCTGCATACACATGACGGATTTTTCTGTCCTGCATATGAAAGATGTTCAAGACACCATTTCCTGATGGAGAAATAAATGAACATCAGTAGTCAGAGAGAAAACACAGCTGAACCTGAGAAATTCCTATGCATACTTTATAAAAATCTATATAATACTGACAGAAGTCTGATTGAGTTATATTTTAAACATGAAGTACAAAGTTGTATTGCATCCAAAGAAATACGGTGTGATGTTGAAGGCATTTATTATTACACTTTTATTAAACTGTCAAATATTCCTTTCCTTTCTCAGTACAGGTTTGATGTTGTAGGCTTTTCAGTATCCTTGACGCACCCACTGTTGGATCACTTTTGCTTGTGATCAGGTCTCAGCAAAGATGATAACCTAATACCATAAAGCCATTTTTAAGAATGTTCTTGAAACTACTTCTAAACAACTGCATGGGACACCAGTATTAAAACCAACACCCTGCTATAAACAACAATCAGTTGTTTTCCCCATAAAGCATCAGCTCCTTTATGTTACAGATTTGTACATTACCTGATAAATAGATTTTTACTCATCATAACAAATCTTTTTGTTTTCAAAAACCCCATTTTTTTCTCTTCCTCCCCAAAATGGCCTTAAAACAACTGTTCTAGGACCTGCCAAGCTCTGCAAAACCAAATGCAATACCTGAGAGGTGTGATCCACACATTTTCATAACAGATGTCAGAAATAAAATGTCTGCTTGTCTGAACAGTGAGAAAGATGAAAGATTAAACTATAAAGACATCTATGATGTCTTCATATTGCTCCCACCACCTTGATCAATAGCTAATTTTAGTGCCATAAATAAGTAAATTTAGCAAGGTAGTTCCTTTCCCCTGTCCTTCAAATCTAACAAGAAGAAACCCCAAAAATTCCTACAGAAATAAATCAACCAATTCTTTGTGACAGGAGGACAAGAATCTTGGGATACTGCAGCATCACTGAAACTCAATGGACACAGACATTTTCAAACAATTTACTGCAAATGACATTCATATGGCTAGAACACACTTGTTGAATGGTGCTGAATGCAGTACTACTGAAGTCTTGTTACACTTGCATCTTTTTGTTAACACCATATAGTCTTGCAGAACTTGTAAGCAATGAACTTGTAAGTAACTAACTTTGATTTCTAAATACTATTAAATTACATGAGTCAGGTGGCTCAGTTCACTCAAGAAAGCACCTATAACATTAGTATTGCCTTTATAATTTAAAGACTCGGATTGTTTAATATTAACACAAGTTAAATATTACAAAAGAAATACACACCAGCCAAACAGAATAAGCTTGATCATTATGAACAATTAAACCTTCAGTCATTATCTGAGATATGTTAGCTCCCCTTCCTAGAATCTCTAGCACTTGCAATGGCATCATTAGCTCGCTGCCATTGCTCACAGTTGGCCCAAATTGGATCTTGACCTAACCTTATCCCCCATTCCCTTTTAACCCTTAGCTCCTGGGATCAACTAATGATAAAGCCATTTTGAGTAGGTCCTCATTTACAAACTACAGATTTCACTTTGACTTCCCAGAACTTTCAGCAAGCACAAGCAATCACTATTGCTCTGGAGACTGAGTTGGTGAAAATCCCACCAAGCTTCAGAACTTCTTCTTTACGTAAGTCTACATTTTAATACAAATGTATATAATTGTCCCTCTAAATCATCACCATTAGCAATATAATTGCAGCAATAGGCATTTGCTTAGAGCATCAGGCTGCTTCTGCCAACCACAAATGGCAAGACTGAGCAGTGTTAGTTACTACTGTAGCACTGCATATCAACCTATGTATTTCTCCTCCCAAATACACTCGTACTACTCAACTAGAGTAAGTTTTAAAGAAATGGGTATTCTAAATATTAAACACAAGTCCTCCTTGCAGAAATAGGTATTTTTACCACCAAAGAAAAGGATTTCAGAAGACACGCTGTTAAATCTGGTTAATGCAACAGCAGTTGAATTCTAAAAACATTACCTATATACATCAAATAGTTTCCAAAAGAACAAGAGAACTTATGAGAATTATCTGCAAAATAAGCTACTCATGTTTTATTTCTGTCCAGATTGCCCTACAGCTCCTATACTGTGATAAAGCATGCCAACTTATAATACTGGAGAATCAACAGAGAAATTTACTGGATATGCAAAAGGAGTCGGGGCGGGGAAAGTTGTGGGAAATTCCAGTATGAATCATCACTGAGGACCTTTGGAAAGAGAAAGAGAGCAGAAGGGAAAGAAGAAAGAAACACAGGAATAATTCGTCCTATAAAGAATGCTGTTCTATTGAAAACTAAACCAGACTTTGGAAGAACGGCTGTGGATTCCTTAGACAGATGGTGTCAATAGATCTGTCTATTAGTCACTTTGGCAGCAGCAATACGGCACGGGGCTCCTAGAACACCACTTCAAAACTCCATATAAACACAAGAGAAACACATGAACAGTTAATTTAAACTTTCCAATACATGACACTTTTTCCTGTGTATCAGATAAAACAGGTTCCTGTTCATGTCTGAGAGTTTGCGGTTTCTGCTGCAGTTTTAGACTTGTAGCAGACATGGATTTAAACCAAAAGCAAAACCCCACATGGGACAGCTGGCCTTAACAGGTGAAAAGCTCAGACCTGATGGCTTTCCTGTCAAAGTCCTTCTGCATCTTTGCTTTTGCTTTCTCGCGGGAACTGACGACACTTAGTGCTGTTTTCTCACTAACATAACATTTAACATTAGAAGTCATAATTGTTCATGCTCCTCCCTCCACTGCTGCAATGTGTTTACTTCCTACTAATGTGATCATAGAATTGTTCAGGTTGGGAAAGACCCTTAGGATCACCAAGTCCAACTGCTAACCCAGTACTGCCAAGTCCACAACTAGACCATGTCCCTAACTGCCACATCTACACATCTTTTAAACACCTCCAGGGACTGGTGACTCCACCACTTCCCTGGGCAGCCTGTTCCAATGCTTGACAACACTTTCAGAGAAGAATTTTTTCCTAGTATACAATCTAAATCTCCCCTGGTGCAACTGGAGGTCATTTCCTCTACTCTTATCCCTTGTTACTTGGAAGACTGACACCCACATTGCTACAACCTCCTTACAAGTAGTTGTACAGAGCAGTAAGGTTCCCCCTGAGCCTTCTTTCCTCCAGATTAAACCCCAGGTCATCATAAGACTCTGTTGCCCTTCTCCAGTCCCGCTCTAGCACCTCAATGTCTGTCTTCTAGTGAGGGGCCCAGGACTGAACACAGGATTCAAGGTGCAGCCTCACTAGTGCCCAGCACAGGGGGTGATTCCTGCCCTGGCCCTGCTGCCACGCTGGCGCTGATACAGGCCAGGATGCTTTCAGCCTTCTTGGCTGTCTGGGCACAAGCTGGCTTATATTCACAACTGATTATATTTTAATTGACTCTTAATTCTTAAACACTTTAAAATCTATCTGGTTTAATTCTCTGAATTTACATTCCAGAAAGTTTAATGCCAACAGATATAAATGAGCCATTCCTAAATGAATGGATTTGGAATCCTTCACAAACTCTGAAACACACTTGGTCAGCTACTGAGAGCAAGACCTGCAGGGGTAAAAAAAACAGAACAAAACCTAAAAAACAGACTTGGAAATTAAAATACTACCACTGTAACACTATGTAACAGTGTAACACTATGATATTGTGTTATCATAGTACATATAAAATAATATCACTCTATTACAAATTTTAAAAATATTTTAAAAATACATTTCCAGAATTACTCCCTTCCTCACTGTTGGTTCACTGATTAAAATTATCTTTAGCAGTAATATTACATAGCACTTTGGTGGCAAGGAGCTCAAAGATTCACTTTTAACTCTCAGAAATACTTGGAACATTCAGGAAGTCTATTCCACTGCCCAGCTTCACTTCTTCAATAAGGAATTTAACTGAAATAAGCAATAGTTGAATCTTGTTCTTGTAAGGTGAAGGCAGATGCTTAACACAATGTCTATCCTCAGAGAGAACAGATACTTAGCTCTAATAATCGTGGTTATTACTCATGTAAAAAGGAATGCATAAGCCAAACAAAGCCAAGGTTCTTATCACAGGTAATTCATATGCTGGGAAACTCCTTGGAAAATGGTCAAGATCTAAGAGCAGAAGTATTGTAATTTAATTACCCACAACAAAGCATTCCACCTGCCCAGCACAAACTCTGAGTCATACAGTTGCTGGTTTACTTATAAAAGATTCATTGGTTATAACTATGCCTCCACTGGCATGGCACATGTATCTTCAAGAACTTTTTCTCTCTCTTTGTCACTGTGCTACAAGAGAAAGCATTTCTGAAAGAATCCATAGGATACACCTGAAGACAGACAACAGCTCCTGGATGCAAGTACGCAGTCCTGTGCAGATTAAGGAAGTCACCAAGACCTTAGCCCGCTTGTAAGATTTAAACCTGAGCAAAAAACACCTGCACAGAGAAAATAGAATTTGTGAAATATCAACGACACAAAGCTCCAAAAGTCCTTTCTGCTACAATTTGTCATTAGAAAAAAAGCCCATCTTTGGTCTTTCCTTGCAGATGGATCCTAAACTGTAAGCTGCAAACCACTATCACTCTGCACAAGGTCGTTTAAGAGATTCACAGTTTGATATGATGGAACCATACAGATAATGTGGAACTATCATCACCTTCACAGTATTTTCCAGTAAGTGTAATGGTGTACACATAATATTGTACAAGAATGTTTTTTGCATTAACATAGTACTTTAATCCAAAAAGGTGGAAACCAGTACAGCTTTGTGTTCCCACAGCACACTCAAGCAAGGTAAAGAGATAAGACGTAAGTGTGGAGATGCAGACAGTAGAGTCGTATTTCCTAAGGAAACCATAGCATTACAATAGCAATGTGCCAGTGTCTCAAAGAACAGATGGAATAAAACAAAAATACTTAGAAATGAGGATGGGAGGGGCAATGAGTTTCTTGTCATTATGCTCTGTTTTTTAAATGGCATTTTCTATTCTAATGGAACAGAAAATACATTTTACAAGCAACGTTTTCCTCTCTAAACCTTCCCAAATTACAATAAGCTGTTTAAATACAGAAAAAAAATACAGCTTTTTTCCCTAATTACACATAAGCCTCCTTATTTTAATGACACTCTAAGAGTCTTCATATTTTTTAAGGATGAATATATTCTCAGAGAAAAACATTCCCCCTTCTCTAGCATGTCTGAACTTGTAATGGCGGAGACAGGCAGTAGTGGAGGATTAAAGGTTTGTCTAAAACAAGTTGCTGAAAATTGTCAAGACTATTGGCTATTTATGAGATGGATGAATGTGCTAAGGGAAAAAAAAATCACAACAGACTAATATTTGTATGCTATGCAAAGATGAATTCATTTCAAAGTAAGTAACCATGTATCCTGCATGTAAAATATGTCAGTTTGTGATCTAGAAGAACACATTAATCCTTTCACGTATCTCAGAGAAGGAATGTGAAGCAAGACAAAGATTTTGGAAGGAAGAAACAGACACTTCACTGCCTTCGGACAATGAATCTTCTTTGAGTTTGGGATTTAATGACCCAATAAATAATAATGTTCTCTACAGTTGGAACATAACTACACCACAGTAGTAGTTACATACTATCTTTAAGAAACATACCTCATTATCTAGCAAACTCTGCTACTTAAATGTATTAAGAGCAATACATGTCTATGTTCAGAACATACAAAAATAACTCAGTAGGATTTATTTCCTTTGTACAAAAAGCCTCTGGAGAAAGGAAAAGGCAATGCAAGTGTAGAAAACTGTTCAAGACACATAGATGAGCATCTGTATTCAACTATCAAAAAAAAAAGCCAGAAAGGTAAAAAAAAGCAATACAGAGCAAGCCAGAACTTATGAAGGACTCAAAACTGACAATCAGCCAATGACTGGCTCTTTATGTACCTGTACAAAAAATGTTACAAAACTTCAGCTATCTACCCTGACTTTTGCTGGCATTGAAAACTGTTATACTAGATTAGCCATGTTAACTGTTCTCAAATCCACTTCTCTCTCAATTCTGACACTTCCTGAAATGAATGCACAAAACCATTTGCATATGGAGCCTCTGACTTGGTTGTTCTAACAAGAACTTGGTGATTTTTCTGTGTGATTTTATCAAATTCACTGACTTAACTTTGAAATCTATTCTCATGACAAACTGTTTCCAATTCCTAGAAAGCAAGGAAGGAGAGAAAGAGCTTATCTTTGGAAACTAACATTCTCCGCTTACAAGCTTTACCCCTTAAGACAGTTCAAAGTGGAAAAAAAGATGAATATATATGAGTAAAACAGTTCAGATTTTACCACTGTAGGGGTGATACCCATATCCAGTGAGAGAAGAAATATTACTAGATAATTCTTCTCTTCCTGCTATTCCTAAAGTTGAAAAATGTCTCTATTTTTTTGATGTTAAAAAACCTGTAATGGTGTTGACTTCAATCACAATTATACTAGAAGCTATATGATCAATATTAACACATTTCAAGCAACTGTGACACTTCCTGTAGTAACAAAAAACAATACTTACAAAACAAGTAATAGAGTCTGTTAGCATTAGTTCTGCCTATTGTAAATCTAATGTCATGGTGTCACTCCTATCAGACAAACAATATGACTCATATTCCCAACTATATCTTACCATGGGAAGAGTACTTGTAACATCTTAACAACTGAATGTCAGTACAGTCCCATATACTACATTTAAGCAGGGAAGATTTAAGTGACCATCCAATACTTCTCAACAATCTATGATAGGAGATAAATGTGTTTAGAGCAGATAAAGAATTCTGTCAAATTCCTCCCCACCACTAATGAGTCACAAATTCAAATGTACATACATACACACAAAACCAAGAAAAGGAACTAGTGCTTCACTGTTAAAGGATACTTATCCTCAACACAACATTCCTTCAATCGTGAGACTAAAACCACTTCCTTATGATGGCAAGATAACACTAGACACAACGCTCTAGTCTTCCCTTCTGGTTGCTGAATGCAGTCTTGTTCCAAAGCTGCACCCCAAAAGGTAAAATGTGATTTCAAAAGGCAATACGTAGCTATTTGGTTAAAACTTGTTCTTCAGACTCGCTATTTTCTACACGCAGGAAGCATTTTCTTAAGAAATAAATACAGCTTCAGTAGCATCTACTTTTTATTGAATGCACATAATGAGAGCTGGCCAACGGATCAACAGCCTAATGCAGAAGCATTAATTAGCTCAACTGCTCACTGCTTCCCAGACTACTATTGCTTCTGACAGTTGGCTGCTGTGATCCTCTTCCATGGCTTTCATAGGCTACTAATTAGTGATTTCTTAATCCCATTAACACAAAAAACAACACAACATGCCCACTAAAACCAACATAAAACCAACCAAACCTTAAGTTAGACTTCGCCATTGCATAAACAGGTTGCCATTTACACTAGGTCAAACCAAAAGAGCCTCATAAAAGCATCTTTGCTTAGTCAATGTGAAACAAAAGTTAAGAAAAATCCTGCTTGATTAATCCTTCTAGATTCTAGCTAATTAAAATGTACACACTTCTTATATTACAAATCTGCTGATACCCTGCATATTAACACACTAGCAAGAAGCAGTGAATACATCAAGCGAATGGCTGTTGAAATGTACAGTTTCTAAAAGAAGTAGTTAAAAATTCTGATCCCCTACTCAGGATCCAATTCAGAAAGAAACTCCAATTTTGTTTCCATATTTTCCCAGAGTTTTTGCTCACTTATTACATATTTTTAAGTCTAGATGTACTTACAAGCCAGACATATTAATCTCTGGAACTGAGCCATATCTATGAAAACTGAGAAGCTTTACATGCAGTCTTTCAGGTGTGCGCACACAACAGCACACCTTCTTACACTTCTGTTACCTTTAGTTTAATTCACCACCAGATACAAATATGTCTCTGCTATCCTGACCTGGTCTGCAGTGACACCAAAAACAATGTTTAGAAGGCAGAGAGTCCTGTCTTACACTTGCCCCAACACTGGGTATCAGCCCTCAAGACTGCCAAGTCCTTTCACTGAGTAGGAATATTAGCAAAATTGCAGTATTAATACTGACAATATTTCATAACTTCTTAAATAGAAATGGCTTTTGAGTCCACTTTATCCCCAAGGGCATCACTTCATATTAGAAGAAAAAAAAAGAACAAAACCAAAAAACACCTAACTCAGTATGCAACTTCAGAGTAAAATAGTAGTAATTTCCTACACTATAATATATGTAAAGGCATAATTTTGCCTAACAGCTGCCAGGGAACCATGCATGTTCCAAAACATACCAGATATATAATATCTGACTTTAAAAAGCACATGTGTATTTTAGAGACATACCTTAACATGTTCAAAGAAAAGTTAACTCAAGCTGTAATTAAAATAAATCCCTATAAGCAGGGCAGGGCAAGCAAGACGTCTGGATAGACTGCTTAAAAAAGAAAAAATAAGCATTAGAAGACAGAGCAAACACACAGACAACCAAGTCAAACTTGAGAAGTTTTCTGTTGCAATTGCTAAGGGACTCTTCATCAGGGATGGTAGCAATAGGACAAGGGCTAATGGGTTTAAGAAGGGGAAGTTCAGGTTAGATATAAGTTCTTTACTGTGAGGGTGGTGAGGCAGTGGCACAGGTTGCCCAAGGAAGTTGTAAATGCTCCATCCTTGGTGGTGTTCAAGGCCAGGCTGGTCAGAGCCTTGGGTGGCATGGTCTAGTGTGAGGTGTCCCTGCCCATCACAGAGGGTTGGAACTGGATGGTGTTAGGGTCCTTTCCAACTCAAATCATCCTATGATTCTACATCAGGAAGTAAGGGACTGCTGAGGCAGTCCTGCATGCAAAGCTTGTTTCTGAATAACAAGCAGAAACGACATGTCGCTGAGGATCTATAGAGCTCTAATCCTCTGTCTCCATTCCCCTGAACATCACGCTTGCTGCATTAAGCCACTTCTCAAACTGTTGACATAAATGTGCCTTCAAATCCCCACTGACCTGGACCTAGAAAATTACTTCCTAATGGGCAAGCATGCAGCTTGGGGCAGACCTTTGGACCACTGCAGCTGCTGTCCAGCTGACATACACAAGGCAAGAGAATTCCTATGCTGTGAAGATGATGCCAAATAAAATAGGTACCTGTGCTGGAGCATGCATGCTCAATGGAAACCTGACTTATCTCTGTTTGCAACCCCTGAGAATTTAAGAAGGGAGACCATACTTAGGTTACCCTAAACACAAAACCACGTATGATCTTCAGTTTCCTTACATATACAAAGCACATTACCGATCTTGTAAAAAGAATATGGAGGAATTGTTCTTTGCATTTGGCTATGTCTTCCTTTACATCCTCTGAAGTCATACAGTTGGAAGATGAAACTTCCAAGCTACCAATGGCACCTAGCCTTACACAGTCAAACAGGATGCAACCATGCCTTCTGCTTGGGACTATCAACTGTTCATGTAAAAATAAACCATAATGTGATGGCACTTGATACCATCTGAAAATATCCAGAACGCAGTCCAGGCTAAACTTTTCAAGTGTCCATGGATGGGGGAAAGGAGCAGAACTCCACAAGCTCTTGGTCTGATAAAAGAGGTAGCATTCTCCATATAGTAGTTCTTTTACTTATTGCAAATCTTCCATAATTATGTGTTTAGAAATGTTTGAAAAGTAAACTATCACCTTATTCCTGGAGCTATTTGATCACAAAAATAAGAAACACTCATTAAATAGTAAGTATTTTACATGGTTGCACTTAGTGTAAATGCAGAGCAATTGGCATGTGTCGTGGTTTAAACCCGTCTGGTAACTCAGCACCACACAGCCACTCACTCACCCACCTCTTGTCTCTCCTGGGTGAGATGCGGAGGAGAATTGAAATAATGTAAGCCCTATGCATTGAGATAAGAACAGTTTAATAACTAAAACAAAACATGGTGATAACAGAAAAAAATACCAACAATAATGACAATAGGTAACAACAAGAGAACAAATGAAAGCTCAGAAAAAAATAATGCACAATATAATTGTTCACCTCCCACTGACCAATACCCAGCCTGACTGAGCAGTGATCGGTCCCTTCCAGGTGGGGAAACTGGTCTCCCTCAGTTTCTATACTGGGCATGACGTACTGTGGTATGGAATACTGCTTCGGCTAGTTTGGGTCAGGTGTCCTGTCTGCTTCCTCCCAGCTTCTTGTGCCCCTCCTCACTGGCACATCATGAGACTGAAAAGTCCTTGATCAGTCTAAGTGCTCCTGAGCAACAACTACAACATCAGCGTGTGATCAGCATTGCTCTCAGACTAAAGCCAAAACACAGCCCTGCACCAGCTACTAGGAATGAAATTAACTGTTACAGCTGAAATCAGGGCAGTATGCAAAGCACCTCATGTAAGAAACGTCAATATTACCAAAGTACTGGTCAGGAAAGAGTTACAATTCAAACTGAACAAAATCAGTTTCTTCAGTCCTGCAAACACTTAGAACAATATTAAATCTAGGTAACCAACTCATGCCATCATTTGGAAGGATATAGTTTTAGAGTCCCTGGGTAGTGCTGAAACATCAAGACAACAACAAAAGCTGTTGAGAGAATCAACTGGCATTTTCTTTCCTCATTTACTGCACACTCTTCCAATAGATATATATGTCGCACATGACAGAAATAAGTGGGGTTTTTTTCCTCTTATTTGCACATATTTTTAAAGCAATGCACAGTCCAGTACTAAAAGCATCCAGCTCCTTTCTGAGACTTGGACACAGTATCACTTGAGAACATTAGATTAAGAAACTCTAATGGCTTAGTTTCTCTGACATGCTTTTTTGAAGTCACCAGCTTTGTCATCTAGCTTGCTAAAAGGGCCACAATTTTCATTTGACCTCTCAGGCTATTACTTTTTGAATGACAGAAAATTTTTGGTTTTATCAGTATGGCAATTCTCCATTACATTCATCTGCACTTACAGGTCCATGATGATTCAACTCTCTTTGATGAGGTAGTTCTAAATAGACAGAGCATGTGTCCTCAGAAGCCTCACCAAAGGTTTAACTACTCTATATCATGTTCCTTCTGCTATGTAAGAGTCTCAGCTAAACAAACACCAACTATAAGACAGCAAAGTAAACTGTTCTGGGGCAAAACACACTGCTTATTTTATTTTCACTAGACACACCAGGACATCTGGGATACATGATGTCTCTATTGTTTGCATGGGGCAGGGCAAGCATTAGCAGTCTCCAGTGAAGGCAATCTTCAGCCTCCTCCACCAAGAGTTAATGCTGAATGATGACTGACAGTTTTGTCACCTATTCTTCAACTGAGCTCAGATAACCCACTCATTTTATCAGTAAAGCAAGGATCTGAAATGATAAGCTGAAGTTCCTGCTATCCCTTTATTACCAAAACAGCAACAGTTTACAAACTTATTGTGTGTAAAATCCTACTTGCAATAAACACAATCAGGATGTAGGAATGTTAATTTCTTCCTCAGAAGATAGTGAGATGAAAACAAATACAAAACACCTAACTGATCTGAACTCCTCTTGTGGGATAAACACTCGCCTTTGCATTTGCCAGTTGCTCATCTACTTGGGCAGATTCTCAAGTGAAGTAAATTAACACCGGCTCATTGACTTCACTAAAACTACACTCATTTACAACAGTTAAAGCTGACCT
This sequence comes from Melopsittacus undulatus, assembly GCF_012275295.1. Lineage (NCBI taxonomy): Eukaryota > Metazoa > Chordata > Aves > Psittaciformes > Psittaculidae > Melopsittacus > Melopsittacus undulatus. Next base: position 108,391,272 of record NC_047528.1, on the reverse strand, counting down.
ACATGAAAGCAGCATTTCACACTAAGGAAGAGTTGCCTAATGACAACTGGAGCCAGGAACCGCAGTGTGTTTCTTCAGTGCAGCGTAACCATTAGGCTGAATGCCCATCTTACTCTTTGAGTGTCTGCAGCCCTCCTTACACAGCAGTGATAAAGTGACAGCTTATACAACTAGCCATTTCTAACTGGTCAGCCCCAGTCAGCTCACAGTTAGTGGATGACTAGACAAAGCGTGTGAAAGCCAGAGCAACTGCCCTTGAAGCTTTTGGGACGGAGTGCCGCCTGTGCTTGCCAGACTAAGTTAAAGAACTCAGTTTTCAACTGAATTCTTATGGCTTTTGCCAGCCATTCTTCTTTCAACAGTCAGAGACGTGTCCTATCTGGAGTTGGCAGTTCCTTCTGACTGGCGATGTACCATAATGAAAGGAGGCTCAACACAAAGAGAGTCAGAGATGAAGCAGGAGAAAGAAAGAAAGTTCATGTAATTCATAAGAGAGAACTGTTAGGATACCTCCACACCCTTGAATTGCTTTTCCACAATACATAAATGTAGGTCTGAACACATAATCCAAACCACTAATGAAGGGGGGAAAAAAACCGACCAAACCCTACAACCACTAGAACTAAATAAAGATTTAATACAGTTGGGGAGATACACAGCTCCATTCAAAGAGGGAAAGAAGGATAAACATGCGAGCAAGAGAAAATAATATTCAATAGATGTAACGAGAAATAAAAGTTCTAAGACAATGACTCATTTTGAGCTGGAGGCAAACTGAACAACTGCTCCCCTCCAAATTTTAAGGAATAGGCTCTGGGAAAGCTAGAGAGATGTTACTGTGCAAAGTCTGACACCACAGGATCACTCAATAGCAATAAGCATCCCCAGGCATGTGCAAATAGAAGCCTGTCCTTCTCACCTTCCTCTCTTTGCTTCTGCCTGTTAATTGGTTAAATGAGGATATATAGGCTGCACTTAAGATTCTGATATCTAAGTGTTCCCTTGTTTTGCTTTTGCTTGTTCTGTTGTTGTTGGGGTTTTTTTAGGGGAGTGCCTTTTGTTAATTAGCTTATCCTTGTTAAATTCTTATACTTATCAGGGCGTGACACTGTTAGCATAAGAGTAAGTGCAAAACCCTGACCTTTGTATTTCCATCATGACCTCAGAGAACAGAGCCCACACACCCTACCCAATTCCTACAACTTCAATTATGTTCGACAAGGCTGCCAAGCTTTAAAGGTATCATTTACTGAGACCAAAAACTGTTTATCTTTATTCCCATTAAACACTTCCATTTTTATTCCATTTATACTTTTGCAACCAGAAATGCTCTCAGACCGGATCACTTCTTCAGATGCAGCTGAATGGCTTCTTACACTTGTACACAGCCCTATAGAAATCTACACCATTTAGAGCTTTATCTGATGCAAATGGAACCAATCACAGAAACTCAAAAAAGCTTCCAAATTGCTTGTCTCTCAAGGAATCTTTCAGGGGCCAGGGGAGCACACACAGACAGGAGACAAGGGACAGGTCCTACCTGTCTCATTGCTTACAATTTTAACATCATGAATCAGGCTGATTCCTTTAGAAGACATTCCAGCCTTTCTGTATAACTTCCCTGTCACTCAAAAAAACCACTCATTCTCTTCCCACAATATCACTGAACTTAAATTTTCAGGAATATGCCAAGTCAGGGATTTTCATGAAAAGCCAAGTTAACCGATGGAACTTTAGAATTACATAGAAGAAAAGCTTAAATACAGTAGGGAAACTTTATTAGGGGGTTTATCTCAACAGGTTCTTCAAATTATTTCATGGCATATGAGAAAATCTACAAAAATGCACGCTAAAATCCGACCTCTAATAGTTTAAAGACATTATCATTTAGTTTATCATTATCACATAGTTTAAAGCCATTATCCTTCCATTTCACATTCAGAAGATGAACAGCCTAAATAAAAGTTGTATTAGAATTAGTTTATTTAACGAGACTTCTAAATTGAAATAAAAAGTAGGCAGTTTGAACTTTATGGCAAACTGCACAATCTTCACACTTTCTTTTCTGTACCACAAGCTACTTGCTCACCAGGCATAAATGGGTAGAAAACAAGAGTTTCTTTGTTTGCATAGGTTAACTTAAAGCTGTAAAAATCACTCAGCCAAACTTTCACCTTTAAACCTTAACCTGACTTGTAACAACATTTGTAGCCTCTAAAATTACACTGCATGCACCCAGACAGAGTTAATCACCCTTCACTTTTGATGCATAGAATAATGATCTACCACTTAAACCTGAGCCCTTAAAAGCCTGAAGAAAAATATGCACCTATCTGTGTCTTAAATCAGGAGCGAAATAACAAAATCTAACTAGCACTGCCCAGTTGAAAAGGAAAACAAAACAAGACATACAACCTGTAGCTCACGAAAGTTGAAAATAAGGGCATTTAACATCTCCTCAGAGATGAAATTCATGCTTCTCAGCACATGCTATTGATCAGACACCTGGCACTGTTAGGAAAAAAGCCTAGTCACAGAGGAAAGCCTAGATTTATTTTTTCTGTAACTTAAAACTTGGACGGGAGGGAGGGAGAATGAAAGTAAGTAGGGAGTTGGAAATCACATGTTCTAAAAGCTGATGAGCCTGTTATCATTTTAAATGGCTGGCATGATTCTTTCTTTAAACAAGCGATCTGTGCATAAGACTTTGTTTATAATATATGAAGGCTCCTTTCAAATACTGTGCCAGTAGGAACCAGACTGTATTCATTTGCAAACCTGAGCAATAGTTGAGTATTTTTGTTATCTAAAAAAATACCAGAACTATTTAAAACAAACTTAGATTTCTATATTAAGACTTCTCTGACAATCCCAAGTAAATGCCACAGGAAAAGAAAAGGATATTGTACAGCACATGAAAATTCAAAGCCAAGAAAAAAAATGCCTTGAAATAGCTATCAGACGTGTAAACAAACAAACAAAAATCAAACCAAGCAAACAAACATGAGAAGCTAAGCTAAAATGAGTTTGGGTATTGAAGAAGCAGGGGAATGACTGACTACCACAGGAAAGACACCAACACAACACACAACAAATCCAACTTCATAGAATTTTATTAGTCTTGAAACTTCCCCACTTTTTCAGTTTTGAAGTGACATTATTAAGCATCTCTTTTTCCCCCCACTATTAAGATTTTCTATGCAATATCACACAGTGGAGAAGTGCCACATAATGAGCCTTTATGAGACAAACTAAAAAAATTGAAATCAGTATGCTTCCTTTGACTTTAAGAGGCTGAGAATTCATCCAGGTTTTGTTTTCTTCCTGGGGCCACAAAAGGAATGAGTTGCTGTTTCATTTGCGTTAATAAAGAACAGGGAGCTATTTTTATTTTCTCTTTATTACTACTTTAAAAAAAGGAATCTTCATTCAACAAGTTTTAACAAGTATGTTACAGTCTGCACACATAATACACTGGGTGGAGTAAAAGCCCTCAGAAACACAGTGCACAGAGCCAGTAATGGACTTGTCGCCAACACCCTGTGATTTCATGACTGCCAGAGCAAAAACAAACGCCACGTTCAGTTGGTTGCAAAGAAAATGATTCATTAACTTGATGTGGCTTTTTATTTGACCTGTGTAAGGTGAGTAAAATAAAATTTCACTTTATGAGATTTCAAATTGTCAGCTACAAGCCTCCAGGAATTGTGATGAAATGACCAAGTTAAATGACTAACGCCGCCTCATTCTAATTATTACTGGAGTGTAGGTCACCATCAAGGTTTAGCTGTGAGGTTGTTGCTTTCCTCTCGCAATAAGGTAACAGGCAAACAAGACGTAAATGTCTTTCTGTAAATTGATGGAAAATCAAATGTAAATTCCTGTTTCAAAGGCAGAAGTATCAATCACTCAAGACACTATAATCTGAGTGCAGTCATTAAGCCAGTCTTTCTGGAAAAACAACTGACTGCATTGATATTTAAATAGTAACTTCCAAACCCAAAAGAAATCACGGTTATCAGTCAAAATCAAACATCCACAGTATCTATCATCCTTACAGTCAGAGAAAAACAAAACAAAAGCTGCCTGTAGAAGTAACATTCAACCCCCTGGTCACAGCATTAAAGCACTAGGACAACCTAAATCTGCCAAACTACCTAGCTTGGCTGTCCCAGAAAAGGAAGAAAGTCCCCACCTGATATGGAGTATTTAGGGACGGGGGGGTGGAAGGGATGCCAGTGGGAGGGAATTAAATAGTCTCACTCCACATTATGGTAATGGCTACCACATAAATATACAGCAAGGAAACAAGCAATCATTTAGCTTTAAAAAGTCTTTCCCTTATGCTGGACACACCACACACCAAAACAAACAGGAAAAAAACCTCAAGAAAGACTGGAGCAAGTGGGAAAAGAAGCAATCCAGAAGCCAAAAATGTTGTGAGCAGAGATTTTTTCAGCAATGCAGTTTAGGAAACCTCAGCCCCTAGCTGGAAGAGATTAAAGCTGAATTCTATTTTAGTATCTGCGATAAGCCCCAGTGGGATAATATCTTACTCTAGAAGGGCCTATCTCCTTTTTATTTCCTACCCCTATGAATTTGCTGCAGAAAGGTCAACTGTTTTCAGCAATAACATCATAAATTATGCCACTGTTTGTTTCTTTTTACAGTTCTAAAAAAAATAACACTTGAACACACACTTCACTGGTTTCTCTATTCCCTCTGCTAAATCTTGGAAGTAAACAGAAGTGTATTTATATCAGTACTATAATCCTTCTATGGAATGACAGCCTTTGAACATTTCGAACATTACTCCTGATATGATACCAAGCTACATTACCATTCAGGTCAGTAACTGTCAGAATCATGCTTGAGAAAAATCAGAATAAGTACTCTGTATGCCTCTGATCTTGTTTCGTTGTATATGCTTCAGGATTTTGCTTTCTCTACAGGCAACGCAGATAAACACTCAGGAGTGACAGAGGAAATAGAAGTAACTGTTTTCTGAAGTTTTCTAAGCAGCAAAGTCCTCCTGAGCAGCAAAGTTCTACCCTGCACACTCCTTCCCCTTTCAAAGCTCCAATCCCTGCATGTGTATTTTAGAAGTCACTGAATATTTCCCAGAACAACTGTTCAAGTTAATTTCTTAGTTTCTAAACGTAACCACAACACTTAACAGATTTTCCTTGTATCAAAAGGTTATCTTCCACTTTCTGTGGAGGTAAATAGTAGGAATGGTTCCTGTCTTCTGCTTTGCATCTAGGTTTACATTATTCCTTTTAATATTTAAGGACTGTATAACCTAAGCAATGAGTCTCATTAATCACTACTGAATGATTTAACCCAGCCATTCAGTTCCAGATGCCACTCAGTGCTGGAGATATGCTAATTCCTTCCAAGCTTCACCTCCTTTTGCAGCTGAAACCATAATTTTCCACATTAGTGGAGACAGGATTTCACTCCTTGCATGTGGCCTCCTGCCAATCACTTTTATGTCTGAGCAGTGGCACAGTGCAAGTTGCATTCCACAGTTACATCAGACACCTTCTCACTAAACCTGTTCATTATATACATCCTCTGTCTTACATCCTGCTGCTACAGCATTGTAGTCCCAAATCCTACCCTCTCCAGTGATGACAACTGGTTCGGGTAACAAAAACTAAAATAATTTGTTACTACTCTTGCCTTATTTTCTCCTTGTTTCCTCACACTACTTTTTCCCTTTATCACCTCCTACCATTAAACACTTCAATTGTGAAGTATCTGTCAACTGCTGTACCTAGGGCACCAGTTATATTCCAAAACCAGAAAGTTGCACTGAAAGAGTTGTTTTCTGAGTAGGAGGTGAGGGGGGAATCATTCAGAATGTGCAAATCCCAGTTCTGAACCTGCTCAGAATCCAAGAGATCTCCCAGCACAAAGCTAGAGCAAGCACCGCATTTAACAACGGGTGCTAAAAGGTTTTGACAGAATAAAAATAGTGACACTGATGAACATTTGATCCAAACCCCATATTTTATGGCCCTGTATTATGCATACTCCACAATTACAGGCACAACCTATTTTTGACTTTGGGGCTGCTATCCTTATCTTGGGCTTACATGATTGAGCTTTTTTGACCCATCAGATGTTTAGGTTGAAAAGTCTGGTTTTGACTGATAGTAGCGCACTACATGTTAGTAAAGCACACAAAAGTGACAAGTTGAGAAGATTCTACTCATTTGGTTGGCTTCTCACCCTACGGAGGGCTACAGAAGTACATGAAAACTCACAAGCTATACAGCTTTTTTTCTTCAGTTAACTGGCTCATAACGAAATGTTCACCACAATCTCAGTTTTCAGATGGGCTATGTACTCACAACGATCCCTAAACATTCACAACTGAAGATGAAGTCAAATGCTTTATGCAATGTAATATAAACACTAGAATCAAGAGTGTCAAAAGGCACTACTGATTTTAAGTGACTTCAAATTCAGGCTGTAGTTCCCAACTTCAACAATTCACAACATCATGGAGTACAAAAATCTGAGTTTTAGTATTTAATGAAAATCAAGCCCCTCTTTAAAGCATACCCACCTGGTCACCGTCAAACTCCCATTTCTTTCCCCTTCTTCCCCTACATCCAAGACAGGAACGTTCATCCAATGCACATCTTTGGGCCTACTTATATGCTTGGCCATATATTGTATCTTAATTTCTAAGACAATAAAACCCTAATGTACTGTTAATGCTACTGTAGAAGTGAACAGTAACACTGAAGTCCTATACAGGAATTCAAAATCATGAACAGCTTTATATGCCTAATCTTCAATGTAAAGGCAGTTAAGCAATTAGATAAGAGGCAATATAACTAACCCAGAATGTGAAATAAATATCTTGCCTGAGGATATGCAAATTTCAGAACACACAAAAATGCCAGCCAAGCAACTTTTATTGCAATACTGGCATGAAACACTTCAACGGTACTAAAGAAATCACAATTCTGATTTATGTATAAGACAGTAAAAGGAGTAGAAGAAAAAGACTACAAAATTAAGTGACTTCAGAAGTACACAGACTATACAGTTATCTTGCATGGCTGTGACACATGACTTCAGGTTCCACTGGTTGGAAACCAACCCCCACTATACCTTGCAGTGCACACCTGAGAAGGTAGTATTTCTAAAATTGAGTTTATCCAACTGCTAATTCACTGTGCAAGAGGAAGAGAATAAAACACTAAGATTTTAAATCCAGAGCTAAGCACAGGCTTGTCAGCTTTACGCATCTTTAATCTACAGTAAGGGGTGTTCATATTATTTTAATCATTCTCTATATTAGCATTAGACTTAAGGTAACGCAACACCATATTGAGCAAATACATGCCAACAGAAAAGGGCAGCTTGAATAATTCTGCATATCTAACTATGCATTTCTTCAAAGAAAGTATATATATTTCATGACTGCAGCAGAAAACATGCTTGCTTTCTGGTTTAAAAAATATTCATACCATTTCAATAATATATTCAAGTACCCATTTTGGTCTAAGCTGAATTTATAATAAGTTATATTTAAATGCTCTATTTCATTTACAGTGATTTACTTAAATGTAAATAAACATTTAACATGGTACAGAAAGCCCTATGGCCCTCTAAACACCTACAGTTTGGTGGCAGAAAACAAGAGGTAAATGGGAATACATTGTGGAATTTACATCTAGCACCAGTCAGCAAACCCACAGAGGTACTCTTCTCTTGTTTAGATATGGAATCCAGTTGTTTGTTATGGAATTTCTTTGAAAGCAAAGTAAGAAAGAAGTCTTCAGTAACTATTTACTATTTGGTGAAAGTATATATGCCAATACAAGCATTCTGTGTATGTCAACATTCTGACTGAGAAGATAAATACCTCGGATGTCTTTGTTTTCACACACTAGCTGTATAGAGTTTATATTAACAAATAGATATCCCTAAAGGTAAAAGCCAAACATGTTAAAAACAAGTTGGAAGATAACACAAAAATGCTATTGCTGTTACCAAAATCCACATATTGAACAACTACATGAAGCAGATGGTGAAATGCATGCCCAAGTTATACTACCAAGGCCTTCATTCCTCCTGCAGCAACACATTGGCATAATTTCACTAAAAGCTAGAGAGAAAAGTGCTCAAGTTCTGTGTAGTTCTTCAGATAGTGGCACTTGAAGCAACCATGAGTAAGCTTGAAGACCTGAAATGCACTTCTCATAATGAAGCAAAGCTTCTTGTTAAACTTTAAATATAAGATCAGCAAATAAATTTTCTGCTATTTGATGGTAGACCCTACTTCCTAATTTTCCAAGTTTCTGGAAAACCAATTAACACTAAAATTACTTCCCACTAAAAAAGGGGAAAGCAAAAGGTTTCCTACTCCCCTTCTCAGCACAGAGTTTGCCTCCTTTCGGATGTACCATTCAATAAACTATTCTGTCTTCAGCAGAAGAGAATCAACTTTTCTCTGTCCACAGCTGTGAACGGAGCATTCCGCATCTTTCCCTTAACTGTAGCTGCTGCTCATATGACAAGTAGGCTCTAAATTAAAAGACTGGCCTGCCACCATTCACAAATCACATTATTGTCAATTTACCTATTTTGGTTTCATCAGTCATATACAAACACCCACCAGCCTTGGTCAGAAACCTTCCTAAGCTTCAGAACAAAAGGAGCATGGAAAATATCTACAAATCTCAGAGTAGTTCTCAAGGTTTGACAGCATTTACAATTCCTTAGTTGTTCATATACTCCTTCACTTTCCCACTAAAAATAATTTTCTCACTTTACAGTCTATTTCTTGACATGTCTCTTGAAAATACTTTCCTTAAGCCCCTATTCATTGTTATACTGAAGTGTAGGTCACGTCCCCTACTACTTGCACTTGAAACAGACACTTCAGGAAAGTTAAATGGTAACAAATCCTTGCTTACCAATCCCTCTGGCTGACTTCATGCTGTTGTTCCAACATCAATTGAAACATATACATTCCTGGTCTGAAAGGCCTACCCTTCGACCTCTTAGTAAGTATTCCAAAACCGTATCTTATCATTTTTGTGGGTAAATCTGGGTAGATGCAGAGTTTTCCTAATTACATCAATTATGTCAACTAACAAAGAAATTATGACATCCAAAATTAAATTCAACACCACCTTATTTCGAAAAAGCTTACCCTCATCTTCAGGGAAAGGTAACTTTCAGTACCTGGCCTAGTTCCTTCAGTATTCTGATTATTAGCTGTTTAAAAATCAAACCTCAAAAACACAATATAGCAACAGAAAAACAGGATTCTGCACATCTGACTGAAAACTGATCATTATCAGCTTCCCACCTGCTCCTCTTTTTCACCTATAGAGACATTCCATAGTACTAATTCTCAACTGAACAAGTTCAATGTAGCTGCCTGCCTTCTACAGCCAGAACCATAGAACGGTTTGGGCTGGAAGGGACCTTAAAGTTCATCCAGTTCCAAACCCCTGCCATGGGCACGGACACCTTCTACTAGAGCAGGTTGCTCCAAGCCCGTCCAATCTGGCCTTGAACACTGGCAGGGATGGGGCAGCCACAGCTCCTCTGGGTAACCTGTGCCAAGTCCTCACCACCCTCATATTATTTTCCTAATACCTAATCTAAGTCTACCCTCTTTCACCTTCAATATCTGCAGAACAAAGCATTGGTTCTCATAAGACATTTTCTCTCTTCATATAAAATGTCCTTCTACCCACAGCACTTTAGCGCTGATTTAAAGCTGACGCAATCATTGGCCAAGAGGCATCAGCATATGTGTGAAACATGCAATTATAGTCAAACAGCATTAAGATCTTTGTAGGTAATCCTAAATAGGTATGAAGATAAGGTATAAACTAGTAAGTTATCTGCCTTTAAAAGCACCTCTGACTTTCAAGATACTTAAGAAGAGTATTTCTTTGTAGCTGTACTCTCACCCTTTGGTCAAGTTTCTAGTCACAAACAGGGAAATACTCTTATTTTCCCTGTTTACCCAATTTATTGGACTTCAAATACACCTCAGTTGCTACTTCAGTTATTTCACTATTTACTTTACAATTTTATGAAGAGGCACTCGGGTGAAAAGTTAAGGCAGGTTATCACCACCAAACAAGATTATATAGCAGAATACACAAATAAAATGTGTCAGGACCTCAGCACATAAAATTCTTTAGTGTCCTTTAGTTTGCTTGGAAAGAACAAGGTTCCTACTAACTTCCTGACCGTAAAGTAACCTCAAAATATTAACAGGTATTGACAACAAAAGCCTCATCACTTACCATTCAAGTACACAAAAAAATCCCAACAAATTCACAATAACTTGTACATTGACTGGTTTTAGCTATGAAAGAGAAGTCTTTTGAAGAAGAATCTAAACCAGCTACCATGACACCAAGGCAAGTGACCGTTATTCACATGACACATTTAATGACTGCAAAAATAATGAACTGTAGAAGTTGAGCAAGTGACTGCACTTGCAAGCTCCAGCATATTATTAAATTAATTAGACAAAGCTATCCCCATATGAAACATAAGGTTACACTTGCTTAGGATTGTGAAACAAAACTCCTCCAGTTATTTAGGACCAAACCCAGTATTAACTGAGATAAAGAACAGGTTCTCAGATTCTTAAGTACAACAGATTTCTCTGTCTTGAATGTCTGAATATTTTCTCATGAAAGTAAGATTAGTTTTGATACCACATTGGAAGTCTTTGGGCATCACTTTGAAATCGTTTTACATTAAAACATCATTTTGCTATGAATAATGTCAAATATTAAGGCGATAAACAAAGCTGTTACCTATGTATCACTAGCTTCTAATACGTATTTGTGAAGGTCCATCTACATCTGTAGATCCAATCAGAGTCTTTAACCTGCAGACTTCGGGCATGAGATTCAGGAGTATCCTTCACATTAATTCATGTTTTCTGATAAAACCTTATAGATCATACACAGTGATCCTCCAAAGTTCAATACCGTGAACACTACAGCTGATCCCTGCTTCAGGACAATGACATGGCACTACACAAGATAGAAGCAAGAAAACATCTGACAACCAATGCTGACTGCAGCAGATGAAAAGTCAGCTTAAGCGTTCTTCTGTTTGAACATGCATCTAAATTAATCACTAAGCTTTATTAAGAAGTGTCTCTAGTGGAAAGGTAACAAAACCCACACAAATTCAAGTTGAAAAAAAAAGTTTTATCTCCACAGATACTATCAGCACTCACAAGAGGCTCTGAATCAAACACCTGGATAGCTGGAGAATATTCCATCACCAGTAAGGTATTACCAGTTTCATAGCATGTGGTTATTTCTTTCCCATCATGAAGTCCTCAGACACAGTGTGTGTCCAGCTTCTTCAGCAGCTGACTCAATCTTTCTTAAACACTTACAATAGAATTACAACAGTACACAATGCATTAGGATAGGTGAAAAACAGCTGAGTTTTATGTTTTCTTGGGTGGCTTATTTGCTTTACAGATTATGCACTTAGTCATCCATAATCCTTTGAATTAGTGCACAATATTTTATCAAATCTCTCATTTTATTTACTTTTAGAAAATACAGAGAAAGAGCAAAACCATTTCCTGATATACTCAAATGCTGCATGAAGGGGGAAGTTTCCCTCCTTCAGTACAAACTTATGAGACAAACAAAACACCTCAAAGAAACGGCTCATTTATTTACTCCAATAGGTAGGCTAGCCAGATGCAAAGGCCTCTGGGGACGGTCCATGGACACCATTAAACTATTAACCGCCAGAAGATAACTCTCCCATGAAGAAGGAATACAAGAGACAATTTTGCCCTCCACTGGCTAGAACTATCACTAGAAACCATGCCTGCTTTGCTGCTGTCAGAACTGCCTATTTCACACTGCATGAAAAGCCCTCTTGAGCAAATGTAACAATCCCATTTGAAGCACAGTAATTAGTGCAGGGTATCACAAACAGGAGAAGGGGAGAAACATTTTGAGGAGGTGGGAATCAGCAAGGCAATGAAATACCTTGTAGAAGTATAAAGATTTCTGTGGAGGTATCAGAAAAATCAAACAATAACATATTTAGCCTTGAGAATTGCTAGAGCAATGAATGTGTATGTGGAAAACCAGAACCTTGACATTCCTATTTCCAGCAAAAGCATTCTGCATATTACTGTCCAGATAACTGAAAAATTATTTTCCAAACATGCTAATTTGATGCTGCTGTTTCTTCGGGGTGGAAAAATGAAAACTATGGATTCTGAAGGAAAAACTGCCTCAAAATGGAGGAAACGGGGCAGAATGTACATAAATACTAAAGAAAACAGGATACCAGAGAAGTACCCCTTAAAGCAATTTTTATTCTTATCTTTATGCAAAGAAGCATTGAAAGTACACTGGGAAAATAAGGGAGAAAAGCTGCTGTATTCCAACGCTCAAAATAATTCAAATTTAAATTTATTCAACACTTATTAACCACAGTCTTAAATGAAAGAAGGTACTTCAGAGGATTGCACAGAAGCAACACCAAGGTAAAAATTAGGGGTTTTAAATGCTAAGTGGTTTACCAATTACTGTTTTAACAAACACTAACACACTTACTTTTCTATTATTAAGATTCCCCTCCTCCCCATCCCCCAATTATTTCCCACCTCTCATCAGAAGTTTCTAACACCCCATTCAGAGTGTGGCCACACAAACCCTTGACTCAGTATTGGGTGTGAGTGAGGGAAGTGAAAACCTTTAGTGGAAAGGGGAGGAAAGGATCAATCAACTTGCAAGCAGATCAGCTGTCAGTAGAACTCAAAGGATTTCAGTGCGGAAACTGCTGTAGATGACTCCTGTCCTTCCTCCTGCACTGCAGCCATCTGCCCTCAGACTTCATCCTGCCAAAGGTTTCTGGCATCTCCATTGTTCTGGACAGAAGACTATTTGATCACACTCTAGCTGTGGCAAAAAAGAAACCCCTCTGGTGAAGGAGCTGGAAAAAGTTATTCTTTGGTGTCTGTCTCTATCTTTGTTACTGCCTTTGCTTACATGGCAAAAATAAAAACCTCCATGAAAAATATCATGGCACTGTTTTTTTTCCATCCAACTCAGCTGGAATCAATATTATTAAAAGAGAACATCCCCATTTGGAGGGGGAAAGACAAGCAAACAACTTACATCAATCTCACTCTATTGAGCACTTATATGAGAAATAGATGACAATTAAAAAAAGAAAGCCCCCAAACAAGCTGTTTCTTAACTTATATTTTAGGATACCCCAGTACAGACCTGAATTACAGAGTACACTGTGGAGTCAACTTTTCAAGGTGGGGACGACTGGTTTTAACAAAGAGCAAATCAGTGAAAAAGCTCTTTCCCATTCCAGTTGCTTCATCCATTAGATAAAGCAGGCAATACAGAGAAAAACAAATGAGAAATGGCATGCCTGACACAATCAAAAGTGAACAGGGCTAGACTTACTCTTTTAAATGAGAGATGCAAAGCTTTCCATACTCAAAGCCATAAGAAGCAAACCTATGACCTCACAGCAGAAACTTCATAGTTAAATTTATTATATAATCTAGAAACAGACCCGAGTTATTGCATTCGGTGACATAATTAAGACTTAAAGCTTCAGGCAGTGTACTTAACTCTTTCAAAAACTTCATTCATTCATTTACTGACCAGGTGTCTCACGCTACCACAACTTTAATGACTCAAAGGGGTCCTCAGCAAACCCATAACAATCAATTAAGGCAGAAAAGTTAACACCCAAACTAACCCTTACTATAACAAACGGTTTTACTGCATTTACCCCTAACTTAACGTTCGACAAAAGTCCTTGCTGGCAACGGGAAGCAATACTGCAAGCAGACAGATCCAGCCTCCTGAGATCAACAGGAAGCTTCTGCAGGAACAAGCCCGAACACCCACAGCACCTCCAGGCGTACCCCGGTCCGCACGGACACCGCACCCCGGCCCGCAGCCCTCCACCCACCGCAGCGAGACAGGGACTGCTCACATGGAGCAAGACCAGGAGCAGCAGCACCCCATTAGTCCGGCCCTATCTCGAACCTACAGGATGCCCCAGCAAACACAAGCTCCGCACCAACACTAACCGATGTCCGTACATCCATCCCCACCGCCTCCGTGGCGCTCACGTCCACTTATCACGCTAGCGCTTCACTCTCCACACACGTGGGTACACTTTAACCGACAAGGTGAAGCAAAACCTATCCCTAACCACCCCATTCTCTCCACCCGTGGCGGGCTTAATCCCTTTACGCGCGGCTGGGAGACCGGCCATTAACAGACCGCCTGAAGGAGGGTGCGCAGTACCTCCGGCCTCCCCCCGTCACGGTACCCGTGAGGAGCCCCCACTGCAGGGGGTCTACGGCCGGCGGCAGCTCCCGGCACCGCGACCGGGGCAACCGCAGTGGGTGAAATCCAGCTTCCTTCCCCAGGAATGAAGAGGTGCACGGGGGCATGGCGAGGCCGGCTAGTGCATCGCTCCCCTCGCCAACCCGGGGCGAGCGGCCTCGCCTCCGACTGCCCCTAAGCGTGGTGGTTACCTGAGGTGAGACATATGAATCCAAAGAGGTAAAAGTGAGCAAACTCCGCGATCATTGTCCTCGGGTGGCGCCTGCAAGCAGTCTCATGCCAGAAGAGCGGGGGGAGAAGCGGAGAGCCCCCAGTTGTAATTCCACAGAAGCCTAGTGCCAGCGAGGTTTCCTAATGCCGCCGGACTCCCCGAGCGAGCCCCTTCGGGGGAGGGCGCTGTCAGCTCCGCGGGGCTCCAGCAGCGCGCCAGCTCCGGCCGGCCTCCCCTCTCCTGGCCCGGGCTTCCCTTAGCTGCGCCTTGACACTTCCCAGGACCATCCAAAGCGACAGGAGAAAACAAAAGATCCTCGAGTTCCCGCAGCCTCGCTCCGCCGCCTCCCGATCACAACTTGCTGCTCCAGCCCGGGACGTTGCTCTCGGTGCAGGGACGCGCCAGTAGCGGAACGCAGCCGGGACGGGTACGGACTGGCCACCGCCGCCCTCCACGAACGCAGGGAAGCGCTCCCGGCAAAGTGCCCCGCCGAGTCACTGGGTACCGGGCGGCGGAGCGGCGGCAGCCCCCGCTCCCATGACGGGGGAAGGAGGCGGGAGCGTCGGGGGCCGCGGCGGAGCCCGGCCGCAGTCAGGCGGGGCGGCGGGCAGGGGAGCCCCGGCGGCAGCCCCTCGCCCTGCCCAGCATCGCCGCCGCCCCCTGCACGCGGGAATCCCAATCCCCAGCCCCTGGAGGAGGGCACAAGGAGGGGGGGAGCTGAAGGAGGAAAGAAAGGAAGAAAGGGGAGAAAGCGACAGAGGGCGAGCGAAACTTCCCCGGGCCAACGCCCCCAGCCACCCACCCACCCACCCGTGCGGCGGCAGCGGGCGGAGGAGGAGGAGGAGCGGCTGCTGTTGCCTTCCCCCGCTGGCAATGGGGTGCACGAGTCAGGCGGGGCCGAGCCCGCCGCGCCTGAACTTTCTGGTGTCACGTCGAGCCGCCCGCGGCCGCCGCGGGTTTCCCCTTCCCCCCTCCCGGCTGCTGCCGCCGCCGCCGCGGCAGGTCTTGTGCCGCCTCGGGACACCTTAAAGGAGCCGCACCTACATGGGCTGAGCTGCGGGGCTGGGGGAAGAGAGCCCGGGCTGAGCCGGTAGCGTCAGTCATAGGAGAAGTTGGGCTTTCTCCACTGAAAGCGAGAGAACAAGCAAACAAGCAGCCCCAGCTCGGGTCTCTGGAAAATGGCAGGACATAGGTTGAGGCCGTCCTCGGGGTTACGGACCTGCTGTCAAGTCCATTCTGCACTGTTGGGTACCCCCTCACCATCGCGGTGTGGGCCACGTTAGGCTGGGCCACAGCTCACCTTTCCCCACATGGTTTACTCGAGTGTTTTCCTTTCCTGTGCCGTAAGGATCAGTGGCACTAGAAGGCAGCACTGCGTGCAGGTACAGCACTGTCCACCGTTGGCAGTGGAGTGAGGAGACAGTGGTTTGCACAATTATCCCATGTGCCAGGCGTGGACTGAACCTCTGGGACAAGTGGCCTCAAACCCTCACTCCTACAGCTGGGTGCACGGACAAACATTGTGTGGAACCACTCGCATCTCCAACAGCTCCATATGGTCGTGTCAGCCTTATCTCCTACCAGGAGAGGTAGTGGTGGGACAAAAAGGCTTAACACTAGGTGGAAAGGGAAGGTGGACATTGTCCTGGTTTTGCCTGGGATAGAAGCTGAAGAAAGACTGCTACCCCGTAAGTCGGATGTAGAGCAGCACTACCACAACACAGCAATGCTCCACCTCTTCCTGGGTTTCATTCATTAAGTTATGAGGATTGAATGAGATGTAAAAAGAAATTTCATGTCAAAGAAGCATGTTGAATATATTAATCCCATTGCAAGTGAGCCTGTTCTTGCAGTGGGAATAATAAAACTACAGAGAAAGAACCTTGCTTTGCTCCCTGTCTGAGGATTTATACACACCCCACATTGTTATCAGCCAGACAGGTTTGGTTGCTTTGGTTGCCACCATCGGTTGCACTGCACTCACACTGCCATGCCATTGTGTTTGGCCCATTTTGCCTCCCTTGGGGTGGCACTGGGTAGACTCTGGCATAAAGTCCAGAAACAGAAATGTCCTGTGGGTTGCACTGTACCAATTTCAGTCCATTTTTATGTGAGATCTGTAAAGACGAGTTTTCAATAACATAAACCATAAGTGGTTTACATTCTAAAAGGAAGCTCCTGGTTACATATATCCAATGTGTATATATCAGCAGCAACCAAACTGGCAGGATTTTCCACTATAACTGGTGAGAATAGACCAAACATTAGAACACTCAAAAGTCACAGAAATACTCCAGCGATGTAACACCAATTGAACACTAATTTTCAGAGAGAAAAAGTAATTAGTGTCCTGCTTCAAACACATTTAGGAAGAGGTAACAACTGTGGGATCATTAACAGTGAATACTTTTGGATATTACCAGATTAATTCAAGTTCCACCTAGCCAATTACCTTTTCTGCCCAGTAACCTCATGCATCGTTCTGTACTCTATGAAAGAAATGTATTAGCACCTCCAGAATTAAAACACACCACACAGCCATTGAAGAGGTCCTAGACAATCCTTGAACCCTAGTGAGAAGTTTGAGATTCCAATAAATTAGGCTTTGGGGTTGTTCTTTTTGATTAAATAAACAGGACTCACATGCAGAACTTCAACAGTTCATTTATTTCACCTCCCTGTTCTAAGAGAGGGTCATATACAAATAGACTCCTATCAGCAAGTATTTCTTAATACTATTGCTATGCATTTCTAATGACTGCCATGCCATATTCTCTTTAGGTAACTTGGTCCAGTTACTATGTGGTAAGAAGTTTCTTAAGCCTAGACTAAATAGTCTCTAGGCATAAGACATACCATCTATCACTCATGACATTCTGAATGTGTTTTTTATTCCTTCTGTAGTATCAATACTTGACAGACTCACATTGTACCAAATTATGTATTTTAATTGCTTCTGTTTAAAAAACAAAACCACAAATCCACAAGTAGGTCGCTCAATAGGGAATAAATGGGCTTATATATTCTGTGAATGTACAAACACACATATATTTTATATATACATGTATTTATCTACTTGTCATTTTTATGTATTCCTGGTTTTATAAGCAATTCTCAGTAATCTTTAATTACAAAAATATAATTTTAAATGCATTTCTATGACATATGTACTATCCAGCAACATAAATTAATCCATTTACTTTGTAGCTGGCAACAAATATATACAACAGGGAGAGAAGGTAAATAGAGCATTTAGCTAATTCCTGGATAAATCTGATTCTCAAGATAAATCTGTTTCCTGTACATGAGCGAAATAGTAGGTTTCTTGATTCATGCACTGGTTTTGCTTGAGTCATTCAAAACCAGAAAGGTTGGTAAAAGTTTATGCTGTATTGAAGTCTTACATATGCTGGATGTTGATTTTCTAATGTCACATTTCAGAGACAGAGATATTCTATATATGGCAGTGGATTAAAGCTCTGAAGTTTGAATGACCTTACCACATGATCATGAGGTGAGCATAAGCAAAACAGTTACCCCATCTTTAACAGACATCTAAGACTGTATCACTATGAAGAAATCTTTTTCCTGTAAGAAGTACATATTCATTCTACTTTAGGTACTTATAGTTAAAATACACTAGAGCTTCAAAGGCTTGTTCAATTTGTACTGTCTCAGATGCTTCATAACAATGTGTTTAGCTGTCAGTGTTTTCTTACTTCGGAAAAATTACTGGGAGTGGATATATACTGCTCTAATTATCTTTAAAAAAATCATTTAGATTGTAATAATATATAACAGCTGCACAGCTGAGTGAATCTCTTTGAATTATAAGCCTACAGAAATTCATCAGAATATAAGTAATTGACATAATCTTTAATCCTGCAGATGTTCTTACAAAATGGGGCCTATTCAGGCATCGTTATTGTCCTTGATACTGAGACATATATACATATATATGAAACACACACATATATATATCTGTAGGAAGATATGTGTAGGCAAAGAAACATGGGTTTAACTGCTTAAGATCGGGAGAGCATGGTTATTAAAATGCAGATGTGCTCACTGTGTTAATTCTGCAATATGTGAAATGCGAATGCCTGAAAAGTAATCACCTAAGATAAGGTAAATTTGAAAACGGGAAGGCAAAAATGTTGTAAAATTATGTTCAACTCTAAATTATATCAGTGGATAATTTTGACTCCAAAAAGCATTAAAAAATTACCCACTTCCAGTGACATGAAATCATGCTTTTAAGTGAATTTAATCCTACAGAAAATTACAGTAATATATGCACTTGATTTTACAATAACACACATCTACTACATTCATCAAAGTGAAATATTAGCTCTAGTCACCAGCATTTATCTTTTAATTTAGATTTCATCCAGTACTGAATGCATAACAATTGAAGGACTAAATTTTTAATCTGGTATTTATCTTCTAAATGTCACACTCCCATTCCCGACCATTTTTAAGTCTTAAACAGCCATGCAATTTCAGAGATAATAGAATAATTCTATTCTATGCACAAAATTACACATGCTGCCTGTGTTTGGGGCACCAGACTCTAGTTGGGAGACCTCAAAGAAAAAGGTTCTACAGAACTAATAGTTGCGATTCAGCAGATGGCACTCTTCCCTCGAAGTGACTGAAATCAGTGCTGCCTTGAATACATGAAACAATGTGCTTGTACAGACTATGTATTTCATGTTACCCAGAAGAACCTGGATTTCTGTATGTACTGAAGATCCCAGGGTACTTTACTTTAAAGGCAGAGATATGTGTGTGATGTCTTGGATGTGTTCAGGGGCAACAGCACTCTCTCTCACAAATCTTTCTGAACTTCAAATGACTCTTCCTGATCTTAAAACTACTGAGTAGCCTCTCAGTTATCTGTGGGAGCTGGCTGCCAGAAATACCTATGTGCCTGTGTGTGTATATTACAGGATTACACGTGCACGTGGGCACATGCATACGGAGTTCACCATTCTGAGCATTCTGAGGCTGGCAGCGAGGATGACTAAACCGGTAACATCATTCTATATGCTACAATTAAGCTTCCTTTGACATCACAGAGAATGTGCTCAGGTAAGAGTGCGCTTTTGGTGTTAGCAGTAGACTTATTACTAAGATGTGTGTACAATTTATTCGAAGAACTGTTTTCATAGATTTTTGTCAAGATGAGGCCCCTCCCAGCCTTGGGTTCTGCTTTCATACAATCAACCATATAGATTCAAGAATCTCACAACAAATAGCCAATATGCTTGCATATTCACCCATAATAGCTCACGTGATGCCAGTGTCCCGTCCTTCATGATTTTGGTTTTGGGGTTTTTTTCTTTTCAGTTAATCTGTTAATCACTTTAATGTTCATTATTTACTTGCTATAGTCTAAAAGTTGTTTAAATTGCTGTATCACATTGTGTTAGCCTCAGAATGTAATGCTCATTTAAAAAAGGCAGCCACTTAAATAGTCCACCGTATTCCTGCCATTATTCTATCAGATACAAGTGACCTTCAGAAACTGTTTCTTTCCAGACTCTGTAGGACACCATGGAAGTGATCTGTTGGATTATTTAGTAAACTGTCTTCAAAAACTGTTACAAATCTTTTTTTCTAAGTATAAGCATTAATAAGCTGAAATGAAATGGAAAAATACAAGGAATTATACATCTCTGTATATTTGTCACTAAGTGTATTGCGTTCATGGTAGGAATCCTCACTGAAGTCAATAAACATACATGACAGCAGAATAGTGTATAATTTCAGTAGTTTTAAGCATGTTTCTGTAGTAAACCCCCTGTTTTTTCTACATTAGAACTAAACAGGAACTTGTTAGAAAAAGGAGTGCTATAAAGTGTAGCAAAGTATAAAAACTGAGTGTAGCAAAAGCTTGAAAATCTACAGTTGACATGGAATTAATTGGGATAACTATTATGAGTAAACAAAACCAGTTATGATTTCCATGCCCAAATCAATTTCTGTCTCTTTCTTGACCTGGTTTACTGTTTAAACATGCTATTCAAAGAATTTCTTTTCTTGTGTTTGATTGCTAGGGCCTTAACATAATTTTACTTTTATTTACATTAATTTAGGGATATAACTCTTACTTCTTTGATGTTACTCTTAATTACATCAATAGTGAATTCAGACTTCCAGTATCTTTGACTACATACACACAGTAGTACTCATAGTCATTGCAGAGTAAGGAATAGTAGCAATAAAATAAAAGATCTTATTTACTAAGTTGAATGTGTAGCTAGAGACCCTAAACAAGCTCAAGCCTCATTATGCTAGGTGTATAAAAACAACATGACAAAAGATCCTTTCTTCAAAGGATTTATAATGCATCATTAGCAACATAAAGAACTACAAGAAAAATTCACCACCGGCATAAACATGTGAAATTCCACTGAAGTTTACCCTTTAATACTCCTTTATATTAGGGGTGAATGCAGCTTTTCATTTCTGTTTCAAAGATGCTATAGCACATCCCCACTGGAAAAAAAGAATCACTGAAGCTATATTCCTCTGTTCCCCCAAGTAAAAACTGCTAAGGGCATATTTTCTATTCATTCTAGTCAGCAGAGTAGCTCAAAATCTCCTTAAAAATTGTTATAGGAAATACTGCGTATGACTTCTGCTCTGTGGTTTTGTTCTTGTTAATGACAAAATGCTAATCTTCTTAATATGTAATTTATATACAAACACCACAGTATTTATTACAAAAACAGTGTTATCTCTGATATTACTAAACAAAGAGAGACCTGTCCCTGAAATCTCAGTATTTGCTTTAAGTATTTAACAAATGAACCATTCAGTGCCCACTATCTCCTCGTTTCTATAGAGTATAGGAAGAGTATGAGGGTGTCACCTAGTGGATTGTTCGGACTGCCTCTAAGAGAGCTAACAAGCAAAACCATCCAACTGGCATTGAATGAGCTGACAAAATGAAAGAGAAAGGATTCTTTTTTTCTTTATTTAATTACTCCAGGAATTGTGAAGGCTTCAACAGAGTGTTATTGTTCTGTAATATCTGCCTTTGGCTTCCCATTCATGTCACAGAATCTACTGGCACTGAAAAGGGCTGCATCCAAAATTCTGAAGAGAAAATTACCTATGTTTCTGGCTCAGAGGAAAGGTTTAATATTACCACAGACAAGCATTTAAAACGAGTTGCTCAAAAATTTCAAGATTACAAATAAGTGGAAGAAATTATATCCAGTGCCTGTAGGTTTCATCAATTATATTTTAAAAGAAGGAGCTATTCTATCATTTTCAACAGGCCATCAAAAAAAAGAAAAAGACACCAAAAATAGGGGGGTTTACATGTATTAGTTTGAGATTGCTGTATGCATTTATAATTCATGAATAGTTAAGGTTAACCTTAGCAATCTGGAGATGAAAAGGATTACATAAACTATCCATCTTATTTCTTTGATTGAATTACTGCACATATTTAAAGCAGACGCCACTTAAGAACTGAATACCTGCAGTGAATTAACTCAGTCAAATGCAAAGCAGATACCCAAGCCAGCTCACCCAGTACAATTTCAATTGCATGTTGAAATTTAAAATAACCAGCATACAAGTTATAATTGCATGATGAAAGCCTATCTGATCCCATATATTTAACCTCTTTTAATTAAAAAAAATGCTTACTATACTTTTAATATTACATTCTGCCCTTGAGTGGAGGAAGGGAAGAAAGTAAGGATGGAGCTAAAAATGACAGAGACATCCTGTTTAGTGCCTAGAGCATATACTTTATTACACCCCCTGAATCTTTCAGTGTGTGCTGTGTGACCAGCATGGGAAGAGGAGAAAGTTTTGCCCCATGATGCTATATTTGCTGCTATCAGAAGTACGTACTACCTGCCAGCAGACACAGTATGCTACTGGAAGCAGTGGCAAAAATTTTACACTAGCAGTATGCTTTGCTGGCCTTGCTGTTAGTAACCTGCTTGAAGTGGTAATATGTCTCTTTTAATGAACAAGTGGAACTGCCTTCCTCTGTGTATAAGAGGTAGCACAGCTTTAACCTTTCCTGCACATACGGAATACATACAGGCAATCTAAAATTCCTGGCGAAATACCCGAGGTGAAGAGGTATAAAGACCCCAGCAATCCTCATCCATATTAAAAGCTCTCAAAACCACACTTCAAGAGAACTGTGAATATGTATATTACTTAGTTTAATTGCCAAACCAAAAATTTGTATAAATGTATGTTAGGTGCTTGAGTAAAACCAAACTACTCCTACTTTTTGAGATAGGAAATGAAGGAAAAAAGAAAGAAAGATTAGCTAAATCCCTACCCTCAAAACAGAAAATAGAGTTCTGTTGATCAGAGGCATCCCATTCTGCTAGATATTAAATGTTTTCTGACCCTTAGAAGCATTCTCTCCTCTTTGGGACACAGAGTTATTTTGGAGTTTTCTTTTTACTTTCTTTTTTTTAATCCCACAAAGCTGTTGTAGGCTATAATGAATTCTGGTGAGAAGTGCTCAGGTGATTCATATTGTGAAGTTCAGCAGAAGACACTGATAAAGTACAGAAATTGAAGGGCAAGTAAGGATTGCTGTTGAAGGATAGGATGCTGTCAATGAGCCTTGTATCTCCATTTATACAGCAGGCTATTACATTTTAAAATAGGTCCTTCAAGCTTTGTGCAGGGAGCAGCAGTACCAGGCTCCCGTACTGCATGCATCTCGTTTCTCACAGGAGGTCATGCTGGCTTCAGAATAAATAAATATATAAATTAACCAAGAAACAAACTAGAGGGAAGGCCTTGGGCCCCAGCTAAATATTTCATTAAGAAGAAAACTGGTCTTGCATGTGTTCTCCTTAAAACCTCCCAAAGGACAAATCTGTCAGGGTATGTCTACATAGTTAGGAGCATCCAGTAACACAACTATTCCTCCCACTCTCTGAGACGGCCTGACACGAGCCAGCTCCACTCTAGAAGCTGAGTAAATATGCTATCATAGTGCCAAGCCTGAGCTAACACAGGTTGTGTCTCAACAGGCCTTATTAGCTCAGGCTCATTACTGTAATAACATGGCTATATGGCTGCTGAACTGCAGCTGGCTCTGTGCGCCTGGCTTGTCGTGTTGCGGGAGCAGGCACTTAAGTATTTGCTGCTGACTGTGTAGACATGCCGTCAGCGTGTTCCTCCTCTTCTTCCTGGAGATTTTGTCATTTAATTTGAAGCCAGCAGCTGCTCCTCTCAGAAAAATGTACTGGCATAAAAGGAGAGCATTTGGAAAATAGTATGTTTCTGAAAGGTTGTGAAGTGCTGACTGCCTCTAGCAGGTCAGAGGATCACCTCTGTTACACCATAATGGCGCTTTCCTAAGTAGAAAGCATGACCTTAAGCAAAGATCACAGGTATACACAACCAGTTTCCTATCACATCTTAACAGACAAGATGCAAGAGTAAATTACACCAGGTTTGTAATTCCCCAGTTGTTACTGAATAGACACAGTTTATCTGCATTATGCCTACATTCTGCTACTGGAAAAACATCCTACTTTTAGTTGGAGAGCACAGTTAGAGCTGCATGGACTCATAGGCAGCCTCAAAGAATGCAACAGAAATGGAAAAATTGCTCTTTAAAACTTAATGCTGGAAGAGGACAGCACCAGCATGGTAGTTCAGGTAGTAGTATCAGACTAAATAAATACTCAGACCAAATAAAGTCTCACGCAAAGCTCTTCCAGACCACAGCAGTGGAGAATATTACCTGGAATCTGCCCCTTTCACATATGATCCCTGTAGCTGTAATTCTCAGGTACATAACTGGAAAAGCAGCAGCAAGACTCAAACATGTGGTAGAAACCTAATTCTAAACCTCCACCTATGCACACACACACTCAGAAGATTATTTCCAATTGGTTTGCATTATTTATTTAATAAATTAATTTCAGTTTTAGTTTTAGCTGACATTTAGAAATGTTGCTTCCTAATGATGGACCTGGGAAACTGTCACTTTTGTGTATTCAAATTGATAGTCTCACATAGAGATGGTGACCTCAGGCCAGGGAAGACTGCAATATTGAATCTTTGCTATGAAAATGTGGCACTACCAAGGGACCTTTTGTTAGCTGGAAGGGGAAACTATTCACGTGAGTAGAAGTTGGAGAGATTTTGTTAAAACATATTCAGTTTGTTCTCATTGTGAACAACTTAATTTTTAAATATAACATTTCAAATTAGTTTCCTGACTTTTTGTGACAGATTTTGGTATGCAAAACTACTTGTGTTGAAACATTGGCATTTTGATTTAAAGAAGCATAGGAGGTTGGTAAACCTGATTTTTATACTTATAATGGGGAAATCCTCCCAGCCAATTCAATGTGATCACTAAGTCTTTCAGTAAAATACTTGCCAAAACCCCAATGTACTTTGTTCTTCTTTGGATTGCTCCCAGAAAGTAACACTTCCAGTTTTTAGTGAACTATGCTGTAACGCCCTCTGCTGGTATTAAGCTGGTAAAAACACTGTAGATTTCCATTTTAGGTGATTTAAAGAGGTATAAAAATGGTTTAAAGACTGAGTGGCTCAAACCACTATGATCTTTTAGATACCCGCTAGTACCTTTGGTGGGTGAGACTCTGTAAGAGGCTTTTAAGTAAATCCAGACAAATTGATCTTAAACAATACCAACTTTAACATAAACTGACATCCATTTAACTTGGGGAAGTTTATTCTGCATTAGCAAATCAAGACTGTGAAAACCTTACCAGAATGGTCATGTTAAATGTCAGTATTTCAAATGGAATTTCAAAGATTTTGGCTTGCATTTTACCCAGTCAACACATACTGAAGCCACTATTCCAGCAAAGAACTGAAGCATGTGATACTTTTGGTCAATATTTTGGATACCTTTAAAGAAAATGGGAATAACAATTTAGGCAGTTCATGTAGAGAAGAATCCTGCTTAAATATTTTCATGACATGAATACATGGAAAGAAGTAAATACTGAAAATCAGCTTAAGCTTTTTCTTTCCCAACTTGCTACTGTCTTAAAGAAAGCTTAGTGAGATGTTACCCATTCTCAAGGGATTAATTAATACTCTCTGTGAATAAATATCAAACACAAAAACATCTGTGCAGTATGATTAATCAAGATGTTTTTTTAAGTGCCATATCATTTGAAGTATGTATTTTGTAGTGCCTTGGTTAAAAATGCCTTGATTAGACATGCTACTGATAAAAATAAGGTCTAGAATGTTCTTCGTTTTGTCTTTCAATTCTCTCATGAGCACAGAGTAAAAATCATAAACCTGGCTCGAATTTGGCATCTTGGAAATGTGACTGAGAGTTCCAAAAGTGCTTTGCAGAGGGGGATGTTCAACTGCTGCTGAAAGAACTCCCCTTGGTATTCTTGAAAATCCCACCCTTAAACCTTTATTGAGAATCTCTTGAAAGAGATTTTTGCTTGAAGCCATAGATCTTCCCATCAGATATGCAGGGCAAATCACCAATTAACAGAAGATATGAAGGATTTTCTTGATTACAGTTTGGACATGTATTTCTCTGGAGAGATGCTTTTGTTCAAAACCAGCCTGTCTCCTCCATGCTCGAGCACACAGTATGTTTCACAGTCAAAAATTGGACAATTTTAGTGCACTAGACATATGGTTTGAATAGTCTTCAGATCTTTCCATGAGACAAATTGTTATACAATAGGTAATGTCTTATTGTTTTGACACAACATTGTTTTAGATGGCAGAAACGTCCTATTTGTGTGTGACACAATGGCATCAGATCCAAATGAATGTGTGTAGGTGTGGTAATAAACATGTTAAAGGCAAACATTAGCACTCAGGACTATTGTGTAGATTTAGGCTAATCCTTAGAGGATTTGACTTTCTTGGATCTTCCACATAGTAAG
Organism: Melopsittacus undulatus; assembly: GCF_012275295.1. Lineage (NCBI taxonomy): Eukaryota > Metazoa > Chordata > Aves > Psittaciformes > Psittaculidae > Melopsittacus > Melopsittacus undulatus. The sequence goes on along the minus strand of NC_047528.1, from coordinate 108,364,786 downwards.
CTGGCAGCAGCTTGAGGTGACAACCCATTGCCTGAGAGCAGGTGTGGGAGGCATGCCTGCCACTTCACAGATATGTATGAAAAGCTGGAGTCCATCTGTTTTCTTCCCCAACATTTTAATGATTTGCCATATCTGATTAACCATGTAATTTAAGCCACAGTGAAGACAAATTTCAAATGGCATAACATAGCTCGCTTTGAAATATGCTTTACTCTGACGAAGACTGTGGTTGGTTTTATTCTGTTTTGTTTGGGGTTAGGTTTTAAACTTATTGTGTGAACTACAGGAAACAGTTTTCTAAGAGATCAGAGCTCCTATCAGTGAAATAAGGTGATTTCAAGGCTTTGTGAAATTTGTTTTATTACTTTTTTGGAAGATGTTGTCTACCAAAGTAAAATTCTCAAAGTGTCTCTTATCACTGCTCATCTCTACTTATTAAACAATGTATTGCAGGTAATGTTAGTCCCAATTATATGAAACCATCTTAATAGAAAGGTTAGTATTGTGTCCAATGGCCAAAACAAGACATCTGGAAGAAATAGCAGATTCTTTTGTTACCCACTGGATTTAGGAAAACCTATTGATTTAACATTGATTTCTCACTTGAATAATGGAGAAACTGAAGAAAAGAACACAATGGAAGTGTCATCTTAATGAAAGGAGAGAACGTATTTCTAGCATCTTGGTACACAAACATATATGGATTGCTGTAGGACTTTAACAATGTAATGAAATATAGCAGTCATGTTATTTCCTTGCCCAAATGCTCCCATGCTTGGCATGACACTTTACATAGAGCACAGGTCTCAGTTCTTGGGGGGTGGTAAAGGGGATGGAAAACTGTTCGGGTATAGATTAAATTTAAGTTAATCCAGGGATAGTAACCTTTTCTGTGGCACAGCAATCTTCCCTGGCTTTCACAATCAAGCACACACTAGCAGCAACAGGCAGAAAGGAAAACTGAAAGGCCTTATCTCTTTAATATTCTATTACTGTGCAGGTGACAATCCTGTGAGTCTGATTGAGATTCCATAACCACAAATTTGGATCCAAGTCCATATGCAAAGTAACATGTCCACTCATTCTTCAGGAATATGCCATCTGAAACACTGCTGCGTCCAAATCAGAGCACAACAATTCTACCTCATGAGTTTTGTGGTCATGACTTCTAGAGTAATACAAAAGTCTAATTTCGATCATATCCTGGAAAAACTAGGAACACTGTATTTCTACCCACAGAAAGAAAATAACAACAGATAAAAAACTTTCTGTGTGCATTTATGCCAAACTGTTAACAAGTTTAGTAAGACACATGAAATCGATCTCTACTTTTGAAATCAGATACCAGCTTCTGGAACCAATATTTACAAATTACTGTTATTACAAGCCACCTATAATAACATCGTAGTGAAGAGTCGGGGGAAAAGTAGAGTCTTCATTTCTCATTCTCTGTAAAATAAGATAAGGTGTTTTTCTGAAAGCCTTAAGCAAATACAAGCTCATCTCATGAAGTCCAGTACATGGACTAAAATGGGTGAAATTTAAATGGACTTTATAAGATTGAACTGGTTAATTATGTTGTCTTTTCTATCTTAAATTCTACAAATCATGCAACTGATACTAAATAATATATTATCTAGGAGATGAATATCACTATTTAAAAGATTTTATATACTACAACTAATATAAAAGGTTTTGTTTGTGTCTGCAACTATAACCATGCCACAGCTTGCAGAACATTATTTTCTATTCTACTGACAAAAATGAACATAGATCCAAAACACGATAGTCTGTACCCACAAAATGGGACTGAATTACTCCTTTAACACCTCTTTGTTTTGTGGTTTATAGACTACAACACAAGCTGATTACGCTCATGTTTCTAATTATAAAAGTTAAGGGAATTTTCATATCTTTCAATGAAGTAATGTCTTCAGTTGATTACAAGTAAGATTGGAAAACAAATCCTGTAATGAAATATATGACACAGTTGTACTAAGTGCAATCACAGATTGCTCAACAAAGATGCCAATAAAGTGAAATAAATACAACTCCTCAAATGTTTCGATGAAGTAAGTAATTAAAGGTTTTCTAGTATATAGTTTCATGGAGTACAAAGAATGAATCGCATAAAATAAAGGCAAGACACTAACAACCCAATTTCATGCAGAATTCCAACTCCTGAAAGGTTTGAAGCCTCAGGCACTTAGAATTTACTGTTCTCATTCAGAGAAATGATTTGCAGACCGAAATGAATATTTTAAGGTTTTTTCTTCGAGTCAAATGATCCATCTGTTTACTAAAACAATTCACTGCAAAGCCAAGGAGGTCATTTCAGGGTAAAACCTCCATCTCAGCAAAGGGTAAACCAAACAGGGTGTCAAGTTGAACTATTTGAAGTATAAAGCAACATCATATAATGTTTGATGATGGTCAGATTGTATGATCTTTCTGCTACAGCATTTTTAAGACTTGGATACAAAGTGTAATTTTCTTTGAAAATATAACATTTACAAAGATTTCTATTTCTATGCCATTATCCTAGTTTTATGTTGTCAAGCAGTGCTGATAACAAACTTTGCATGTAAATTTTTTTATGCTTTCCCACTTACTAAACAACTTACACCTACATTATCAAAGAAGTGTTTGTAAGAAGGGTATGAATTTTCAAGCTAAATCTAGGCAGTAGGCATATGCCAGAGAATGTTTCTCATCTTCACCCATTGTAGAATGAGTGATTCCATTTATTTCAAGTTGCTAATTTGCAGTAAAGTTGGAATGCTTTGATGTGGGACTTGGTGGCTGGGGGAAAAGAATAAAACCAGGATAGAATATGTTCTTGCTGAATCAGCACATTGAGTAGGAAAAAGTTTGTCTGAAATGAAATTATCCCATATTATCTAAATTTAACATGTGGTGTTAGGTTTATAGCATAGCTTCTGCTCAAACTGAGTGATAACTCCCTTTAAGTGGATTATATTCTCAAAGTAAGGATGTATTTTTAGTTCCTAAAATAGAAAAAATAATAGAGAATTATCCATGATTCTTTCCCTATTTCGTTCAATGGAAACAGGTGGGTAGAAATGCTGTATTTAATGGCTCTGCAGCTAGTACACAATCAAGTGGAGGAAACTAAATTAAGCAAAATACTGTGTAGACAGTATTGTCTATACTCTTATCCAGTGGGTGAAAGTACAGCACTGGGTCCCAACCTGAGTTTATTGATGTATTTGCAACATCACATACAGTATAGCTCTGCAGAGCATAGGGCTCAAAGAAGAGCCTGTTCTGTTGAACCCAGATTTCTTTTCCATGAACATAAATAATAGTCATTACCTCCACTGAAAACTCCAAGAGCATTTGTTTTACTCCTGTATTTTCCAGAAGTTTGTCTTACATGCAAAGTGAGAAATTTGTAGAACGTTTTCTTTTCTGCACTAATGACTTCTGTGTACCTGATTTGGAATAGTGTTTCACAGATCAGCTGTCTAAAAGCAAGTTCTGTCCCAGTTCTATCTACAACCAACACAGGGAAATTGGCAACTCTAGAGGCTTTTTAAGGGATGGATCTCCATACCCATCTTGGAACTGATGAATCATCTTCTGGAAGTGCCTGTTTCTGCCCTCTGTTGTATGACTGGTTTAGACTTGGCCTAATGACTTTTCATACACCTGAAGTTAAGCAAGGTAAATACAATCTTTACATGTAATACATGAGATCCACTTGAGTTGACCTTGTTCTGCTTGGAAAAGATGTTCACACAAAGGCATTTTCAATATCTATCTTTAGATATATTTAACACAGGTCTTTGAGTTAGGAGTCTGCTGTAGACAGTCTGTGAAGAAGCAGTGAAACTTCTAACTAAGAGCTTTGAGTCTGAGTGATTTGGCCAACATCTGATTGAATCAAGCAGTTTCCTTGATTAGTTTCACAGAAAATTCTAAATCAGCATTTTTATCCATAAATTAATTAAAAACTGAAGTGGCTGTAAGAAAGGATAGACGAATTACTCTGCAGTTTCCTTTACCACCACTATGTTTTTCCTACCATTATGCAAGGGCAAACAGACAAATGCAACTGTATTTTCCTGGCTGGCAGTTCTGCAGTACAAGAGGAAATTACTCAAGCCATAGTAAAGGATTTGTATTGAGTTGTATATGTACACAATGTGTGTGCTTCTCTCTTTGCCCCCTTTGTCATTCACTCATTCTTGTATTTCAGAAAGAAACCATAATGAACTCTCTGTGTAATTAAGATGTTCCCCTAATGTCTGTATTAGAGGTCCCGACTCCCTCCCAAATTACCTTTGAACAAAATGCTTAATTAAACTTGCTGTAAGGTGACTGGCTCCCTGATGTTGAATATCACAATAGTCCATCAGCAGAAAAAAATCTTTTCAGCTTTTTCTATAAACCTGCATCACTTCTTGGCTTATAGACATTATATTGTAAATGTGCAAAAGTCACCTCAACAGTCTAATAAAGCACACAGGGCACATGATGGTACTAGTCATTCTTCCAGTAAAATTTCTTATTTTATGTTTTATTTCCACAACCCTGGAATTGCAAGAGATCCTTCTTCAGGGACAGTGTTGCTGCTTCTTGAGCCCTGTTTTCGAAGACACATTTTCCTTTGAAATTTGGGAAGATGACAGAGAAACTGTAGTGGTCTATGTAAAATATTATCATCAAACTCAAATCTTATTCTCCAAACAAGCTGCACATTAGACACAAAGCAGGTGAAGAAAAGAATAAATGAATAATAAAGAATAAATAAATATGGCTATCAATTGAGAAAAATAACCAATAGAGTTCCCCATGTTCTGTACTGCATAAGGTGTGATGACGATGGCAGAAAGTTCCCTCTTGCTTTACTGTTTTCACATCTCTTTTAACATCCAAGCAAGTGTCTGATCCTTACTCTTTATTTTCAAAGCCATGGATAAACTCTTCCAAAGCTCTTCAGATAAATGGAGAAAACATTTATGTGAAAACATATGTGTTGCTCTCTTTCTATTTCCTCTTTCAAATCCATTCATTTTCACGCTTCTTTTATGCTACTTCTGAGATTATTAGACACAAGCTAGAGGTAAAATACTGATACTACATAGATTTAATCTCAGAAGAAAACAGATGCCATCTTTAAAATGATTTAAAGAGTACAGGTGCTTATATTAATCATATACTTTTTTTTTTTCTTTGAGTATAACTATGTCAATTTAGGTGCTTATCTGTTCATGTTCTGTCCAGATAAATCACTGCTAATCATATTTGAGGGCATGCTTACGAGTTTTTAGACTGGTTATAGATATACTATTTCAAAACTATCATAAATATTGTACTCTAACAGTGCATCTCAGTAACATTCAACCTGATTCATAATCATTGCCACCTACTGTGCTACAGTAAGAAACCGTAAGAGCATGTTGTAATTGGTCTGTGCTGACTAAACGGGAATTATATAGTAAATACTGAGGTAGATATCACAGCCTTACATGCTTGTCTATCACTGTATATTTGCATATTACAATTGTTAAGAATTTATTGCGAGACTGTAGCCTGTGCTATGTATTTAAACCTATTCCACTTTCTTATGGGAGTAGGCTGTTAGCAGGAGAGGCAGAAGAACCAGTCCTTTCCAACCCTAATTATTCTACGATTCTCTGATTCTATGATTTCTCATTGGGAAAGACAGTTTTAAAGTGGAAGAGGATGATAGGAACCAAGTGGATTCAGATAACAAAATCAATCCTTTTTTGACTCAAAACACAGAGTTTCAGGTGAGGCACATTTCCAGTGAGTTGCAAGCCTGTTATTTTCCAGTATCACCAACAAAATTAAAAGCAGAATACAAGATGATCAAGTTGAGACTACTAAAAACCTTTGCAAGTGGCAAAGAACCCTTTGGAAAAGATGTGGTGTGACTTGGCTGATGTTGCAAGCTACAATCATATAAAGTGCTTACTGAGGGAAGGGAGTAGGAGTGGGTAAAAGGAATCAGAAAACTTTGCCATGAATTTCACATGATGATATTATGCTTCCAGGAGGAGATAAGGGGAAAAGTGAGGGAGGGGAAATGGGGGAAGCAATACTTAAGACAGTTTGGATGGAGTATATTGAAGGAAACCAAGGAACAGGTAGATGCAGAAAGTGACAGCAGTGCTCTAATGAGAAGTGGAAAGGATTGAACAGCTTCAGCAAGTCTAGTAGCATAGCAATAACCCTGAGAAACCTAATGACATTTGGGAACTTAAACAAAGCCTCATATCTAGTCTGGATGCTATCAAGGCAAATGAAAATCCTTAACAACAGCATTTCTTGAGTTCTTATTCCAGTGTTGTGACAGTTATTCGCTGTTCATCAAAAGGCTGTGCTGTTGAGAGGAGGACTGGGTTATGCATTAAATATCTGAATAGAAGAAATAATCACCCTCTGAGCATACAGACGTTTTTATCCCTTTCTGAATAATACTCCCCTCATTTTCTTTGTCAGGAGTCAAAATGCTCAGTGTTTGACAGGGACTGGACTTTAAGTATCATCTCCAAACATCACTGGTTTTATATTTCCCTTTCTGCTGCCTATCTTGTAAATATGATTTCCCAAACTCAGTGCCAGCCACCACTTTTCTTCAATCAGATTCTTCCTAGAGACTCACAAGTGTCACATCAACCAATCCAGCACCTCATTATAAAACAGGGGGTGAAACACTGGAAAAAGAAAGCAAACAGAAAAGAAAAATGTAAATAGCATCACTTCTTGGTTACCAGGTGCATCTTATCTCTTTCTGTCTCTCTGGCTGTAAATTCCTTAGGGGTAAGGGCTGTCTTAACAAGTGCTTTGTAGAGTGTTTATCACAGCGTCAGGCATGTGTTCTAGCACAGTGACAAGTATGTCACAGAGCTACCTTCAGCTATTGCATGGTAGCTTATGCAATACTACTTTGGTATTGATATATGTCACATGGTTTGTTATTGCAATAGCAAAACAAAAATCAAGATAATTGGATTTCATTGTCCCCATTCTAGGACAAAACCTCATAAATTAGTACCAAACCTAACTTCTAATAGGACTGCGACATGAGGAGATGTGTGAGCAAAATGAGTACTTAATTTGTTCACTCTCACAATTCTTCCTGCTGAATTTTGCTCCTGCTTTGTTGAATTTCCACATGCTGGTCAGTTTACATGAAACTTGGCAAACGGAATTGTCTTTATACCAAATTGCAAAATAGATTTGTAAAAACTGTCCTGAAGTCAGGACTTGTCATAAATCCCTATGTTATGAGGAATACCCTTCACCTATTAGCTGACACCAGCCATTCAAAGCATGAGTTTTTCAATGTATGTCCATCCAATTTCTGTTTGACTGTATTTCTGCATAATGCTCTCACTTTTCAGCATGCTGATTTCAGTTGCTATCAGTGTAACTTAATCCAAAATTCATGGCATACTGGCCATTTTTAACCTACCTCTCTCAAAGATTTTCCCTGAAGCAGAGGCTTGTGTGTGAGCACTTTCATTGCATTGCCTATAGAGTAAGTTTTCTTTTTTTCCCCCACTCCTAGAAAGAGGTGGTACTAAAGGAGCACCCTGCCATTTTTGTCTCTTCTGGTATACTGATTTTTTATACTTTCTATTCATATTCCAAAATTGCAGTGGTAATACTTCTCATTTACTTCATTCTTTTCTGCAGTTTCTTAATCTGCTTTTCCAGCAATCTCAGTGAAGCAAGGAGGTTGTATAAATAGAAATATTTCTGTCCAGTGGCTTAGTACATTATGTTAGGCAGTAAAAAAAAAACATAATTTCAGGGCTGGGGTTAGACCTAACAGATCAGTTTTCCTTCTTATCTTTACCTCCAATAAAATTATACATCACTGTCATATCAAGTTGAACTGCAATTTGCATACAAGCCTAATAGTCCACTGACAAAACTATATGTTTAATACATATTTTGTTCCTTCAGGTAGACCAAGGCATGTTCATATTAGGACCACATGAGAACAATTCGTATGGCTTATATTCCAACAATGAGCAAGAGCAATGTTTCACATTTGAGCTAACAAGACACAGGAGAACTGTTCAACAATTCTCAGCCTCTCGTGTATACACACTGTGGTCATCACAGACTTAATGGTAGCTAATATTAAGAATAGAGCTAAACCCAAAGTTCCACATAACAAGCAATGCCACTCTTTTAACTCTGCTTCCTTGTAAAAGACATGGGTGCACTATTGCATAACTTCTCTCTACTTCCACATGGAGCAGAATTACATTGACTCATTATTTGTAGAACCATTTTGTGGTGAGTCCTGGAATGGAAATATACACCCTTTTACTAGTGCTAGAATCACAAAATAGTTTGGGTTGGAAGTGGCCTTCAGAGGTCATGAGTCCAATCCCCCTGCAATGAGCAGGGACATCTTCAACTAGATCAGGTTGCCCAGAACCACATCCAGCCTGGCCTTGAATATGTCCAGGGATGGCGCATCCACCACCTCTCTGGTCAACCTGTGCCAGTGTTTTACCACCCTCACTGTAAAAAATTTCTTTCTCACATCTAGAATATGTCCATGCACTTAAAAGTGATAAAAAGCAGCAGAGAATTTTGGTCTACATACACTTTGCTTCCTAAACCTAACTATTCAGAGTGTTCTTTTAAAACTAATGAGAAGTGCCACTGCTAAGCAGAACTGCTAAGTCTTACTGCTAGCCAAAAGAAGGAGGTCTGAACTTATTGGTTACTTAAAAGAACTTATTTGGCACCAGTTACAGGCTTCTGAGAAACAGTGTAAATGCAACAAATGGCTTATTTCATTAGAGTTTGATTGGAGCTATTTTCATAGATGCTGTGTATGACAGTTTTAGGCAGCTATAAGGAGGGAGCTAAGATTACCTCTCATCTGGTGGGGGAAGGAACCCAGCCAGGGATTTAGTATGGGCTGAAACAGGCTCTCCAGTCAAGTTTAATCCAGTAATTGCCATGGGGAGGTAAGGACTCACTAGAATGTACATTTTGCTGTACATCCCCAGTGCAGAAGGGCTAAAGCAAAGGTAATGCTTAGTTAACAAGGATCCATGCCTATGAATAATATTTTCAGCCTCTGACTGAACTCCAGGTCTCAAAGTACGTGACAGAAAATATATCCATTTCCTACCAGATGAAACATTACACCTAACCTATAATCACTGGCAGGCTTACTTTTTAAAACTCTCCATTTAGTATTGAAATAAAGACTTTTTTCCATTTAAAATGAGAGAAGAGTAAAGATATCATGCTGAGGGTATTATGCAAATTAAATAAAGTCCATACAAACCAATTAGTTTCAAGATCAGAGGTGACATATTTTCTAGCTAATACCAGCTTAAGGTTTTATTGATGAGCCTATGAATAAATATACCCTTACAGGAACATGTACGAAAGAGGATAGAGTACCTGCAGAAGAGGACCAAGTTAATTTTCCATACCACTAATATGTCATATTAATAAACAATAACCTCTGAAGAACTATTTATAAATTAAAAAATTCCTATTATTGTCCTGTCGTCATGAGTTTACACAGGATTTACAAACTAAAAACTTGCTAAGACCATGGACATAATGGCTAGATGCCTGGGAATTCTTATAACAGACCCTTTGATTCAGAATATACTGGAGCAAGCATTGATTTGGTGGTTTTCTGTGTGTCCACAATAACACCACCTGCCTTAAAACGGCTGCTTTGAGTCAGCTCTCCCCCAGTGCAGACAGGTGGCTAGTGCTCTCCAGTGCATTGCATGCTCTTAATAGGAATGTACTATTTTTTCCCAAATACCACAGCATCTATTCATTTGGGAATCTTTGGCAAGCTGGAGTAAGGCCAGAGAATATTTCTCCTACTCTGACTGCTTCTGGCAGAACAGCCATCCACAAACCTGTTGCTTCTAGCAGAATTACTAGGGGTACATGGAAACTGTATTCATGGCTTCATAAGGAACTGTGCAACTTCGTATTCAGGAACCAGATAAAAAGAATATTCAAAGCATGAAGTATTTCATTGCTGAAGAGGGCATTCTCTAATTTTCTCTTTACTACTAATCAGTTCTATAAGAAGCATTTAAAAAAGGAAAATTTAAATGTCCAACTCAATCTTTATCTTATTAAAACACTTTATTTTTCCTTTAGCTTTTTAACAATTTTTTTAATTCACATTTCAGATGAAAAAACATGTCTTGCTAAATATTAACTCCCTCTTCACACATTAACCTTCTTACAAGGAAATTACATTTTAATGTAATGCACCAGCAATCCCTATTGGAAGGCTGTGCCAGAATTTCACTCCCATGATGCGTAGATGCCTTTTTCTAATTCCTAAGTTTATTTATAGCCACTTTATGCCTTCTTAGCACTGTGCCAACATCATCTTTGTGTTTGATCATTACTTTCTTTTTCCCTGACGAGTATCTCCTGCTGAATGCTTCAGGGACACACTTTGTATCACTGTTTACCAGTTGACATCTTGTGATTGATGTGTACATTCAGGTGTTTCTCCTTTATCACTTCACGATCAAATTTGTGGTAGATAATCTAAGACCCTTAGTCTATGACCTTGTTCTTTACACACTCAGTCCCACTTCAGTTTTGCTAGTCTTTATGGTCAATACAGCCCTAAATGATGCTCTGATATTCTTCTGTATTTATGATATCTCCAAATCTTATCATGTGCTCATACAAGGATGGTTAGGCAAACCAGTAATCTAAGGCAGAGCAAAGACAAATATTTGAAGGATTCCACTGTTACTTCACTTCAGCTTCAATATTTCTACTTTAGCTTCAATATTTCTACAGTTCTCTGTTCAGCATCACCCTTTAAGCTGCTTACTCAATTTACTGATCTTGTACTAGTTTCAATTGCTGTAGTGTACTTTAATATTTCTTTACAAAGAAAAGAAAAAATGTGTACCCAAGTCCATGTACATCAAATATCTCATTTTCTTTCATCTCAAGGAATCAGTTATCAAAAAAAAACAAACAACCAGATCTCATGATTTGTCTTCATATTCATCAAGTACAGTCTTATTCCACTTTCCTACTTTTCTTTCCCTTTCTCAGCCATAAATATGAAATCTCATTTAACATGACTTGATCACAGTGTTCTTCATAGTAAAAATCAATGTGCCTGTCAACACAATCTTTTTCCATCTACCATACTCTAAACGTAAACCATACAAAAACACAGTTTTTCTCCAGTTTAGAACTAATGCTGTGAATGTATCAGGCACGTGTGGGTAACTGAATAGCAGGACATCTCACACCCCGGGTTTTTCATGTTGACTTTCAGCTTCCTATGAAACCCTTCCACACTAACTCTGATCTTCTACCACCATCTCTTACCTACTGTATCTTCTGCCTCCCTCAGAGAATCCCAACCCAATATCCATTCCTCCTGCTCCATCAGCGCTTCTCCACACCTCTTCTCACAGGAAACATGCTGCACAAGTTCTGCATTTTACTACCTTTTACATTTTACTCTGCGTCTCTTTCTGCACCCTCTGCTCCTGGTGGAGCTCCTCAGATCGGGGGTTCAGAACTAGATGATCTTAAGGTCCTTTCCAACCCTAACTATTCTATGATTCTATGAGGGGCAAACAGGGGCAAAGCAGTTGTGGGAAGGGGGAAGCGCGTGCCCTTCACCAGAACTTTCTCTGCTTCTAAACATGCTTTTGTCCAGAAGAAACCTCTTCCATTTTCCAGCCATCAATGGTAACATTTGTGGAGTCTGGGAAAAAAAATCTGGTAAGTCTGTCTGGAATATAAAACAAACTGAACATGAAATATAAGATTCAACTGAAGTATTCTTTCCAAATCTGGTATTTCCTGGAAGGCTGCTTTTCTTATACCAGGCCTTCTTTAAGTCTTTGGTCAAACCCAGGAATGGGCTGCAGTATCAGATTAGATCTTTTTATTATTCTTTATTCAAATTACATAAAAATAGTCTTGGAAAATTTTGTTACAGCAGCAAATGGAAATGCTCAGGGTAGATAATGAATCCTTCTCATGGCTGCTATAGCTCGAACAGCAGCACTTTAAATACGGCACTGATTTTTTCCCCCCCAACAGTTTGTTTTTAATACACCCTCCAAAACTCTAGAAGTATCCCAAGGCACCTTGTGGTCTTTGCGATGGTAGCTTCAGTAGCACAGTGCAACAAGTTAGAACTTCTAAAAAAGGCTGATCCTTTGGGAAACAAATAATCCATGTTTGCTTTGTCTGCCTGAATTTGTATTCTTGTGAAAGATGAGACTGGCAAGAAAACTCCAGAGTAACCCCTCCCATACCCCTTAGACACACACACTAAAACACTGCCACTGGTGTCTCCTTAAGGACAGATAGAACAGGCAGTGATTTTGGGGGCATCATGTCCTTTACAAAAGTTCCCACACTCAGATAGCTGTCAATGGTGGTGCCAGTGAACCGTTACGCAAAGTCCCCCAAACACTTTGTAAACTAGGATCCGGGAGGACAATAGTAAAGTTCAGTACTGGAAAGAGATAGTGTACTGAATGCACAATGCCAAGCTTTGTCTGCGGGGGCTTCTGTTGAGGGAGAGGGCTACTTAATCTCCCCACTTGCCCTGGGGATTCTAGCTGTTTTAATGTGTCCTTTTTGAGAGCCTGTGAACTGTAGAATATAGGCTGGTAACAACTTTCTTTAGGACTGCCTCAGCAGAACCAAAAGCTGCCAACACAGAATACCAGCACAGTGGTGCTAATGAGCACAAAGAAGACCTTTAACTGTTTCTACAGCTACCATGGCTAGGGTTTCATGCCATTCCTTGGTGAAGGAACTAATTCTTTGGCTTGTTTTATATGAGCCTAGCTTCTATCACACTGCAGAGGATGGCCTCTTCACCCATTTTTCTTTTTTTAACCCCCTCTTTTTTGAATAATAATAAGGCCTGATGCATCTTTAATGAACTGTGGGGCTGTCAGGGCTTTCCCCCCCTTCTTACTATACAGTGTACATATGCAGTGCATATGTACTGACTGATTAAAAAGATTTATTAAAAAGTTATTATTGATTTGTCTAAGGATGGGTAGCAAATGCAAATCAAAATTGTTGACATGGTTTAATATACAGGGATAAACTCCTGAAATCAGTGAAATTTCTGAAGTGGGAGGAAAATAAACCAATAATCTTTACTTCAGGAATTTTCTAGTTTTTGTATTTCTAGAAAATGTTAATGTTTTGTTTGATATATAATAAACACCCAAAGGCCCTGAGATACATTATGAGTTAAAGTGTGCTACAACTGAGAAAAACAACATTGAAAAAATGATGCTATACATTAAAATAGGTGCACAGTGCAAGAACAAAGATGTAGATCCTAAAACAATTGAACAATATCAGAAACACCTTTTAGAGGTATGAATGGCTTGAAGCAATTAAATGTTGTCCTACATGAATACAAGAGCTGTCCATTGTCCAACCAAAAACCTTTACTTTGTTACCTACATACATCAGTAACTGTATGTGGACATGTAAACCATTTTCAGTTTAGGCTTTGTGAATGTTTGTCTCTGCATCAGTTTAATGACTGCACTTGTTAATGCACTCACAACAGCTACATGAACGTTTGTATTTGACTGTTATCTCCTTCCCTCTAGGTATCTCTATAACATATAAAATCTGCATGTGTATATATCCATATTGGTATCTGAATATATTTTTGTTTCCTTCTTATCCTTCTTCACTTTCCTTTTCCTATCTACTTTGCTCTGAATTTTTGCATTAAAAAGTAAAAAGAGCACAACTGAGACTGAAGTGATAATGAGATACTGGGCACAAAGGGCACTTTCAAAAGCTGCAGTTAGTTGCCTTCTATGGCAGCATAAGACAAAGCAACACAGTTTTTCTTTATACGTATATTAATACTTCCTATCAAATAATAAATGGACCATAAATAACAGACACTTGCCCAAAATGCAGCTGCATGTTTCGGAGCACACTAGCATGCTGTTGTCTCCTTGTGAATAAATAGGCTTTCTGGTGTCATGGGAAATCACAGATATTTACTTATATAACCAAATCAAAACCAGGCTGATCAGACTGAATCCATAAGAAATGCACATGGTAGTTAATCTGGAATCATTAAATTAACTTGACTTTTAGTACTTTTGGGCTTTCACTATCTAGAATCCTTTGTGCACCACTAACTTTTTATGTGGAAAGCTCTGCTACGAGGCAAGCCTGCTTTAGCATATCCTGATGCCTCCTGAGATCAGCCAACAAGGTGAGAACTCTTGCTGAAATGCTAGCTTTACACTTATATGTCATGAGCCAAATTCATGACCTATTTTAGTAATCGTTACACACTTTGCACAAGATGGTCAATGAAGTCAATTGAATAACATGGTTTAAGGAGAAAAAGAAAAGAGAGGAATAAACAGCTGTAGTAAGTTTCATTCTAAATTATACTAGAATCGTGGGATACAGCTTTAGTTATTTAGCAAAAAGATAAACTATACATGGCATTTTACAGGCAATGGAGTTTTGCTTGGCAACAAGCATTTGCTGAGACCCAAAAGTTCCTATAAAACTGGTAACTCAGTCCTGCTCTAGAAAACCAGGTAAAAAAAATTGCTGAAGAATTTCTAGGCTATTAAACTGAGCTCTACAGGGTCAATATTCAAAGATTTCTTCATGTAGCTAGGCTACTAGATTAGTTTTCCCTAGAAAGTGTGGCCTCAGTTCAAGCCCAAACCAATTGCTCTCATTTACTTTTTCCCAGTGGTATTTTGAAGCAAACCTCTTCTTATGGAACATAACTAACTTTCAAGGGTGAGTCCAAAATACTAAGATAACAATGGTGTTAGTGATGCCAGCATTTAATTAGCCACAACCTCAAACAAAACAGAACAAAACAAAGCAGAACAAAACAAAACAGAACAGAACAAGACAGAAAGTTGGAATACATTAGTTTTTTGAAGACAGAAGGAAATAGGCAAACATGCTCTAAAGCAATAATCTACTAATAAAAAACATGACATTTATTCTAAAATCTTGCAGGCAAGTGAAGGGTATCTAATCCATGCAACAGCTATAAGATGAACCTGCAGAACAGGTAGAAAACATCTATTGTTTAGCCTCCATGTGGGACAAAAAACCCTGAAGAACTATAAACCCAGTTGAGTTTGACTTGAAGGACTCTTATGGCACCACATTGGCTTCTATCTATCTGGAGCAAACACCAAAAGATGTGATAGGTGTAGATCAAGTGGCATGGTGTTTCTGAAGGCAGGTTTTATGTCACTCGTACTTGCCAGCACTGGTGCAGTGGAGCAGAAGTTAATATTTGGTGAAAGGAGGGTGAATGAGGCTGGAGCAAGGTCATGTTCATTGGCTGCCAAACAGAAAGTTGGTGGATTGATAGATGACATAATGTTTGGTTGCCATGTGAAGGAGAGACCAATTTGGAGGCTAAAGGAAAAATCTGTTTTTCTGGCTTCAACAGAGAAAATCAATCTTGTATTTGCAGTTTAATTTTTGACCTAAAAAGAAAAGTTAGTTGGCCACAAGAGATTGGTTTTGGATTCTTATGAATCAAGTGAAAAAGTGAAGAGAGAGAAAAGAAAATTACTTATATGAAAGCTACATCCACATTTCCCTCTCTCAAGATGAAGTCCAAACAGAAAAGCTTCCGTGGCTTTACTGAGTGTGGAGCCAGTGCCTGTGGCTCACTGTGGATATGGGGAGCCCCAAGGTTACTATAAATTGTAGATCCCTGCATGAATGCAATATATAGCAAATACAGCTACGTTCACACATCTGTGTTTTATTAAGTCAATATCGGCTGCCAAAATAAGTATTATCATTTCCAATAATAAATAAATAGTATTCTTAGGACTAGTCAAATACAAACTTAATTTTACTGCCACAGACAACCCTGCTTCTATATAAAAAAAGCTAAGGCCTTGTACTTTAGGCATATTAGTTTTTATATACAGAGCATGAGTTATTTGATAGTGGAGTAATACAGTTTCCAGAAATTATCTTTTATAGCTCCAGCTGAATCTTACTAATTCATCCTAATAAACAACAGTCCTATTTGTGAGTTATATCTTGTCTATATGAGGAAATGAATGCACTGTGAACTAGTGTGTGAATTAAAAGTATACTTGCTACTCAACACCAGCTCCTTGTATGGAGATGCTAGGATCTAGATTCATCCACCTATTTCGGGCATATAACTGAAGAATCCAAGTTAGGAGTGGAAGCATCCTGCAGTTTTTCTATTGCCAATGAAGAATCAATTTGAGACTTCACTTATGCTCTAGAAAAATATTTCTTTTGCTATTACCTGCAATAAACAAATAGGTTGCCTGAAATTAAATACCACAAGTTAGAAAGTTAGGTGATATACATTATGGTGTAAGGGTGCTCTGAAATAGCAAGACAAATGAAAGCAAGGAGGCATCTTGCATAGGGGTTGGCCTGGCTCTGTAATTGTTCCCTTTGTCCCCAGATCAGCTGTAAACAGGGGTTTGGTATTGTGGCTGCTTATGTTGTACTGGCTCTCTATATAAAATGAGTTTTATCTTGAGGGCTGTCAAATCAATACCTTTTCTTACAAGCTTTAGAAGTTCACAGTTTTCAACTGGTAAAGTACAAATTAAGAAAATATAATCCTCAGGCCCTTTCCCTTTCCCACCCCAAAGAACGTTACTATGTTCTGTCTGGTCTCTCAGCTTTAACATTTCCTGCTACACTCAGTGAAACTTAAACAAAATCACTTTTACAAACATTTAAATGGAAAAGTATGGAGTTTTGTCATTTCCCTCCTTATGTACCACTAATTAACAAAGCCTTTTTGTGAAAGCAAAAAGCTTTCCTTTTTTAGAACTGGAATGCTCCTCCTTACTGATTCCCAACTGTGGTGGCACAATCCAGTATTTCTGAACAATGATGAGAACAGAAATAGATGGAATTCAATAAAAGCATGAATAATGGCAATCAGAAATGGAGTGGTGACATAATCTGTCTTAAAAACTGCCTTGAGATATAGTCAAGAAAACACCACATTGTAGCTTGTATGTTGTGATCGCCTCTGATAGGTATCACCAAATAATTTTCAGGACAGA
This sequence comes from Melopsittacus undulatus, assembly GCF_012275295.1. Classification (NCBI taxonomy): domain Eukaryota; kingdom Metazoa; phylum Chordata; class Aves; order Psittaciformes; family Psittaculidae; genus Melopsittacus; species Melopsittacus undulatus. Next base: position 108,347,666 of record NC_047528.1, on the reverse strand, counting down.
TTTACCCACTTTGGTTAGCCATTTAAACATTTTTTAACAAAAGCTATGCTTACACACTTATGTCATATATGCCTTCAGCTCCCACATCCTAATGATTATCAGCTGGTTATTTTCCCTCTTGTGCTTGAAAAAGTGGAGGTTCTACAGCGTTTCCCATGTGCTTGTTTCTGAAAACACACATGGAAGGATATACCATATGAAAAACATATTGAACAAACATGTTCAAGGGGGCAAAAGACAGGTAATGCTCTGTTAGCCTAAAGATGCGTGAATATGCAGAGAAATACAAGGGTACAACCTGTATGTGGTGGGAGGTTGTTAAGATTTCAAAACTGAAGGAGGTGGATGAATTCATATTCAACAGAACAAGTTCTGTTTCCAGCTGCTGCTTTGGGTTTTTTCCAACCCCAAGCTGAAAGCATGTTTTGTCAATACTATATTAGGGTATCAGAAACACAAATACATTTTTTAAAGTAGCATGTTTTTGCAGGTTTTTTAAATAATATATATATATATATAATTCATTACTAGTAAACCAATCTAATGCAGTGAAGATACAAAGTATTCAAATACTGATTGAATTTACAGTCCTCAGAGGAATATGACCCATTGCAATTTGCTTATTATTATAGCTTTTTGGGGAACAAGAGATGCATGGCTGTTAAAGCTGTGCCACAATTTATCACAGTCTTCTGTTTCCATTTGTTGCTGACTTTCTGAAAGAGTCTTTTTTTGGGCAGAGACCTCTATAATTGGTCTCAGCACAATGGAGCTCCTCCTCACTCATCCCCCTTCCCATCCCCCTTCTTTCAATCTGTTCAGCATTTTTGTGTTAGTGGTGAGTGGAAAAAAATAGCACTTATTAGAGACTTTCTTTTTTGGCTTCACCATTATTCAAAAGCTGTCTAAAAAGAAACCAAGAGAATTTTTATTTGGCACAGTGAACAGCACAAGCTGCCCAGTTTCAAGGTGCAGAGTGGTGCTTTTGAAGGGTGCTGGCAAAATGCCATAGGAAGCATTTTAGTTATCTTTGCCACAGGCAGGTAAAATCCTTCCAGTTCCTTCCTGCTTTCTGACATAATGCCATGCCCACAACTCTCTAGAACATTTCCCATTGCAATTGCCAAAAAGTAACTATTAAAGTAACACAAAAGTCAATACAGCAGCAAGATGAAATAGAGCACAGTGGAAGGAAAGGTGGTTAGGAGGCTAACTGCAGTGTTTTGCAGGCTGTTTAAGTAAAGACCTCTCTCCCTTCTTCCAGACAGATCTGTGCATTATTTTCATCTCTGTTTCCTTTATATGCAGCAATGAGTGCTGCAGCTGACTTGTCGTTCTCCATCTATTTTCCTTCTTCCCATCAATTCTGATATTTCATCTCCCTTTACCCCTTTGTGAGATTTGCTACTTGGAGTTTACTCTTTTTCACTTACAAAGCCATTCCATTTGTTTTTGTTCTAATGCTAGTGTCAGTTCACTAGGGGTTACATGCAGCTAGTAGTAACACACCCTCTGAGAACTGTGAGGCTCCATTGTACTGACAAAAAAGGCAACTGTGTAAGAGAGGCTCAGGCCCCTGCCAGATTGAGAGCTACAGTTCAACCCTACAGAGCTAGCACAGGACTACATACCAGAGGGCCGTCTATCAGAAGTTTGTGTCCAGACTGATCGGTAACTGGGTTTGCACCTGTAAGTATTCCCTAACCTTTGTCTGCGATAACTGGCAGCTCTTTGGGATGGCTCCTCAGTGCATGTGAGTGTAAGGTTTTGGACAAGAAGGCACTGCTTTCAGTTGGGATCTATAGACATGATTTCATTGCCTTTAGTTAATCACTGCAATGTTTAATGTTGGTTCAAGCAATCAGACTTGCTTCTCTTTTTCCCTCTCTTGAGTTTTGAGAAGTCATCTGGGCAACATGGGCCCTTAAGTCCCCTTGCATGCCAGGTTCACATCAGTGGAATGCCCTGATTTAACTCACATTTCTCCTCGCCTAGATGAGGTCAAGGGGAGAAACAATCACAAGCAACCAGTGCTGTGTTGCTTTCACTTGATTAAATAGACTGACACTATCATTAATCAAAGTTATTTTTTAAGGGTTGATTCACAGTGAACTATATGATTAATGCTATTGATATCAGAAAAACAACCTTCTGTTATCTTGCAACTACTCTGTCTTCTTTAAAATGATTGGTACTTTGCATTTGAGGGTATACATGAGTGAATGAATGCACACATGTGTATTTCTGGCTTTTATGTATTTACCCACAATATCCGTAATACAGATTTGCTGCTCTGTGTGTAAGGCTGCCCCATGTGCTATGTGCACAAGCAGTTTTGTTATTTACATATGTGAATCACCAGTGCAAGCTTTCAGAGCAGCTCACCACACCATTCGCTGCCACCCAAGTAAAGCCTGGGACAGCAGAGAAACAGCAGTCTGCAGCAGGAACTGGAAGACATTCTGCATTAGAGAACTCCACTCATCTGAAGGCACAAAACATGGGTGTGAGAGAAAGAACATATTTGGCATGACATTGATTTATGGGGTGCAATGTATCCCTTCTGCATACCAAACACAGAGCGGAGACTGGTGTGGAGATTAGGGGAGGTGAGGCCATACTTTATTTCCTATCCCCTTGAGAGCTTACTCACCCCGTAAGAACAAGGAATAAAGAAGTCTCTGTAAACACCTGTTTCTCCATTTTTCCTCTCCCCTTCTGCACCGTTGTTGTATGTAGGAAGAATTGAGCCTGCATATTAATCCAACTTCTTTAAAATAATAAAATTGCAATCCATAAGGAATGGGTTTAGCAAGCAAACAAATTACATTCCGAGCCATTCTCTAATGGGCCTTTGAGTTTCAAGGCTTTGTAATTCCAGTCTCTGTGTATACTACATTACTCAAAACAGATGTTTGTAGCATATGGATCATGTGTTATAGCTATGTTGGATGAAAAATTGTGGAGACAAATTAGTTTCATCACATGCAGACTTACAGGTCTCCACTAGAGGGAGATCAGTAGAAAGCAGAAAAAACCGATTCTGTACCCAGAAAGAATGATAGCAGCATGATCCTGTTTTTCCCTAAACTGACTCTTTTAGGTATATTGCTGTTAGGCATTCTGAAGTAGTGAGAAACCTATGAGAAATGCACCTAAATGTACTATTCAAGTTGTTTACATATTTCTGTTAGAATTTATGAATTTCAGTTACTTCAAGGTAGTCTTCTATATGAAACATGAAATTTCTGCATTTGAGTTGATGATTTTATGAAGATCTCATGTTTAGCTTTATATTTTGAAGTTTTGTTTTTTGTGTCTTATAATTAAAAAATATACTTACATACCCAATAAATACAGCTACAGGATCACGCTGACCTTTTGCTTTTGTCTGACTTCCCTACATTGATAGCATATACTGTAATTTGATATCTCAGGAAATATTTAAGCATGTAAAATACTCTGGTTTTATGGATTTTAGATTACCTCTTTCATGAAAAGAAGATAATTCTTTGAAGGAGAAGAAAACTTTTCAATCATTTTAGCATTTAGAAAAAGCGGTAAGAATTTGAAGTTATGCCTTAATAACTTCATATTTTACAATTGATAAAAATAAACCAATGCACACAGTGTAAGAAACCAGAGAGTGCTGTATAATGTCATGTCCTGGAATTCACAATTTTTGCTCCTTGTTACCATTCAGTTATAACCATGTTGTTGGTACACTGTGTTTTAGAAGCAGAATGTCTCCCTAGACTCCTTGTGTATTCACATGTTTTTCTAATGCCCATGCAAGAATAATCTTCACTCTTAAAAGCACTGGTACAGGCCTCACTATAATGACTCTGTTTGTTCATATAACTGGTTATTCTATGCCTAGGAACTGGAAACTGAGATTGAAAGACTAATGGCAGAGAACTGGGGTATTTAGCTAACCTAGACAAAATGGACAAGAACACGGCTTATGTAACACAGAAAATATCTGTATACATGCATACAGATTTCTTTTAATGCATATGATTCAAATAGGTTTAATGGTAATGTGCATGTAGTGTGCAAGATTTTCTACCTCTGAGTGGATGCTTCTTTTGCAAATGCCCCAAATGAGTCATGACAAAAGCAGTTTACTCAGTGGCAGTTATATGAGTTCTTTCTATTTCATAGATTTTGCAAACATGGGGTTTAAGGCAGGGGTTTAAGTAGTCTATTCTCCATCATAATTTGCCTTTCACATCTGAATACTTTAGGCAATAGTCTGAATCTTGCCCAGCTTGCACCCAGAGCAGCTAGAATTTTTTAAGGTAAAATTCCATAATTGGAATAAGCAATAATTCTTTTCTTGGCCATTTTCAAGCTAGTCCCTTTGCCCAACAGGAAATAATTTCTGACATTTCAAAACTGTAAGTGTTTCTGTATTCTTGCAAACACAGCCTATCTAGACCCGGATCTGACTTCTGGGATTGATCAGTAAGAGAGATCAAAAAATAAGCCAGTAACTTTCTATTAGACAAAACTTTCAAATTTTAAATCTACTAGCTCCTTTCATTCACTGCTAAAGAAGAAAATATGGGCACAGTTAGTCCAGCTTGGGAACCATGGTCTAATATTTTCAAGCAACTGCTGCTTTTAAACCTATTATCTAAAGGTATTTGTGTATTTTTACATTCCATCTTAAGATAAACATTTTTTGTATAGTCTTATGCTTGTTTAATCTTTATTTCATCCAACCTGAGTTGTTTTACCAGAGCTGAAATTACATGGTTTTCATTTTTAAGTTCTAGTATGTTAATCCTAGTGTCTTGAGGTGAAGGCACACTAGTGCTGAGTAAAGGCTGGTTATACTGTCCATGATGCACCCCAGGATGCAGTTTAACCTCTTGGCTGCCAGGGCACACTGCTGAATCCTACTGAGCCTGCTGTCAGCCAGAGCCCCTAGATCCCTTTCTGTAGGGCTGCTCTCCAGGCAGTCCTCTCCCAGTTTATAGTTGTGCCTGGTGTTACTCAATCACAGATGAAGAATCAGCATTTGGACTTGTTAAATTTCATGCCATTAATCATTATCCTGTGCTCCAATATATGTAGATCCCTCTGCAAGGTTTCTTGTGCCTCAAGAGAGACAACATCACCTCCCAGCTTGGTGTCATCATCAAACTGGTTTGTTCCTCATGCTTCTACAAGTTACAGTAGAGATGAGGAGCTCCCTTCCCTGCATGGTAGACTACACCTCTCCCAACATCTCCAAATCCTTTTTACCCTCCTCCCAGGGTGCTCAGTAGAGGCATCATTCTTTTTCTAATAACTAATGTAGTACTGAGAAAAAGAAGTTTGTTATGTGAGGGTGTAAAATTCCAAACTTGGCAGGCACACTACCTCAGAGTACTGTCCATCAGGCACTTAGTGTCAGTGGCAATACTGGCTTTCCCCTCAAAATGACACAGGAAACGAGTGGCTGCCCTTCTCCCTCAGAGGTGCAAGGGTCTGACTTGCTCCTGTGCCACACAGTGACCCCAGCCTGTTGTAGGCATCAAACACTAATGCCACTAATAACATGAGGATACCAAAGATGCCACATTCAGAGGGTGAATGTGAGCCTCCTGAGCCTCAGAGCTGCTATAACAGTGTGAAGGGTAATGCACTTTACTTCAGAACAGTACAGCAAGTTAGTTAACTAGAGAAAATTCACAATCTATATTGAAGCAGACTGGAGTTTCATCACCAGGGGCAATGCATTCTGGATTTCAAATGGCTGAAGTTTTGCTAAACAAAGCTATGTGATATCAATTAGGTTCACTTACTGATAAACAGATGTATTTTTCCAAAGTTGACATCTCTGTCTGGCTGTCTTTTCTTGTCTTAGTCAAGCAATAACAAACATTTGGCGAGCAGTAGATTTTTCTAATGTTTATGCTATTAAGATTTGAGAAAATTGATATTCATGTAGTACCCTAGATGTTGATTTCTAAAAATATAGGCTCTTGCTTCTTAGTAGTGCTTACTTAAATAATCTGGTTTGAAACAGGTTTTATATTCTCATTTGGAAATTTTATTTGATGGGTTCAGAATTAGAAACTTAAAATTTTATTGAAATTCAAAAGTACTAAGCCAGCTGGAAATGTAAACAAATATCTTTAAGACAGTTTGTTATATCATATGACATACTGCTTTCCAGGGTACAAATGGCAAGCTCTAAAAAGAATACCAAGGACAGAAATTAAGTCATTTATTCATCTAAAAGGTGACAGTTGTAGCCTGGAAAAATTAGCATGCATATATACAATGCAAATTCATTTTTACATCTATTTACATTCACGTGCATTTACATTCGGGTAGATGATTCATTGAGCATTTCCATTCTGCCAAATACATTGGGAAAGCTGAGATAAAAATAACCAATGTATAGCTGAAAATAAGGTGTAGGATTTGTGCTACCTGGCTATGATTGTGCTCAGATATATTTTTCTGCCCCTTGAGAACTGCTGTCTTTAGAAACATGAAATGAGCATGTTTTCCACTCAATTGATTCCTGAATGTATGTATTTATAAGTATGGTGTTGACACTACTGGTTTGCATCCAGCTTGCATTAGGTGCTATGCAACCAAAGAAGACTCATCCACGTATCACTGCCTAACACCTCCCTGCTGGAAGTCAGGTTCCTATGCAGGTGCTCTCTAACCCGTTCAGTGAAAATTAATGATGTGAGCAGAAGTGACTTGCACACCTCTGTCACTCACTGGGAGCATTTGCAGGAGCAGGTGAGCCAGCAGCTTGCTGGGGGCCATACCCTCCATACTCATACAGCAAGGTGAAGCAAGGAAAAGGGATGGGAAAGCCAAAGATGCAAGCTGAAGATGATGTAAGAGCAAGTCTGACCAGTCCAGGTACATTCAGTTGTCACCACTGGCAGACTATGAGGCCAACATAAAGGCTTAGGAATAGGCACCTCAGTGAATATCCCTGCCTCTTCAGCAGTACATCTGCATGGCATTCTGTAGGGAAGTATAAGCCAGGTGTAGGCTGGCTGTGGAACATACTGGCACAGTCTAGACCACTAAAACCTAACATGAGCACAGGAACACTGGCTGGATTTTAAGCCTAAAGACCATGAAATCACCTCAGTTACTTAAAATAAAACAGCCGTATAATTTTATGCCTTTTACTGCAACGTGTGCTTAACAACCTGGAACACTGAATGAGCTGCATTGTCATGACATTATGTTTGAAGCATTTGAAGACATGGAACAACGAAGAATTCAGTGCTTATTTGGCCATTATACTCAAATGTGTTGCTTTTTTCTCAATCAAATGTCTGGCTTCACTGTTCTGCTATACACTGCCACCTTCCACATCAAGAGCCATTTACTGAAGATGGTAATACACTGTCATCTAATTTCTCCTTGATCTTAATTTTAGTAATTAACCTAAAAATCCTAAGGTCACTATTAGTCTTCCAGGTAGAAACACAGAACAGCCTGTTTGAGACTCTCTTGCATCCATTTTTTCAATATGCTCTGACATAACAAACATTAAAAAGGCAAAATATAGGACTCCTCCCATGCTGAAAGTTTGCTTCTAAAATCCCAATCTACAGAAAATATATCAGGGACAGAGTGAATGGCCACTAAAGGACAGCTTATCAGCCTTTGTATCTCTATCAGATCCTGAAATAAGTTTTTAAACTGGAGACAATTTTTCCACTTGTCTATCTTCTAAAGCTACAGCTGGGGTACTTGGTCGTGTATAAGATATAGTGATAAGCTTTTTGTGGGTGTATAATTATATTGTCTAATATAAAACTATAATATTCAACCACATGGGATAGATTATTCTGCAGTTTGCCATTTAGAATAAAGACTGAGATTCTAGGTTCATTGGAATAAATGGAAAAATCGTGTTGATTTCAGGGGACTGAATACTCAGCACTTACCAGAGAAGGGTTAACAGCAAAATAATTATTTTTTTTAGTGCCTTTCTGTCCTTATTGCACTACATAAAAATGTTAGAATATTCACAGATTTGCCAAAAAAAGATAAACATTGAATACTGATGAAGGAAACTCATGGTGCACATATAAAACACTATAATTTTACCTGCAGACATCTCACAGACAATCTGAAATTATGGGCATTACTAATACAGAAAACTGGTTTTGCCATAGAGGTGCAGCACTGGGAATTTAGTGTAATTTATCCTATTATAACCTCTGCTTTTATTTGTAGTGAATTTAATTCAGCATAGCATTTCTCTTCTTAGCTCTTTAAACTAGAGACTGTCATTCCTACCAGATTATCCCATATAAAGTTGATAATATGTACTGATTTCCAAAATGAATTAGCTGAGCCATAAAAGCTGTTTATAATTAAGTTGTTGCCAATTGACTCTGAACTAAGCTCCAGGAAAACATCAGATTTTTCTCCAGTAAGTAAATTTTTATCCTATAAACCAAGTGACCCAAGTATTTTTTATTCCTTTAATAAAGGTGTAGTCTTGTTTTAATCTCTTAACTACATGCGAGATTCTATATGAAGCTGTGAAAATTCTAGACCTCTAATAATATGAGGTGTCTTTTGTTCCCACAAAAACAGCAAGAAAAAGGACACCTGTATGACTTTTAAGCCACAACACTGAATCATTTGGCAGGACATCAAAGAGAACAGTATTGTTTCCGATTACTATTCATTTATGTGCTGCCAAAACACATTGTACTGCTTTTAAAGAGTTGTGCTGATTACCACTTCCAAAGAGTGTATTTCTATAGGTCACAAGCTCTGCTTCATTGCCTCTGTCAAAAAAGAGCACTTGCATTATTAATATTCTCTCTCATAGGTTCTGTAACATAAAGGGGTTTACAAAGTTTATAAAAATTCTGACTAAAATTATTTAAGTGATAAGTTTTGCTGATATAAAATCTAGTAAGATTAACCTAAATAGCACCTAGGCAGGTGTTGATGATGCCGTCTTCTAGCTTTCTAAAAGACTGTGGGTCTGAGACAGCTGTGTCTGGCATGAACAGAGAGTTTATCAGTGTATCTTCAGCCAAACCCAGAAAACTCTTTCTAAACAAGTGAGATACTTATGCATGTGAATGGATTCATTGTGCATGGGAATTGGTCTTTTGGTGAGCTGAGCCTTCAGCTGTCAAATTTATCTGACAAGTCACATATTCAGAACTTCATCACAAAATCCATTTACCTATACGTAAATTAGGATTATTGAGACATTCACAGCCTTGAACCTACGTGACTTGCAATTATAGTAAGCCTATGATTTTTTGACCTTGTTAGGGTGGAATCTGCCCTCACCCTCCCAAATTACAGGGCATCTGCATCTTGACTAAAGGATAATGTTAAGGAGTGTCAATTGAATAGAATTAAAATACAGCATTTCAACACTAATTTACACATTGTAGCTGTACGTCATTTTCATGAGTAAAGTCAAGTGAATCTTATTATAAAGCAGGTGTAGCTTTCATGGCTATTATGTCTCATGGATCAAAGTGAACAAACTGCTATGACATACAGAGCACCAGGAAGGATTTGTGATAAAGCATCAGATAGGTCCAGTTACAAAATTTAATAAACAATTCAGTAACCAAGGTTTTCAATCTTAAAAACACTTTATGTGAAAAAAACCAAGCAACACTGTGAAACAATGAGATCTGTCTTTTCAAAACAGACCTTCTTTTACTTACTTTTAAATGAAACCAAAAGAAACAGCAAACACCTACTTACAAAAATTAATTATACACATGGACTTATGGAAGCTTTTTCTGAATGCACTTTTTATAGTATGAAACAGGATAGGAAAGCCACATCGTTTCTCAGAAGTCCAAAATTCTTAGCAAGACCTTCAAATTGTGAAGAAGACATAAAATGGTGCCATAAGTGTAGTGAAATTGTGCCGTAAAGAGCTTAGGTGTTTTATGAAATGAACAAAGTTATGATTCTTGCCCTGCAGAGTTTCTAATCTTTGAGACAACTAAGCAATGGGGAAGAGAAAATTAAGACTACAAAGAGAATTACCATGGGATCTCTTTGCCACAAAATATTTCCAGCTGCCTGAACCACATTGTTGTAATATGTGAAAAACTCTAAAGCTTATATTTTCCAACAGGTTTTTTAATAAGAACCAAAACTTTTACGTTCATCACACAAAGCTGGTAAAGCCAAGCAACTTAGCAAACACTAATCAAACTGAAGTACTCTCAGTTTTCCTCATTCCAGTTAGGTGGCTCTTGAATTTTAGCAGAATCTTACCACCATTTTTATATGAAACAAAGTCCAGAGCATACGAAGAGATAAACAAAAGCCACACCAAAATATGTGCTACGGAAACTCCTGTAAATGCAAACTTTGCACAGTTGGTTTGAAAAAGAAACAAGTCAGCCATTTGAATTGTTTGGGGTTTTTTTTTTCATAAAATGTTTGTTCTCCTACACAGTTTATCAATGGGAGTGACCTTCACTAGGCAGCATTGGACCTCCAGTTATAAATGGGGGGAGAAAAATCAAAACAAGTTTTTGCTATGCTGTTTGTATGTATCTCAGTCTTCCTGCAACCTGCCATTTCACTTAAATTCTGACTGATCCCTCAGGATTCCTAATCGTGAAGATACTCAAAATGAAAAGTAATAATAGATTATAGCCATTTCTAAGAAGTATGTTGAAAATTCAAGGCCTGGTTGGACAGAGCTTTGGGTGATGTGGTCAAGTGTGAGGTGTCCCCGCCTATGGCAGGAAGGTAGGAACTTGATGATCTTCAGGCTCTTTCCAATCCAAACCATTCTATAATTCTATGATTCTAAATTCAGCTTCAAGTTCTTGTGACTAGGATTATCTATTAAAATCTACAGCAAGCTCACTTTCACTCAAATGCTCGGCTCAGTACAACCAGAATTATTTATCCCATGTTTAATGAATGGTTTTGGGGAAACAATTTTTTATTAACTTTCATAGCCAAAAATAGGATCACAGTCACAGTATAAGGTTCAGATATAATTATCCTGAACCATAATGTGCATCTATTCATCAGAAATGTTAAATGTCAGAACTTGCCCTAAGGATTTTTCTTCTGGGACCTACCCAAATGTGGATGCAGACTTTTCTCCTGATCTGTTTTGGCCCAGGTGTTTGTACAGTTTCAGCTTCAGATAAAAGAAAACCTAAAGGAATACATGACCTCATGAGATTTTCCCACCTTAGGGTGGAACCCTAAGAGCAGTTTATGATATTTCCCAGCTGTCAAAGTCATAAGGAAAGCCTTACATTAACTAATTTATTATAATATAAACAAGTACCTCCAGGCTCCATTGACTTGGCCAATACCAAATTTGCATTTAAATATCTTCCAAACCCCCAAAATCTGAGTTTATTTTTCCACAATCTGTGTGCAAAGATTCTACAAAGTATATGCTGTAGAGAAAACATTTCAAATTTCTTTCCAGACTGCATCTGTTTTAATTAGCTGAATGTGATAATGAAACTGTGTCAGTTTGCAGGTTTGTAGCATTTAAACCAAATATTTTAGTTCACAAAGATGGGAGCTGCTCTGTGGGATATTTCTGTGGCAGGTGGCTGCCTGCTTTCTTTCAACACACACCATGGATGCATTCATTAAAAGGAAGAAGAAAAAGCACTGAATAAATTCCAATTTGGCATGATGATGTGATGCGTGGCCTTGTGTGCATGCAAACCCTCACCTATTGGCACTTGCAATTTTAGTATCATGTAATTAAATTGATTTTTTTTGTCAAGTCAGTTTTAAACTATGTCTTTGAGGTAAAAGGCCAGTGCATTAATCCACTGTGGTATTTATTATTTAAATACTAATCAAGAGGTCAATTAATGTTTTCACTGCTTTTGTAAATGAGTGATGGAGTACTGCTCAGAGCTCTTGGGAGAGTCTCCTGTTAAATAGGAATCTGATTTCATTCTGTCTTTTCAGATGCCTCTAAATGTGTTTATTTATGCAGTTCTTACCTTCTATGTAGTAAATGGAATGTTTCACTTCAACAGTCCCTATACTGCATATCCAAAAGCTCAAGCTTCTCAAGTATGCTAGGATTCTAGTTCCACTCCTCAAGTCCTTATCTATTTTGCAGTAAAAGACTGTGATGAATATACAGCTGATAAAATTGTAAGAATGAAAGTCTCTCCATGTGCCAGACATGAACTAGGAAGTTTCTATTTGATTCACATCATCTAGAATACTGAACAGAAGGGGAATTAAGGTGGCAAGGGATGATTTATCCACTTTGATAAAATTGATACATGTGTATGGAAAAACAGATTTTGATATATAGATTCCTGATTTTACTAAACACCTATGTAAGCTCTATTCCCCCACACACATTAGGGATAACATTGTTTAATGTATTTTCTGTTAAAGCCAGGCTCAGTTCTTTTATCCTATGGGAGTCAGACTTGAAAAGATACTTTATCGCATAATTCATAACATACTTCTCCTCATGGCTATCTGTTTCATCATAAACTCTAAAATACTCCATGGTTATCTGTTTCATCATAAACTCTAAAATGCTCCTGGCCCAAAAGTGTGCTGGTTCTCTCAGCTAGGAGCAGAGATGCCAGATGTCAGCATAGGAAAGGACTTGCTCAAGATCATCATCCTAGCAGTCTTGCTCACTGTCTCTTTAGCAGCTGTTACTTTTCACTGTTTCATTTGGTCTCTTGTACAAAGTGGAAAAATCAGATAGACAAAGAGACACTGTCATCTGTTTCTGTGAAGAATATATAGAACTCTTTTGAGAAGTGATACTCAATTTCTGCCTACTGCTGCATCTGGGAACAAGGTTGTTTGACCAACTAAAACCTTATTTCATTACTGCCTCTAATGTTATACAAGTAAGGAAGAGCCAGTGACATGGCCTAGAGCCTCTTACATTTTTCAAATACATTCTTCAAGTTAGGTCTCTAGTATTGCATGGACTAATTGGCAGTTGGAGTGGATTTTTTTACCTAAATGGCAAGGAAAATACATTTCACTGTGACATTTTAGTGATCAAAACTGTTTTTTAAAATGCTGTGAAATATGGTTTTGAAGCCGTCACTACAGTACTGATAAATAAAACAAAAAGAGAAATACAGTCTGTCTTGTAAGAGGAAGTTTGGGAAGAATTTGAAGAATTTTAGACCCTCATAATATAAGCTTTACCCAAATAGAGTAGGAGCCAAGCATGACCCTTAAAAAGACATGGAAAAAAACATGAACACTGAGTAACAGGGATCATGTCTGAGCACTGTGCTTATGCTGAAAGACGACAGAAAATTTCCTTCATGTACTTGTTTAAAACAAGCCCTTTTACTTAAGTCAAGTTGCAGACTGTCTGCCTGTTCTTTGACCTTGCTCATCTAGTCCTCAGCTGTGATGTATGAAGTGTGAAGCAAGGTGCTGAAATGCAAATAGGACTACAAATGAGGATCGCTTATGTGCATGTGATGCTGGGATCTTCAAAGAGGCTCTAAAAGCAAATCTACCACAGAAATCCAGCATTACTGCTACTCATCAAGACAGGCATGCACTCAAGGCAATCAAGTAGGTTGTCTGCCGCTTAGCAGAGGTAGTTAATTGACAATTCTCCACATCCATTTGAAGAAGGGTGCTCAATAATAGGATTTGCTGTCCTCATATAAGGGATGCAGCTTCTTCACTGTGCAACTGGCTTCTTTTTTTTCTACATTGGACTTTTATCTGAAACTGAAGCTTTGAAGTCCAGGGTCCTGCTGTCAGGGCTTATTTCCTTTATTGGCTTTTGCTCCCTCTCAGGCTAAAGCAATACAAAAATTGAAACTGACAATTTTTCATTACTAATATATTTTTTCATCGTTTTGAACTTCATATTCAAAGGCTTCTTCTCACAGGAAAAGAAAATCACATGTTTAGTTTATATTACAGTAACAGCCCAAAGCTTGCTTTGAGCCAACTGCAATATGATGCTTTTTAAAATACAGTTCGGCTCCAGAGGCCTCAGAGTTTTATATTATTTCTAACAGTTCTATTTCTGAGTGTGCTGAGTGCTTAGCCAAGATTGCGATCTGACAAATGAGGTTCCAGAATATGACTACTGCTAATTAGCAACTGTTAAAAACTGAAAAGATACATCGGTACTAATGCTTGAATGCCAACAGAGAGGAGGTCTTCCAACGTGATGAGAGGTTATTCACAGGTTTGCACTGGTTCCCAAAGCAAGCCTATTGTTGTTGGCACCCATGCTGTAGGGACAAAGATCTTACTGGCTGTGTGCAGGCACTAAGCCATCCCAACAGATGGCTTCTGCTGTGGGTAGAGCATAAGTGTTGTATGCAATATGTTAGGGCAATGATGCCCACTTAGGACAAGTGAAGTGTGTGCCTTGCCTTGATTTTTAACACTGCCATTACTGACTCAGTTCTGAAGCCAATGCATTTAGAAAACCTGCTCATACAGAGATTTTTAGTATTCCTGGACTTTGCAGAGAGCTTGAGAGGCAAGAAAGGAAACAGTAATGACAATCCCATCCCCACCTCTCATTCTTCAGATGGAAGAATCCAATGGTATGAGTCAAAATCTTTTTAGGCCTGCCCAGGTTTGTAAACATGTGAACAAGGGGAGGAAATTGTGACAGTCTCTGTACCTGAATGAAAAGCACATGTGGATAACTGGATCCCTAGTGCTTTCAAGTGACAGAGCTTTCTGCTGTACTGTGGCAAAGTAGGTTCATATACTAGGGGTATTTTAGGTAGATGTACCAGCAAGAAACAGAACTGTATGGAAATAGTTTCTTAAATGACAGCAAACCAACTGTTTTATCATGAGGTTGGTTACTGATATTTTGTCTATTTATCTGCTTCATATTTATCTGGGAAAGTTATTTTCCTTAGAACAATGGCAATTTTAGCTTTCTTTCGAATTATACAATAACTGTGCAGTGTCATCGGTGATGAATAATACATGACAAGTACAGCACATGGCATAAGAACAAATGGTTTCCTGAACAGCCAGATCAATAAAGTCTGGTTTCTTAAGGATTTTTTTCTTGCCACCTCTCCCAGCAGTCACACTGCTACAATTTGGTGCTTGTTCTTATGATCTCTACATTGCCTGCACTGTAATGCACTATCATCAGTTCTCCCATGGTTTTCCTTGTACACTGAAATATTTCAGCTTTCTCCTGTGTCTTCTATTTCCCATTGTGGAGATGCTGGTTGGCTGGGAGTCCTCTTGTGCTTGTGGGCAGTCTCCAGCTACATATCTATTTATTTGCCAAGCAGTCCAAACATAAAGGGACTTGCCTTCTGGAGTAAAAATAGGATATCCCTCCTCTGAGAAATTTACTTGACATTCAAATGCTAAAAGCAGGACTGTGATCACAGATCTTTTGTTCACACAGAAGAGCAGACAAATAGCAACTGCTTTTGAGCTTTAATCTAAAATACTCATTTTAATGTATTATCCTACCTTTGAAGCAAGTACTGCAACTCACTTTTTTTTTCTTTGCTACTTAACATATCATGTTAACATTTTATTACCTTCAAAATGTCTGATTATTATGGTTTATGCTGTGTACAGAAGCACCCCCTGACCCTCTTTTCAACTGAGATTTACTAGTCAAGGCTGAAGTGCATAACAATGTTAGGGAGGCCTCATGATTTCCAGTATATCATGCTTTGAGCATTTCTTCTGGTTTTATTACTTAACCGTGCTTTCTAAAATAACTGTCATTGATCCAAATGTAATGTACCCCTAATAAATATGATCCTTTCATTTTTTATGATATTTACTCCAATATGCAATATTTGCAACCATCATTTAAAATAGGTTGTTTTCTTCAGGAGTGTGAATATGAGAGGCTTTCTTCCTATCAGCTGAAATAATATAGATCATAAATTCAAGGAAAAAATGGAAACAACTGTAATCAAATTGAGTTGTGAAACACAACCTTCTTATGAACCCTTGTAATTCATTGCTTGACGAGCTCAGCCTTATTTAACTAGAACCCATGAGGACACGTATTCTAGAGACAGACTGAAAAGCTCCTTACTGTACATCTTGCTGTGGAACACGATATTTTATAAAACTTTCTAACATCTTTAGATACTGGTAGCTTGTTGAAGTCAATAAGGACAGAAGCTGTTTTCTGATGTTTTGTTTCACTTGAGAAAACTTATTCTTGGGTTGTATTGATTCAGTCTGATGTATGGTAGCAATATCATGAAATGTTCTAGTCTCTGAGTCTGAACAAAGGTTATTTGGGAAACTTCATATATTTGTCTTACCATTTTTTATGTGATTACGTATGAAAAGCAAGTCTTATGTTTTTAATATAAATAGCCAGGCATTTTCCATCCAACAGTTTCAATGCTGAAACAAAATGTAAATCCATTCATTCTGACATATGAAGAAACTAGCTTTGTTTCATCATTGATTTTTGTTTATGTTTACAGTTCATCAATGGAAATGTATTTCCGTAATGCACTCATCTGTGAAATTCAACATGTTTTAATCCACAACTTCATCTGTTTAGTGTTTTGGACAAATAATGGGTGTACCTGTCTTGTAATAAAGACAATGTGTGAAAATTAACTACTCTAAAACCTTACTAGTTTTAAACAGAGGTTATTAATCTAGGTATTTATAATTTGCCTTCCATATTTTTATTATTTTCTTAACAAAATCCTGTATTTTAGGAGGGAGAAACCTTATTTAGTCTAAGACAAAAACGTTGCAGTTTACTATACCAGTTAAACAGATTGATGGGCATTCTTTCCTCTCTACTCTTAGAGGTTGTTAAAGACACAGAGAACAAGTAGCTGCAGAGTAATTGAGATGTTCATAGCTTAAATCAGACAGTTAGTTTTATATTTGTCCATCTAAGCAGAATTCCTACTGATTTAAACTAGGTCTATTTCCACTAGTTTCCCTATGGAATACATTTGACGAAGAGGGGTGGAGTTAAGCAGGGGTCAGATCCACAGCTAGATGGAATTCTTGCCATGGATCCATATAAATCTTTATAAGGCTTAATCCTTGCTTTGAGCAGTACTGAGTAAAGGACTGATAATCAAAAGCAATGCCCCATAAATTGCTGGCCACTGTGAACTGAACCACATCTTCATAAATAATTGTGAATTCATTTGTAACTCTATAGGTTAGAATAATCAATATGAATTGGACTATGGCATTTAGTAATATGCATGCAACATTTTAGTATGGAATAATTCAGGACAGCACTTGGCAAAGATCAACAAGCCTGATCTAACTAAATTTACCCACTCCAAACAGGGTCTTTAATGAGATTTGGATACTGTGTAATTAGCTTTTGCCAAAATTATGCTTCATCTACTGGCATTTCATACAAATCATAATGATTTCCCAAAGATATAAAACATTATAGCCCCATATTCAGCATTCTGCTTTTTCAACTACTTGGAAAAGTAAAGAAAGCCCTGAGAATTTTCTTGAGAAATCCTTCTATTCTTATTTTTAAGTGGCAGTTAATAACACAATCCTTTCAATACTCCACTCACTTGAATACAATGCAAATCTCTAGAGAGATCATTTAAGAAAATGAATGATGCAGAGCTACCACATGAAATTCAGAATATGCTGAATGGGCTTTCTGAAGGAGCTTCTCAACATATATCAGGTATTACAGTAGAATCTCTTTAGTGAATTAGAATTTTCCATCATGTCACACCGAGAGCCATACAATGTGGAACAAAAAAGTATTACATTTGATTTGGTAGTTGAATTTCTATCTATAAATCAGAAACTGACTGAATACAACACATATACCAGGTACCTTTGGGGAACATAAAGCTGTGAAATGTTGTTAAGAGTGTAGTGGTATGCTTAATTTTTACTGTTTTAGTAATATATTCCCAGGTTTTCATTAGATGATAATTCTTTAAAGGAAATTTAATTGTTTCAAATCCTTTCTGATTCTTGCCTGTACATGAAAAGACACACTGCAAATAAGAACAATTTCAGAATGATGGTATTTAACTGTTTAGTTTCTCTGTCATTTCCTATGCCAGAGGAGCTTGAAATAAGGTGCATTTCAAACTGGCACTTGAGTTGAACACAGGTACTTTAAACTGGAAAGAACACATGTAGGAAATCATTCTCAGATTGTGTAAGTATTGAATGCATGCTGGCCTAATGTTTTTCATCTTTAAACTTTGCTGAAAGACCTTTCACTGCAAAAGCACTGAAGGATTAGCTTCAGTGGGACTATTTTAAAAACATTTATATAGGAGGTTGTTTATAGTATTAAAAATGAAGGCAAATAAAGACAATATGTTGATATTTATTTGCTAAATGGTATTAATTTAATATATTTAATGTTGTTCCATGTATATTTTATAATTTGATAAATTGTATTTAGTCTTTCTCATAATGATCTTGATAATGAAATACATAAACTGTTACTATCTCAACAGCATTAGATAAATATACCTTTAGTCTTTACCGAGATTCTTCTCTGAATGCTTTTTATGAAGGAATTCATTGTTTTGGAAAAGAATATTAAATATATTTCATTTAGTAGCTAATATTAATTTTGTAGATTAATACATTCTATTTTAGATAAGAAGCATCAGCTATGGAGAACCTTTTTCATTAACATCCCAGGAAAGTTGTGTTTGTTATGCTAATGGCAGCATATTTTAGTTAAATCTATTAATCTAATATACTTGCCAGAATAAAAAAGAAAATTTCTAAAGAAAATAAAATAGAGGAAAGGGTCTACACTAAATGCATGCTAAAAACATCAGAGTAAGATTTCATTTTCCAAAAGAAGCTAATCGTTTCTACTTCTCTGAAAAACTACTGAAATTAGGTCTCATTAGCCTCAGTGGTTGGTGTCAAGGTGTGCTGCAGGTTTGCTAACCTTTTGATTAAATCCCCAGAGCTCTCTGACCTAGTTCTTCTGTGCTGACCATCTAAAACATGTTCTGATGCATACTGTTGTTAAGATAGTCCCAGAACCAGTATAATTAGTAAGCCTTAAGCTATTTAGAGCTTGAAAAGACAAGAAACCATTCATATGGAAAAACATGCCTGGTGTCTCTTCAAAAGGAATCAACAATCACCAGTGCAAGCCTAGGAGCCTTTAATATACCTTATAAGACTACTTTTGTATTTAACTCTCTTTGCTTAAAAATACTGAAGTTTATCAGTAAAAGAAATTATGAAGACAAGAATGAGCACAGAACTGGATGTTAATAATGATCTGAAGAAAGGACATTAGAGGTTGTAATTGTCAGCACATTTACAAAAAGATTGTTGTTTAAGTCTGTCAGGAATAGAAAATGCTTGCATAGTATTAAAATAGCTGAGGCTTGGTAGGTTTTCCTGCAAAGTAGTCATCTCTGACTAAATAAGCAGAACATTTTTCTGGGCTTTAAGCTGCATACATTGAAGATTACAAATTGGGCAGGTCACAATGTGGCTTGTCCATCAGTCTGATTTATATGGTTTGGGTTGGAACAGACCTTAACAATCATTTAGTTCTAACCCCCTGCCATGGGCAGTGATACCTTCCACTAGAGCAGGTTGCTCCAAGCCCTATCCAACCTGGCCTTGAACACTGCCAGGGCTGGGGCAGCCACAGCTTCCCTGGGCATCCTGTTCATTATAGGGCAGTGTGTTCTTCACACTGACCTAATAGCCCAGGATGTTGAGAAGTGACTTAGTGGCAGTTAGTGTCTGGAAGTTCTCAGCTCAGTTGAGACCAGCTACTCCCTTTATCTGCTGCAGTATATTTTCTACATGTCACTTTCTCTCTGTTTTATCTGCTTACAAGAGAACTGCTTCTGAATCTGGGTTTGATGAACGCTGCCAGGAGAGGAAAGAATGAGGGGTAAGGGCTGGTGAGGACCATGGGGGAAGGCCGACAGTTGGTGCCACGTAGCCCAACAGCAGGAAAAGCAAGAGGGTAACTCTGAAGTGTGCCAGCCATCCCCCATTGGGCAAAGACCCTTGATTGAAAGCAAGAGTACAGGCCCAGGACTTACACAGTTATAATAGAGAATTTCTCAGCTTAGAACCATTAGCAAGTGCTTGAGGAGGAGAAGGAAGCAATCCCAATGCTTTTTCAGCTCATCATTCCTTCCCTCCTCTTCTGCTCTATGTACCTGGGGACATATAGAGAAGACCTTTTCTATGACCAGAGTAGTACACATAGTAAGAGGGCACAGGAGAATGTGGAAATTGATTATGTCCCTTATGCCTCAGGATGAAGATTTAGGAGAAGCCTACTGGTTAAGAATTTCTTTAATGTAGAAATCTGCAGTGTTATTTTTAAAGAAACACAGATCAATACTTGTAAAGCAGAAGACTGCATAAAATATGTGTCATTTCATTTCAGCCATTCTCATTTTCATCCCCAGACCCATTTTTCTTCTATCTATACTGGTTTATTCCCTGCCTGTTTGCAGTGGCACTAAGAAGCCAAGCTCACTGACCTAGCAGGAAATACAGACTCAATCACTTGTAAGGAGCTCTGTTGCAGTGAAAAGGCAGGCGGACCACTTAGGCTCTCATAACTCTTCAATGTTCTTCCATTACAGTAGAAGAGACAAGTGGCCATTGGGTATATACAGCGCTTCAACCACTGACTTCTATGTAAGTTATCTAAAAATATTCCACTTCTATGGAATATTGCCCTTAATTCCAAACTACAGGTTATTTCACAAGAGGCTCATTATAATCCAAGTCCCAGACCTGACTGCATTCCGTGTGCATATGTTTGAATCAGAAGAACCCAGAATAACTTTTTATTCCATTGATCTCCTCTAATAAAAGGCTACAAAAACCCCACTGATTCTGAGGTACAGAACGGCAGATTCAGAAGAGGCTTTTATCTATTTATTTTAAAAACTGGTAACAGAAAGAGTTTGAATGTTACTTTAACCATACTGCTGAATTACAGGTTTAAAATCTACTTCTTTCTATTTTTTCAGCGCTCTAACATAGTCCTGAAAGTGTGTTCTTTACCCCTAATAGAAAAAAATCCCAACAAACAATTAAAAAAGCAAAAAACCATATTGAGAAATGCTCCATACCTATCAGGATTGGACTCTGTACTGTCTTGGTAGAAAAAGAAGGAAACGACATTTCAAAAGCTGCTAGAGGATTTAGGATCCTGTGTTGTTTTGCCTGGCCTCATAACCTTAACCCAGCTTTTAGTCATGTTTTGAAACCTTCCCACGCACAGTATTTATTGGATCCATTGCTTGCTGAAGTAAATGGACTGCAGTTGGATGAGCATTGGATCAGTCTTACCATGAACAGATGTGTTATGTCTAGAGGGAAATTAATATAAGCAGCAAAAGATTGTAGTGAATCGTAATTTCTCACTGTATTCAGTTCAAGCTGTGTCCTGACAGATGTACACCACTTTCTAAAATCGTGGTAACCTGCAAGTGCCAGTGCAGAGCCTATCACAAGGACACAGTTTTAGGAATGCTAATGCAGCCATTGCAAACCTCATCACTTTGATACTCTTGTCTGCCTAAATACAGCGGTCCCTCTTTGATCAGGCTGCCAAAATAAATGTGTCATGATGATTTTTCTTTATCTCAGTTCAGCTTCTGCACAGCAAATTTTAAAAGCATCTGCAGCTACAAAAAGAATTTAACCTTAATACAAGGACATTTTCTAACTAAATACATAGAAAACTCATAAAGATGCCACCTGGGTTTTACAAGAGTTAATTCTTATTAGGTTTTAAAACTAGCTGCATCCACTCTTCAGATAACTTTTATAGACTTATTAAGAA